>NC_142473.1:69517500-70142500 GCF_049115385.1 Moschus berezovskii | reverse complement strand
TTTAAAATATCTTTTAAGGACTTCTCTGGTGGTCCAGTGATTAAGGCACCATGCTTCCAATGCAGAGGGCATAGGTTCGATCCCTGGTTGGGGAACTAAGATCCCACATGCGCATGGCAAAAAAAATAATCTTTTGTCTTTTGAATCCATTCTGATCTTGCTGAGAGTTTAATAAATGGTAATATGCAAAGCTTCCTCCAGCCCAGCACTTCTCATGATATACTCTGCATATAAGTTAAATAAGCAGGGTGACAATACACAGCTTTGATGTACTCCTTTTCCTATTTGGAACCAGTCTGTTGTTCCATGTCCAGTTCTAACTGTTGCTTCCTGACCTGCATACTGGTTTCTCAGGAGGCAGGTCAAGTAGTCTGGTATTCCCATCTCCTTCAGAATTTTCCACAGTTTATTGTGATCCACACAGTCAAAGGCTTTGGGTCCATCTAGTCAAAGCTATGGTTTTTCCAGTAGTCATGTATGGATGTGAGAGTTGGACTATAAAGAAAGCTGAGCACCGAAGAATTGATTCTTTTGAACTCTGGTGTTGGAGAGACTCTTGAAAGTCACTTGGACTGCAAGGAGATCCAAACAGTCCATCCTAAAGGAGATCAGTCCTGAGTGTTCATTGGAAGGACTGATGTTGAAGCTGAAATTCCAATACTTTGGCCACCTGATGCGAAGAGCTGACTCATTAGAAAAGACCCTGATGTTGGGAAAGATAGAAGGCAGGAGAAGGGGACAACAGAGGATGAGATGGTTGCATGGCATCACCGACTCAATGGACATGGGTTTGGGTAGACTCTGGCAGTTGGTGATGGACAGGGAGGCCTGGCGTGCTGCGATTCATGGGGTTGCAAAGAGTCGCACACAACTGAGTGACTGAACTGAATGGATATGCAAAGAAGAACAGGCGTCTTAGTTTTAAACATTAAAGATCTGCCTTTACTTCCTAGAATTCCTAGCAGAGTGAGCACCCTCACTGTAAATATGCAGCTCAGTTTTCTTTACTATGATGTCAATGATGTGGGTTGTGTATGAAAATTCCTTCCTTCATCCATGCCAGTGTCATTTCCACTAAGCCCTTGAAGCAGAAGGAATCTTCTAGGAAATCAGATGAGTCATGAGATAAAGTGTAGCCTCCCTTCTCCCCAGGGATGGAGTGGGTGTGGATCAAAATGTTTCCTCTTCACTGAAACCAAAACTCCTAAAGATTTAGCATCATATCCCAGGAGAAGAAGAGCAATTGTGAGTCAGGAGCAAGGCCTATGGAATGGTTTCTAACAGCTGTTTGGTTACCACATCCAGCCCAACAGTCTGGAGGGTGTAATATGACGTGAGCTGTCAATCCTACATATTTATTTCATTCTTCAGCTGCCTTGCAAGCAATTGATAATGATGTGTATAAGAAGGTTCTGGATAAAACAGTCAACCACGTCTTAACTGACACCCTCAAAGCTTAAATCATCAGAGTTCTTTTGTAGTCTTCTCTATGCAATAGTAAGAATAGTAATAATAGTTAAAAAACAAACTAGTGCTGCCATATATCCCTATAATCCCCCCCTGGCCATATAACCCCCCAAAACATGATCCGATAGGATACATGCACCCCAATTTTCATTGCAACACTGTTTATAGTAGCCAAGACATGGAAGCAACCTAAATGTTCATTGACAGGTAAATGAGCAAAGAAGATATGGTACATATGTACAATGGAATATTAGCATTAAGGAGAATGAAATAATGCCATATGTAGTAATATGGTTGGATCTAAGGATTGTCATGCTGAGTGAAGTAAGTCAGACAGTAAAGGAGAAATATCATATGACATCCCTTATATGTGGGATCTAAAAAGAAATGATACAACTGAACTTATTTACGAAATAGAAATAGACTCACAACCTTAGAGAATGAACTTATGGTTCCCAGGGGGAAGAATGGGGGCAAGAGATGGTTAGAGACTTAGGGATAGACATGTACACATTGTTGTATTTAAAATGAATGACCAACAAGGTCCTACTGTATACACAGGGAACTCTTCTCAATGTTATGTGGCAGCCTGGATGGGAGGGGAGTTTGCAGGAGAATGGATATATGTATATGTATGGTTGAGTCCCTTTGCTGTCTATCTGAAACGTCACAACATTGCTAATCGGCTATACTCTGATGTAAAATAAAAAGTTGTTTAAAAATTTTAGAAAAGAGTAGTAATAATAGCACAAAGCATCATTGAGGAGATTGTTATTAATCTAGCAATGCTAGCATGGGATGTGTTAGTCACTCAGTGGACCCTATGGACTGTAGCCTGCCAGGCTCCTCTGTCCATGGGATTTCTCAGGCAAAAATAATGAAGTGGGTTGCCATTTCCTTCTCCAGGGGATCTTCCAACCCAGGGATGGAACCCATGTCTTCTGCATTGTAAGCAGAGCCACTAGGATATTAAATTAATGACAGAATTGTTAAATTCTTGCTATATGTTCAGCACTTTTTCAATTACTCTCCTGTATCTATTATTGAGAAGGTAATAATTATTATAATCATTATTTTAGGTCATAACTAAGATTTTCCAAATTGCTGCTACATGCCTAATACTGTTCCAGTATTTTACATGCGTTGACTCTTTTATTTGTCACAGTAAGACCTAGTGAAAGTGCTGCACTCAATATGCCAGCAAATCTGGAAAACTTAGCAGTGGCCACAGGACTGGGAAAGGTCAGTTTTCATTCCAATCCCAAAGAAAGGCAATGCCAAAGAATGTTCAAACTACTGCACAGTTGCACTCATCTGGCAAAGTAATGCTCAAAATTCTCCAAGCCAGGCTTTAACAGTGCATGAACCGTGAACTTCCAGATGTTCAAGCTGGATTTATAAAAAGCAGAGGAACCAGAGATCAAATTGCCAACATCCGCTGGATCACTGAAAAAGTGAGAGAGTTCAAGAAAAACATCTACTTCTGTTTTATTGACTACACCAAAGCCTTTGACTGTGTGGATCACAACAAACTGTGGAAAATTCTTAAAGAGATGGGAATACCAGACCGCCTGACCTGCCTCCTGAGAAATCTGTATGCTGGGCAAGAAGCAGGAGTTAGAACTGGACATGGAACAACAACTGGTTCCAAATCGGGAAAGGAATACATCAAGACGGTATATTGTCACCCTGCTTATTTAATTTATATGCAGAGTACATCATGAGAAATGCTGGGCTTGATGAAGCACAAGCTGGAATCAAGATTCCCGGGAGAAATATCAATAACCTCAGATACACAGATGACACCCCCCCTTATGGCAGAAAGCGAGGAGGAACTGAAGAGCCTCTTGATGAAAGTGAGAGAGGAAAGTGAAAAAGTTGGCTTAAAACTCAACATTCAGAAAACTAAGATCATGGCATCCGGTCCCATCACTTCATGGCAAATAGATAGGGAAACAGTGGAAACAGTGAGAGACTTTATTTTTGGGGTCTCCAAAATCACTGAAGATGGTGATTGCAGCCATGAAAGTAAAAGATGCTTGCTCCTTTGAAGAAAAGCTATGACCATCCTAGACAGCATATTAAAAAGCAGAGACATTACTTTACCAACAAAGTTCCGTCTAGTCAAGGCTATGGTTTTTCCAGTCGTCATGTATGGATGTGACAATTGGATTATGAAGAAAGTTGAGCACCAAAGAATTAATGCTTTTGAATTGTGGTGTTGGAGAAGACTCTTGAGAGTCCCTTGGACTGCAAGGAGATCCAACCAGTCCATCCTAAAGGAAATCAGTCCTGAATATTCATTGGAAGGACTGATGCTGAAGCTGAAACTCCAATACTTTGGCCACCTGATGCAAAGAACTGACTCATTTGAAGAGACCCTGACGCTGGGAAAGATTGAAGGCAGGAGGAGAAGGGGACAACAGAGGATGAGATGATTGGATGGCATCACGGATGCGATGGACAGGAGTTTGAGTAAGCTCTGGGAGTTGGTGATAGACAGGGAAGCCTGGCGTGCTGTGATTCATGGGGTCACAAAGAGTCGGACACGACTGAGCGACTCAACTGAACTGAAGACCTACCAAAAATAGGTAGTTTGGTGAACTTCATTTTCCAGATGAGAAAACCATGCACATTGGTTAGCTTGCCCAGTGTTGCATGGCCTTAGTAATGGGAATTAAAAAGAAATGTTATTAAAGTCAACTTCTATCTGAACTGGGGATCTTCCTCTTATGAGCTGAGTGATGTTAGACAAGTTAGGTACACGCTACACTCCTCATCTTCACCTGTGAGATGGGTTGATCATAGAATCCACATCATAGGGTTGCTGTGAGAATTGAGTGAAATTGTGACAAATAGTTGTGGAGCAGATCCTGTGTGCTGGGACCCGTCTAAGCATTTTATACGAACTAGTATAATAATCATTAGGGCTTCCCTGGTGGCTCAGGGGAGCTTCTCTTGTGGCTCAGATGGTACAGAATCTGCCTGCAAGGTTGGAGACCTGGATTTGATCCCTGAGTTGGGAAGATCCTGGAGAAGGGAAAGGCTACCCACTCTAGTGTTCTGGCCTGGAGAATTCCATGGAGTGTATAGTCTCAGTTCAGTTCACTGTATAGTCTATAGGGTCACTGTATAGTCTAAAGAGTCCGGCATGACTGAGTGACTTTCTCTTAACTGGTGGCCCAGCAGTAAGAATCTGCACGAGGCACAGGAGATGCAGGTCCAATTCCTGGATCAGAAAGATCCCCTGAAGGAGGGCGTGGCAACCCACTCCAGTATTCTTGCCTGGAGAATCCTGGGGACAGAGGAACCTGGTGGGCTACATTCCATGGGATCGCAAAGAGTTAGACATGACTGAAGTGACTTAGCACGTTTGCAGGCACAATATTGTTATTATATTATAATTATCATTATTATCAATTCAATCCATAAGCTTTGTTTCTCTGTGCTCATGAATTCCTTAAGAAGCCTGCAAAGCCCTCTGAATCACCTAAAGGAAAGAAAGAAAAACTCTTAATTTCGGTGTGATTTTCATATCCTCATTTTTTGCAGAGTGCTTTAAAACATTTTTTTTTCAAAATCTGCAAAACATATGGAAAGTAAAACTTTTCATATTCTCACCACCATAGAAACATACAGTAAGAAGTGAAATCTCTCCTCACTGTTTCAATTCTTCCTCCCAGTTAACCCACTACCGCCACCATCCATCCACCCCCAGTCCACCAACCACCCATCCATCGATTCATTCTTTCACTTCCAAAATACTTTTGAGCGTGTCTTCTCTGCCAGCAACAATGTTAGGCACTACTCATATAATGGAGCCTGGAGGCTGCATGAACTGACTTTCACTCTATCCTAAAAGTTCTAGCCCCCATATGGTAACTCTCAGCAAAAGTGACTTTTTGGATAACCAGAACCTCTCCTGAAGTAAAATGGGAAAATGGAGATTTGTGCTTCTTCCTTACCCTGAATATGGACAGCACCTTGGGTAATTTTTGGAATCTTTATTGATAAGTTCTTCCAACACTTGAGTTCTCTTGAAATCTGCCCCAAACTGGTAGACTGGTGTTGTTATTGGCAACGTGTGGGACAGACCACAGTGACTTCAGGGCAGGACTGAGAAAGTCCCTCCACTTACCTCTATCCACTCCAAGTGTCTGGCCCACCATCTGTCCTGTCTTTGAAAGTCCCCAGTTAATCATTTTAGTGGGTTAAAACTGGAAGCCTTGAATAAGTTGCAGCTAAATAAAGGAAATGGTTCCCAAAGACTAACCAAGGAATATCTGTATTCTAGCCATTGCAGATCAGATTTTATCGCTGAAAACACTGATTTCTAAACACATCAGAATGACTTGGGGAAATTGTTTGGGGTATAAATGCCCCAAGGCTAGCTCTAGGAAATTCTCAGTCAGTATGTGGTGGGTCCAGGGAATCCTTGTTGTTTCAGGCAGGCCAGGTGATTTGGAGGCAGGAGTCTGCGGTTACACGGGCTGAGATTGGGTAAATTAGTGCTGTGGATGAGCCTGTTCATGGAGCAGAGAGCAGACCTTGGTGAGAACCTTAAGATAATAAGAACTGAGGTATGAAGTGGGCGGAGGAAGAAAAGAGTGATGCAACAGTAAGAAAAAGATGCCACAGGCCAGTCCTGGATGAATCAGTGGCTTTGAAAATGCTGTCCAGAGCTGAGGATACAGCCAGTTTCAGGGCAGCATGGGAGCCATTCCCTCCCCCAACTCTGTAGTCATATCCTTCTGATTTAGAAACTTCTGGGCATCACTTGGCTTTAGAAACCTCACAAGAGTTCTCAGCCTCTTCACGCACTTTGGTTTATGGCTTTGGTTGTTTGCTTCAACCTTAACCCTGTATACGAGACTGCAAAAGAGACATAGGTATATAGAACAGTCTTTGGGACTCTGTGGGAGAGGGTAAAGGTGGGATGATTGGGAAGAACAGCATTATAGCATGTATATTATCATATGTGAAATGAATCACCAGTCCAGGTTCAACACATGATACAGGATACTTGGGGCTGGTGCACGGGGATGACGTGGAGGGAGGATATGGGGAAGAGGGAGGTGGGAGGGGGGTTCAAGAAAGGGAACACATGTACACCCGGGGCGGATTCGTGTCAATGTATGGCAAAACCAACCAATATATTAATGTAAGGTAATTTGCCTCCAATAAAATAAATTAAAAAAAAAAAGTGGTGACCTTGAGCACTTGCTTATAAAATCATCTATAGTTGGGTGGCAGTAGCCTGTGAGATACCTTGAAAGGGAAAGGGAAAGTCGCTCAGTCATGTCTGACTCTTTGTGACCCCACGGACTGTAGCCTGCCAGGCTCCTCTGTCCTTGGAATTCTCCAGGCCAGAATACTGGAGTGGGTAGCCATCCCCTTCTCCAGGGGATCTTCCCAACCCAGGGATCGAACCCAGTTCTCCCGCATTGCAGGCTGATTCTTTACCAGCTGAGCCACCAAGGAAGCCTTAGAAAGTCTTTTTAACTCAGACTTGACTCATTCAGCATGGTGATGAGGGGACATGAGTAGATGTGTAGAAACAGAACAAGCAAGGGATGCCTGCGTCAGGGGGATTCCCCCATGGCTTAGTCGGGGAAGAATCTGCTTACAATGCAGGAGACACAGGAGCTGTGGATTCAGTCGCTGGGTTGGGAAGATCCCCTGAAGGAGGAAATAGGAACCTACTCCAGTATTCTCACCTGAAAAATCCCATGGACAGAGGAGCCTGGCGGGCTACAGTTCACAGGGTCGAAAAGAGTTGGACGTGACTGAGCAGCTAAGCATGCACACCTGTGTCAGCAATCAGAGAACTAATGGTCCTGACAGGGATTGGTGGGGGGCAGGACTTCCGATAGTGTGTACATATGTGGAAGTTCAAAAACGTAATCACAGACTTCCCTGGTGGACCAGTAATTAGGATTTTGCCTTCCAATGCCAGAGGTGCAGGTTTGATCCCCTTCCCTGGTGGCTCAGACAGTAAAGCGTCTACCTATAATGCGGGATACTCAGGTTCAATCCCTGGGTCAGGAAGATCTCCGGGAGAAGGGAAAGGCTACCCACTCCAGTATTCTTGCCTGGAAAATCCCATGGACGGAGGAGCCTGATAGACTACAGTCCATGGGGTCGCAAAGAGTCGGACACGACTGAGCGACTTCACCTTCCTTCCTTGGGGAGCTGAGATCCCACATGCCTTGTGGCCAAAAAGCCAAGTCATAAAACAGAAGCAGTATTGTGACACATTCAGTAAAAACTTAAAAAAAAAAATCCACTTAAAAAAAAACCCTAATTCTCACAGCAATCCCATGAAGTTGTAGTTAGCCTCTCTAAGCCTTGACTTGCACATCTGTTAAATGGAAATAAGTCACCAGCCAAGGTCACAGAGCTGGTAAATGGCTGGACAAGCTCCACCTCTCATGTAATTGAGCATATGACTCTCATCTACTCCTCATGGCTTTGCTGTAACCCAGGAAGTGCTTGCTCCAAGCACAACTGTTAGAAAAGAAACCACCAAATCTGCTCACTGTCCTTCTCTTTTTTCTGACTCCCCTCCTCCAGCTGGGAGCCTGACTTCATTTGCCCCACAGTCTTTCTTTCAAATATATTCATAGTTCTTAATAAGGTAGCAGTGTTCCCACAGACATGTTCATTTCAGTCAGAAGTGTCACAGGCTAAACAATTTCATGCTCCAACATCAGCAGGTTAAGCAGTGAAAAAGGGGTGATGCCAAGCATGTGAAAAGTATACCCAAGGTGAGAGAGAAAGAACATGGTTGGCTGAAGGAAAGTGAGGACAACAGTATATTGTTTCCAAGCATACTATAAGATAATAATAATATAGACATAGAAAATAAGTTTATTTTAGGATAGATTGGTAGGTGGCAAATTGTTTGCTTCTGTACAAAAAGCTACAACTGCTCCTTCAAGGAAGTGGTTTGGTGGGTAGAGGTGAAAACCCCCAGTGGTAGAGTTTCAGAGATCTGAGATTATTCTCCTCCTCCTCTTTCCTGGTTTCATGATCTTGGGCCAGTTATTTAACTTTTCCAAACCTCAATTTCCTCATTTGCCAAACAGCCATAATGAGATCTTGGTTTTAGGGTTGTGGTAAGAATTAAATGTGTGGATCTCTCCCCATAATGCTTGAAATTCGATGAGTGGCAGCCAGCATTCTTGTCGGAGTAAGTATGGAAAGAAACATTTTGAAATTTGGACGTGATAAAATCACGTTTCTCTAAACACGCTCGTTGGCTCATATGATTTTCTTGTTTGGGCAGCTCTGTCTCTCTTTCTCTGTATTTTTTTAGATTCTTTTCAAGCCAAAAACAAAGCACAATTTACAAACACCAGTGTTCATAAGTTGATGAAACTTGAATGAGTTTTCTGGGAAGCTCTAGATTTATTCTCAATTTTCAAGAAAGGAGATATGGAATAGAGAAGTCAAACAAGATTATTAAAGATGTAACCTGGGTGTCTCTTAACTTTAAGCATGGTGCTTACTTAAGAGGTGGTAAAACTTGTCTCCTCTAGCCCTAAAAAATTACATGAGCAACAACGTTTATCTTGGGACTTTTCATCACAGCAGGAACCACTGGGTACATAGGAAAGATTTCAGATAATGTGGCTAGTCAGAAGCAAAATATAGTATGTCTTGAGTCTCCTGGTCCACTTTTGTAAACACTCTGTACAGAAATGTGGAGGGTTCTCCTCAGGGTGTGGCACCTAGGAGGGCCCAGATTTTAAATTCTGAATCCCGTCCCCAGCTCTTTCATGCTTTTTCTTTTATATTTTTCAGGTACTCTCCCCTGGGTATTGCCTGCCTAATCTGTGGGAAGATCATTGCAATCAAGGACTTAGAAGTGGTTGCTAGGCAACTGGGGATGTACATGATCACCGTGATTGTCGGCCTCATCATCCATGGGGGGATCTTTCTCCCCTTGATTTACTTTCTAGTGACCAGGAAAAACCCTTTCTCCTTTTTTGCTGGCATTTTCCAAGCTTGGATCACTGCCCTGGGTACCGCTTCCAGGTAGAGAACACAAGAAATCCCCGTTTCTCTCTGCTTGCTCCTTTAACTTCTTTGCAGCTCCTTTTTCAAAACCTTCCCATCACAATATTCAATGAGAAAACTTTTCACATATTATTAAAATATTTTTGAAAAAGTAGAACACTGTAGCTTCTTGGCTCCTTTTAGGAACTTTTGATTTTTCTGATGAACTTTTTGCTGGTATGCCACTGTCCTGGAACTACGATCTCATATAACATTTCCCAGGTGAATGTATACTGTTTATCTTTAGGCATAATTTGCCACATATAGCATTAAGGAAAAGTGTTAGTCGCTCAGTCATGTCCAATTCTTTGTGACCCCATGGAATGTAGCCTGCCAGCCTCCTCTATCCTTGGTATTCTCCAGGCAAGAATATTGGAGTGGGTAGCCATTCCCTTCTTTAAGAGATCTTCCCAACAGCGGGATTGAACCCGGGTCTCCCGCATTGCAGGCAGATTGTTTATGATCTGAGCCACCAGGGAAGCACATATAGCATGAGTTCAGCTTTAGATGTTTTCCAAAAGGGTATAACAGGATGCTATTTAATTTAAGAAATTCTCTCACCTGTGATTTGAAAAATGCTATTACAGCATATCACTCTATTGAGTAATTTTTCAAGAGTAAGAGAAAAAGGTTTTGCAGGGTGAATGGTAGGTTAGGTGAGATTTTTCAAACAAACTGGAAATCAGACAAGTCTTTGAACCCATAATGGACTATTCAGTCCCATTGATTTTGAGGAAAGTCAGGTTGGTATTGATTTGACTTGACATTGACTAAGAGTTGGTTCCTTCTTCGTTACCTAGTTCCAGCACCTCAGAAGCCAGCGAGGACTCCAGAGATATGCAGACAAAAAAAGCAAAAACTCTTCTTCCTTGGATACCACTTTGGACTGAATTTAGCAAAAACAAACCAACAAATCAGCAAAAACAAGTACATAAGAAACACCAAGCAATGTAGAATTTCCAAGACTAAAGGAGCTTTATTCTCTAAACCTGCAATGTTTGCTTTTATTTCTACACACGTTTCCTGTTCGTGAAACAAAGACTGAGGCCATAAAGTAGGTGGCAGGGAGACAAAAATGCTCTGCAACCCACAGCTCAGTGTTATCTCTGGAGTCACAGGTTGGCAAGTCCTTGTTACAGAGCCCATGACCATGCTCTGCCAGGGAGATAGCTACTCTGTGACATAGGGAAACTGCTGCTTCTAAACTACTGAGCAGGCCATCAGGTTTTTCTTAAGTTACATAATAGGCACATAGTGGTGATACCTAGGAAGCCAAATTATATTTCCATCTTGCAAATCAATGAGAAGTTTGGACTAGTAGAATGTAAGGTTTCAGAAAAAGTGAAAATATATACAATATGGAAGATCTAGATTCTGCATTTGGTTTCCCAAGATAAAGCACTCCAAAATTTCCTTTTTCCTTCTTGGTCCTATAAATTTCTTATGGCTAAAGAGTTCTATCCATAAAGATCCTGTCTTTTTAGTGAAAAAGTTAACTTTTTTCAAAAATAAAAACAATCAGGTTTAGTTTTATTTTTGTTTTTAGGTGATGAACATGATGTTTTCTCATTATGAACAAGTTCAAACAGTGAATAAAAATTTGGAGTAAAAACGCATCACCACTGATACCTAAGTAGTAACATTTTAGTTTATCTTTACAGTTATATACATTTTCATTTCTTATTATATGCAGATATTGTACATTGCTAAAGTGGGTTGAGAAGATCCCTTTCAGAAGGAAATAGCAACCCACTCCAGTATTCTTGTCTGGGATATCCCATGGACGGAGGAGCCCGGCAGGCTATATTTCGTGGGGTTGCAAAGAGTAGGACCACAACTTAGTGACTAAACCAAAAACAACAAAATTTTCACTGGTCAATATATCATAAGAGTTATGTTATATCTATTAATACAGCTCTTACTATAACTATATTTCTATTACTAGACGGACCTTTGGTGGCTCAGTGATAAAAAGAATCTCCCTACAGTACAGGAAACACAGGCTTGATCCCTGGGTCAGGAAGATCCCCTGGATGACAACCCACTCCAGTATTCTTGCCTGGAAAATTCGACAGACAGAGGAGCCTGACGGGCTACAGTCCATAGTGTTGCAAAGAGTTGGACTTGACTAAAGCGACTGAGCACAAAGTCATCAATATTTTCCTTTAGTATTTAAATTTTTGACTTTGCTTAGGAATATCTTTTACACCAAAGACTGTAAAATATTACCTTATATTTTCTTCCAATGCCATTATGGTTTTGATATCTATACTATCTCAAAATATTATTATCATTTCTTTTGAATGACTAGACAATTATCCTAGTCCCTTTATACAACAAAGGTAAATCTTAAAATCATAGGAAAAAACCAAAATTATATTTAAATCAAAGACAAATTATTGGGTTATCTGACCAAGACCACAAACATTAGACTCATTTCTCCCCCTTTACCTTGTATTTCATTTGAAAAAAGAATATGGTTTTAATCTTTGGTTAAAATGTGGCTTTTGCCTGGATGTGGAATTTCTTTTTAAAGTCACTGTGGCAGGAGTCAAATACTGAGAATTAACTCAGGGTTTCTTTCCCATTATGACCACAAGGGAAAAGCCCTAGGGACAGCCAGTTAAATATACTTTCTACCTCCTCGACCCTTGGCCTGAATGGGACAGAGAGGGGAGGATTGGCCCCATTTTCCCAATAGGCACAGGGGCTGGTGTCAGGGCAGCCAGATTGGTGTGGGGGTGGCCTGGGACACATCTCTCTGCATCCCTCTGACTTCAGTGCCTGCTGTTGAAACTAACCTGGATAAAAAAAAGAAAAATCTCGAGTACCAGACAGTTATAATCAGCAACATTGAAGAATGTCATATGACCATGGAGGCAGGAGCCAATAAAAAACATTGTCAGAATGTCAGCCTGTCAATACAAGAAAGAGTTAAAATTCTCAAATCCTAATTTGGACTAATGGGGTACATATGAATTTTTAAGACACAAAGCATATCTCCTAGTGGCAGTAAGAATATTTTCATGCCTCACCAATTGTGTTCCTCAGTTTGTTGAATTGTCTAAAGACCCTTTGATGACAGTGAGGGGAAATGAATACAGTAATAATAGGATATATTCCAGTCGTCCCAGCAGTGTCCTTGGATTCATACCAGTGAGAATCTAGCTGCCCACCACAGCTATGCTGCCATTTCAGACCAATCACGGTGTCCCGGTGACATCAGAGGGTCTTAGGAGGGCTGGGGGCGTGGGAGAGGAATTAAGGACACGAAGTGAAAGTATTGTTGCTCCGTTGTATTCGGCTCTTTGTGACCCCGTGGACTGCAGCCCACCAGGCTTCTCTGTCCATGGGATTCTCCAGGCAAGAATACTGGAGTGGGTTGCCATGCCCTTTCTGGGGGAATCTTCTCCACCTAGGGATCCAACCTGGGTCTCCTGCATTGCAGGCAGATTCTTTGCCATCTGAGCCACCAGGGAAGTCAAAGGACACTAACTTCTCTTGAAATAGCTGAGGCAGCAAGCCAGGTACAACGACACCCCCGCATATAAATGAGGCCAGACCCCAACCTTTTCTCTGGGTTCCTAGGGTTTTTTTAATGAGAGGTCTCCAAACAGCCGTAACTTTTCCCCACCTCAAACCAAAGAGGAGTTATGAGACAGACCCCTGACCTGAAATCACAAAGAATGGTTCAGTAAGATGACTCTGGCTTCTCTAAGGTTGTTAATAGGGCTTGTGGGTCTGTGGGATGTTAAGGTGAAGATTTAGGAGACCCTAAGTTTGGAGCTTCAGGGTCCTTGGTTCTGAGTTGGTCCTGGAATCTGCGTTTTATTTATCATGTCTGAAACTGACAGTCCTCTTCCGATCTCTGAGAAACCGAGGCCTTTGCAGGTGTCTTTGTCCAGCTTGGCTCGAGCCCTAATTCTGACAAGTAGGAGGGAACAGTGACTAAGGCTGTAAAGGCAAGAGAGGAAAATGTGCCGTCCAGACTAGGGGTTCCTCTCAAGTTAGTTTGCTAAAGTTTGAATAAGAAAAAAGAGAATGGCTCACAAGGTATTCCCATGGCAGTTGGAATGTTCTGTGTTGCTTTCCATATTCATTAAACTCTGAAGCAAATCCACTTGCCCTCCCATCACCTCTATCCACGTGGAAATAAATAGTCTGGCTTTCAGCAACCCTTACTCTTGTAGGTCTCCTCTTTTAGAAGACACTGAACATGTCAGGAGTTCTGGCCCTTGAGACTGATTCATATGGTCATGAATTTGCATCCCACGCCTGGGAGGAGTGGGAGTGAAGTCACTCCACATTGGGTTTTTGATTAGCTACAGAGCTTTTCTGCCCTATGTCATAGGAAAGACTCTAGAGTTGGCAATGACCATTTATCAGGGAGTTGGAATGTCTGTCAGGATCCCCAGGGAATTGCTAGAAACTTGGATTCTTGCTGAATGGAGCTTACCATATTTGTCCAGCTTTCTCAAAATTAGCAAGCCAGCTCAGGGCAATTCCCAGGGGCTGGGTACAACCCATGTAGTTAATCTTGTTGGAAACAGTGTTTCTAGCATAAAATTATGGGTCATTCAAAAATTCCTCATTCTGTCTTACTATTAGTAGCTGGTCCTTTTCTGATACCTTTATTTTGCAGCCCAATTAATGTGGACAATCACACAGGTTTTGAATATTTAATCCAAGATGGAAACAGGGACCAAAGGGAAAGGAGAACTTGAAGCTCTGAGTAGATCTCAAACTAGAACCAACAAAAATATTTTGCTGCCTAATAAGCATCTTAATAAGATTGAATTTGAGCCTCCAAATCAAGGGTTTTTTTGTTTCTGTTTTGTTTTTTGTTTTGCTTTATTTCTAGAATTAAAATTTATTTGGATTTAAAACATTTTTTACTGGAGTTACAGAACTCTATTCAATACTGTGTAATGGCCTATATGGCAAATTGATGGGTTTTAATTTAGTTCCAGATGCTGCTTTTCTCAAGTCACATTGTTTGATTGGAACAAAGAACAAAAGCTTTGTGGTGGCATTTCAGCTTGTGCTTTGTCCTGCTTCTCTAAAGTGGACATAACTCTCATCTCTCTTGTTGTCCCTTAGTGCTGGAACTTTGCCCGTCACCTTCCGCTGCTTGGAAGAAAATCTGGGGATTGATAAGCGTGTGACTAGATTTGTCCTGCCAGTTGGAGCAACCATTAACATGGATGGTACGGCCCTTTATGAAGCAGTGGCTGCCATCTTTATAGCCCAAATGAATGGCGTCGTCCTAGATGGAGGCCAGATTGTGACCGTGAGGTGAGTGAGGTGGGTGGGCTGAAGCACTGAAACAACCCCTTGCCCTTTTGTCCCTTCCACACTAATTCCACTTCACAGAGGCCACTTCAGTTTCAGTTAATCTGGGTAGAAGGATGGTGAAAGAAATAAAAGAGAAGAGGAATTATTGGCAAGCTCAAAGGGAAGACTGGAAGAGGGATTAAGCAGGCTCACACTAATGTCTTCTGTTTATATTGCCTATGCGAAATTGCTTCAGAAATTTGATATTAATTAATTTTTAACCATCGTGTGATGTTCCAAGGCAGTTACTTCTATGTTTATTTAATAGATGAAGAAGCACAGGCTTCCGGAGCTTGGTAGTTTGTCCGAAGCTGTAATACTGTCAGTAATGAGCCAGAAGGGCTGTTACTGCGACCAGCATCAACTGACTCTGGATCCAGTTTTTCTTAAAATATGCTTCCTTCAGCATTCCAGGGAATGACAGCATAGCTGATAAAGTACTTGGAGGAAGAGATTCCTCAATACAGCACATAACATTTTATTACAAATAAATAGTAATTTTTTTTTGTTTTTTCTAAAGTCATTTTACCTATGTATTTATCATTTTTAAAAATTCAGAAAGAATACTTTTCCAATATGTCATTAAAAACATGCTGCTTCTCTGCAGACTTAAAGATCACGCCTACTTGTATGTATTAATTTATCTAATCCTAACAACCATCCTAGGAGGTATGTACTTGTCTCAGTCAGCTCATGCTGTGTAACAAAATACCACAGACTATTTGGCTCAAACAGAAGATGTTTATTTCTTACAGTTCTGGAGGATGGGAAGTCCAAGATTAAGGTGACAGTGGGTTCAACTCCTGAAGAATGTCCTCTTCCAGATTTGCAAATAACTGCCTTCTAGATGTTCACTCACATGGACTTTCCTCGGTACCTGGAGAGAGACAGCAAGTTCTCTGATGTCTCCTCTCACGAGGGCACTAATCCCACCATAAGAACTCTACCTTCATGACCAAGGCTCCATCTTCAAGTACCATTACATTGGAGATTAGGGCTTCAACAAATGAATTTTGGGAGGACGCACTTCAATCTATAGCAGTACTGTAAAGGAGCCTCAATTTCAAATAATGGGACAATAATCACATATTCTAGGGTGATTGAGAGCACTGTGCCTGATATGTAGTCACCTGTCAATAAATCTTAGCTACTAGTATTATACTGTTATTGATGCTTAATCAGATACAGTACTCCTAGCATATGACGGAAAAATGTGACAGTGATACAGTGAGTGACATGATGTTACTCAGTGGAAAACATGCTTTACGTCAATTATCAAGTCATGTCCTTCTAAGTCATGTAGCCTTCTAAGTCATGTCCTAACAGACTGTGTACAGGACTGCCAACCTCCCTTCCTTTTAAATTCAAAGACAAACCAGCCTCCCTTACTTTAAAATTCAAAGATAAATGGAGCTTTTTAATGTCTCTGAAGTCTCCCATTGATGACGCAACCATGCTTCCCATCAAGCTCACATCATTAGATGAGAACTTGCAAATCGGACCAGGTGATTGAGATTGGGCTTGAATTACTTAAATTTATCCTTTATTTTAATAATGATAGTACTGAGAATTTTCACTGGACAAAGGAGAAAGTTGGCCAGATTTATTTAATACTGGTGCCCCTGGCAAGTTCAACCAAATCTGCTATGTTTGTAGACATCACAAGGGCTATCTCTGGGAGACACCCGCCCCTGCCCCAAGGAGTATATGTTCATATATGTCCATGTGTAGTATATGTATATGTAGTTAGGTAGTTTCCTGGCTGCTACATAGTATATGTAGTTCCAGTTTAGTCAGAGAAAAATAGCCAAGTCTAGCTTCATTGCTGTGCTTCCAAGTACATTTCTCATCTTCTCATTTCCCTGCATGTAGCCGAACAGTGGCCAGGAATTCTCAGCAGATTTGTTAAGTCTTAGAGTTCAATGTGAGGAGGGATCAAGAGACATAAAAAGGCAGCATGGCATTGGAATTGAGCAGACAAGTGCTCAGATCCCAGCAGACTATGTTCAAGCTGAGTGACCCTAAGTTTCTCCACCCATCCAGTTGGTGGTACAACCAGATGTACCTTGCAGGGTTACCGTGAGGTTCTGCTGTGATTAATGTGTGTGCGGCATCTTGTACAACATCCAAAAACCAGCCAGGGGAGTGAGCCAGAGGAGTGGAAGGACGTGAAAAGCGGGAAGGGATAAAGAGAGGGAAGATCTCCGCCCAGGGGCTATTGCAGGACTTAGAGTTCCACAGACACTCCGCCAATGTTCGGGTCTGGGAATAACTGAGATGGAGGAACAGAAAGAGAACCAACTTCCAGGAAGATTTCTTTAAAGAAGTTTGTCTCACACAACCAGGGGGTAACAAGACAACGTGGCCACAGTACCCAGGGATGTGTAAGAGTGACTCATAGAACAGAAGCAACTGAGGTTATAAACAAAACAACCTCAGCCAAGACCGTTGGAACTTGGGAAGTTCCCCTTCCCTGGTGTGTTCTATCCATCTGGGGGAAATGGCTGAGAATTCCCACCTGCCAGCTCTTGGGACTTTAGGGAAGTTTTCATCGCAAAGCGGCCTCATCCTGCCCAGATTTCCCAATGAGAATAAGAATTCACATGTATTAGGGGGAGGGGAATTTGCAGTGTGCCAGCAGCCTCTTCTAAGTGCTTTATTTCTGAGCTCCTGCATACTTCATGAGTGAGACCCCATTGTTATCTCTTGTTTTACAGATAAGGGAATCAAGACACAAAGAGGTTAAGTAAGTTACCCAAAGTCACGTGCTTAATAAGTGGCAGAATTGGGATTTAAAGCTAGGTCGTTCAACTCGAGAACCTTCTCTGATAACCACTACTAATTACTATCTCCTATGACCTAAGTAGAAACCCCCCACTCCAAAAAAATGGAGCTCTTTAAACTCTTACATCAGCTCCATATTGCTGGGGCAGGGTGAAAGCAAAGATGGATTCTAACCCCACTTAGGAGGAGTATCTGTTTTGTGATAAGCCTAAGTAGGGGGTAGGATGGCAATATGGAAAAACCAGTGCAAACCACAAAACCTCCTGGGAACTTTCTTTCCTCATGTGTAAGATTAGGTAAGTTCAGGTTCCTTTTGACTGTAATACCAGGGTTTTGTACATGGACATACCAACTGGCAAACCAGTTTGGGAGTCTGATTCTTTGTTTGAAGCCAGAAGACCTACTACAGAAACTCTATAAAAACTATAAACACACACACACAAAACCAACTTTATATAACCACAGAAAAAGCAGCCCTCTTTTTCTTTTCAGCAGTCAGAAAAGCAAGTTGGGAATCCATATTTTCATAAGCTGTCTATTCAGAAATGACAACTTTTATAAATAGCATCCAGAATAGAGGGAGAAAAAGTCACTGTCCTTTGCTGGACCACAGGGGCCCTCTGGTGTCTAGATGGGGTGCTTGAACCCTAGATTAAACTCGTTTCCAGAGACAACTTCAAAATGGCACTGGGTATGCCCTTGGCGTTCCTTGGAAAGCAAGGAATGAGATGTTTCAGGAGGAAGGTCTCCCATTGTTTTATTATCATTTCTTGGCGCCCTCTTTCTGAATAACGTATTTTCCAGTCCTTGGCAAAATGTCCAGGCATCTAAAGCTTAATGTCATTTGGAATTCTGTCAGTTTGTTTCCCTGATGTCCACTCAACTGAGTCTGGATATTTGCTATTCTGAGTTCCCATGTTAAAGTTGGCAATGACCTCCTCAGGCTCTTGCCACTTAGTCTAGAAGTCTCTGTTTCTCACAGAGACATAGAGACATAAGCAGAAATGAATGCAGTGGTGTTCCTGCGGAAGGGTTAAGGGTGATTTGTTTTTCTTCTTTAGTATTTCCTTGCCTGCATTAGAGCCATGCTTACCTTATTTGAGCCCTGTGATATATTTGGTGAATTGCAAGTCATGATGGGGGCAAGACTCTGATCCATGAATTTGTAAGCTTCCATCAGACTGAGCAAAACCCAAATAGACCCTATTTCCTGGGTCTTGGTACTCCAGATTTCTCTATTCCTTGGGAGGAGAAAGGGATTTTATGACTGCTGGGAAAATTAGAGCTTAAAATTGCCTGCCAGTGATGGTTTTGGCAGGGCTGCTTTCTCTTCCTTTGACCTGACCTTTTTTGTTCTCACAGCCTCACGGCCACACTGGCCAGCGTTGGTGCAGCCAGTATTCCCAGTGCTGGGCTGGTCACCATGCTCCTTATTCTGACGGCTGTAGGCCTGCCGACCGAGGACATCAGCCTGCTGGTGGCTGTGGACTGGCTGCTGTAAGTGTCTGTGTGTGTGGTTCTGCTGGGAATCTGAATACTGCTGCTCAGGGGTGGACAAGATGCAAGGTTGCATCAAGATCTTCTTCGCCAGTCCCCATGACAACACTCTCATTTCCTCCCTCCTTTCTTCCCCCTAACATTTACTAAGTGCCTCTTTGGGAACCAGAGAAGATAAAGAATGTTTGAGAGCTTCAGAGTCTAGTGGAGGAAGCAAATTAATTAAAATACAAAGTTAAAAGCAAAGCTACAAGGGACCAGTTACTGTTGAAGCATGCAGGGGACCTCAAAACTGAGTGAGCTGATTATACTGAGTGAACAAAACACAAAGGAATATACACTGTGTGATTCCATTTATGTGAGGCTCTGGGAAAGATAATATGATCTCCAGCAGTAAAAAGAGATCATATTTGCCTGGGCCCAGAAATAGAGGCATGAGGATTAACTGGGAAGGGCACAAAGAAGGCTTTAGGAGTGATAGAAATGTTCCATAGACACAGGTATGCACAGGTGTTCACATAAATAGAAACTCATGAAAACATCTGCTTAAATGGGTACATTTTATTGTATGTAAATTATACTTCAATAATGTATATTTCTAAATTGCACACACATAGAATAATAGTGATCGAGATAGACCCCCATCCCACACTAGGATGGAAAGGCAGAGTGGAGTAATCAGAAAACAAGGGCAACGGCTACTGAATACTATGAGTCAGCTACAATGAGTCCTTCACGGCTTTCTTTAACAATGCTGAAGATTTGGTGTGATCACTTCCATTTTATAAACAAGAAAAATGAGGTTTAGGGAGAATGAATAGAGATTCAACTCTCGGTCTGCTTGGGTTTGGAGGCTACCACATTCATAGTCATGGCCACATTCAAGTTTCTAAAGGTAGTGGTACCTAAGTTGGATCCTAACAGGTAGGTAGAAGTTACCCAGGTACCCATGGGGCGGGATATAGGACATTCTGGTCGAGGCAAGCCTACACAAAGGCACAGGAGCAACAAATAAAGTGGAGACTTCTGAGTGGTTTGGTATTGTTGGTGCACAAAGTGTAAGGTAGGAAGTGGTGAAAGGTGACGTAAGGTAGACAGCCTCGAGCCCTTGCAGAGATGATTGAACTTGACAGTGTACATGTGGCCCAGCTCGCTTTCCCAGTGAAGGACATTATCCTAGTGTGAGACTCACTATCTGTTCCCAAAGGTGGGTCAGTCTCTCCCGATGGCCCCCATTAGGAGGCTGGCATATTCTTGCCAAGGTCTTACTGGGGCTCTGGTGTTCTATGGGATGTACACTGATACTTCCAGTCCAGTCCTGGCACTTCATGACAGGGGCCAGCCCTTGGCTTCAGAGTCAGAGGCTCGGAATGACGAGTGCAGAGATCCAAAGTGCTCACACTTAATTTTGTAAAATTGCCCTACCTGCCAGCAGCAATTTTTCTGACATTTATTGACACAGATTTTAAGAGTCAGAAGCCACATTTTATGGACTTGAGTTCCTCCATGCTAAAGAGGTTCCACTTCTCTACAAGCACCCTTCCAAAGAGAGAAACGTGCAGGTGGCCAAAGGCAAGAAGGACATCTTGGCAGGTCAGAGGGAAGCCTGGTCTTTCCAGAAAACTTGCCTGTTCTTGAGGTTTAGTTGGAAATGAGAAGTGGACAGAATCTGTTCAGCCCAGGAGGGACACGGATCTTCCTGGCTCGTTCTTCTGTCACCAGAGAAATGCCCTGGAAATGCCTTTCATGGGAGATGAGTCTCTCTCAAAGGGGGTAGAGGGACGTTAGCGCTAGTTTGGTGGTTCTCTGTGCCCTGCGCTGGCCCCAAGCGGCAGACTTTCTCATGACGTCCATCCAAACAAGGCAGTTATGGGGGCAACTGAGATTGGTTGGTGGGTTTGGTGGAAGGATTTAGAGAAAATAGGATAAGAGAGACTAAGGGGTGGGGTCGGTTTTGGTTAGGAGGAGGACAAAGTGGAAATAAAGATGTTGGCAACTGTTGGGGACAGAGCACACAGCAGGAATTCAGTAAATGCATGCTAAAGTAAGCTGCATTTGTGATAACACACAGAGCTGCTTTGTGATAACCAGGGGCCTTTCCACCCCTGAGGAATGACAGAAGAAGCTCTTAAAGTCCCAGCTGCTTCCCTTGGGCCTTGAGCCTCCTCTACCTCTTTGACCTTTGAACTTATGTTGTTAGGGTCCTTTGCCTGCTCCAGCTACATCGTCTACTCTCTTCTTGGACTTGTTGCCAAGGCCTGAAATCCACCATTAGAGATTTATCTCTGTAGCAATGATTAGTATAGATGCTGCCCCCCATTATAATGCAAATTCATGTAAGTGGAAAAATGCACTTGTTTTATCAGGAATGAAGAAAAGGAGCTGATATTTGGTCGGTACCACCGTGCTCTTTACCTTGGTTTACAGTTAATCGATAAAGGGCACAGTGGTGCGTTTCACAGGTGAGGAAGCTGAGTGTCCAAAAGCACAGGGCAGCCTGTGTGGCTAGGTCAGGGCCCTGCACACCACCCCACACAGTTTCCTAGTTGGAACCCAGGAGGAGGCGCAAAGCGGTCCAGAATCAGAGAGGTTGGGAAAAGCAAGCTGATTCGGGGCACCCCTCGTTTTGCATACTAACAAGAGAATTTTTTGTCTGACTTGTTTTTTTTCCCCTCTCTCAGGATTAAAAACAAAACAAAACAAGGAGGTTAAGTGGGGACAAAGAGGGTACAATGTAGGTCTTAGCCACTCTTAGACTTCAAGTCCTCCGGCCTCCTTGGAGCAGTCATTGTGGGCTGGTCTTCCTGGCAGTCATCTTCCAAGCCTCTTGGAGGCTCATGAAACATGCACAACCCTGCCTCCTCCTGACCTAAATGTCAGCAAATGGGCGCTCACAGGCTCACACCTGCACCCTGAGCAAGGTGTCCTCATTCTGGAGGTGAAACATGCTAGCAGGAGGGAGTTGGCTGAACAACAGCAAAAACACGATGATCCGTTTGGATTAACTATTGATGAGATTACATATGAGAAAACATCATTGCAGGCTGCAACTGGAAAGGGTAGAGTGATTGAAGAACTCGCTTCTAGTTCTGGGGTCTGATCTCAGAAAGAAAGAGGCTCTGTGATCAAGGGGAGAAAGGCAGAGGCGGGAGCCCCATGTCTGAACTCTGCACCTACTCATGGTGGGACTGGGGGCTAGTTACTTACTTTCTGGATTCAACTGTGTCATGTGGACAGTGGGAACAGTAAACCTACCAGCTTGAAAGCACAGTCTAGACCCCGTGCCCTTGAATGCCCTTCCACTTTTAAGACCCAGACTAGGATTCTGCTGGGGATGGATGTTTATATACAAATGAGCATGAACATTCCTTTTCAGAAGCAAAGAAAAAGGGAGGGTAGAGGATCCTGGGAAAGTGTGTAGGGGTCTGTAGCTAGGTCAGATCTGCTTTGAATTAGTAACGGTTCCACATTCTTTCTCACCAACAAGAGGAGTTCTGGAAACACGCTCTTGGTCATGGGCTCCATGGCTGTGGGATGCCCTTCAGTGTGTGAGTGGGGCAGGGGGATGAGTTGAGAGAAGGGTGCAGGGGGCTTTGGTTTTTCCCTGCTGATGTAGTCTGTGCAGGAGACAAAGAAAAGCAGGACGTTTCTTTTCCTTCCCAGGTTTGTGAGGTTTGTAAGCTTTCATAACTCTAGCAATTTTTCAATTTAGAACCAAACAAAGCCCACAGTGACATTTAACGTGCCATGCTGTTTGCCAACTGCTGGAGGTCAGCCAGCCACATTATTGCCTGCCAAGCCCTGGATGATTTTCAATGAGCAGGCTTAGCTGCTCTGTAAATGTCATGGTGAAAACCAAGATTCTGGGCTCTGAAAGTATCTGAGTCCTAGAACACCGGATGGGAGGGGCTGGTAAAATCAGAACCTCCCCCAGGGTCCAAGAAGCCCTTTGCGTCAGGAGTCCTTGGCAGATATTTATGAGTCCTTGCTGACATCCCCCCTGTCTCTGAGGCGTCAGGATGGAAGGAAAACTGGGGGATCAGTACCAGGCTTGCTAGCTTAGTCACTCAGTCATGTCTGACTCTTTGCAACCCCATGGACTGTAGCCTGCCAGGCTCCTCAGTCCATGTGATTTTCCAGGCAAAAATACTGGAGTGGGTTGCCATTTCCTCCTCCAGAGAAATCTGTATCTGGCTGTGCTCAATTAATTGTAAACACTGATGCTCTCAGACCAGCCAGGGACCGACCCAGGGATTGAACCCACGTCTCAGTCTGTCTCCTACATTGCAGGTGGGTTCTTTACCACCAGCGCCTGCCAGGAAGCCAGTACCAGGGAAAGGTGATAAATAACTGAGTCAGACCACAGGTGGGAAAAGGAAAGAAGATGGACCTATGGCCCGCTTCTCACATAGGACTGCTGGTGAGATTGTTTCTGGGGACGTATTTGCTCATTGGGGACATAGTTGAGTTCTTTCCTTATAAGGAAGCCAAAGGGGGCCTCCACCCTTCAGGGGGCACCCTGAAGTTCCCCCATTCGCCCCCCCAGAGGGAATAGAACTTTGGTTCTCAAACTTGAGTGTGCACTCAACCTACTGGAGAGTCAGAAGATCTGGGGAGGGCCCAAGAAGTGGCTTGGCTAATAAGTTCCCAGAGGATGCTGATGCTCAATCCAGGGACCTCACCTGCAGAAGCAATGGAGCAGAGGTAGAGAAGGGGGAGCAGGAGTTCCTGACTGTGGTATGTGAACATCTCTACTCTTTTCTGAGCTCCAGTTGATATTGGGGGTATCCATTCAATGAAAGGAGATCAAGAGGACACCAGACTCTAATAACTGATACTCAGTGTCAGACGTTGTTCTACATGTGTCATTTGGACTTGTTGAAAAAGTTGCAGCACATTGTGAGGCAGCTTGTAATACTATCCCTGTTTTACACTTAAGAAAACTGAGGCTTAGAGCAGAGAAATATATCCCAATTTGGTAGGTCTTAAAGGGCCAGTGGTCATGTATGGATGTGAGAGTTGGACTGTGAAGAAAGCTGAGTGCCGAAGAATTGATGCTTTTGAACTGTGGTGCTGGAGAAGACTGTTGAGAGTCCCTTGGACTGCAAGGAGATCCAACCAGTCCATTCTAAGGGAGATCAGTCCTGGGTGTTCATTGGAAGGACTGATGCTAAAGCTGAAACTCCAGTACTTTGGCCACCTCATGCGACAAGTTGACTCATGGTAAAGACTCTGATGCTGGGAAGGATTGGGGGCAGGAGGAGACGGGGACGACAGAGAATGAGATGGCTGGATGGCATCACCGACTCGATGGACATGAGTTTGAGTGAACTCCGGGAGTTGGTGATGGACAGGGAGGCCTGGCGTGCTGTGATTCATGGGGTTGCAAAGAGTCGGACATGACTGAGCGACTGAACTGAACTGAACTGAAAGGGTTGAGCTAGGATTTAAACCCAAACCATCTGGCTATTCCCTGGGTGTCCCAGGCTTGCCCATCTGCATTTTCATTATCTCATTTAAGACATGCACACATGCATATTTATACACACTTAGCTGAGGTCACCCCCACTCTGTGTATGGTGGGAAAGAAAACCAATTCCTATGCATACCATACCTCTGAAGAGTCTACGGGTTTATGTTCCAGTCTTTCGCTTCAATTTCCTGCTTCCACTGACTTCTCTTTTCTACATCTTACCTCATCTTTCATTTTTTGGTCATCCTTTAGCATGCCAGCCTTACCCTTTTTGATTAAGTACTTCTCTTCCCTGCCAAAGTGTTCCTGACTCAACGCAGTGTAATTCCCCATCGAAGGAGTGGCGTGGAAGTGGGTCACATTTTAATGCATCACAAAAGAAGTATATATATATATGCTCATGGAAAGATTAGAGGAGGGACCAAGCTCAGAAGAGCTATAAAATGAGAAAGAAAAATCTCCTTTTGCTTGCAGCTGCATCTTGAAAAAGAGCAGAATATGAGACTCCCCAAAATGCCAGTTAGCATGTGGCTTATTTCAAGCTGAAAGTGGTCAGGACCCATCAGATTAAGGACAAGCTTTTCAACTCCTCCTTAACTGACTGAAAGGATTTAGAAGGAAGCCTATACCAGGACGAACTCTATTACCAGAGAGGACTTTTTCACTGGAGAGGCTTATCTGCATGGCCGGGCAAACATTTGTTTACCAAATATTTGCTCTTCCTGTGAGTCGTCTTCCTCTCCTTTCAAGCCCCAGACCCTTGTCCCCTTCCTTCCCTCAATTACCTGACTGCCTTTGAGTCTCCTATTTTATTAAGGCTCTGCTGCTGCTGCTGCTGCTGCGTCACTTCAGTCGTGTCCGACTCTGTGTGACCCCATAGACGGAAGCCCACCAGGCTCCCCCATCCCTGGGATTCTCCAGGCAAGAACACTGGAGTGGGTTGCCATTTCCTTCTCCAATGTGTGAAAGTGAAAAGGGAAAGTGAAGTCGCTCAGTCGTGTCTGACCCTCAGCGACCCCACGGACTGCAGCCTACCAGGCTCCTCCATCCATGGGATTTTCTAGGCAAGAGTACTGGAGTGGCTTGCCATTGCCTTATTAAGGCTCAGGCATATACAAAATTACATTTTCCCATTAATCTCTTGTGTAGACTTAATTATTAGACCAGCCAAAGAGTCTAGAAGGGAAGAAGGGAATTTTTTTTCTTCCCCTATAATCTCTTGTTTCTCTTGTATCAGAATAATAATTTATGGAAAGTAAAACCTTGAGAACAGGCATCTGTTTTCTTTTTGAAGCATCCTTTGGTGCACCCACCCCTGGGAGTCTCTTCCTGCACCTGTTGAGTTCCAGTCTCTGCCTACCTGGCTGGCGCTCTTCACTCCCCACCTCTGTGTCTTTCCTCGGTTCTCAAGACCCTGCTCTCACTTTCCTCTGCCAGGGAATCTGGGCTGTGTCTCCCTCTTCATTCCTCTAGATCTCACCCCGTGCCCTAACTTTTCACCAGTGAAATAGCCAACCGGAGGTTTGGTGAACAGAAGGCAGTTCCCTTTCTAGAGTTAATCTGCTTCCACTTCTTAAACAATGCTCCATCCCCACCCTGCCTCCTTCACAAACCCGCTTAGCTCCTTTCCAACCCCCCTCCCCTCCTGCCCGTGTCATAAACGAATACAACATGGTGTCCACTCTGAACGGGCTTATAGTCTGGTAAGATGTGGGGACAGATTTGGTTAGAAAATCCTAACAGAGGTAGGTACAGAGGAGGAACATGTAAGATGTGATGAAGGAATAAGAGAGGAAGTGATTTGCTCCCCTTTGTGCTTGGACCAATGATGATGGTGGTGATGCAGTTAAGGTTGAGCACTGAATTTCAGTCAGCTGCTCTGCAAAGGCTTTTATAGGCAGTTTGGTCCGAGACCTTTCAGAGGTTGAGTACTTCTATGTGTTCAGTTCAATTCAGTTCAGTTCAGTCGCTCAGTCGTGTCCGACTCTTTGCGACCCCATGAATCACAGCACGCCAGGCCTCCCTGTCCATCACCAACTCCCGGAGTTCACTCAAACTCATGTCCATCGAGTCGGTGATGCCATCCAGCCATCTCATTCTCCGTCGTCCCCGTCTCCTCCCACCCCCAATCCCTCCCAGCATCAGAGTCTTTTCCAGTGAGTCAACTCGTCGCATGAGGTGGCCAAAGTATTGGAGTTTCAGGTGGTTGTTATCTTCTCAACATGCTTGGAAGTGGATATTGCTTTCCATATTTTACAAATGAGAAAACTGAGCAGAAAAACTAAACAACCTTCTCTGCTGGAGCCAGGACTGCAATCCAGGCTCGAATCCAACATTCAGTGTTTCTGTGGTTCCTTCTCCCTTTCCCTAATCCCATGTGGTCTGAGCCCTTAGATGCCCAGAATAGTGCCAGCCTTCTAAAGGTCTGGGGTCTCAGGGGACCCCTCTGCCACACTGTGCACCCTGCATTCTTAGAGGCAGACACAATGGTTTGTTTCTATGAGTAGTAGACTGCTGTTGCTGCTGCTAAGTCGCTTCAGTCATGTCCGACTCTGTGCGACCCCACAGATGGAAGCCCACCAGGCTCCCCTGTCCCTGGGATTCTCCAAGCAAGAATACTGGAATGGGCTGACTCCTATCAAATTGCCAATAGTTGGCCTTTCTGAAAGAAAGTGAAAATTGCTCAGTCTGACTCTTTGCGACCCCATGGACTTTATAGTCCATGGAATTCTCCAGGCCAGAATACTGGAGTAGGTAGCCTTTCCCTTCTCCAGGGAATCTTCCCAACCCAGGGATCGAACCCAGGTCTTTACCAGCTGAGCCAGAAGGGAAGCCCAAGAATACTGGAGTGGGTCATTGGCCTTTCTAGACTTATAAAAATGGGAGTGTCATAAGTGACCCTGGATCTGTTCTGAGAATAAGACTTTCAGACAATCCCACCATCTTCCTGCCAGAAGATTTAGACTGAGAGAAGGAGAAAGAGAGAGCCCCTTGGCAATTGTTTTTCTTCTAGAAACCCGACCCAGTGCCTCAGCATGAAGGAACTTCATCAAGTCCCCATTTTGGTATTGATTCCTGGTAACTCCAAAGAATAGCTATATCATTTTGTGAATTCATTCAGTTGAAAGCTCACGTCTTTCCCCTTCTCACAGTCTGGACATGCCATACCCAGACCAGAGAATAACAGGAAGCACTCTAAAATTCTTTTTATGAAGCAGCCTAAAAATCTCCTGAGATCAGCGGGGTTTCATGAACAGTTGGGGCTGTTGGGAGAGAAAATGAAAGCATTTGTCTGTGGAGAAATTTTCCACACGTGAGCCATAAATCCCCATATCCTGCTCTTGGCTAGAGTCGGGCTTCCCCAGAGCTGGTCGGATATTTCGCTGGTGGCCTCGAAAGCAAACCCAAATTCCTCTCTCCTGCCTGCCTTTACCGTTCTGTCTCCTCAGCTTCTCAGTCAGTCATCTTGAATAAGTTGGTTCTACACAGTGTTCCCCTCTTCCTTATCTCTCATTTAAGCTTCTTCCAATAGAGAGCTGGCTTCTGGCCCTGCCTGTGTACTGAAGCTGCCCTTGCCAGGCTGATCATGGCCTCCTCATTGCTGAAACCAAGAGGCACTTCTTTTCTTTATCTTACCCGACCTCAGGCAGTCATGGGTGCTTCCCCAACCCTCTTCCAAATTCCTGCCACCTTTGCAGGCTCTTGTTCCTTTGCTCATTCCTTAACTATTTTGTCTTCCTCAGGGCTCTGGACTAGATTATCTGCTTGTTTCACTCTACTTTCTCTGCAGGGATGAACTGAACCTGCCTTGGCACTCACCCCTGGCCTCTTTAGGTGTTGACTCTTCATTCACTACCTTCAGCTCAGATATCTCACCTGAACTTTGGTCCATATTCCCAGTCATTTGCGGGACATTTTCCCCTTGGCTGGGTCACAGTCCTCACATTTGGCACATTTATGCTGACACCAGAATCTTTTTCCTCCCAACCAGTTATGCCCTCTACATATGGTAAGCCTTGTCCTTTGGTTGCCCAAACCAGAAACTGGAGAGGAATTATGACTCTTTTTTTTTTTCCCTTTTCCATAATCAATCAGTCCTCAAGTCCTGTAATCCTGTCTCTTGGTTCTTGTTGTTAAGTCGCTAAGTCATGTCCAGCTCTTTGCGACCCCATGGATTGCAATGCACCAGGCTTCCCTGTCCTTCACTGTCCCCTGGAGTTTGCTCATATTCATGTCCGCTGAGTCAGTGATGCTGTCTAACTCTCTTTCAGGTTCATCTTTCTCTGTATCTACTACGTCTTTACTAAGCAGATTTTGCTCTTTCAGTCTTGCCATTCTTTATAGTGAAACAAGTGTGATGCTTCCCTTCCATGGCTCCCCGTCACACTTGGGATAAAGTCCTAACTCTTGCACTTGACTGATAAAGCCATACATGATTTGGTCAGTCCTTTCCTTCTGCTCCCACTGTACTCATTAGCCATCCTGAATGCTCCTGAGAGTACCTGCCTCTTAGATTACACATGTATTAGTTCTCTTCTCTCTAGCTCATTATCTCAGATCCATCCTTGGTGCCTGACTCAAGACATTTCGATTCAAGCCATTGATGCGACCCCAGTGTAAATAAAGTGCCCTGTCTACAAAACCCAAGAACATCCAGTACTCATTCCTATTAGAATATTTATCTTATTCTAGTGGAGGATACAGACAAGTAAAGAGAGTGTGAGTTTTTACAGAAAAGAGAGCATAGGAAGGGTCTTTTCTTGTTCTTTACTGCTTGGACACGGCATAGTTCACACACTAAAATGCTTATTATGTATTTGTTGAATGAATCAATAAACTGTTGGGTTGGTCAAAAAGTTATTGAGAACTTTCCATAAGATAGTATGGAAAAACCCAAATGAACTTTTTGGCCAACCCAATAACAAAGAGCTCAGCAAGTATTAGAGTCCACATTCTTATTTTGTTTCCACTTAACCATTTTCATACTTAGCCATTTTTCAAATCAGGGCTATCTGGCTCCTGAGTGCTTTGTGTCATATGGTGGACAGTAGATTCTAGAGTCACTTTGCCTGTGTCCAGATTTGGTTCTGTGGCTCTATGAGGGTGTGTGACTTTGCAAAGTCACTTAATCTCTTTCAACCTCAGTGTTTCCATCTCTTAAATTTGGATAATAGCCCTTCTTATAGAGTTATGGTGAGGATTAAATAAGGTAATATCTATAAAGTGTATTCCTATTCATATAAATATGAGGAATCATCATATTTCAACATCACCATCAGGCTTCCCTGGTTGCATGGGGTGGCAACGAGTTGGACACAGCTTAGCAACTAAACAGCAACAACTGTCATCATCACCACCACCATTACTTTGATCCCTCTTTTTGCCAATAAGACAGATTCTTCTGGGCCATGAGATGAGTGGGTATTCAGAGCATTCTTCTTGAAGGCTTTAGTTCTCTTTGGAAACAATTGTCCAGGAGTGTTGGGTGTACAGTTCAGAGCATAGGCCAAGAGGGATGGGAAGTAGAGTTGAAAAACAAAAAGTAGCCTACAACTCTCTGAGGAACAAATAACTCAGTTGGTTAGCTGGGAGTGATGCCTTAGGAATTGGCCTATAAATAGGGTTGATATTTTAAGGGGAGATAGGAACTTAACCAGGCATGTTTGGACGGTCTGCCTAGGAGCTGCCCAAAGAATATATGAATTCACTTAATGAGATTAATAGTAACAGTGAAAATGTTAGTCACTCAGTTGTGTCTGATTCTTTGAAATCCCCTGGATGGTAGCCCTCCAGTCTCCTGTCTATGGAACTCTCCAGGCAAGAATACTGGAGTGGGTTGCCATTCCCTTCTCCAGGAGATCTTCCAGAGCCAGGGATTAAATCCAGGTTTCCTGCATTGCAGGCAGATTCTTTACCATCTGAGCCACCAGGGAAGCCCAATGATGATGGTAGCTCACATTTATGTGAACAGGAATATACCTAATAGATACCACCTTATTTAATTCTCGCCATAATTCTATTAGAAATAAATGTATACGTCATGCAATAATTAATGTTTTGTGAAGTCGCTCAGTCATCTCCGACTCTTAGTGACCCCATGGACTGCAGTCTACCAGGCTCCTCCATCCATGGGATTTTCCAGGCAAGAGTACTGGAGTGGGGTGCCATTGCCTTCTCCGAATGTTTTGTGAGTTCTCATTAAATGTCTGTAACTATTCTAAGCATTTTGTTATTTTATTTAATCTTCACAACAACCCTTATGTAGGGAACATATTTTTTAATTATTATTATTATTTCCATTTTATAGATGAGACAACCAAGGCTCACAAACATGAAGTATGATTAGGGTTGTCCAACAGGTAAAGGGAGAAGCTGGCGTTTGAATCCAAGACAGCTTGCCTCCAGAGTTCAAGCTTTTCCTTTCTTTCCTTCTTTCTTTTTGGTTGCTCTGGGTCTTCATTGCTGCATGCAGGCTTTCTCTAGTTGCAGGGAATGGGGGTTACTATTCACTTCATTGCGTGGATTTCTCATCCCCCGGCTTCTCTTGTTGCAGAGCACAGGCTCTAGGCATGCAGGCTTCAGTGGTTGTGGCTCATGGGCTTAGTTTCTTGGGTGCATGTGGGATCTTCCTAGACCAGGGATCTAACCCGTGTCCCTTGCATCGGCAGGCAAATTCTTATCCACTGTGTCACCAGGGAAGTCCCAGGCTTTTTCTTATTACTTATTCCTTCTCATCTCCTTATACTGGGGCTCCTTAGTGATCTCCACGACAAGTGCCTGAGTCTGCAGATGACCTCAAGACTCAGTGTTCATTCATGTTAAGACTATCACTCTGAAGTAGATTCTCTAAAGCAGAAGGGAGGGCAAGAACCTTCTCAGATATAGAGATGTCCCTGAGAGTTGAAGCGGGCTGTGATCTGTATTTTTTTCATGGACAGTATCTTCCTGCTCGAAACCAGAAGGACAGCTGGCTCCCAAACTCCTTGCAAGAGAACCAAGCCAGACTCCTTCTACTGCAACTTCATAATGACCGGGCTTCCCTGGTAACAAAGCTGGTAAAGAATCCGCCTGCAATGCAGGAGACCAGGGTTCAATTCCTGGGTTGGGAGGATCCCCTGGAGAAGGGATAGGCTACCCACTCCAGTATTTTGGGGCTTCCCTGGTGGCTCAGATGGTAAAGAATCTGCCTACATGCAGAAGACGTGGGTTTGATCCCTGGGTTAGGGAGATGCCCTGGAGAAGAGAATAGCTACCCTCTCCAGTATTCTGGCCTGGAGAATTCCATGGACAGAGGCGCCTGTCAGGCTACACACAGTCCATGGGGTTGCAAAAAGTCAAACATGGTTGTGTGACTTTCACTTTAAATGAGAAATAGATTTGATCAGAGTAGGTAGAATTTATTTTAGGCTTTTGTTCCAAGAACCAATTAAGGTTTCCACTTTGCCTTAAACCAGTTCTGGTATCCTTTTTTTTTTTTAATTTTGAATCGAATGCTAGAGTGCTGGGCTAAGATGTCTCGGTAGCATTTTTACTTAAACTCCTTTTTTCTTTTCTTTGTGATTTTCCAGCATTCTTCTTTTTACAACTTTTAGTATCTCACAAATCTGGTCAAAAGGACTCTTCACACTGTTTTTAACTTATGGGTGAGAGATTGCAACCTACTCTTAAGAACTTAATTAGTTTTCCTGATGCTAACATTTTGAGAGGGAATGTTATGAGCCATCCTATTTTTTCCAAGTCAGAACTTGAGAAACAGATTTGAGGAAGGGTTTTTCTCAGCCCTTCCTGGTTCAAGGGGCCCTCTGGAAGATTTTATTTGTTTTAGATTAACAGAAAGAGCAAGAGAAAGTATTTTGGTTTTTTTCAGGGCACATCGTCATTACACATATTAGTCAGGGAGGAAACTGTGACTGGATGTCTTAGCCAACAGCTGTGTATGTGTGTGTTGGGCAGAGATCCTTACAAAAAAGATAAAATTTCTATTATGAGGGAATTCATATGTGGTTACCCTTTCATGAAGAATTAATAAATAAGTGGAGGTAATCTGGAATCTTTGAAGAACAGTTTAAATCAAGAGGACATGCTGGACATAACTAGATATGGCTGCTGTCTGGATACTAACTCTGAGGTCTGGACGTTGTTGTTGCTGTTCAGTCACCAAGTCGTGTCCAACTCTTTGTGAACCTGTGGCCTGCGGCTTACCAGGCCTCTCTGTCCTTCACCATCTCCCAGAGTTTGCCCAAGTTCATGTCCATTGAATTTCCCATCATATATGAATGGCTCAGATGGTAAAGAATCTGCCTGCAGTGCAGGAGACATGAATTCAATTCCTGGATCTAGAATATCCTCCAGAGAAGGGAATGGCAACCTACTCCAGTATTCATGCCAGAAAAATTCCATGGACAGAGGAGTGTGGTGGGCTACAGTCCATGGAGTTGCAAAGAGTCAGACATGACTGAAGCAGCTTAGCATGTACCCCGAATGTGAAGCAAAATGAAAGAAAGAGGATTCAAACTTGATTTGTGGTGTTGCACACCTTTCAGTTCAGTTTGGTTCAGTTGCTCAGTCATGTCCGACTCTTTGCAACCCGTGGACTGCAGCACACCAGGCTTCCCTGTCCATCACCAACTTCTGGAGCCTCCTCAAACTCGTGTCCATTGAGTCAGTGATGCCATACAACCATCTCATTCTCTGTCGCCCTCTTCTCTTTCTGCCTTCAATCTTTCCTAGCGTCAGGGTTTTTTCCAATGAGTCAGCTCTTCGCATCAGGTAACCAAAGTATTGGAGCTTTGGCATCAGTCCTTCCAATGAGTATTCAGGGCTGATTTTCTTTAGGGTTGACTGGTTTGATCTCCTTGCATCCAAGGAACTCTCAATAGTCATCCCCAGCACCACAGTTCAAAAGCATCAATTCTTCAGCACTCTGCCTTCATTTGGTCCACCTCTCATGACTACATGACTACTGGACATTATTTCCCTCTAATTCTTCCTCCTTCCTGCCTCCTTTCTTTTCTGCTATTGTTTATTGGACTTACCGTTTCATTAGACATTTTGCTAAGCAATTTATGTACATCGTCTCGTTTAATTTTCATACAAGCTTACGAGAGAAGTACGATTGTTATCTCCAGTTGACAAACAAGGAAATCAAGGCTCATGAAAGTGAAGTCACTTGGTCCAGACCAGTCACAGGTCCAGAGCGAAAGATAGAGGTAGAACTCAACCCCAGGGCTCTCCAGCCCAGACCTTGACCTTTCCGCCCTCACATCACACTGCTTCCTCACTAAGCGTGTTCTGTTCTTTGTCTCCAGGGACAGAATGAGAACGTCTGTCAATGTTGTGGGTGACTCTTTCGGGGCTGGGATTGTCTATCACCTCTCCAAGTCTGAGCTGGACACCATTGACTCCCAGCAGCGAGTGCATGAAGATATCGAAATGACCAAGACTCAGTCCATTTATGATGACTTGAAGAACCACAGGGAGAGCAACTCAAACCAGTGCGTCTATGCCGCACACAACTCAGTCATAGTAGATGAGTGCAAGGTACCTTTCCCGTTCATGGATATCGAGACCTGCATATAACAGTGCATGCTCAGTTTCTTAAAGCAACACAAAAGCCCTGCATGTATCGTTGTCACATTTACTTTTCTAAAGAATCATGTAACTCAAGCTTCCATGAGTCCCAGATCATCTAGCTCTGTGTCTGACATGGCAGGAAATCAATAAGTCTAACAATGAACAAGTCAGATGGTTGCTTGTTGCATCTATGTGATATAAAACAATCATTCTGATTCCCCTGTCCACCTACTCTGCAAATTTGATCAGTTGTCTTTGAATATTATGCTCAAGAATTTGTGGTTTCTAGGGCTTTGCTGGCTTTCAAATAATCTGTTCCTCAAGTGAAGCATGAAGAGAAATGCCCAGAATCACTTAATTTACATAGCACAAGTGTTCCTCCTTGCTATATATCATGTATTGGTTAAAAAAGAAAAGAAAAAGAAAAACATGCCCACATAACTTCGCAAAGCTATCATTCTCTTAATTATTTTCGTGGGAGCATGAGTTTTGACTTGGAAGTCACTTTGCTCCAAGAATGGGGAAGCAATTGTCTCCTTCAGGATGATTATCCATAAATGTCTTTTAAAAAACACTATATGTCACACATTGCCTGGCAGCACCATTATTCCTGAAGCATGGATGTTCTGGACTCTTTTCCAAGCTGTTGGATGATGTCTTAAAGCTCAGTGGGCTCTGTCTCACCTTCATTCTAACTAACTTGACATTGTCAAAGACTGATGGTCATGACCAGAGTGAAGCAAACTTGGAGAAACCCCAGCAGGTGAGCAAAGTCAACTCTGGAGGGTCTAGACAGCAGCTGAGGACAATCTGAACCGAACACAGATTTCTGATACCTTTTTGACTCCTGTTGATCTCATTTAATAATTAATTTCTCCCTGTGTTTCTGGGTCATTCCCATAATATGCCAGACAACTGAGGATGACATGGAAGCAATTCGCTTTATTGGACTATAGTCCAATAGCTCATCCCCTCTATAGCAGCTACATTGTACATAACCTAATTTTCTAATGAAAATTAGGGAGGGACCCCACTCATCAAGAGGCAATTGCATAAATCAATTAACTCTGTGAAAACAATTAAAACTGTTGGAAATTAAGATGGACCTAAATGGTAAACTCCATTCTCCTGGAAAGTCAGTGTTTTCCACTGACTTTTCCATATTCATATCTAAATGAATATGCTGGATTATTTTCCATCAAAATGTTAGTTTTGGTCAACAAGAGTCAGTATTTCATGGAATAGGTTTCTGCTCTATTATATTTAACAAGTATTTGTTGTGTGCCTTGTGGGGTTTAATTGAGCACCCCCATCTTATTCCTATGACTTCCTATATTTTGATTATTAATCGCGTTTTACAGAGTGCCCATAACCTGCAAAGCCCTGAATTAGGCACTGGAGGACAGCAAAATGAATGTACAATTACATAGCAAAGATACAGCTTGATCCCAATGGCTGCCATACAAGAAAATGCAGTATGAACCAAAATAAAATCACCATATGTATTTTTTAATTTTGCAGTTATATATTAGAAGGACCTTAGAGGTTAATTACCTTTTTGGAGCATCTCAGCAGGCTTCTTAATATTATACAGGACAAGTTTTGAGGAAGATTTGTAGGCATGGGGATAGTTTTAGATTTCACACTTCCCAGATTTTTTCTTCCCTTTAAGGACATCAAGCATATCAGGACAAATTCATTTCATTTTTTTAGCAAACAATTCAACCCCCAAAGGGAAATGTTGGTCAGCTCTCCCTATCACTAGGAAATCATGAGAAAAGAGACTGTATTCCTATTTATCACTGCTGTGCCCTAAAGCAGTGCCAGGCATGCAACGGGCTCTGCAGAAATATTTACTGAGTGTATCCTTTTAGCATCCTGAACCTATGCTTTAATTCAGATAACCTTCTTCTTTTTTTTTTTGCTGGACAGTTCCATAGAGGTAGTGACTTAGTCTCTCTAGATAATTTACCACTGAACCAACCACTCATTGGTGAATTAGTGTTTAGATAATCAAGTAATGAAACTGAACAGGTCATGAAAATAATGCAACGACCATATTGGTTTAATAATTATTCAGCTATTTTCATTTTTAGTTAAGTGATCGAGTTCAGCTCTGTGAAGATCGTGAGGTCAGGCAATTGACTCATCTTGTTCTAGACCAATCAGCTGGGTTGACACCCATGCACAAAGGAGGCAGCCAGAGCTACAGAGATGAATTCGCAGGCTTTACCCAGAATATCTGAGTTACATTTACTCCTGCCTTTGAAACTCTTTCCAGTCTGTTTCGTTCCACTGTTTTAAAAACTGAGTTGGAGAGACATCAGTGTTTTCCACCAGTCCTCTACCCTTTTGGCTTTTCTATTACCCAGGTGTTGGAAAAGAGCCAGGTGGAATGGATGGGGGGGGGTGGAGTCCCCATTTCTTTTAATCCAGTCAGAAAAAGGGAATGACCCCCAAAAACTGCTGTCCCAGCTACTTTAGAGACAGAGGTCCTAATATTTGAAAACACCCCCACCCACGTTCTATCTGGTTTTCCAAAGGCACCACACTGAGATTTATAATGCTGCTCAGCTATTGATCTGGTTCATCGCTAGAAGACAAATAGGCACATCCAAGGTCATGGTGTACAGGCAGCTTGCTCCAGGCAGACAGTTTGTCCCTGGCAGTCTGTCCTGACAGTTCACTGAAGGGGAAACAAATTTGCTGCTGCTCTGGTCACAACTTTAACCATTTTAAGCATTGTTATGTCATGTTGGTCTCTCTAGTTTCAGACTCTTGCCTTGTAACCATAGTTTGAAATTATGCAATGTTTTTTATTTTAACCAGAATAACTGCATGTGATGCTTACATTTGTTTCTTGCATGGTCTTTTTTTTTTTAATGGAGGCTTCATGGGGACTGGTGGAAGGAGTAGTTTTTATTTTCATTTGCTTGGTTCATGAAAGGCATTTGGTTTTCTGTCCCTAGCATTTTGTGTGTGTTCATAATGCATGCATCTCCCTTCCACTTGGGTAAGAAGAAGGTCAGATTTCTTTCAGTCATTGCTGCCGTTTGTCATGTCTCCATGTCCTAATGCTTCCATAAATCCAGTCTCTCCATTATGTGGAATATCAGTCGTGGGTTTAAGTTTGCACATGACGTTGAGGACAGACAGATGGAAGGTAAGCTAGGAAAACGATTTAGATGTGGAGGGGGAAACCTCCCATTTCGTGTAAGGGTTCAGTTTGCTTAGAGCCAGGGAAGCATAATCTGGACAGTCTGGTCATTGTAGTTGATTAATAAATGTCTGCATTGAAATAATTTAGATTTACTGATCCCCGGCTTTTAATTCCCTACTTTTCTTCTTTCAACGTTTAAAGCCTGGACAGCTTATATGGTGGAGCCAGAACACCATGACTTCTGATTTTAAAATTGGATATGTATAAAAATCCACCTGGGCTCATTGAAACTGAACCTTTCACATGCATGAGTAGAACTAGATCCTGGTTCTGGATTTTTTTGTTTCTCTGCGGTTGTCTGGAGTAGCACGGGGCACTATGTTTTAAGGACTGCGTTATTGTGTGATGAGTCTATGGGTAATTAGACCCCCTCACAACCCTAGAAGCATCATACAAGTTATTTATTCCCCAACTTACAAAGTCTCTCTAGTGCTTCAGATACCTCCCCAAGGCAAACATGCATTTTTAAAGTGTGCAAATCATTGTTGAAAACCAAGACCAGCTTGAAATCAATTTGAAAGAACAGTGTCTAACATTAATATTTAAGTTGCACAGTAGAACCTGGGTCTGGTGCTCCTCCACATAACCCCCGGGGTGGTTTTCTGGTTCATGGCCCGTAAGTTGGATGTTGATGATAATTATTTTCAGGTAACTCTGGCAGCCAATGGAAAGTCAGCTGACTGCAGTGTTGAGGAAGAATCTTGGAAACATGAAAAATAAGGATATGACTCTCAGCAAATTCTTGAATAAACCCCCCCAGCGAATCTTATGGTAAAAGAGGATATAAACAAGCTTTCTTTAAAAAGAAAAAGATACATCTATTTCTGTTTACTTAATCTATTAGCTGAGGCTTAGAGGATCTGTTGTGAGTCAGTGACAGGCACGGTGCTGTGTGTCATTGCCAAATAATACTTTGTAAATGTCTCATTTTCTCACTTGTATTGTTGTTTGAATGGATGATGCTGGAGGAATCAGTTTGAATTGAAGACGCATTCTTGCCAGCTTCCCTTTTCTCTCAAGATGCAGAAGCATGGGTGCTCTTTTTTCCAGGAGACACAGCTAAAGGCGTGTGGCGCATTCTGGGGATTTGGAACCATGAGCAGACACCTGGTGTGTTACTCTCTCCATGTTCACCTTGTAGCACACAAGAGACTCTGTGAGAGCCTTCATAAGAAAGTCCCCTTCAATGTCTTAGAGCGTTTGCCCTTGTGTTGGTGAAAAGAAAGTACCCATCTTAGGGAACTCTGACAATTTCTCTTCTGTATATTCTTTAAGTTGAATGACTAAATGTTTCAAAGAGAGTCACATTTGGAGCCATATCTTAAAAGCAGCCTATTATGGAACCCACTGAGTCTCTGCTCTACCCCACCTAGTCTATGGGAATAATTGTTGAATTTCCAAGTATGTTTCATAACTTGCTCTAAATTTGGTAATAGAGTAGGATGTAACTTACATAGAATTGCTGTATATATTGACAACACTCAGAGAACACAGTCAACACAAATTTTAACCAGATTCAAATTTGTGTTTGGGTTACATCACCTTGTATAGTGAAATCAAGTGAGATTATTTGATCTATGTTTCACTGTCTTTGTTTTGTCCATAAAATTCTTATTTGGGGTTCTACCTAAAAAAAAGACATTCTTCATCTCCAAATTATTTCTGTCATATTCTCATCAGACTAAACGACTTAATCATTTTACTGTCCTCACAGGTGGAAAACAGTTACGTTGGCTGTGTCTCTTTTAATACTAATCTCATGACAAAAGCAAAACCAAAACACGATTAGTTATCTAATATGTAGAAAGCTTTTTGTTATATTTTATCAAAGCACCTAAAACCAATTACAGGACATAGTTGAAAGCAGAGCCCATCTTCCTCCCCAGTCTTCTCTGTGGAAAGAACCAGGAAACAAACATATGTGCAAAATCCTATAAAGGTGACATTTCTACGGCAAAGTCAAGGCAGCCTTGAACCACAGAGTAGGAAAAAAGGGTGGCTTTACGGAACTTCACAGACGGAATCTTTTCCAAGCTGTGGAAGTTTGAGGGGGTACATAATATAATACTGGAGTAACTCACCAGTGCCTTGCATGCTGCAGGCATCTCCAAGCTACGTTTTTCAGTGTCTGTACTATCATTTTCTATTGAATAACCCACAGTATTTTCGTAAGGTAGCTGGCTTTGGAAGTTTGCTAAGGATTACTTGAACATGCATCACTGGGAAATAAAGCACACTTGACTCTAAGGTCAACCTTGGTCCAATGTGGGAGTAGGCTGGTCATCTGAGGCCAGCAGATGTGTGCTGAGATATTCATGAATAGTTGTAGAATCCAAGTTTTCACAGGAGAAGGTTTTATGGACATCACATGCCCTTCATTACCTACTTCTTGCGACCTTACTCTTCCACGTAGGGAAACTTTGGAACAAACAAGAGACATGAGATTCTAGTAGTTTTGTCTCTTAAGCTCTGGTTTTGTTTTGTTTTTTAATTACAATCACTATTGAGCAGTATTAAGTAGCTCTTTGCTTTTTAAAAGAATAATGCATTGGTCTTCACTTTCATTAGATGGACGGTGAAGAGGGTGGCCAAGGGCTTGCTGAACTGTAGTAGTGGCAAATGCATCCTTTATAGTAGATGTCATGGGCTGTGGGGATGGTTCCTGGATTTAACTGTGACACTGTTAAGGAGTCTCTTTAAGTCGTGCTTCCGAGGGCATTTTTTACGGTGAGGAGGATGTAGATGTCCATCTAGGAACTTGTGGTTTTGTTGTTTAAGGCCAGCTTAGCACTTGAACATACTGATAGGCTGCTCAAGGGAGTGGTCTCAAGATTGTCTTCCAAAGATTCTGCCTAAAAGTCTTCCATGATTGCTTGTCTTCAGTTTTTTCCTAGTTATTGAGTTAGCCTATACATATATAAGGAGGCAGTGTATTCAGAAGAAACTAGGTGCTCAGCTTAACAGAGCGGGTTTTTCTAGTTTGAAACTATATGCAGTAAGTTTCATGAGAATATCCTTAGGAAATCGGTTTATTTGGAAGTTCAACAAATCAGTTAAAAATAAGCAATTTCTCAAATTCAGGAGTAGCTTGAAAACCCAGGGTGTCTGTGGAACTGACACGTCACTGTGTCCTCTAGTTTTTTGGGCCTCCCTCATTCTTCTCATGCCATGTTGGGGTTTTCTTGTCCAGCATATGTGCCATAAACAGGGCAAGTAGATCCAGAATATACCTCTAACAACCATTTTCTAAACAGGATATTATAACTTGTCAGTTGCATGCATAGATTTATTTTAACCAGTCAAACACAAATATGAATGCTTATAACACTCCATTCATGTTTGATCATGCATAAATGTTACGTTTGTACACAGACATGGCAGGCTAGATATAAACACTGTATCCTGTAAGTTCTGTTAAATCAGGGCTTTGGCAACATCATTTTTTATGGACTCATTTACTATATTTAGGAATCAGAATCGTTTCAGGAGAAAAGCAAGTAGACTTTTATTCTCTCCTTCCTCATTTATGTCCTTTGAAAAACCCAAGTGGCGCCACCATTTGATCAACTACTACAATTCAATGAATCAACTCCTATTCCTGAAAAGAATGGCGTAGCTCTCAAGGCAAAGCTTTATCTTAGACGTTTGGGGAAGTGCCTCCCATGAAAAGAGCAACAGAAATTCAAGGCAATCATCTAAATCACTCAGATCTTCGATATAGAACTTTAGATGGTAAGTTCTAAATCAAGTAGTTATCAGATTTGATTATTATTGTTGGGAGTGGAAACACAACCTGTAGCCTGCAGAAGTTACCATGTTCCATAAAATATAAATATTTACTTCTCTTTAACTACTCATCAGCTTGGATGTTCAGGAAGTCTAAACAAAGGTTGCCAAAATGCCTGGTTTTTGGATTTGAACTGGTGGAAGCTAAGAAAGGCTTAGGGGAAATTCAGTTTATGGGGAGATGTACTCTTGGTCAGTAAGGTCAGGAATCCCAACAGCTGATTAATTAGAAAGTCTCAGATCATTTCCACTTGTGTGCAGAGACAGATGTCATTTGCAAGGGTATATCTAGTCAAGAAGCCCCCTTTGGAGTTGGGTAGAAAAATCCCACGGACAGAAGGAGCCTGGCAGACTACAGTCCTTGGAGTTGCAAGAGGGTTAGACACGACTTAAGGACTAAGGAACAATTCACCTACTGGATCTCCAGAGGGAACCCAATCCTGCCATGTTTTTGCAAATACCGCACTTCCATTTGTTCCCAATAGCGAAAGGTATGTCACCATATTTCACTTTTGTCTGAATCAAGGGTTCTGTTTGTGCTGTTTTCCATACAAAGAGTGTTAGAGAATTAAGGCCGTCATCTAGAGCACACAGATCTTCATGATCTGAACCAAGTAGCTGTTCAAAATTCAGCCGCGAATTCATATAGGTACCCACATGTTCAGAGAGAGTTCTCCCTCATTCAGACTCTTGATAAACAAGCCTCAGCAGCCGTTGCCTGGTATGATGACTAAACGCTCGGCATTTACACCCAGTTGAGGTGGCCATTCCCACTTCATTGCTCTGCAGTGCTTGGGGCCATACAGTTGCATGGGTTGCTGGCTGGGCTTTGCTTATTCTCCAAATAAATTCATTCCAAGTCAAGGAAAGGGACCAAATGGGATTTTTCAATTATATAATACTTGCTCTCTGAATACAATATGATGATCTAGGAGCCTGAAAAGATTAAGGTTAAAAGCAAAAAGGCCTGAAGGAATTTTGAAATGAGAGTTTTATAAATCTAGTTGTCAAAGAAGATAAATGGTCTCAGTTCAGTTCAGTTCAGTCGCTCAGTCGTGTCCAACTCTCTGCGACCCCATGAATCACAGCACGCCAGGCCTCCCTGTCCATCACCAACTCCCGGAGTTCACCCAAACTCATGTCCACAGAGTCGGTGATGCCATCCAGCCATCTCATTCTCTTTCGTCCCCTTCTCCTCCCGCCCCCAATCCTTCCCAGCATCAGAGTCTTTTCCAGTGAGTCAACTCGTCACATGACAGTCTCTGGTAATTTTCTAAAACCAAGAAGGGCCACTGAGCACCAACCCAGACAGGTTGCGCTATTGGCAGGTTGGTCTCCTGGGATGAAATAAATGCAAAGCTATTCAGACATGAGTTGCTTTGGATTTTTTTCTGAAAACTCAACTTCCACTCTTCCTTTTCCTGTCTTCTTATTCTGGTGATTATTGTTGCTCAGTTTAGTAAATGACCATCCACGTTAGCGCAAAGGTTGGTTTTAGAACAGATGACAGGGAATCTTAATTGAGTAGTATCTAATTTCATAGCACAGCTAATTTAGGAGATAACAGAAATAACAGAGATGAGGAAAAATAATGCAGTTGGGAAGAGAAACATTTGACTGAGACTCTGCCCATTTTTATTCATGCAACTTAGGCTAGTCACTTTACACATGAGCACCATTGGGAAAAAAAAGGCTAGATTAAATTATTAAAATGCCCATCCATCCCTAAGAAACCACCGTATAACTATCTCTGCTTTAACTTCTTTTTCTTAAGAGGCTTACTACTATGTGTTCATGCTAAGTCACTTCAGTTGTGTCCGACTCTGCAACCCTGTGGACCATATAGCCCACCAGGCTGCTCTGTCCATTGGATTCTCCAGACAAGAATACTGGAGTGGGTTGCCATGCCCTCCTCCAGGGGATCTTCCCAACCCAGGGACTGAACCCACGTCTCTTATGTCTCCTGCATTGGCAGGCAGGTTCTTTACCACTAGTGCTGCCTGGGATACTTACTTACTGCTATAACACATTACTTATTTATATTGTAAGTCAGAGGAGCCCACAATAATGAATAATCAATTTGGATTTTTCTCATCCCCTTTGGGAGAAATTAAGTTCAAGCCTGTCTCTTCATTTGATGTCTTACAAGCTTGGAAGATGGCCATGTTCATCTACAGTTTGGTGTTTGGGAAAACAAACCAACCTCCTTTTATAAAACTGTCCTTTACTTAACGCATTGTCCTCGTAGAAGTAGCCATTCAGCTCAGGGAAAAATGCTGCCCCAGTCACCATGAGGGGCCAAGATGAATCTGTGGCCTCCCTCAAGGCCTTGCATCATTCCTGCTGTAGCAACAGAGCCCACGCTGAATACCCAAAACACACAGTTTCCTCCAGACGGTCCTAATTGCCAACCCAGTATGGGAATTTGGGAGCCTTTGGCAAATCAGCTTGGACACTCTTATGAAATTTGGTGCAAGACTTACACAATAACAGCAGCTGTCTGTAAATACCTTCCTTTCCAGCAGTACTCAGACATGCACATCCACATGCAGGGTGGGATCGAGCCAAGTCCTTTCTCTGGAAAGGTTTGCAGGGATGTTTGATTGAGTTCATTTTTGAATTTTCCTCTTGGCTTGTTTTCACTGTGGTCATCACATCACAGGCGGAGAAGGTCTACCTCACAAGAGTGGGCTTGTATTGGTAAGCCTAGATCTTCTTCTATGCCCAGAGTTTCTAAAGTGAATAAAATGCATGGTCTGTCTGAAGGGGGCATGTGACCAGCCATGGCCTTTGAACAATCTCTAGAACATTCCAGTATCATTGCAACGGGCTGCTGTTTGCATCCTTGTTCTTTGTCCAAACTTCTACTAAATACGGAATAGGATTTGTATTACTGTGCCACGAACACTTTCATTAACAAAGACCTCAGCTCTGTAAACGCGGGGCAGAGAGATGTACAGCTAGTACCGAAAGGAGTTAGTTTTTGCTTGTTTACATTTTTCATGCAGAAGACCTAACACTGGAGCATCAGTAAAAAGATATTTCTTAACTGGCCCATATAAGAACATATGAAAAAGTAAGAGAAGCCCGCAAGTTCTTGTTTCATTCACTCTGAGTAATTACTGATCAGCCTACCTATGTCCAGCCTTGCCTCACCTTCTTACCTCTGGAGCATGTACCCATTTCGATATATTTTAAAGTCCTTCTGATTGTCATACAGAGCCCTTTGGGGCTGAGGATAAAACCTGCTACCTTGCAGAGTCAGCACTTGACCTAACAGGTCTCCAATTTCTCCAGAGACACCCCTCATGCCTGGGTGAGTGTTGGAACGTAACTTATGACCTTGACCATTGTCATCTTTCCCTGCAGAGGTGGGGATGATGCAGTGGGAGCCTCACTCCTTCTGGGGTTCTGTTTCTTCTCATGGCAACCATGTAAGCTGCCCAAAAACAGTCTGTTGCCTTTGGTAGGAGAGAAATGCACATACTAGCCCAGGAAGTTAGTTTAGCGTATCTCTGAGGTTTCGCCCCCACGGAGCAAGTTCTCTGAGATGTATGATCAGAAAGTTGGTACTCTGGTTTCTTCCTTCCCCAGGAGAGTTCTTCTCCTTATGTGGAACTCATCCTTTGGCAGCCAGATCTTTCCGTAAATGACCTTCACTCCTTCCCTCCCTCCTTCTGCCAGGAAATCTCAGCATTACGTTTCCACGTTGCACAGGACAGACCAGGTGATCTGGTCACTCTAGAGATTTGTATATAAAAAAATACTTTTGTGAGGATTTTTGTATATTGTTTTTCTATTTGTTTTCTATGGCTTGAGGAAAGAGCTGGCAAACTGTGAATCTAATTTGATCTTGCTGCCAGCAGACATATTTTGGCTTCCTGGTAAAAATCTATTATGTTACCAGGGACAATAGATTGCCCTCTGATCAGTATTGTACCCTCCAAAATTCACAGATTCCTCCAATCCAACCTTACATTCTTTTTTAAACAAATCCCTGGGCTTCTTTGCTGTTATTTATAAAAAGCATGAGAAAACATATTTAGAGTCCTGGATACTGTATGTTTAACATTGATTTAGCCTTTAATAATGTTATAGGTTTGTATCTATTCTTCATAAACCATAAAGAACTCAGCGTAGACTGAATGGATCTATTTAGTATCTGTAATTTTGCAGACAGATATTTTCTTACGGTATTTTCTATATAACCACATATGTAGAATTACAACTAATTCAAGCACAAGACATTTCTACAGCAATTTAGAGCTGTCATTGTTTCCTGAGCATATGGTCACATTTGAAAAATGTAAAAACCCAGTCCTTCGTGATGCAATGAACAAAATAACCATTAAGAACAAAGAGTCAGTTAAATCCTTTAGCTGGTTAGGATATGTATAACATTTAAACAATTAGGCTTTTTAACTCAAGGAATGGTGCTGACTCTTTATTTTTGACACCACATCTTGTTTTTCCACCTAAGCATTCTAATTTTGCTTTTCTCCAAGAACATGAAAAATAAGATGATAATAGTGGAATCATCTCTATTCCAAATCTCCCATGCCTTCCTAATAATTTTTGTGAAAATTGGCTTAGGACAACTTTGGATAGCAGAGATTGAGGGTAAGTGTGAGGAAGCCAATCAGTACAGATTTGTCGCAGTTCATTCTTGCGAAGCAAATTGGTAGTAAATGTCACATTGTTATGTGAATTGAGCACATATTTTTAAGGTTAAAATAAAACACATTAGTACCAGCGATGAAGCAATACTCTATCAATGGGGCTTAGAGTCTCACTGAAATTATTTAGAAGCAGCCCAGGTAGATTCTGTCCTCAGGTGAGTAACAATCTATGTAAATTTTCCCAAAAGGCAAATCAATAATCACTGCAAAGACAAGGAAGGGTGTTCCTTCCGCCAAACACACTTTCTGATAATATGATTGTAGGGCTAGTATTTTTGCTATGTTTTAGGAAATAGTTACATAGAAAGTGTACTGGTGTGTATTTAAATCCATTCCTCATTAAGCAATCAGATTAGACGTGCCCTCAACTGGCAACAATTATATCTGTGATTTTCAAGTACAGATAGCTGTCAAGCATGAAGTTCTTGTGTATACACAGTAACACTTGGTTCACGCATGAAGAAAAGTGCCTATGCACTTTGTGTAGCTATGATGTAGATATCTATGTGTAATTTCAGTGAAATGGTATATAGATGTATTGTAATTTAATTTAAATGTTATTTTTGGCTGTTTATCTAAGTGCAGTAGACATGTTGATTGATGTTTTGAAAATCCTTCTTTTCCTTCTTAGATAGCTAGTGGTAAATCATTTCTCCTCTTTCTTAAAGTGACTTGGGAATGTATATCAGTGAAGAACTTATCTGTGAATCCTTTGTACTGATGATTGGTTGAAAGTCTGTGTGTATCCAGTATCTTTGTAAATATGTGATTCAGGGCAAGGGGGTGTTGGATATGTGTCATGATTCTTAGTCAGAGGTCATCTGATGTCTATGTAGTGCCCAGTGAATACATTTGTGGAACTTTTGATTATCTAGGCCTAGGTAGATTTAGAACAAGGACATTTATCTGCAGCCAAGACATTTATATTTGCTTGATGAATTGAGCTCAAAGAGACAAAAGGTTCATCTGCTGAGCATGAGCATGTTAGCATTATGTCTGTAGGTTAAAGGTCTGCTTCTCTGGTTGCCAAATACCGATCATCATGCTCGTGACTTAAAGGCTGTGAAGAGCCTTGTCTCTCTCGGTTTCTTGAGTTGGGGTACAGGAAAGACGTTCACTAACTGCCATGCAGGTAAAACCCCTCAAAAGCACATTTCTGGTAGTAAATTGCACAGCTGTCTCTGGAAAGAGAGAGCATGAGAAGCACAAGAAGGGTCAATATACTTGGGGGCAACTAGTGAAGCACAGATCCGCGTTTGTGAAGTGAGTAGGACCTCAGGCTACCTGGCTTTGTGTGTGTGTTTCAAGTGTTTGAAGATAAGGTTAACTAATGCAATTATATACTTGCCTCCCGAACACACATTCTGTCTAATTATCACTGAGTGGAATGCTATGAGGTCTCTAACTCCTGTAACCCCCTTTTCCTTCTTTAAGGACAGAGAAAAATGACCATGTGCAGCTGGGAACACTGGGAGTGTTCCTCTCTTTTCACTTGAAATGTGAAGCTTAAGAGATCCTCTGAGGGCACAAAGCATGTTAATTTTCAGTGTCTACTCCAGCTGTTGGAGTGAAAGGGTGTAAGTGTGAACAGGCACATTTTTTTTTTTTTTCTTGAAAATGTGGCTTCTTCAACTTGTGTCATATTCAGGATGGAAACCTTACTGAAAGAAATCTAGCCTTTAGGGAGAATTCCCTTTGCAGATTCTTGTGCGTGTCCAGAATGAAAGATAAGACGAATTGTTTCCCTCACATTCACAATCCCCACTGATCTAAAGTCATGTAACATAGAGCATCTATAGCACATCGGGTTTAATGAATGAAAAAAGATAAAAAATTTCAACTAATTTTGGGGTTGTTTCTTCCATATGGTACTAGGAGATGCCTTGTTGGCAAAGCACATTTTGGGTATTTGAAGTATTTTGCTTTCACCTTTAGCTTTCTTACAATGTGGACTGATGACTGTAACATTACATGTGTAAAATAACTGGATATTCTTTATATACTGGAAACAATCTTTAAATCCAATATTTCACTAAGTGTTTTAACTTTTATGTATATATCTCTCATTAATAAATGTGGATTCCAATTTCTCTTGGCTGTTGACTCTCCTTCAATTCTGATTATAAGCTAGTGTTCATTACATAGTAAGTGTCTCCAGTGTTCTTTTTGGAGAAACTTGTGAATTGAAACCTACAATGTCTAAATGAGTATTTTCTAGGAAGCCTAAATATACAGTGGAGTTACATCTTATGCTATAAAGTTATGCATTGAACAAAAATGGTGTGTAATCAAAATTATGCTTGTGAATCAGCCAGTATGGGTTATCTCCCACATCTCAGGAACTTAAAGCAACCAAGGTTGATTTCTTATTCATATGACATGTCCATCCCTGTTTGTCTGGGGGACTTTGGTCCACACCATCCTCACTGAGGGAGTCTGAGAGAGACTTCCTCCTTGTGCTTCTGCCCTTACCAAATGCAAGAAAAACGAAACAGGGCAGATCTTACACTGACTTCTAAAGTGCCCTTCCAAATGCTGTATGCCTCATTTCTGCTCATTTATCAATGGCAGTAACAAGTCACATGTCTCCACCTAACTTCAAGGAAACAGGAAAGTACAACCTGACCTGGTGTCCAGGAATAAAACTGGAAAGAGCTGATGAACAGCTGTAATGGCTATTAGGCCATAAAAAAAATACCCTTAAATTATTCATAAAGGATAGTATGCAAACATGTAGTCTTTCAGTAAATCCAACACAGTAAGTTTTTCTCTAGTATTAGAAAAACCAATGCTATGGAAGTAAGTGATGAGCATTTAATGTTACATTGTAGAAATAAAATGCGTGGTCTTCAAGAGTAGGGTTACATTCAGCAGAATGAGATTCTCATCCAGTGAAAGGTATACATACAGGAATGGAGCCCCATCGAGAACAAGAATACTTCAGGGCACCCACAGATTTAATAGGATAGTTTGGATTAGTTGAATTGTTGTCTCTCATTCTTTGGGGGGAGGATAAGGAGGCAAATATTTGATTTTTGAATAAGTACCTAAATGTGGTACATCACAATTCTTTTCACCAATGCCAGCAATTTATTTAAATTGTTGATGAAAATGGACACTTCCTTTGAAAAGACACTTTTCTTTATTCTCTTGGAGTCAAGTGTACATCACATCCATATTCAAATGTTATTAAAATCTGATTTACAAAATATATGCTCATCAGTAAATTTCTGGGCTGCCATTTTGTTTTAAAGTAGCACAGAGCCACAGATTAGAGTTAAGGTAAGCTTAACACATTATCGTGACTATCTTGGTCGTGAAGATCTTTTTTGTACAGTTCTTCTGTGTATTCCTGCCACCTCTTCTTAATATCTTCTGCTTCTGTTAGGTCCATACCATTTCTGTCCTTTATCGCACCCATCTTTGCATGAAATGTTCCCTTGGAATCTCTAATTTTCTTGAAGAGGTCTCTTGTTTTTCCTATTCTGTTGTTTTCCTCTATTTCTTTGCATTGATCACTGAGGAAGGCTTTCTTATCTCTCCTTGCTATTCTTTGGAACTCTGCATTCAGATGCTTATATCTTTCCTTTTCTCCTTTGCTTTTTGCCTCTCTTCTTTTTACAGCTATTTGTAAGGCCTCCTCAGACAGCCATTTCGCTCTTTTGCATTTCTTTTCCATGGGGATGGTCTTGGTCCCTGTCTCCTGTCAGTGGCCACAGGACTGGAAGAGGTCAGTCTTCATTCCAATCCCAAAGAAAGGCAATGCCAAAGAATGCTCAAACTACCGCACAATTGCACTCATCTCACACGCTAGTAAAGTCATGCTCAAAATTCTCCAAGCCAGGCTTCAGCAGTATGTAAACCGTGAACTCCCAGATGTTCAAGCAGGTTTTAGAAAAGGCAGAGGCACCAGAGATCAAATTGCCAACATCCGCTGGATCATGGAGAAAGCAAGAGAGTTTCAGAAAAACATCTATTTCTGCTTCATTGACTATGCCAAAGCCTTTGACTGTGTGGATCACAATAAACTGTGGAACATTCTGAAAGAGATGGGAATCCCAGACCACCTGACCTGCCTCTTGAGAAACCTGTATGCAGGTCAGGAAGCAACAGTCAGAACTGGACATGGAACAACCGACTGGTTCCAAATAGGAAAAGGTGTACGTCAAGGTTGTATATTGTCACCTTGGTTATTTAACTTATATGCAGAGTACATCATGAGGAACGCTGGGCTGGAAGAAGCACAAGGTGGAATCAAGATTGCCGGGAGAAATATCAATAACCTCAGATATGCAGATGACACCACCCTTATGGCAGAAAGTGAAGAGGAACTCAAAGGCCTCTTGATGAAAGTGAAAGAGGAGAGTGAAAAGGTTGGCTTGAAGCTCAACATTCAGAAAACAAAGATCATGGCATCTGGTCCCATCACTTCATGGGAAATAGATGGAAAAACAGTGGAAACAGTGTCAGACTTTGTTTTTTTGGGCTCCAAAATCACTGCAGATACTGATTGCAGCCATGAAATTAAAAGACGCTTGCTCCTCGGAAGGAAAGTTATGACCAACCTTGATAGTATATTAAAAAGCAGAGACATTACTTTGCCAACCAAGGTCCGTCTAGTCAAGGCAATGGTTTTTCCCGTGGTCATGTATGGATGTGAGAGTTGGACTGTGAAGAAAGCTGATCGCCGAAGAATCGATGCTTTTGAACTGTGGTGTTGGAGAAGACTCTTGAGAGTCCCTTATACTGCAAGGAGATCCAACCAGTCCATTCTAAAGGAGATCAATCCTGGATGTTCATTGGAGGGACTGATGCTAAAGCTGAAACTCCAATACTTTGGCCACCTCATGCGACGAGTTGACTCACTGGAAAAGACTCTGATGCTGGGAAAGGTTGGGGGCGGGAGGAGAAGGGGACGGCGGAGAATGAGATGGCTGGATGGCATCACTGACTCTGTGGACATGAGTTTGAGTGTACTCCGGGATTTGGTGATGGACAGGGAGGCCTGGCGTGCTATGATTCATGGGGTCGCGGAGAGTCGGACACGACTGAGCGACTGAACTGAACTGAACTGAACTGAAGCTTAACACTTTAGTCTGGAAGAAGCACAAGCTGGAATCAAGATTGCTGGGAGAAATATCAATAACCTCAGATATGCAGATGACACTACCCTTATGGCAGAAAGTGAAGAGGAACTCAAAAGCCTCTTGATGAAAGTGAAAGAGGAGAGTGAAAAGGTTGGCTTGAAGCTCAACATTCAGAAAACAAAGATCATGGCATCTGGTCCCATCACTTCATGGGAAATAGATGGAAAAACAGTGGAAACAGTGTCAGACTTTGTTTTTTTGGGCTCCAAAATCACTGCAGATGCTGATTGCAGCCATGAAATTAAAAGACGCTTGCTCCTTGGAAGGAAAGTTATGACCAACCTTGATAGTATATTAAAAAGCAGAGACATTACTTTGCCGACCAAGGTCCGTCTAGTCAAGGCAATGGTTTTTCCCGTGGTCATGTATGGATGTGAGAGTTGGACTGTGAAGAAAGCTGATCGCCGAAGAATCGATGCTTTTGAACTGTGGTGTTGGAGAAGACTCTTGAGAGTCCCTTATACTGCAAGGAGATCCAACCAGTCCATTCTAAAGGAGATCAATCCTGGATGTTCATTGGAGGGACTGATGCTAAAGCTGAAACTCCAATACTTTGGCCACCTCATGAGACGAGTTGACTCACTGGAAAAGACTCTGATGCTGGGAAAGGTTGGGGGCGGGAGGAGAAGGGGACGACGGAGAATGAGATGGCTGGATGGCATCACCGACTCTGTGGACATGAGTTTGAGTGTACTCCGGGAGTTGGTGATGGACAGGGAGGCCTGGCGTGCTGTGATTCATGGGGTCGCGGAGAGTCGGACACGACTGAGCGACTGAACTGAACTGAACTGATGGATGCAATTTGATCATTATCAACCACTCCTTCATAAGAAACATGACTTTGCTTGTTCAGGGAGTATAATCCCCATGTTTTAATTTCTTGCCCTTTCTTCTGGAACAGAGGTGTTTAATCCACCCACAGTGGTTATATGGCCACTTATTATGCTGCTTTCACTTATTGAAAGAAGAAGAAGCAGAAGAAAAATAACAAGAAGAATTATTTGGGGGCTGAGAATGGAAGGAAGGATTATAGGCTAGGAACCAGCAGGTAAGAGTTCTGATCTTCGTACGGTCACTAAAGGGTTGTGCAAATGTAGTCAAGTCCTTTAGCAATTTGGAAGTCATTTTGACATATGTAAAATTAGGGGTTTGAAGTAGACACTTTCTAAACTTTTGAACTCTGAAATTTGAATGCTACAGCTAGGTAAGTCATCATCACTATAGATAATTTTGTTTTTTAATCTGATTATTTTACCATAACGTCTCATACATACAAAAGGATGTATGCAATCTATATCTAAGTTATAATGCGACATGATATAGAATCCTATGACTCGATAAGTGAGTGTAGGAACTAAAGCATCACCAAGCATTTCTCTTGACCTTTGTACTCATTCCTTATTCCATTTGGCTGCTTTACTCTCCAGGGGAAACTGCTGCTGGAAATTTTTTTTTTTTTAATTGGAGGCTAATTATTTTACAATAGTATATTGGTTGGGTTTGCCATACATTGACATGAAATTTTATCATTCCTCTACTTTTAAAAATAGGTTTTTTTTAATCTCACACATATGCATGACTCCACAAACTCTGCTTATTTCTGAGCTTTATAAAAAGGGTACTGCATTGCATGTAGTCTTTTCCAATACGTCTCTTTTCTTCTTAACATGTTTCTCAGTTTATTCATGCTGTTACGAGTAGCTGTGGTTCATTTTCACTTCTGTATAATTACATAGTATGTGAAATGTGCCATATTTTGGTTACTCGCTTTCCTGACAATGTATATTTGCTGCTATGAATGTTTCTGTATGTTTCCTGGGCATACAACCTAGGGAGGCTTTGACACATGTGCTTCTAGAGATAATAAATAAAATAATGTGTGTTTTTGTGTGTCTCTGTGTGCCTGTGTATCTCTGTGTATGTGTGCACGCAGGACTGAAAAGTTCCTCTTCAAATCTTCCATTTGTTTGTCCAGGGCTCCTTCAACGCACTCACTTGTGAACCAGTGTTGGAACCCTTGCTGATTCATACACTGCTGGCTCTTTAATGGAGTCCATCTCACTGGCAGGAACACTGAGGCAGACAAATCCAGAGTATTTTAATTTTTTAATTTTTGGCCACATGTGGAATCTTAATTCCTCAGCCAGGGATGGGACCTACATTCCCTGCACTGGAAGGCAGAGTGTTGACCGCTGGACCACCAGGTAGGTCCCTTTTAAATGGTGTGTGTGTGTGGCCACACTGCATGGCATGTGGAACTTGCCTGACCAGAGATTGAACCCATGCCCCCTGAAGTGGAAGCACAGAGTCTTAACCTCTGGACAGCCAGTGAAGTCCAAAACAAGCATTTTTAAAAAGGGGAATTTAAATTTAAAGCTGAAGCCTTCTTTCCTCAGGCTCACATGGTACGTACGGTCAGAGAGCACAGCTCTGACAGTAGCCAGAGAGGGCCCGCTCGGCCTTTGACCTTTTCTTTAAGCAATAATGTGCTACACCCAGCAACTCTACCCGACATCAGCAGGCTTCTTGCTATGATGCAAACAGTGGTTTGAAGGAAGAAGCTACAGGAAGTCACAAGAAATATCTCTACCTACCCCGAGAACCACTAATAGCCCAATTAGCTGCACTCTGTACCCCCAAAGTGGAAGACTGTAGAGCCATAAAGGGCCCTGCGGCTCCCACCTACGGCCCTGAACCTTCTGGACGTCTCTCTTTCCAGGCACGGTGCCATAAACAGGAAGCCAGGACTCAGTACTTCAAAGAACCACAGGTAACGGAGGTTTAGGCACCTCCAAGGAAGCGTTCATGAGGGGCTCTCCCTGCTCGTCACCACTCAGCCCCGACAGGAAGGCATGGGTGGAGATGCCCACACAGTTGATGTGGGCCCCGCCAGAATAAAAGACTGTGGAGTCCCCAGCAAATAATACTTTCCTTCCTGGTAATTTTTTAAGTTCCGTTCATTCATCTCCTTACTGAAGCAGTGAGAGACCATCTTTAATTCCCATGTCATGGTAAGAAAAATTGAGCCACAGAGGCTGAAATTCAGAAGTGTTAGGTGACCTCCACGGCCTGGTCAAAAACAGTCTAAAGAGAACAAAGGCCATCCAATATAAATACCGTTCTCACCCTCAAACATTTAAAAGCAGTGATTTTAGGACTTCCCTGGTGGCCCAGTGGTTAAGTGCAGGGGACACAGGTTCAATCCCTGGTCTGGGAAGATTCCACATGCCTGGGGGTGATTAAGCCCATACAGCACAGCTGCTGAAGCCCATGCACCCTAGAACCCATGCTACACGATAAGAGAGGCCACTGCAACGAGAAGCACTCACACCACAACCAGAGAAAGCCCGTGCACAGCAACGAAGGCCCAGTGCAGCCAAAATAAATAAACAGATAAAATTAAAAAAAAAAAAGCAGTGACTTTAAATTCTTCTGAATTCTGTAAGCAGACAAATAAAACATTATTGCATTTCCCCTGTCACTCTTGATTGTGTCAGAATGAATATGCAAACTTTTGTCTGTGATTTGGGGTGATCAGATTTCGGCCTTCCAAATACTGTCTGGAAAAATCTAGAGGCCACTAGTGAAGGAAAGAAGACAAATATAGAACTGCTGTCATCTACGGTACACTCCTTTTGTTACATGAGCTGACCCTCCTGGAATTCTCCAACGGCTTCTGTCACTTCTCAGATGTTTTCCAGGCCTGGATAATATATTGCTCACAGAAGGAGGGGCCAAGGAATTTCCAAACTGGCTTCATCTGAGTGAAAATTTTAACTGGAACCCAGCTTCTCTTTTCCAGTTGCTTACTCTCCTGATCCCAAACTTTCCTCACCTCTTAGTGAGGAGGACAGAAATCATTTCAAACTATAAGGTTAGAAAGGACCTCAGGGGCAAATATTTGAAGTTTAACCATGTCTTTTTGCAGATGGGGGATTCCCTGGTGTCTCAGATGGTAAAGAATCTGCCTGCAATGAGGGAGACCTGGGTTCTATCCCTGTGTCTGGAAGATACCCTAGAGAAGGGAATGGCTACCCACTCCAGTATTCTTGACTGGAGAATTCCATAGACAGAGGAACCTGGTGGGCTACAGTCCATGGGGTCACAAAGAGTCAGACATGACTGAGCGACTAACACTTTCACTTTCTTTTGCAGATGAGGAAATCAGTACCATAATTAAAATGAATTAGAGGTAATACAGTGGCAAACCAAGGTTAAATCCTGATTCTGTAACTTTTCCAACTATGGGCCATCGGAGAGTTTATGTAGCCTCGCTTTCCTCATCTGTGAAACGGGGCTAATCATGCCTGTGCTACATAAAGCAGTTAACACAGGACTTGGCACATACATATTAAGGGTTCAATCAATGATAGTTATCATCAGCATCGCTGTTACCATCCTTAGCACTATCAGTCACAACTTCTTAGTGACTAAGCTGGAAGAAGTCTGGCTTTCTCTTTCCCAATTTGGCCTCTTTTTCAGCCATACCACATGGACACTAGCCTGTAAAACAGAGTTCAGCTGGTCTTCCAAAAATCTGGGCTTAATTGTTAGACCATGACCTCTCCCAACCTGGCCCGGGATAACCTCTGCTCCTACAGGAGCTTTATGAACATCACGAGCCTTTCAGTCTCTTCTTCCCGGTGCCACCCTACACTTTATTCTGCTACTCGCCAAAGCTCTGATTCTTGACAATGAGGGAAGGCACTGGATTTCTTCAGGGACGGGAATCGAATCTCAGCCCTACCCAAGTGGCCTCTCACTGGGATGGAAGCCTGAGCTTGCCCTTCCAACAGGAAAGGGAACATGACATCCAGAAATGAAGCAATCCTTTTCTTCACAGAGAAGTCCCTCAGGGAGTCCCAAGCTTGCCGTGTTGCGTGTAGTAGTGGAGACAAATGTCATGAGAAAAGTTGTTGCTGTGGAATGTGGCCAACCCAGCAGGTCCCTCAGAGCCCCTTGGCTGAGTCTATTCCTGGCAGTTCCCCTTCCCATCATCCCTTTCTCCATTGCCGTGTCTTTTTTCAAGAATGACGTTCACTTTCTCCCCCAACAGTGTCAAGAACAGAACTTGGGAGAAACTGTGGAACCTTTTGGTGTGGGGAGCTCATCCGTTGCCATGTTGGAATCATCTCAACGTAGCGCCCCTTTTCAGTCTGCAGCTGCTTCAGGGCATGGCCACACTCTGATGAAAGTGAAGTTTCTCAGTCACGTCTGACTCTTTGCGACCCCATGGACTGTAGCCTGCCAGGCTTCTCCATCCATGAGATTTTCCAGGCAAGAATACTGGGGTGGGTTGCCATTTCCTTCTCCAGGGGATCTTCCCAGCCCAGGGATTGAACCCGGGTCTCCCGCATAGCAGGCAGACTCTTTACCGTCTGAGCCGCCAGGGAATCAGTGAGGAGCCTGATAGTTATGATTAATAGTAGCTACTATCATAGGTGGTAAACCTAGAAGCAGAACCTGATACAGTATTCAAGTTCACAGGGTGTGTCTGAGGGTGTACTTCTCGGGAAACCCTGAGACTAGGAGAATAGTGGAAGAGGGAGGGGAAAGAACCAAGGAAGAAGATGGCTTCAGGGAAAGTCTAACTTTGTGCTATCCCCACTTGAGGAAAGGAAACTTGTCTTTGGCACCCATATCAGTCAGTCACTGACCGTGGGCCACATAGGGGATGTGTGGGCAGAACCTGCAGGGTAGGCAGCTCTCATCTGCAGAGAACTATTCACTAGAAAATGGGCAGCCATGAGCTGCTAGCTGTCAACACAGCAGTTACGAGATGGGTGGGCAAACCTGAGAAGGGCATCTGGGCAGAATCCCTATGGCATCTTCTACAGTGTCCCTTCCACACATGGCAGGCTCTTGTACACCTCGGGTGTGTGTCTGCTCATAACAATTCTGTGAGGCAGGCGCTATCACCCTCCCTGTTTCACAGGTAATGTAAACCAAGATTCAGAAACTTACAGACCTAAGAAGAAGCTGGCTCGGGGCTTCCTTGGTGGCTCAGTGATGAAGAATCACCTGCTAATACAGGAGAGACGGGTTCAATCCCTAACCTGGGAAATCCCACACGCCATGGGGCAACTAAGCCCATGTACCACAACTGCTGTGCCTGTGCTCTAGAGCCCAGGAGCCTCAACTATTAATACTGAAGCCTGCAAGCCCTAGAGCCCATGCTCCACAACAAGAAAAGCCTCTGCAGTGAGAAGCCTGCAAACCGCAGCTACAGAGTAGCCCCTGCTTGCCACAACTAGAGAAAAGCCCATGCAGCAACAAAGACCCAGCACAGCCAAAATTAATTAAAAATTAAAAAGCTGGCCTGGAGTTCTTTCCAGGCCATATCTCCCACCATGCTGGCTCCATTTCCCCAAATAACCCAGCTGAGTACTTTGCCACATTATTGATTGTTTTAATAGCATTTAAACCTCTGGGCTGAATGCAATAGTCCTCAATGTCTCATTTGGAAGTCCAATTATGCACGGGACTTTAAGGCATTCATTCAAAGAGGATTGGTCATGCTTATCATCCCATAAGGTCCTCTATCGTCTACTTAACTGCTCTTAAGGAATCATGAAACCCATGTTTGGTGAAGAGAAGATCTCAAAAGATACCTGTAGCACTAAGGTACACCTGTCCTTAGCTGACCCAGGTTGTTAGAACATTTTCTCTTCCTTAAAACATTTGCCAAGTCAACAGGCCAATGAGTGTCATCCAGAGTGTCAACTCTGATCAACTGAGAGTGAGGGGGATTCCCACTGTCATCTGCTCACTAGGGCAGAATCCTGTTCGATTATCAATGACTGCAAGCGAAGCAGTTGTGATTTACGCTTGTCTTATATCTGCCGTCTTTCAGTGTAGCAGTCTGGATGAGTTGCACAGCGGTGACAAATAGCACCCAAGTCTTGGTGGCCTCAGCGTGATACGTTTGTTACTGGCTCAACCACAGTTAAGGTTACAGGGGTCTGCAGAGGCCACTCTGTTCACTGCAGTTACTCACAATCCCTCGATGATCAACCAGCTACTATCTCAAAACAGAGAGGAAAGAGCTCCAGGAAGGTCCTCAACATGAACAGTGAAATGTCACTTATTGGCCAGAAGGAACACAGGGTCCCACCCAGCCCCGAGGGAGAAGGCAATGCAGTCTCACTGAATTCTCAGGATGGGGGAGATGGAGAAATATTTGTTGACCAGCACTAACAAAGTATTATAGCCCACTTCTCTTGTCACCGAATATCGGGTGCACTTTGTTTTCCAAAGGCAAAATGTGTTTACCACTTGGCCAATGGAGACCATATTGAAGTCACACCCAATTGTGGCACCAAGCTCAAAGCCCAGGATCTTGGGGTGATGTGTGGACATTTCTGCATATTGTTCGGATGTGGCTCCTCTTGGCTTAGAAACCAATAAACAAAAAAATAAACAAAAATCCAAGTTTTCTGCAGCTCCTAATCTCTCTACCATACCCCTCCTACCAACATAGTCCCATAGTGAAATAGGGTCAATTTAGTCACCTTGAAAAGAGAAAGTCAAAGTGTTAGTTGCTCTAACAACTAACGTCTGACTCTCCGCGACTCCATAGACTGTAGCCCACCAGGCTCCTCTGTCCATGGAATTCTCCAGGTAAGAATACTGGAGTGGGTCTCCATTCCCTTCTCCAGGGGATCTTCCTGACCCAGGGATTGAACCTGGGTCTTCTGCATTGAAGGCAGATTCTTTACTGTCTAACCAAGCAGGGAAGCCCCATAGTCACCTTAAATTATTCCTATATGGACAGGAGACAGAAGACCTAGAGCCACAGCATTTCAGAAATCCTGATGGGAAGACATTAGAGGGCCCCCAAGAAATTTCTTGATTAGGTTTTGATCTAGCTCCCTGGAAGCCAGTCCATTCTCCGCTCCCTACCAATGACCCTTAATTCCACCTCCTAGTAAGTCCTTCTTTTTCCATTATACTTTATTGATGCACATGAAGAGAATACTCAGAAATCATTTCTGCTGTAGCAACATTCTCTACCTTTTGTTCGTAGAAAGACTATGCTAGATGCCACATTAGTTCCTGCAGAGGTTTTCACAATAGACATGATGACCATGTACTTGAATTGAATTTGTTTCTGAGGCTGAGCTGACCTTTAGGGCACAAAGCATCTCTCTATTTTGTTTGGGGTTGAAAAGTGCTAACTTCTTCCAGCTCTACATGTTTTCACATTTCGAGAGTCTCTCCTTCCCTCTGGGGAGGTAATACAAGTATTTGACTTACTCACTGTGCCATTTGTCAGGGTCTCTCAGTGGCTCTGATGGCAGAGTCTGTCTGGGACCTGGAATGGGCATGGAGCATACAGTGGGCAGTACTGTTTTGTGATCTGGGGCCATGGAGAATTTGCAGTTGTTTGTACTGCTAACGGCTGCCTGATATATTAGGCAAATGTTTTTCCTGCTCTGGGTTTCAGCTTAAATGTTTCCTCTCCGCGGCAGCCTCATTTGGAAACAAAATCATTGATGATTCAGTAACGATGTGAAGATGATGTATGTTTAACTGTCCTGAAGAAAACGGAACTCAGTTGTTCCCTGTGGAAGCCAAAAAAGGCTTCCAAAGGCACGATGGAGGAGAGAAAGCAGAGATAAAGGCAGTCTTGGCTGCGTTAAAATGAGATGTTTTTTGAAGACTGAGGCCAGAGTTTCACAATCACAAAAAATTATATTTTATATGCACCAACTTCAAATGAGAAATGAGATTTTTTTAAAACCAGCTATGTTATTGGAAACAAAAATTATGAATTGGCTAATTAAAAATATTGTTAATTAATAATACTATTGTTATACCTTTATTTCTGCCCCAGTGGAAAGGCTATCTCACTATCCTCTGATTGATGGAAGTCAGAAGGAAAGTCTGGATGTATTGAACCTGTATTAGGTGGCAGACAGTGATCTATGGAATGGATATCTTTATCTATATCCTCACAACAACTCTATGGCATAGATGCCGTCACTAACCCCATTTAACAGATGAAGAAAGTGAGGCCCAAATATGTTAAATAAGGTGCCCGCAGGCATAATTTCCACTGGGCTTCTCAGGTGGCACAGTGGTAAAGAATCTGCTGCCAACGCAGGAGACACAAGATGTATGGGTTCAATCCCTGGGTCAGGAAGATCCCCTGCTCATGTAGGGGATGCCAATCTGCTCATGTAGTCTTGCCTGGAAAACTCTATGGACATAGGAGCCTGGCAGGTTACAGTCCAAGGGGTCACAGAGTCAGACATGACTGAGCACACGCACACATAATGTCCCTTAGGAGGAAAGGATACCCCTTTTCCTATTCTTGTCTTGGATAGTTGGAGGCTGTAAGAATGCTGCCACCGTAACTTCCGTCACCAGCTCTGCCCCTGGCCGTGGCTACCACATTCCTACAGCCATCATTCTCTCTTTGTGTCTCTCTTGTCTGCGTGTCACTTACTCAAGATTCAAAGTCCAAGACAGGAGTGGCCTTTTAGCCAAGCTTGCCGAGCGCAACTTTGAGCCACACTTTTGCATTTCTCACCCACAATCTGTCCACATGATGCCTCAAGACTTAGGGCTCTCCTGGGTTCTGCTGGACCACTCCTCAGAGACACTTGCTCTGCACGCACCTCGGGTTAGAGCTTCCTATGCAGCCTGAATCAGGAATCCCTTACCATTTACTTTGAGTCTTGCAAAATCTGTCGAAATCTCTTTTTCTGCTTCAGTGTCTTCTGTCACTCTTTTTGTGCGGATTGGTCTAAACTTTTGATGCATTTGCTGTCATTTGAGTAAGTTCTTTTTTTTTTTTTGGCTGTGCTTGATCTTTGTTGCTCTGCTGGGGCTTTTTCTAGCTGCAGCAAGAGGAGGCTACTCCCCAGTTGCAGTGCCAGGACTTCTCATTGCAGTGGCTTCTCTTGTTGCAGAGCACAGGCTCTGGGGCACACGGGCTTCAGCAGTTCCAGCACCTGGCCTCAGTAGCTGTGGTGCAAGGGCTTAATTGCTCAAGGGCATATGAGATCGTCCCAGACCAGGGATCAAACCCATGTTGCTTCATTGTCAGATGGATTTTTAACCACAGGACTACCACGGAAGTCCTTGTGTAAGCATTAAGAAAAACACATAAATGACTATATTCAATCTGCTGATTTTAACAGAAAATCTGAGTTGGACGCTCCGTTCTCAAATGGGAACAATAGTGTGTGTCATGTCCCTTCCCAACTGGAAGTGCCTGGCTGGGACTTAGCCGCCCCCTGCCCATCATGCCCACGTCCCTTGTTTGTATGCATCACTGTATAAAAGAAACTCTTCTAAACACCGTCAGTGGGCTCGCTAGTTAGGTCCACTTTGACATCTAGTGGCATTCTGCTAACTCTTTGGCAGCTGGCCTGCGGAATATAGTCACAGCCTAATTCTAAGTTATAACTTGGATTGAAAATAACCAGACTCTGTATCCCCATTCAAATACCCTGGAACGAACCTTCACTAGCGGCCAGTGAACTGGGTTCCTACTTTTTCACCATGTAAGACGTGTCTCCTGCTATGCTTCCCTGGTGCATTTGATCAACGCATGACTGAGTACCTACTGTGTGCCAGGCATTCCTCCAAGTGCAGAGGACACTGCAGGGAATGGGAAGCTTATTGTGAAGGTTGTAATCCAGCTACTGGATTCAAAAAGCTTCCATATTTGCAGCAATACAGTTGGGGGAGGATGCCCAGGCAGTGTGGATTGATTTAACCTTCATTTCAGGCTGGTGTGTGTGTGTGTGTATTGCAGGGGAGTGTTTCCTCCTGGAGTGGACAATGTGAGATGTGCTCTTGATTTGCTCTTAATTCCCATCCGTCTTCATAGCTCCTCCATTAATGCCGTCCATCTCTGGTGTCGCCTCCCTTCCTCCTTGCATTTGTCACCCCTTCCCACAGACACAATCACATCTCTGTGATTTCAGCTCAGCTTCCTTCAGCTTTCCTAGCCTGCTGTGTTAAATGTAATTTACTTTTCTCCAACTTCAAGTTATAGCTTCTCCACAGAAAATGGTAGGCTCCATGTCTGCATCCTCTGGGTTCCCTAGGGGTTGAGCCCTGTGCATTGGTTACTGAAGGGTTGGAGGAAAAGCTTGGTGAAAGTTTGCCACCCTGGGTGGTGGCTGGGCTTCCCCTGGATTGTGCTGTGCTAAGTCACTTCAGTCATGTCCAACTCTGTGCGACTCTGTAGATCACAGCCCGCCAGGCTCCTCTGTCCATGGTATTTTCCAAGCAAGAATATTGGAGGGGGTTGCCATTTCCTTCTCCAGAGGATCTTCCCAATCCAGGGATCAAACATGCCTTTCCTGCTTTGGAAGGTGAGTTCTTTACCACCAATTAAGCATATTTAATCACCTCTAGGATTAATTTCTCTCAGAAACCTCCTGTTCTGACCTAAATAACACATATTTTCTTCCATTCATTTTGACACTCCCCCTTGCAGAATTAATAGCTGGACAAAATAGATGGGGAAACAATGGAAACAGTGTCAGACTTTATTTTGGGGGCTCCAAAATCACTGCAGATGCTGATTGCAGCCAAGAAATTAAAAGACGCTTGCTCCTTGGAAGGAAAGTTATGACCAACCTAGATAGCATATTTAAAAGCAGAGACATTACTTTGCCAACCAAGGTCCGTCTAGTCAAGGCTATGGTTTTTCCCGTGGTCATGTATGGATGTGAGAGTTGGACTGTGAAGAAAGCTGAGTGCCGAAGAATTGATGCTTTTGAACTGTGGTATTGGAGAAGACTCTTGAGAGTCCCTTGGACTGCAAGGAGATCCAACCAGTTCATTCTAAAGGAGATCAGTCCTGGGTGTTCATTGGAATGACTGATGCTAAAGCTGAAGCTCCAATACTTTGGCCACGTCATGCGAAGAGCTGACTCATTGGAAAAGACTCTGATGCTGAGAGGGATTGGGGGCAGGAGGAGAAGGGGATGACAGAGAATGAGATGGCTGGATAGCATCACCGACTCGATGGAGGTGAGTTTGAGTGAACTCCGGGAGTTGGTGATAGACAGAGAGGCCTGGAGTGCTGTGATTCATGGGGTCGCAAAGAGTCGGACATGACTGAGTGACTGAACTGAACTGAAATATGCTTCTAGAGCATTCACACCTACTTGGCCTCTGAGGTCATTTTTTAGGCACCTTACTCTTATTGCACAGTAGAGAATATCTTATCCAAATCATGTTTCCCTAAATTCTGAAGGCATGAGGAAATGTCAGTTCATCCGTTCCCACTGATGTTATTTGATATTTAACTCATTTGTGTAATTTGTTAATAAACTGGAGGATACTTTGGAGGACAGAAAATATTTTCAGCAAAAGAAAGACTTCTAGGAATAAAGAGTTTTCTAGAAAACAGATATTTGGTTGTCTATTTACCTTTCCATAGTAATGGAGTAGACTATTAATTTTGCATTTTTAAAAAACTTTTTTGGGGGGGTTGCATCCCCATGGCACGTGGGATCTTCTTCCCCAGTTGGAGACCAAACTTTCACCTCCTACATTGGAAGGTAGATTCTTAACCACTGGACCACTGAGGGTGGACCAAATTTTATGTTTTTAATGGTAACTCTTAGAAACAAAACACCAAATAAGCCAGTCCCTTCTTTGACGAGCTCTAGATTCTTTTAGCAAATTCATTTAGTCAAAAAAATAATTCCAAACCAAAATCAGGAGCCACGATTTGGTATGGGATTGACTTTTTCCTCAAACACCAATTGACAAGTAATATGTGCTGCATCACCTTGCTTATTTAACTTATATGCAGAGTACATCATGAGGAACGCTGGGCTGGAAGAAGCACAAGCTGGAATCAAGATTGCTGGGAGAAATATCAATAACCTCAGATATGCAGATGACACTACCCTTATGGCAGAAAGTGAAGAGGAACTCAAAAGCCTCTTGATGAAAGTGAAAGAGGAGAGTGAAAAGGTTGGCTTGAAGCTCAACATTCAGAAAACAAAGATCATGGCATCTGGTCCCATCACTTCATGGGAAATAGATGGAAAAACAGTGGAAACAGTGTCAGACTTTGTTTTTTTGGGCTCCAAAATCACTGCAGATGCTGATTGCAGCCATGAAATTAAAAGACGCTTGCTCCTTGGAAGGAAAGTTATGACCAACCTTGATAGTATATTAAAAAGCAGAGACATTACTTTGCCGACCAAGGTCCGTCTAGTCAAGGCAATGGTTTTTCCCGTGGTCATGTATGGATGTGAGAGTTGGACTGTGAAGAAAGCTGATCGCCGAAGAATCGATGCTTTTGAACTGTGGTGTTGGAGAAGACTCTTGAGAGTCCCTTATACTGCAAGGAGATCCAACCAGTCCATTCTAGAGGAGATCAATCCTGGATGTTCATTGGAGGGACTGATGCTAAAGCTGAAACTCCAATACTTTGGCCACCTCATGAGACGAGCTGACTCACTGGAAAAGACTCTGATGCTGGGAAAGGTTGGGGGCGGGAGGAGAAGGGGACGACGGAGAATGAGATGGCTGGATGGCATCACCGACTCTGTGGACATGAGTTTGAGTGTACTCCGGGAGTTGGTGATGGACAGGGAGGCCTGGCGTGCTGTGATTCATGGGGTCGCGGAGAGTCGGACACGACTGAGCGACTGAACTGAACTGAACTGAATAGGCATAGACTGTTTGAGTCCCAGATGATTCTGAAATTCATTTACTAGCTGGTCAATGCTGAAGCCAGCATCCTTAAGAGCTGTAATGAGAATCATTCCTACTAAAAAGATGGGTAGGTTCACTCTGCTATATTTAAAATAGATAACCAATAAGGTCCTACTGTATAACACGAGGAATTCTGCTCAATGTTTTGTGGCAGCCTGGATGGGAGGAGAGTTTAGGGAAGAATGGACACAAGTATATGTATGGCTGAGTCCCTTTACTATTCACCTGAAACTATCACAACACTGTTCATCAGCTATACTCCAATATAAAATAAAAAGTTTTTTAAAAAGATGGTTCAGGCAGTATATGTAGGAGTTAAGAGAAATAGGGAATAGGGAAATAGGGAATTAAGGGAAATTGCCAACATCCATTGGATCTCTGAAAAAGCAAGAGAGTTCCAGAACAAACATCTACTTTGGCTTTATTGACTATGCCAAAGTCTTTGACTGTGTGGATCACAACAAACTGTGGAAAATTCTTAAAAAGATGGGAATTCCAGACCACCAGACCTGCCTCCTGAGAAAATCTGCATGCAGGTCAAGAAGCAACAGTTAGAACTGGACATGGAACAACAGACTGGTTCCAAATTGGGAAAAGAGTACATCAAGGCTGTATATTGTAACCCTGCTTATTTAACTTACATGCAGAGTACATCATGAGAAATTATGGACTGGATGAAACACAAGCTGGAATCAAGATTGCTGGGAGAAATATCAGTGACTTCAGATATGCAGATGACACCACCCTTATGGCAGAAAGCGAAGAACTAAAGAGCCTCTTGATACAAGTGAAAGAGGAGAGTAAAAAAGTTGGCTTAAAACTCAACATTCAGAAAACTAAGATCATGACATCTGGTCCCATCACTTCATGACAAATAGATGGGGAAACAGTGGAAACGGTGGCAGACTTTATTTTTTGGGGCTCCAAAATCACTGCAGATGGTGACTGCAGCCTTGAAATTAAAAGACACTTGCTCCTTGGAAGAAAAGTTATGACCAACCTAGATAGCATATGAAAAAGCAGAGACATTACTTTATCAACAAAGGTCTGTCTAGTCAAAGCTATGGTTCTTTTTAGTAGTCATGTATGGTTGTGAGAGTTGGACTATAAAGAAAGCTGACCACCAAAGAATTGATGCTTTTGAACCGTGGTGTTGGAGAAGATTCTTGAGAGTCCCTTGGACTGCAAGGAGATCCAACCAGTCCATCCTAAAGGAGATCAGTCCTGAATATTCATTGGAAGGACTGGTGCTGAAGCTGAAACTCCAATACTTTGGCCACCTGATGTGAAGAACTGACTCATTGGAAAGGACCCTAATGCTGGGAAAGATTGAAGGTGGGAGGAGAAGGGGACAGCAGAGGATGAGATGGTTGAATGGCATCACCGACTCAATGGACATGAGTTTGAGTGAACTCCAGGAGTTGGTGATGGACAGGGAGGCCTGGTGTGCTGCAGTCCATGAGGTCACAAAGAGTCAGACACAACTGAGTAACTGAACTAAACTGAAGGGAAATAGGAGCTGGCTCCTGGCTGCTCATGTTGGCATCCTGGCTCTGCCACTTACTAATTGAGCAACCATGCTCCATGCCTTCGTTTCCCCACCTGCAGAATAATAAAGGACTAGTCCTCACATGGCTGTGTGAGTCTTACTTCAGTTTTCTTATTTTAGCACACATTTGTGCTCTGGGCCAGACACTATTCTGAGACCTTCAAGATGTTAATTTGTGTAGTTGTGATAACTCTGTAGGCTATGTTCTAAGACCTACTTAGCCCCAGAGAGGTTAAATAACTTGAATTAACACATAAGCACACAATTTTTTTTAACTAAATTAAAATTTCAAATTGAAACATTGTTGATTTACAGTGTTAATTAGGTTTAGGTGTACAACAAAGTGATTTGATATTTTTATAGGCTTTGCTTCATTTAAAGTTGCTATAAAATATCAGTTATATTCCTTGGGCTGCACATTATATATTTGTGTCTTATTTATTTTATACCTAGTAAATTGTGCCTCCCCTGTTTTGCCCCTCCTCCAACCCTTCCTCCCACTGATAACCATGAGCTTGTTCTCTGTATCTGTGGGTCTGTTTCTGTTTTGTTATATTCGATCATTTATTTTATTTTTGAGAGTCCACGTACCACGAAAGTATACAGTGTTTTTCTCTGCCTGACTTACTTCATTAAGCATAATACCCTCCATGTTGTTGCAAATGGTAAAATTTCATTCATTTTTACGGTTGAGTAATATTCACACACGTGCTTGTGCATGTGTGCACACACTCATGTACACCACATCTTCTTTATCTTGTCATCTGTTGATGTATACTTAAGTTGCATCCATCATACCACATGTTTTAAATAGTGTGTCAGGTGGATGATAAACACTGTGCCAGTGCCAGCCTTTGTAGATAGATACCCTCCAGTACAGCCCTCTGTCATAGCGGCAGGCCCTCTGCCACAGCTGTCTGTGTACCACAAAGATGTGAAGCCCAGCACACAGCACACGCCCAGTACATAGGAGGAAGTATTCAGTATTATGACTAAACGGCAATTAATTAATATTTCCTTCTCCTTTAAGCATCTTTGAATCCTTTTCAAAACACAAGGGCATGATTTTAAAGAAAATGTGGCCCATCAGCTGTACTCTGACCCTTGGTCCCATCACCCAGGCAACCCAGTTTTGTTTCCACTCCACACAGCCTTAATGCACAGACTCCCACCTTCATCTTCTTCTTTCTGGTTTTACTATGAGGGTTCAAGGACTGAAGTCAGGTGCTAGTGCTAAGTCACTCCAGTTGTGTCCGACTCTTTGCGACACCATGGACTGTAGCCTGCCAGGCTCCTCTGTCCATGGTATTTTCCAGGCAAAGATAGTGGAGTGAGTTGCCATTTCCCTTTCCAAGGGATCTTCCCAACCTAGGGAGAGAACCCACCTCTCTTAAGTCTCCCGCATTGGCAGGTGTGTTCTTTGCCAGGTTCAGTTCAGTTCAGTTCAGTCGCTCAGTTGTGTCTGACTCTTTGTGACCCCATGGACTACAGCACGTCAGGCATCCCTGTCCATCACCAACCCCGGAGCTCATGCAAATTCATGTCCATTGATTTAGTGATGCCATCCAACCATCTCATCCTCTGTCGTCCCCTTCTCCTCCCACCTTCAAACTTTCCCAGCATCAGGGTCTTTTCCAATGAGTCAGTTCTTCCCATCAGGTGGCCAAAGTATTGGAGTTTCAGCTTCAGCATCAGTCCTTCCAGTGAACAGTCAGGACTGATCTCCTTTAGGATGGACTGGTTGGATCTCCTTGCAGTCCAAGGGACTCTCAAGAGTCTTCTCTAACATCACAGTTCAAAAGCACCAATTCTTTGGCACTCAGGTTTTTAATAGGCCAACTCTCACATGCTAGACGGACCTGTGTTGGTAAAATAATGTCTCTGCTTTTTGATATGCTGTTTAAGTTGGTCACAGCTTTCTTCCAAGGAGCAAGCGTCTTTTAATTTTATGGCTGCAGTCACCATCTGCAGTGATTTTGGAGCCCCAAAAAATAAAGTCTGCCACTGTTTCCACTGTTTTCGCGTCAATTTGCCAAGAAGTGATGGGACCAGATGCCATGATCTTGGTTTTCTGAATGTTGAGTTTTAAGCCAACATTTTCACTCTTCTCTTTCACTTTCATCAAGAGGCTCTTTAGTTCTTCTTCACTTTCTGCCATAAGGGTAATGTCATCTGTGTATCTGAGGTTATTGATATTTCTCTTGGCAATCTTGATTCCAGTTTGTGCTTCATCTAGCCCAGCATTTCTCATGATGTACTCTGCATATTAAATAATCAGGGTGACAATATACAGCCTTGATGTACTCTTTTCCCAATTTGGAACCAGTCTGTTGTTCCATGTCCAATTCTAACTGTTGCCGCTTGACCTGCATACAGATTTCTCAGGCAGCAGGTCAGGTGGTCTGGTATTCCTAAGAATATTCCACAGTTTGTTGTGATCCACACAAATTCTTTGGCATAGTCAATAAAGCAGAAATAGATGTTTTTCTGGAACTCTTTTGCTTTTTCGATGATCCAGCGGATGTTGGCAATTTGATCTCTGGTTCCTCTGCCTTTTCTAAAACCAGCTTGAACATTGGGAAGTTCATGGTTCACATACTGTTGAAGTCTGGCTTGGAGAATTTTGAGCATTACTTTAGTAGCATATGAGATGAGTGCAATTGTGCAGTAGTTTGAACATTCTTTGGCATTGCCTTTCTTAAGGGATTGGAATGAAAACTGACCTTTTCCAGTCCTGTGGCCACTGCTGAGTTTTCCAAATTTGCTGGCATATTGAGTGAAGCACTTTCACAGCATCATCTTTCGGGATTTGAAATAGCTCAACTGGAATTCCATCACCTCCACTAGCTTTGTACTGATGCTTCCTAAGGCCCATTTGACTTTGCATTTCGGAATGTCTGGCTCTAGATGAGTGATCACACCATCGTGGTTATCTGGGTCATGAAGATCTTTTTTGTATAGTTCTTCTGTGTATTCTTGCCACCTCTTCTTAATATCTTCTGCTTCTGTTAGGTCCATACCATTTCTGTCCTTTTTGTGCCCATCTTTGCATGAAATGTTCCTTGGTATCTCTAATTTTCTTGAAAAGATCTCTAGTCCTTCCCATTCTATTGTTTTCCTCTATTTCTTTGTACTAATCACTGAGGAATGCTTTCTTATTTCTCCTTGATATTCTTTGGAACTCTGCATTCAAATGGGTATGTCTTTCCTCTTCTCCTTTGCCTTTTGCTTCTCTTCTTTTCTCGGCTATTTGTAAGGCCTCGTCAGACAACCATTTAGCCATTTTGCCTTTCTTTTTCTTGGGGTTGGTCTTGATCACTGCCTCCTGTACAATGTCATGAACCTCTGTCCATAGTTCTTCAGGCACTCTATCAGATCTAATCCCTTGAATCTATTTCTCACTTCCACTGTATAACTGTAAGGGAGTTGATTTAGGTCATACCTGAATGGTCTAGTGATTTTCTCTACTTTCTTCAATTTAAGTATGAATTTTATAATAAGGGGTCCATGATCTGAGCCACAGTCAGCTCCCAGTCTTGTTTTTGATGACTGTATAGAGCTTCTCCATCTTTGGCTGCAAAAAATCGAATCAATCTGATATCGGTATTGATCATCTGGTGATGTCCATGTGTAGAGTCTTCTCTTGAGTTGTTGGAAGAGGATGTTTGCTAAGACCAGGTGGCTGGACTCAATTTCCACGTGGATCACAGGGATGTTTGGAAGTGTCCACTAGGGGGCGGATGATCAACAGGTCAGAAAAGGCCGTCAAGGAGGTTGAACTTAACAGGGAAAATAGTTTCTGAGAAGACTGAAACTAGGTGGGAGAATTCACTTTGATCTCATCCTTGGTTTGCCAGATGAACACCCAGGATTTTTCTGGCTTTTCCATGAATCTCTAAATTTTGCCAAAGAGGAAAGAGGTGTAAAACAGGGGGTCAGAAAGTCTGCCTGCTGAGAGAAGTCTCAGCCTGGTGTTGTCCTAAGACAGAGCCCCACATCGCCAATGACTCTGTGACCTGTCCAGACCTTCTGAAGGTGCCGGACCCCAGAGCCCGGTGAATGTGGCTTTGGGGGCTCAAGACAAGAGCAGCCAAGTGTGGCCAATTTGATCTGTCCTGGGAGTGCAGCCGGCAAACCTCACCGAGAATGAGGGGAGAGATGCTGTCCTTGAGACTTTTGGGGGCCAATTACACCTATTCTTGGACTTCCCAGGTAACTCAGACACTGAAGAATCTGCCTGCCAAGGCAGGAGACTCGAGTTCAATCCATGGGTCAGGAAGATCCCCTGGAGCAGGAAATGGCAGCCCATTCCAGTATTCTTGCCTGGGAAATCCCATGGACAGAGGAACCTGGTGGGCTACAGTCCAGGGGGTCACAAAGACTTGGACATGACTGAGCATGCACACACACACATACCCACACACCTATTCTGATTTCTGTGACTGCTAAATGCCAACGGTCCTTAATAAATAGGTACTAACGTTCTCTTTGTTCAGAACATTTGTTCAAGTCTTGCTCTTCTTTGTCTTCTTCTAATTCTATTTTTATCCTTCTGACTGCTTTTCCTGACATTCTTTATTCATTTCTTAATGAGATTTAAAGAAACTTGGGAGGAGGAGAAAATTAAAAGTGCAGCTCTTCCTGAACTCCAGTAACCTTGCCTGTGTTGGAATTGCCCTTAAGCCTTTAGAGATGAAAACCTGTCTCTCTACTTCTGCATGGAAGACTTCCCAAGGTGTGGGCCTGAGATCTCTGGAGCTTGGTCCCTGGAATTTCAACCTGTCTCCTCTCTCTCCCCAGGTAGGAGCCACCCTGAAGCTTGGCTCTGGCAGGGCCTCTGTGCAGTAAGATTTTGTCAATAATATGCTTTGACAATTCCACCCTTCCCTAAAAAACAGGAGGGGAACCTCTTTTCTTTTCCGATGGCTATTTGGGCATCTCAGGGTGGGAGGTTCTTAGAACCCCAGTTCTTAGAAGGGTTTGGGAGGGGCTGGAAAATTCTGGAATACCTCTGACTTCCCCTGCATCCTGGTTCACGTTCTATCTGGGTCCCTACTGTGGACTCACACAATAAAAACATGGGAGATGTCAAGAAAGAGGACATGCGTGTTCGACTACAATATCCCATGCATTTTACACGCATTATCTTATTTAATCCCCCTGCAGTTTTTCTGGTGGTAATTACTATTCCCAAGTTACAGATGGGGCAATGAGGCACAGAGCCGTTCAATGACTTGTGAAGGTCGTAAAGGGAGTAAGTGGCAGGGGGTGGATTTGAACTCAGTTCTATTTTATTTTAGCAGCACTGTACAGCTTGCAGGATCTTAGTTTCCCAACCAGAGACTGGAACCCACATCCTCTGCAGTGAAATCGTGGAATCCTAACCACTGGTGTGCGTGCTGAGTCACTTCAGTTGTGTCCAACTCCATGCGGCCCTATAGACTGTAGCCCGCCAGGCTTCTCTGTCCATGGGATTCTCCAGGCAAGAATACTGGAGTGGGTTGGCATGCCCTCCCCCAGGGGACCTTCCCGACCCAGGGACTGAACCCACCTCTCTTACGTCTACCTGCATTGACAGGTGGGTTCTTTACCACTAGTGCCACCTGGGAAGTTACCACCAGGAAATTCCCTGTTTCATTTTAAAGACCATCACTTTCTAACTAAACTTCAGCTGCCTTTCTTGAGATTTTTGCCACTCCTCTTCAAGGACTTAGGAAGAAGGAAGTGGTTTGGACTAGCCTCCTGGAAAACAGTTGTCATCACATTATGAAGCAAGCAGTCTGGAAACCTGAGGGGGCGGGACTGAGGAGGCGGGTGATGGGGAGCCGTGATGGGCAAACTGCTGGTGATGAAGGCCAGGTGTCAACACAGGCAGAGGGTGAGGCTGGAGGCTGGGCTGCCAGTAACGGCGCAAGCAGGATGGCTCAGCCAGCCCGCCCGCTCCCCTGACCCCTTTCCCCGGCACCATGGCAGAAATCACCTTTACACGAGACTGACTCCTTCACTTTTCAATAAAGAGATTGTTTATGGTGTCCTAAATTAATTCCATTACCACTATGGCCAAAATGATAAATGTATCTTCACTTACTCATCCCCAAACCCTTCCTGTGGTTTCCAAACCCCTCCTTTGGCCCCACCAGGCAGAGAGAGTGAGGGCGTGCTGACCTGGTTTGTGAGACTTGGAGACCATCTCTTAACTTTGCCAAGTTCAGTTTACCGAAAGTCTGCCAACAGGCAATAAAGTAGGTTAAGTCAGAGACTTTGGATGGAGTCGGGCTCCATTTCAGGCCCCACCACTTCCTACTTGTGTAGCTGGGGGCCATCATTAACTTCTCAGTACCTACCAGTGTCTCACTTGTTCAAATGGGGTAAGAAGTCCCCTTCATGGGTAGTAGGGAAGACTCATGAGCGCATGGTCAGTCGCTAAGTCGTGTCTGACTCTTTGCGACCCCATGGACTGTAGTTTCCATGCTCCTGTAGGCTCCTCTGTCCAGGGGATTTCCCAGGCAATAATACTGGAGTGAGTTGCCATTTCCTTCTCCAGGGGATCTTTCCAACTCAGGGATCTAGCCCACGTCTCCTGCATCACAGGTGGATTGTTTAACACTGAGCCACCTGGGAAGCCCCATTGCAGGTGGCTTCTTTACTGCTGAACCACCGGGGAAACCCAGGGAAGACTAACAGATGTGCAAACCCAGGTACCCATAAGTGAACAGCAGATGGTAACTTTTGAGGCTGTTATGAAGCTGGGCCTTCTGTGTGTGTTGGAGATACAAAACCAAAGCCTGCCCTCAAGAGACTCACTTATCTCATGAAAGAGAGGCCCACAGACAAACGAAGAAAATGGCAGAGTAAGACCTGCTTCAAGGTACTCTGAGGGGAAGAAAGATCTCCGTTCAGGTGGGGTTGGGTGAGACTACTTCCTGGACGTCAGGATCAAAGCCATGGTTGGGGCTCCAGCTCTGGGTAATTTGCAACCAAAGCTTGAATAGCCAAGATTTCATCAAAGGACAGCTTGCTTTGTTTCCTGGACTGCTTGCTTTTCAGTCTTGCTTTAAAGGAGAGCCTTGGATTCTGAAATATTCTGGGTCCAGATACCCTCAGTTAATAGTCACTCACATTTAAAAGCTGGCTGATTCATGTTGATGTATGGCAGAAACCATCAAAATATTGTAATCATCCTCCAATTAAAAATTAAATAAAAAAACTGGTTAGAGTTTGGAAAACTGGAGAGGGTGATGAAGAAAGAGATTAAGTAGCTAGAGTGTGTCTGTCAGAGACAAATTAATATTCGGATAAGAACTGATATTTTTAAGGACCTGATATATGCCAGGCACTGCCATGTACTGATTATCTCTTCAACCCTCAGCAACCCTGTGAAGGTTTTGTGGTCTTTTTTTTAACAGATGAAGAAGCTAAGAGTAAAAGCATTTAAGCTATGTGAGCAGGGTTCCACAGTGGTAGAGTCAGTATTGAAACTCAGATTTGTCTAATTCTCGAGCTCATGCTCTTTCTACTAGGCCTCTTCCAAACTACATTTACATAGGATCCTGCTCCTTCCTTTTCCAATGAATAGCAATTATGAAGTTGTTTATGGCTTTTTAAAAGAATGCTATTGCCAACACAGTCAAAACGGGGTGTGTATCTTATGCATAAACAGGAGAGGTGCCCTTGAGCACAAGAATCTTTCAACACATTCTTCATAGGTTGATTGTACTAATGGCCCTGGTCACTGGCCTCCTCGAAGCTACGCTTTTTGTGATAGGACTGTGCAGCAATTCCCATGAAGAGGCAGAATCTACTTCCCAGCCTCCAAATCTGGGCTGGTCTTGTGCCTTGCTTTGGTGAATAGTACAATAGGGTACAGGAGAAGTTCTTGGCCTCAAGAAGTGTTGTGGGCACCCGCCCTCACCTGGAACCCTGCCGGACCTGGACCAGGTAGTTGGAGGTGTGGGAGGGACACACAGAAAGAGACTCCAATGGACCCATCCATCCTAGATGAAGCCAACTTCTAGCTGACCTGTTTGCTAGGTACAACCATGAGCAGTCCAGTCATGTTCAGCTGAGCCCTGGCCAGATTCCAGAAGCACCTGGTCAATGGGTGGACTCTTGAGAAATAACCAATGCTTGTTATTTCAAATTGCTCTGCTTTGGAGTAGTTTTTAAATGCCTCAGTAGTTAGCTGCCATAACTGAAAAATAGCCTTTTTAATTAGAGGTCAACAAAGCCAAGGCATTTATTACTTCCTTTATTAATCAGTACTCTAGTTTATTGATTGTTCCTGAGACATTTTGTACAGCTGTCAGCTCAGGGTCTCCCTTTATTATCTCTTTAGGAATTCTTTTTACTTTGCTTTCTGAATCTCATATTTTCCCCTTTCTTAGTAACTCCCTCGCTTTAATGGAGTATATCCTTCAGGAATAGCCTGGGAATGGATGACTAGGTTTGGAGATAATGCAGATATGAAATGTTTTCACTCTGCCCTTACAGTTAATTTGTGGTTTGGCTACATTCGAATTCTAGCTCGAAAACATTTCTTTTAGAATTTTTATGGCACTTGTTTCGTAGTCCTCACTCTTTCACGGTGGCTGTTGAGAAGTCTAAATCTATTCTGACTCTCAATTCTCTTTATGATATGTACTTTCCTCCTCAGAAGCTTATAAGATAACCTCTTTGCCTTGACTATTATGAATTTTTAAAATGATATGTCAATGTGTGTCTGTTTTCATCCTTCATGCTAAGCGCTCAGTCCTTTTAGTTTAGATATTCATATTCGTTAATTCTGAGGAATTTTCTTGATTTATTTCTTAGAAGATTTCTTCTTCATATTTTGTTTTCTCTTTTTGTAATTCCTATTATTTGTATGTTACGTTTCCTAGAACTTTCTCTACTTTTCTCTTCTGTTTCCATTGCTTTGTCTTTGCTCTGTTTTCTGGGATTTTTCTTCAATTTTATTTTCCAAACTTGGTGTTGAGTTTTGTTTTGATTTGTTCTTTCAATTTTGAATTTTAAAAAGCTTCTTTTTTAGGGGTTCACTAAATGTTCCTTTTTTTACCATAGCATTGTGTTCTTCTTTCATAGACATTATCTCTTATTTTCTTACTGAGACTTACTTTCTTACTGAGACTGATATATATTTTTAAAGTTTAAAATAAAATTTTAAAATAAATATATATTAAAAAAATATATATATAAAGTTTTCTTCTCCGTGAATTGTCTCATGGGTAAGAGGGAGCCACAGCAAGCTAAGAGCCCCGTGTGCCTGGAAGGGTTTGAGATCTTCATTGTCGATTGCTTTGCTGGGCTATAGCCTTGAGAAGCTATCCTGTTGGTATCCTTTGGTTTTCTCTGAAGTTTATCAGATTCCTCAGGAAGACTGAGTTTTGCCTGGAGCATATTGTATATGCTTGGCTACCAGCATTCTGGGAGCCCGGTTGGGGGAAAATGTCTAGGAAGGCTGACATTCCTTACATACAGTTTCACTTTCCAGAAAAATACTTTTAATGTCAACTGTGTATGTCTTTTTGCTCCACAGTCACTCTCTTTTTTGACCTCTTCAGAGAATAATCTTCCCGTCTTTTGCTGGAATGGAGAAAGAACAGTCATTCAACAACTTAGTCATTTAGCCATCTCCCTAATTTGAGCCCTACCTTCTCCACCATGTCCAGAGACAGCTAATGCTGCCAAATCTTATGACTTTGAGAGTTATGCTGCACAAATCTGGTTGCTTCTCAATTTCCCCCCTGCTGGCCTGGGATCCAGCTTTTCCCAATTTGCTCAGTAATCAATGAACCATCACTTTCCAGCTTCAGATTTTTGCTATTATTGACTCTTCCTCCATCCTCTTTGGCCCCGTGGGTTTACGTCTTTTTGCAATATCTCTTCATTGTCTTTTTAGAGCCTTGCATGAGGGAAGGAAGGTAAGTATGTTCTCTCCTTTATTTAACTAGAAGGCCAAGGGAAGTTCTTGGCTTTTAAAGAATTAACACTTTACATTATCTCATTTAATTAGAAATTTGTGGACCACACACTTTTAATGGAAAATTATACTTTCTCCAAAAGAAGAGTTTTAAGTGTTAGAAATTAATGTAATGTTTCTTTTTAGAAAAAAATGAGTGTGAAGCTTTAGTACCTCATAAATCTCTAGCTTTGTGCATCTAAATTACCCAAATAACCAAATAATCACAGTTCTGCCCCTCTAGGCCTTCTACCCCTTTAAATCAGAGGCTCCTGAGTCCATTTCCCTTTTAACCCACTAACCCTTTTAATAGTAGCCTTTTAATATGTTCCAATAAGTGCTTCCAGCTGAGTAATATGCATATCATGCTTTCCTCATTATTATTGGTCCATTAAAAAATATACGAAAATCAGAGTTGAGGGTGTGCTGTGAAAAATCAAAGTGTTTAACAATGGCCATCATGCATGCATGAACAATGAGCTATTCTTGAAAAATTCAACACAAGTGGTTTATAATAAGACATTCCTGTGACATAAGGGTGAGTGTTATTCTTAAGTACGTTTTGCTTTCTAGAGAAATCAGTGATTTCTGTCTCCTGCTCCCCTGCTGTGTACTGGTATATTGAATCAGTGGAGGCTATGGATTGATTCTAGCTGTCACGGTCTTGATGTAAAGTTCCTTGAGAGGTTCTGCTAGAGAAATCTCTTGCCAGGCTAGAATCTGCAAAATATGGATATGAAGCTATCTTTTGCCGCATCTTATTTTTCACCTAATGCTAATTTGAAGGAAGCCCTCAGGAGACACAAAAGATTTGTAGTTTTTCAGGAAAAATTACACCCGAAGGCCTCAGCTTTGCAAAACTATCAGCCTTGCTCTCCTAAGCTCTGCAAAATAATAAAATGCTGGCCCCTTTTTTTTACCAATAATACTCAGTTTAAGACCCAGCCCAGGCCACCTGGCAAGCTACTGGTAGGAATGGCATGGAGTTACGTCCTTATTTCAAGTGGCAGGGGATAGATCCTATTCCCTGAGCACAGGTCATGTTGCAGGGGTATTGTATCCCAGGATGAAAGTTTTAGACCTCCCCTTTTCCTTTCTTAAGAACGCAGAGCTATATCCAAGTGAGGAGTGGCAACAATAACGAAAGGGAAGATCATATGTAATTCCAAAAGAGAGTAGAAAAGTCTCCTATTTCAGCCTACTTGATGGAAAAATCACTGCAGATGGTGACTGCAGCCATGAAATTAAAAGACACTTGCTTCTTGGAAGAAAAGCAATGGCAAAACTAGACAGCATATTAAAAAGCAGAGACATTACTTTGCCAACAAAGGTCTGTCTAGTCAAAGCTATGGTTTTTCTAGTAGTCGTGTATGGATGTGAGTGCTAAAGTGCTGTGGAACTGATGCTTTTGAACTGTGGTGTTGGAGAAGACTCTTGAGAGTCCCTTGGACTGCAAGGATGTCAAACCTGTCCATCCTAAAGGAAATCAATCCTGAATATTCATTGGAAAGGCTGATGCTGAAGCTGAATTACCAACACTTTGGCCACCTGATGCAAACAGGCAACTCATTAGAAAACACCCTGAGATGCGACCCTGATGTTGAGATAGATTGAGGGCAGGAGAAGGGGACAACAGAGGATAAGATGCTTGGATGGCATCACCGACTCAACGGACATGAGTTTGAGCAAGCTCCAGGAGATGATGAACAGGGAGGCCCGGCATGCTGCAGTTCATGCAGTCCAAAGAGTCGGATACGACTGAGCGACTGAACAAAATTTCAGCCTACTTGATGGGAATGTATAGAAGGGCTGGAAAACCTTCCCTAGCTGTGAGACTTGTATGACTGTCCAGGACCCCAAAGAGAATCTGGGGTAGGTTGAGCTGGGTCTGGCTTTCTTGAATCTGACCCTTTCGTGGTTTGTTGCATTTGAGTTAAAGAGCATGAGCCTGTCTGGGTCTGCAGCAGCCCAGGAGAGCTCTGGCTAGTGGGGGTACTTGGAAAACAGCGGCAATAACAATGGTGTGGCTTGAAAATAAAAAGAACAGCGGACTGCCAACTATGGAGCTGACTGAGGATATCCGCAGAAGAGAAAGGGAACTTTCAAAGACCAGGATGGGGAGGGGGTTGTGAGGGCGGATGGGGAGAGCCGAGTTTCAGCATGAGCAGGAAGCCGGCAACGCTCCTTTAAACACTGACATATTCTTCAGAATCCACTCTCGGTGTAAGCCCAGCCCTGACTCACATGGGACTGCTTTTTTTTTTTTCCTCTCTTCCTTCTCCTCCCCCTTCTTCATATTTGGGCTGGGAAACATTTTCAGGTGTAATCAGTTTAGGGAACAAATTACTTTTTCTGGGGACCTAAGGAAGGAGGTCCCAGTTTATAGAACCCCTTACTTTTATAGATTCAATTTCTTCTATTACAAGCAGGCTTTGGAAGTTTTAGGACCAACGGAGTCTCCTGAACTTTAATATATAAAGACTGCTGAAGACTTGTCAAGCAGGAGATAAAGGCATTATTCTCTTCTTTGGCCATATGACTGCTTATCTGGTGATGAGTCCAAGGTGGGAAGCCCTATAACCTTTTGAGGGATTCTCCAGCCACTTAAGTTAACTCTGAGTAGTAACTGCTTTGGATGGAGACCACTGGCTTGAAAAAATATATACAAACACAGCCGTGAAAATCCTCCAACAGATCTGCACTGCTCCCTACCCCACTTTCCCTACTTGTGCCAGTCTGTTGGCTACTGTCTGTGCTCCTTCCCTTCTATTGGCCTCTCCTTTTATGACAAAAGGTCAGAAGGCACTTCCGTGTTGTTTCTGGACAACACTATCAGGGTCTAGGACATGGAACATCACAAATAATAGGTCATGCCATGTAACGTGACTTTTCACCACCTTTCAGGGGAAAGAATACAGCCATTAACACATAAGAGCAGCTGAAGCTCCTCCTCTCACAATTTTGCTTGTAGGACAGGATAGAATGCCTTTGGAACCTCAGAAATGAAGCAATACTGTCTCCCCTGGTCCTCTATGAGATTTGGGTGAGTGAGCCTGAGTGGGGGCTTCGTGGCTCTGAGATGAAGACTTGCAAGGAGGACCTCTTTACCTCTTCCTGATGAGCTGCTGGGACCCAGACTTTGCTGGTTAGGAAACTGAAAGATCACAGCACAAAGGGTTAAGGTGGAAGAAGTACAGGTGTTTATTATGAATCAGCATAAACCCTTTTATGCCTCTGACCAGGTAAGTAACCAAAAAAAAAAAAAAAATCACTGATCAAAGGACCTCCAGGGTTTTATATTTCAAAAACACAGATAAATAGCTTACTATAGATAAATAGCTTCACCATTTGGGTGAAGCATCTGAAAATTTTCCAAGGAGTCTGTAGAAGGGGATGTGTAACCAGTACACCCCCATACCCAACCCCACTAGAAAGAAATGCCCAGGGATTGGGCTGCTGGAAGGGCAATATGGACCCATTCAAATTTCCTCCCAGGGGCCAATCCCTCTTAGCCCTGGGGGATGTCCTTAGCAGGTGGCTGTTCCCTGGCAGGTGGGGTGAAGGGGAAGGTTGAAGATCAGGAAGATGGACGTGTGGCTTTTGTTAGAAGCTGCCCATCACACACCTCAGGGAGGTGAGACACTTCTCAGTGAGGACTAGAACAGTACAATTCTTGCCGATTATTAACTGGGCCCTCATTTCAGAAAGCAATGCTGTTTTTATCAACTGGATCTGACTTTAAATAATAAACACAAAAAACTCCCAAAAAAGGAATAGAAAATTTTATGCTAAAAAAAAAAATCCCCAATGAAACAATCAGTAGCACATTGCATCTGTGAAGTGTCCCAGCGCCCTGTAATGGTCGTGTCTCCAATGGTGGCTTATTTCCAAGGTCACGAAGTAGGTGTTACACCCCAATCTTCATATCCACATTCTGCAGGTTCCGTGTCTCGTCTGCTGTCATGAACTGGTCTGGGGTCTCTGACGACCCCTTGTTCACCAAATGCACCATCTCCTGAGACTTGCTAGCTTCTCCATTGAGTCCGCTGGGCTTTCTCTCCTCCATGGTTCCATTCCCGCTGTTTATCACCAGCTTTTTCTTCTGCCCACACCTAAGAATTGAAAAAAAAATTGTAAGAGAAGTGGGTTCGATGATTCTGTCATCACTGTCACAGTTAATGCGACCATCACGATGGTTTATGACAATCTGAGTATATTTCATCCTAATGACTTTTAACAATCAGCACTTTCAAAGCAAAGTCCTTGAACCAGTAGCCAAAGCATCACTTGCAAACTTGTTAGAAATGCAAATTCTCAGGCCCACCTCAGATATCCCGAATCAGAAAACTCGAGGAGCGGGGACCTGGGTCTGGGATTTAGCAAACCCTCACGGGCGACCTGAAGTGGTCACAGCTATGGGAAGCCAGTGCTCATTGTATCCCCCATCACAGCTAAAGAAATCTTGGGCTCGGAAAATTCCATCACTTGCCCCAGGTTATTCAACAAGTACTAAGAGAACTGGGATTCAAACCCTGGTGTGTCTGACTCCCAAGTTCTAACTCTCCTTCCATCATTTCATGTAAGGGAAATGTTTGCCTCTGTTAAACTCTGGCTGTTTCTGCAGGCTTAGATAAACCATCAACGGGACAACTGTAAATCATTCTGATTTGTGTATTCAAGAAAGTCCCGTGACTTCCTCTCCCAGTCAACACTTTGTTGGGGTTGTCAGGGTTTTTACTGCAAATACCAAGAAGAATGACGCAATGCTTTTCTAGAAGTATAGTGTTAGTTGCTCAGTCATGTCCGACTCTTTATGACTCCATGGACTCTAGCCCAACACTCTCCTCTGTCCATGGAATTCTCCAGGCAAGAATGCTGGAGTGGGTTGCCATTTCCTTCTCCAGGGGATCTTCCCGACCCAGGGATCGAACCCTGCATTGCAGGCAGATTCTTTACCATCTGAGCCACCAGGGAAGATATAAGGCCACACTGATTTTTCCCTTATCCTTGGGTTCATTGCCGTGTAACCTTAGATACGGGAAGTTTAACTACATAAGGCAAGTCGTTCACTATTTAAGGTTTCTCAATAACATTATTCAAATGCAGAAGGTCTTCTATAGAAGTGCATGCCCTTGATCTTGTTGCTGGGTCAGGGCATTGCCTTACCCCCGCCCCAGCCTGAAGCAACGCTTCCTCTTTCCTGTAACATGATCACTGCCACACATCAAGAAGTCAGATGCTGCTTAAACAAAAGCAAAAGTGCAAACCAAGAAGTCAGATGCTGCTTAAACAAAAGCAGAGGTGCAAACCCTCACAACTACAAGTGGAATGGAGTGAGGGGAAATGTGCATTTATTGGACACTTCCTGAAAGTCAGGCACTTTACATGTAATTTCATGCAATCTTTACAATAATCTCACAAAGCAGCTGTTATTCCCATTATACAGCAGTGGTAACTGAGGCTCAGGAAGGTTGAGTAACTAGCTTGAAGTCACACAGCCAGTAAGAGGGACAGAGTCAATATTCAAATATAGGCTTTTATGACCAAATGCCTGGGCTCTGCCGCCCTTGCTTTATTCATGCTGCTAACCATCTGGAGACCTGGAACAAGTATGAAGTCGGAATTGTTCACTTTGCCGCTGGATATTTGGAGTTGTAGAGACAAAGCTTCTATTATTCATGATCATGGGCCATTCCCTCTGGAACTGCCAAGGCCATAAACTTTAATCACTTGTTTGGGGAAGTAGAAATTATACCTTCTGAATAGGTTGATCCTGTATCCTCTGGCATGACTCTTGATGAGGGTGGGAGGAAGGACACTTGACCTCTGTTGGTCCGTAGGGCTGGGCATATGGATGCAATCCACAGAGACAAGAGCAGGGGCTTGGAAGGCCTGGTTTGAGGGCCTTACCAAGGTGTAACCTCGGGCAACTCACTTAACTTCTCTGAGCCTCAGCTTTCTTATCTGTAACACCAGGCTGTCAAGAGTACCAGTGTCACAAGACTGTGGAAATCCCTTGAAACAGAGGCTGGCACTGGATACATGAGTTTACCATCATTTTATCTGTTGCTCTTCTGAACAATGTAGAGTAAGGAAATCGAGGCCTTGGATAAGCACTTAGAACAGTATCCGAAACACAGTGAATGTTCAAGAAGCACTTGCTGTAACTGTTAGTATAACCAGGGCCATGTAAAATGTTTGGTTTGTTTCTTCTGCTACCTCCACTCCCCTTGTTGTATTTATGATGAAGATGTTATAAAAGGCCAAAGGTGGGTGCTGCTTGTGTTTTTTTCAGATTACCAAAGGTTATCTTATTTGTCTTTGCTTTTGCAGTTTTTTGTTTAAATTTAATTTTGTTGTAGTACAGCTGATTTACAACGTTGTGTTAATTTCTGCTGTACAGCAGAGTGATTCAGTTATACACGCTCATGCGTACTAAGTCACTTCAGTTCCGTCTGACTCTTCGACCCCACCAGGCTCCTCGGTTCATGGGATTTTCCAGGCAAGAATACTAGAGTGGGTTGCCATGCCTTTCTCCAGATCTTCCCAACCCAGAGACTGAACCTGCATCTCTTACATCTACCTGCATTGGCAGGTGGATTCTTTACCACTAGCCCCACCTGGAAAACCCTCAGTTATACACACACACCACCCTTATGGCAGAAAGTGAAGAAGAACTAAAGAGCCTCTTGATGAAAGTGAAAAAGGAGAGTGAAAAAGTTGGTTTAAAGCTTAACATTCAGAAAACAAATATCATGGCATCCGGTCACATCGCTTCATGATAAATGGAGAAACAGTGGCAGACTATTATTTTGGGCTCCAAAATTACTGTAGATGGTGACTGCAGCCATGAAATTAAAATACGCTTACTCCTTGGAAGAAAAGTTGTGAGCAACCTTGTGAAGTCAGTCAGTCATGTCCAACTTTTTGTGACCCCATGGACTGTAGCTCCTCCATCCATGGGATTTTCCAGGCAAGAGTACTGGAGTGGGTTGCCATTTCCTTCTCCAGAGGATCTTCCCAACCCAGGGAAGATGACCAACCTAGACAGCACATTAAAAAGCAGAGACATTACTTTGCCAACAAAGGTCCATCTAGTGAAGGCTGTGATTTTTCCACTAGTCATGTATGGATGTGAGAGTTGGGACTATAAAGAAAGCTGAGTGCCGAAGAATTGATGCTTTTGAACTGTGGTGTTGGAGAAGACTCTCGAGAGTCCCTTGGACTGCAAGGAGATCCAAGCAGTCCATCCTAAAGGAGATCAGTCCTGAATATTCATTGGAAGGACTGATGCTGAAGCTGAAACTCCAATACTTTGGCCACCTGATGCAAAGAACTGACTCATTTGAAAAGCCCCTGATGCTGGGAAAGATTGAAGGCGGGAGAAGAAGGGGACGACAGAGGATAAGGTGGTTGCATGGCATCACTGACTCAATGGACATGAGTTTGAGTAAGCTCCGGGGGCTGGTGATGAACAGGGAGACCTGGGGTGCTACAGTCCATGGGGATGCAGAGTCAGACACGACTGAGCGACTGAACTGAACTGAATTGATACACACACATACATATATTCTTTTTCATGTTCTTTCCCATTATGGTTTATCACAGGATATTAAATATAGTTGCCTATGCTATAGAGTAGGACCTTGTCATTTATCAATTTTATATATAATATGGGGTTGGCAAAAAAGTTTGTTTGTTTTTTCCCAGAACATCTTACAGAAAAACCTGAATGAACTTTTTGGTCAACCCAATAGTTTGCATCAGATGGTCTTTGGAGAAAAGGTATCTTATTAATTTCCATTCATCCACCAAACGGGTACTTGAGAAGTTGGATGAACACAGTGCAGGAAAGTGATTTATAATCATAAAATAAATGTTTGTGCAAGGGGCTGATGTGGGGATTAACATTATTACCCTAAATGAAGCTGATTTTGAAAGTGGGTAACATTAGACCTGCAGGGCGGAGGAATGTTGTGCTTGGGTTTGGTCCTGCCCCCATTTCCCTCTGGATTTATGTGTCTCTGTTTTCTGTCTGAGTTCTTTCAGGAGGGCAGGGTGATGCTCATAAATAACTCAGCCCAATATTTGGTGCTCCAGGCAATTCATAAGTACTTTTAAAAAGCAAGCTCTAATTTTTTTTCTTTCTTTATTAGTTACAGGAATTTAAAAAGAAACATTAGAGCTGAAGGGACTTCAGAGGTGATCCAGCCTATCTCTTTTCTGAGTCCAAGAAGTCAAGCATATCACCCAAAGCTACCCTGCTAGTTATGGCAGGAAGTACAGTCTAATATTTACAGCTTAGACTTCTTGACTCTAAAGGTCAGAGATCTTTATTGAGCCACATCTTGCCTGTAGCTCCTTTCCCCTTCAATCTCAGGCATCAGCTGAGGACGCAAGTGACCTCACGATGAGGAAGCTGCCAGAATGAAGCCTGGCCAGGAGTGGGTGGGCAGGCTGTGTGGGGTTTAGAAGCCAGCAAACATATTCTTTAGGGCATGGAGAAGTTTATCTTAAAAGTTAAGGGGTAAGGTAACTTAACAACTGGTCGTGGGACTTCCCTGGTGGTTCAGTGGTTGGGACTCTGAGCTTCCAAAGCAGGGGTTGCAGGTTCAATCCCTGGTTGGAGAACTAAGATCCCACATGTTGCTGTTTAGTCCCTCAGTCGTGTCCAACTCTTTGTGACCCCGTGGACTGTAGTCCCCCAGGCTCTTCTGTTCATGGAATTTCCCAAGCAATAATACTGGAGTAGGTTGCTATTTCCAACTCCGGGGGATCTTCCCAACCCAGGAATCGAACCTGTGTTTTCAGCTTGGCAGGTGGATTCTTTACCACTGAGCCAACTGGGAAGCAAGATCCCACATGCCGTGGTCAAAAAATAAAAATAAATAATTCTATATGTAAACATCTGTATTGATATTAAGTTCATACTGATGTCGTCAGTTCTAATCCATTACTACAGGGATCATTCTGGCCTCCTCCCCTTCCTTAAAAACAAACATCAATAGCAAAAAAAAAAAAAAAAACCCAGAAAACAAGACCGATCTTATGTTTTATCTACCTGACAGTCCTGAAAGACATTTAGAGATCTATTTCACAGTGTGTTGAAGCTTTGCCATTCCATCCAGTAGACACCAGCCATAGGATATAAACTAATTCAAATGAAATAAAATCAAAAATTCACTTAAGTTTCCTTAGCCACATTATGAGTGCTCAGCAGCCACAAGTGGTTAATGGTTGTATAAGAGCACAAACGTGGAACACTTCTGTCATCACGGAAAGTACTACTGGACAGCTCTGTTGTAGAGGGCAGAAGGAGTTTGGGTGAGCTTAGATTAGAATGAACTAGGCTGCAGCTTAAAAGAAGGAAGACATTTCTAAGTCATGGAGATTTACGGAGGGGACACACCAGGCTGAGTGTGCATGACTGCCCTCTGGGGCATAAAGAAGAAAGAAGAAAGTTGCTCAGTCATGTCTGACTCTCTGCGAACCCATGGAATATAGCCTACCAGGCTCTTCTGCCCATGGGATTTTCCAGGCAAGTATACTGGAGTGGGTTGCCATTTCCTCCTCCAGGAGATCTTCCTGACCCAGGATTGAACCCGGGTCTCCTGCATTGTAGGCAGACGCTTTACCATCTGAGCCACCAGGGAAGTCAAAAAGACAGGATGATTATTGCCATGACAGTGCAAGTGGGCAAGTGCCTTTTCTGCACAATCAATACAGAAACATTCCTTAATCATTTCTCTTCTGTGAAGCTTTCTCTCTCCTCTTCACACAAATCTGATACATTCTTTAAGGAGAAAGGCCTCTAACTTCTTCTCTTCAGCCTCACCCCATATCTACCAATCCAACTGACTCCTAAAAGAACTGTCGGCTATTACAGAGAGTGAATAAAGTTCTGATTTCCACTGGAAAGGTGCAATTCAAGGACTCTGGTTATAAAAAGAACAGGAGGAAAGGCAATAATGTGGGCTATGACAGGGACGGGGAAGGTGAGAGAAATTACAGGACCCCTAAATCGGCATCTTTAAGACGATGGAACTGACAGATCACTCCTTCATGGAAGCCCAATGAAGATGAAACTGAACTACTCAACTTCAGTAGTTAATGACTTTCCACTTCTATCTTTTAATCGTAACTCACATAACAAGGCCTGGCCCAGAGTATGTTGGCAATAAACAATAGCTGACTCAAAGTGAACAGGCCAACACTGCCACAAAACCTCAAGAGTCGTGCAGAGAAGGCACGGCACCCTTTTTGTTTTCATCTCTTCCTCCTCTGGAGTGCTGACCTCACAGCCGCCCCTCAAAAGACATTTGCTGAATAAGTGAATGCCTGGTAGAGGCCTCTTATCTTCAGACAAACTTTGATGAAAATAGGATTCTGTATCCCTGTAGAGTGCCACGCTCCAAGTAGAAAGGCCTTTGCCTTTTGAGAGGATTAGAAATGGGCTGGTGACTTTAGAATCACAGTGTACCTCCCAGGGCCTCTGCAGCCGTTAATCAGTCTTTAGCTCTGTGGCAAATCTGTTTTCGATTATCAAATCAGGACATGGTAACTCAGAGCATCTGAGCAGCTACTTTCCCCGTGAGACGCTCACTCTACCGGATCCTGTGTGCCCCTGTTTGCCGGTTGCCCGGGTGACCTTTGGTATTGGGAGGAGGGGATGGGGAAACAAGGGGGCCTGCTTATGCTGCTGACATGATGGGAAGCAACACACGAGCTAACCAGTCACACTGCAGGGACTCCAGCTGCTCGGGGGACAGCTGAGACACTTCTCCGAGTTCTCCCCCACGTTGAGAGCATCTGAGGCCAATGTTTCTATGGTGACATGTACAGAGCTTATAGGCTGTATATGTGAGCAGAAATGGGACATTTTAGGGCCTGGAATAAAAGGACTGATTTCCAACAATAGGAAACTCATATTTAATTGAACAAAAATCATCTACGAAAAAAGCACAGAGGCTGAAGGAAAGTATAAAGACTCTTTGTAAGGGCTCCCTAAGTCATGTTATTTAAATTCAGCTAAAAAAAAATCTCTTTCCATTTAGTCAAGGGAGATTTTTAGGAGGTCTTTCAGATTTCTTTTCCTAGTTTTTGTTCCTTATGCAATTGGCTGAATTTCTTTTTGTTTTACAGATAGCAACACATTTATCTGACTTTAAAAGCACTTTCATTAATTTATATGAATGTAAAATGACATTATTTGATTTCCTCCAAAAAGGAAAGATACTGCATGAGCCATACACAGCAATGGAATTAGCTGTTCCTTGGCTTTCCAAGAGTCAACAAGAAAGATTCTAGAATTTCCTCCAGGTCTTTTCCCAAATGGAGGGGCATTTTCTGATCTGTTTGATGATCTAATGACACAATAAATGTGGCCCCACTTGGAAATAAGATTTTTTTTGCTTTATAAGAAGAAACCTAAAGGGACATTTACAAAAAGTTTGATGTTCTTCTGCATTTTTTTTGGAGAAAAATTGTGCATCTTTAGAGTATCTTGAAATTTAGAGCTATATTTCTGGAGTACTCCTATGAAAGTTCATTTTCTCTGATGCTAGAATTACTGTTTTCCTTTGCTTCATTTTAAAGGCTGCGTTATTTCTAGAGGCTGGTCACAGCTCAATCAGGTATATGCAGGTATATCATTCCAAAACAACAGGCCTTGGTTGAGGGAGGGAGAGAAGAGATGTCTGATGATATGAAAACAACCCACATGCTAGTTCTAGAGAGGTGACTGTCTTTTTTCAGACTTTCCATGGAAAATTCTTCACTGTCTCCTATATCTCAGTCTCAGGGAACTCTTCCTAGGCCATAACCTGAATCCTTTTGATGACAGCTTTCAGAAAGCAGAAAACAAAAAACAACCAACAAACCCAATGCCTGCTTTAGGTAAGCCTTCTAGAGGTTTCTAGGGACCTCAGACAGGCTAAAGGGCCAATCCTTGAATCTCTTTACAGCATTTTTGTGCTCTATGAAGACACTTGATAAATATTTGTTCAATGAATCAATGTGAAAGTGTTAGTCTCTGAGTCCTGTCTGACTCTCTGTGACCAGATGGATTGTGACCCATAAGACTCCTCTATCCAAGGGATTTTCCAAGCAAGAATATTGGAGTGAGTTGCCATGCCCTCCTCTAGGGGATCTTTCTGACCCAGGGATTGAACCCGGGTCTCCTGCACTGCAGCAGACTCTTCACTATCTCAGCCACCAGGGAAGTCCAATGAATCAATGAATGAGTTTACTATTTCATGTCTTCCTGGTAAGATATTGCACAACTTTCATCACATACCCCAAAATTAAGACCCACAAAAGACCAATTTAAAAGCAGATGTCCAAAGAATCACAGTCTCCCTTCTCTAAAGAATATACCAGAACAGAGCTTCTTAAACTGTACTGTCTACATGAATCCCTGGGGTCTTATCAAAACACAGACTCTGATACAGGGGGCTAGGGTAGGGCTTGAGATGTAGAATTTCTGACAAGTTTCCAAAGTGCAGAGGCTGCTGGTTGTAGGGGCTACACTCTAAGTAGCAAGGACATATTGCCTATGGGTTGTTTTTTTTTTAATTGAAGTATAGTTGACTCACAATATTCTATTAGTCTCACATATACAACATAGTAATTCAACATTTCTATAGATTACACTCCATATAAAGTTAATACAAAATATTGGCTATATTCCCTGTGTTGTGCAATATATCCTTATACCCTGTATTTTATGCTTAGCAGTTTTACAGCCTAAGTTTAAATGATGCCCTTTCAAAGTTAAGGCCTTGAGGAGCATCGCCTTACCTTCTCCTACTGTTGACAGCGATGCAAACCGCGAGAATCAAAGCCAAGGCCAGGAGAGATGCCAAGATGATCAGCCATTCTGGTGGGAAGCCAAAGACATGCATGAGCTTGGGGAATGCACTTTATAACCTGACCTGGTCCAACCAAGAGCTACAGTCAGCTCTATACATGGGTCCAACCAGAGGTCTAGCCAATAGTCAGCTAATAGTGGAAGAACCAATTTGCTATAGGCCTTTGTCTAACAGGCCTGTTCATCATACCTTACGATCAGTCAAGATTTCCAAGTTCCCCCAGGAGACACACATTTCCAAAAAGCATAGAATGAACTGTAAAACCTATAGATGCCTTTGGTGTGAGATCATTACATAAATTAAGAGAATGTTCCTTAAAAGTATCATTCCTTTTCTATATGACAGCATTCGCATTACATTTTATTAAGGAACAAAAATGGAGGTCATATACTAGTGGGTGGCAGAAATGACATCCCTGTGGAGAGGTCAGGAGGGTCATTTGGAAAATTTGTCAAAATCCTTCAAAATGTACAGCCTTTGATCCATTAATTATACTTCTAGGAATAGAGGACCTCAGACTTGGCTATAAAGATGTTTCTTACTGTGCTATTTATAAAAATTGGAAACCATCTACTACTCAACAATAAGGGATTGGTTAAATGAATGAGGGTCCACCCATTGTATTGTGTACTAAGATACAGAGGAAGACTCCTTAATGACATTGGAAAGCTGTAACCAGCCAATTGGGAATGAGTTTACTAAACTGTGTCAAATTATGTTTGTATAGAAATCAGATAGAAAAATAACAGAAAGGACATACATGAAAATGATTACCATGGCACTCTGGATGGTGAGGTAGAAAACAAGGGAATTATATTTTTACCCTTTTGTCCAGCAGTATTTTCGAAAATGCCTCCAATAATCAGTGTATCACTTGTAAACCAATAAAATGTTACATACATGTTTTTAAAACCAAGCTGTAGTAGGATTAAAATATAACTTGACAATATGAATAAACTCAAGAGCAAAGCAGATTGTATATCCATGCAATGAACTGAAGCTGAAAGAATAAGAAAGATGTGAAGTCATTCACTGGCTATTCTTGAGAATCTTCATTTTCCTCTGATTTCCTGCCCGGTACTGCCTCAGCCTGACCCCTCCCTGGTTAGATGAGTTTGGGGAGGGAGGTGGAGTCAGGAGACGTGGAGGCTGACAGGAAGGTATCATTTCTGTTCTTTCCCCATGGGTCTAGCCCTAAGATACTCCACACTCACTCTCACTAGAGCTGGGGAAAATCCTGGTGCCTGATTATAGCAAACTGCATCCCACCCACCCCCTTAGTCCACTCCCCCGACTCTACATGCTCTGCTCAGGTAAGCCGAGGCAAGGGGACACAGGCCACACCACGCTCTTCCCTAGGAAAAACCTTCCTTAATTGTGATCCCACTTTACAAATGTCCAGTTTGGAGTCTAAGTCAAAGAAAGCGTTTGCCTCAAATGCCTTCAATCGTGTTGCTTAAGGAATCCAGGTGGCCCAGCCCTCTCACCATATTCTGAAACTCTCCTCTCTCTGAATCAGTAAAGATTGTCCCTCGAGAAAAAGCAGTTTGGGGACCAGAAGAATATTTCCACTCCACCCAACACACATGACTCTTGTATTTCGCCATCTTCTGCAACGTGAGGAGAAAGTTACACATCCACCCTCAATCCCGGAAATAGAGAGGGAACTGGTCTGAAGTTCCTATCCCCTGAGATAGGAAGGTCACTCACTTGGGGAGGGAGCTTTAGTAACTAACAAGGCACTTCCTTGGGACAGACCAGGGACAGGTCCGAACATGAGCTCAGCCAATCTATGGGACCAAAGCAGATGGAAAGGTTTCTCTCTTTCTCAAGAGGCTGCGGTACTGTCATCCGCCCCTGAGTTCACAGAGAGGCGCCACCAGGTTCAAGGGCAGACGTGTAGAAGGGTGTGCTTTCCAACGGGTCTCTTCTTCCCTTTCTGTGACATTCAGAGAGACCTGCTTTCAGCCCTTTTTTTCCTTCACAGCTCAAAACTCACCTGGAATTTGAGGATTCCGCATAGGACCTGAGGTTGTGTTGGCTCCATGTTCTTCACTCCCACTTGAGTGTCCTAAAGAGAAAAAAAACATCTCTCAACAAAGTCTGGAACGTGTAACCAGGAGTTTCTTACCGAGCAACACATAAAACCAAACTCTACACGCTACATCACTGCAAAGCTATAGATCCAAGCCACAGACATCCATTATGTGTTGTATGAAAGAAATATCTCTCCAGAAAAGCTTGGTTTGATTAAGGGTAAGGTTTAGAAATGTCATTTCCAACAAGAGTATGAGAATTCTCAGCAGTAGTACTATGCAGTGTTCAGGATAGCCCTGGACTCAAGTCCTACCTCTGTCTGTCACCAGTAATATCTGCTGGGACAAGTCATCCCTCCCCAGGTCTGCTTTCTCACTCATAAGATGGGGGTAATAATGGAATCTGCTTCATCATCATTTTATAGAGGTTTAAAGAAGTGAACAAGAATGGTAATTGTGTGCAGTTACTGTAATAGGGAAGAACCTTTGTTTCTATTACCAGCTAATCATTAAAGAAATGCTATCTATAAGCTTAAATTATACATAGTGGCCCATCTGTGGGAACCCTGCCTTCCAGGGAATGAGCATTAAGCTAAAATATCTTGGTCGAGTTCATAGGAAGCATCCTGACAAGCCCCACCTGTGAATGACTATAGGAAGGAAGAAATTAACAAGCCTGATGGAAATCAGGAAAAGTTTGATTTCACTTATGTCCCTGTTAGTATAAAAGAATCCTGAATTCTAACTCAAGCAAGATGGTTCTTTGGGACACCAGTCCACCATCTTTGCTGGCTTTCTGAATAAAGTCACTAATCCTTGCTCCAACAACTCATCTCTTGATTTATTTGCCTGTTGTACAATAAGCAGTACAGTCTTACATTTGGTAACATTCAATTCTCTATTTTTAATTTAGGACCTTGCTACCCTAGACCAGTAACAACACTGTGGGAGCTTGCTGGTAATACACAGCCTCAGGTTTCATCCCAAACCTCAGAATCTTCATTTTAACAAGATCCCCAGGGAATTAAAATGCTTCAGGTAGTTCAAAGCAAATCTAAAAATTACGTCCAACATCTTCAATACTCATAAATATTAAGAAAAAAAAAAGGATTCAGGGTAGGGTGGGGTGGGCAATGTCCCTTCTCTTTGTGAAAAATTACCCTAAGGACAGCACCTGCTAATATGTCTATATTCTCAAAACACGCACTTCTTAGAAGACAACATTCTCTGCTGCTACAAAACCAAATAAGGAGACAAAGAATCCAAACTGGAAGGAAGCAGGAAGAATCACAGGATAAAGAATTTACAAGTCAGAACAGGAGGTTCATCACAATGAGGGAGGAATCATGTTTTAAATGAAACTTCCTAGGCATTTTGTGAAGAGACTCACCCAAATGAAAGGTTTGGATGTGTGTGTGTGTGTGCGCGTGTGTGTGTGTGTGTGTGTGTGCGCGCACATGCGTGTGTGTGTATGTGTGTTATGCTTCCTCCACTGTTTCAAAACAAAATGTGAAAAATTCCCACTAAAATGAACTCTTTTCCCCTACCCAATGGGAACCCACTGCAGAATCCTGAAAGGTTCCCAGGGAAGAAAAAAAACCAGGAAGTCTGTTTGGCTAATCAATGAATGAAGATGTTGTTATCGATCCGTTGCTCAGTCGTGTCCGACTCTTTGTGACCCCATGAAGATGGGCAGAAGTTAAATAGCCTTTTCTTAGAGTCAAATTTTTGATTGTGCGTGGTAAACTCTGAAATTTCGATGGCTGTGGTTATTTTGAGTAGAATGGCTCCTGTTTATGCAATTCAATGTACTAGTTAAACTCAAAATGGAGCAAAACAAATTCTATTGGACATCTGGCTGTTTCAGCAGGCCATCTTGACAGTGCCTTCTATCAATCAGAAGGAATCCAAGGGGCCTCCTCTAGCTGCCTCCCAGAGGCCTTGGTCCTTATTGGCAGAAGTTCCCCTGAACAGGTCATGGGATACTAGCTGTCTAAACTAAAGATCTTTGCCTTGAAAACCACCCAAGACATTCAGCCACTTTCACTGGTCTGTCTCTGATTCACAGCAGCCTTTGATATTTGAACGGGAGGCCATCAATGGGTCATCTCTTTATTTTGATTTTCATAAAAAGTGCTCCCAGCAAGGAAAGATCTGGGTGTGTGCACAACCAGATGAAACCCTGCATTTGAACAATACACACCTGCTTAGGAGGCAAACATGAGAGACTAAGCCCCGCCCACCTGATTCTCACTTCAAGAAAGAGCCGGAGAAGACGAATGAGACCCAGCAGGCCTGGTCTTGCACCCCAGAGCTCTGCAAATCCAGCCGGGGTAGGGCAGGTTGGGGAAGTAAGTTCTGCAAAGAGGGATGCTTGACAAGGCAGTTGGGAGGTGAGATCCAATCTGAGAAACGTGCACAGGTGGCTCGCACTGTGAGGAAAAAGTCTAAATAGTGCTTCTCAAACTTTAAAGCACATACAAACTGCATAGCGGGGGCAGGGTGGGGTAGGCCTGGATAAAATGCAGTTCTTGATTCAGTAGTCCGGGGAGTCCACATTTCCAGCAAGCTATTAGGTGATGTCCCTGCCACTGGTCCAGGGACCATGCTTGGAGTGGCATCACTTGATTTTAAAGAGCAACGCCCCAAAAACAAACCCAAAAGCTAGAGAGCACCTCCTTATAGTAATAACTCCATATAATTTTCAAAACATTTTCATATTTTTAATACAGCATGCTCTTCACAAGAGCTCTAGGAGGTAACAGAGGCCTATGTCCTGATCTCCATTTTTACTAATAAATTGAAACTGGAAAAGGTTAAATGCCTCACCCAAGGCCCCCAGAAAGCCTGGGACTTCTGTCTTTATTTTAGAAGCATTTCTGCTGGGCTCCTACATCTCTGTGCTCTTACAGGATAGGTTATTACTAAAGCCACCATGTAAATATCCATTTCCCTATTTGCTGTAAGGGCGTGAACCTTCAAGCTTTAAGGCAACCCTACTCCCAGCTGGGAAGGAAGGGAAGGACAATAGTTCATATGGGGTTACTTGGTTGGCATGGGGTCACCTGGGCTGGCAATAATCAGGGAGACCACAGTGAGATAGCACCAGCAGAACCTTTCAGGAGCCCCAACAATAGTGAAGACAAGTCAACCTGCCTCATGGCAGACTTTTGCTGCCTGGAGTGATATTTCTAGAGGCGTGATTGTTACAGTAATTATAGCAGTAATGATGGTCATTACAGGGTATTTCTCCAGATCATGCTTCTGAGAGGCAACACAAGATCCCTGGGCTTGAAACCTGGCTCCACCATTCAACTCTACCAAGTCAACTCAGTCATGCTGCTTAGCCTCTCTGAGCCTTAGTTTCCTCATTTGTAATACTGGGATAATACAATTACTGACATAATTAAATGAGAACATAAAAGATGAAATATAGGGAATCACTGATACTGACTGTTGATCTACAGAAATGGCAGTTTCAGATGGTCCAACCTAACACGTGTGAAGTATTCAGAACGATGCCACCAGCACATCCTCAGTAAAGGCTGGTTATTATGCCATGTGCGCTGGGCAGAGGAATTACGCTAAAGACTTTACAAGTACACGTCATTTAGTCTTTAAAACAGTATGTGCATGTGTGTGCGTGCTCAGTCACTTTCGACTCTTTGTGATCCCATGGACTGTATCCATGGGATTTTCTTGGCAAAAATACTGGAGTGGATTGCCATTTCCTCCTCCAGGGGATCTTCCTGACCCAGGGATTGAGCCTGAGTCTCCTGGGTCTCCGGCATCGCAGGCAGATACTTCATCCACTGAGCCACTGGGAATGCCCTTTAAAACAATGCCCCGTGACAATTATTATCATCCCAATTTTTTTGGTTAGGAAATCAAATCTCAGATCCTTTAAACAAGGTCCCTCGTTGGCATGTGAAGGAGCAGGAATCAAACCCAGGCCACTCTTTCTTTTTTGGTTAGGAAATCAAATCTCAGATCCTTTAAACAAGGTCCCTTGTTGGCATGTGAAGGAGCTGGAATCAAACCCAGGCCACTCTTTCTCCAAAATCTATGTTCTTAATCACCCTGGTAAAATGCAGTGTTAAACTGAGCACCTGCTTGAATTCTTCCTGATTTTTTTCAGATGGAAGAATTTTCTCGAAAGCAGTCATCCTCAAAGTGGAGTCCGTGTCTGAGCAGAATCAGCATCACCAGAGAAATTACTAGAAACACAAATGCTCAGGCTTCACTCCACTCCTACCGAAGCAGAGACGTTTAAGGACGGGGCCCAGCAGTGTAGTTTAATAAGTTCTCCCCGTGACTGTGATGCATGCAAACAATGTAGGAGAACCACTTCTGGGGAGACACTGGTTCATACGTCATTAATGATTAGCAGGTTCCATGATGGTAACAGTAAACGACTAAAAGCAGCTCAAACTCACCAGCTGATTCGGATGCGTGAGTTGTATAGGACCTTCCACTGGGGTCACGGGATGAGCCGTAGTCTCCTGTAAGGAAAAACGGAGGGAGGTTCAATATCATATGTTCAGTTACATTACCATCTGGGCTTCCTCACCTGTGCATTTTCATAAAGCCCATGGCAAAGTCTTTTAAAGGTAACCAAAAATAATGAATGGGTCCATGATATGAATTATTGTTCATTGCTTCATCCACTGATGAGTGGGTTAGAGCTTCAATCAAAATTTTAAAAACTGGGACAGCACAGACCAGTAAGGATGACCATAGGAAGTGTGGCTTTAGTAGAAACCCCCAAATTGTAACTCTACCAAAAATACTCTGATGTCTTGGCAAGTCTGAGGTTGGGATCTGATACTGTGTCTTTGACATAACAATTATATGCTTTGAATTATGATAGATGTGATCATTGAATGCATGTACTCTGTGGCTTAGGGCATGGGGCATTTAAAGAGATTTCTCTGAGGCAGGAAATTGAGAAATGTTTTGTCTGTTCAACAGTCTCTTGGGGTTGAATCAGTAAGGATTCAAAAAGAAAAGTCAATTCAATTTAGAGAAAATAAAGTCTGAAAATAAGTGAAAAAGATATGGGGAGATAACTAACATGTGGCTAAGGTGTACTTGGTTATTAGAATATATTTCAAACCATATTTTCCAAAAACTTAAATCTCTATTTTCAACACCAAGAGATAATATAACCCCATCTTCTCAAACATCCATCACCAGAAGGCTTTACATTGAAACAAGTTCATGAACTGCTAAAATTTAGATCCACAGGTCAAATCTCAGGTTCAGCATATGGAAACACTGGTTCCTCCCCCTCCTCCCCACACATTTCCTAAAATTATAATGGAATTTTGAAGCAAAATGGAACAAGTTCATAAAATGGCTATGGTCACCCATTATGAAACATTCCTCTAAGGAATACGCAGTAATCTGATCTTCACAATGTCCTTATTTAGGGAAAGTGGAGATAGGCGACCTGTAATCTCTTACACAATTGTATGGAGGAAATAGATTGCTTTGTTTCTTGGCTGATGGTTAGAAAAACTGAAAACAACATTTGCTGAAATGCTGACACCAAAGCACTCAATACCACCTCCACCTCCACCACCACCACCACCATCTTTCTCACCACCACCACCTCCATCACCACCAAGGCCACAACCACTACGATTAAGGATGTTTTCATTCTTAACATTAAGCAAAAAGACGGAGAAAAAAATATATGGGAAGAAATTAGCCTTATCTGAGTATTCTGGAAGAAATTCAAGGATGATAGATTATCTAATCCATGGAGAACTATGGAAAATCTGTCTGTACCGCTGCAGAAAGCAGAAGGAATCAGGGTATGTAAATATCGATTTCGTAGAAAGCATTTTATTTACTAATTAATAGGCTATGTAATCCTTTGAGGCTACTGTAACTATTAAAATTGCCATTTAAATTCACTCGTCTGCATAAAGGGCCCTATTTTGCCAAAAGAAACCAGGCAGTGCTCTAAAATTCATTTCTCCAGAAGAATACTGACACGGCTACTTGGAATTTTTAATAACTGAGGGCAGAACCACGCTGAATAAAGAACTAGCAGGTGTAAAGGGGCTTTGTCGTGCCAATACTGTTGAGGTCAGGATTTTTTAAAACTGTCTCCCTTGAAGCCCTGAGATGGGCAGCCCAAGCATGTGGGCTCTAGGACAGAGGCCAAGCACATGGCATTCTGTCGCACAACAGTCACAGCATCACACCTGTCATCTGTTTTATATGTTGAGTTCTCATGAGATTTATTGTTCATTTGAGGGGGCATGGGGTAGGAAAAGACAAGTGCTACTACATACATATATATGTTTAAAATAATGGATCTTTAATATTCCTTAATGGTTGAATAGTAAGAACACTTAAAATATCTGGCACCAGGAAGAGAGAGCTCAATTTTAGTTTCTTAGCCAGGGTAAGTATTTTTCAGTTCCCTCTTCTTCAATATTAGTTTCTTAATGCAAACAGAGAAACACAAGTAGAAGCGGGAAGAATGGCTAGGTCCACGTGTAACTTAATTGAATAAGTCATCTTTGATCAACTCTTTGCTCTCACAAGAGAAAGGGTCAGTTCAGTTCAGTCGCTCAGTCGTGTCCAACTCTTTGCGACCCCATGAACTGAAGCATGCCAGGCCTCTCTGTCTGAGAAAGGGTAGCTAGTCATAATGTAGATTAAATCATAAAGTTTTAAGTGTACACCATAATTAGAAGAGGTATCCATAAGCCCTTCACCAAAAATAAAATTCACCAATCTATCACCAATAAAAGAATAATTTCAGAGCAAAGATATTAGTGTAGGGAAATTATTCACAAGTTGGGTAAAACCTTACATAAGCAGCATACATTAGCTGAATCAAATGAAACTGATACTTGACTACTTTTACTTACAAAAATGTCGATTTCATATGGTTCAATTAAATATATCACAAGGTCAGGAATAAGACAAAGAAGGAAATTCTACCATAACAACCAAGTCACAAAAAATAAATGGAAATTACATAGGTAAATAAAAGCATTATTCATCTAAAGTAAATCTACTGCATTAGGATGATGACCTGTGATGAAAGCCATTCCCATGACACAAATCAATCTAATTACAGTCTACACAGAGAAGACATTCTTTACTATATGAAAGTTTGTGTTGTTTCTTCTTATAGAGAAAGCAAACCAGATATCAAATGGCCAAATTACCTGGTAAAGTAAGATCAGCCTTAGAGGTGGAATCTCCAACAACAGTAACTTCAGTAACTCCAGGGGACCCAGTCTTAGCAGGGGTCACTGGGGTGAGGGCTGTGTATTCATTTGTGTCTGGAGAATAAGTGTAACCTTCCACTGAAGTAGTTGCATCTTCAGGAAGATTTCCACCTCTTCTGCCATCGTTCCTATCTGTGTGGAGGTGGAATCAACGGTAAACCCACATTTCTAAGACCACCACCCAAAACATGCTTGTCTTCAGCATGTGCAATTGCTGCAAAAACTTTTCACTTGTTATTTGTGAACATGGAGCAAAAGACAGTGCAGTTTGTCACCCTACTGAACAGAATCAATATTTTGCAGTCAATACCATCTGGACGTCATTCAGTGGAAGAGAGTGGTGATCCTAATATCTAGAAGAGACATTCATTGGAATATCTGCCTGGGTTATTCAAATACGGTTTATGCCTCTAGAATTGTTACCTTGAAACTTGGGTACTACATAATCTTGAGTTCTCACTCAACTGAACCCACTGCTGATGAAGAGGAAAAAACATGTTACTGAATTGAAAGGCAAAATTAAGCTGTACGATTGGAATAGCAAATGCAAAGTTTCAAAGATGAGAGACTTTGATTATTCTTTCCTTTCCTTGCACTGCTTCTTGGTCACCTGATTTGTGGTCCAGAGGATAAATGGCAAAATAATAGTATTAATGCAAGGAAAATAGAGAGTGCTATAATTCAGATTTTTCCACCCAATCACACAAAGTCACTAACTCTAGGGTTTAAGAAACCCAAACTTGAAGATTAAGAAAATATAATTGCATTTAATATACAATGGCTTCTAAGAGATCTACAAAGCAGAAAAGTCAAAGAACTGTCACCAGCCACACCTTCTGATCAGGGGTAACAGCATGACAACAGGCAACTGATGCACCTCCACCAAAGACACTGCAAAAGCACCCATGATTTATTGATTTCTTTTCAACAGCTGAAGCCACGTGGGCTTTAGAGTCCTTACTGATAGATGTTGGAGCAGCAGTCGTTGAGTGGCCTTTGTCTTCTTCTAAGCCGCCATGTGATGCAGAGAAGCTGTGAGTATCACTCTGCTCTGTTTCAATGAGGGATGAGTCCAGTGTTAATTTGGGGCCATGAGACAAATCCTCTGTTATCTGCTGATAGGGAGGATCTGATACAGTCAGATGGGTAGGTACATAGGAATACCAAGATGTTTGCATGCCATTCTCCTCTGACTGAAAGAAATGCACAACAGAATTCTGCTTTGCCCCTTAGCTGGCTTTGTTTTTCTGTATAATAAACAAGGTGAAGTGCCAAGATGAAATCTAAACCAAAACTTTGTCCACCCTGGATCATCCTGGCCCAATTATAGCATTGCTTCCTGTCACTCAGGAAAAACCAGAAAACACAGAGACAAAGAAAAAGGAATGCTTGAATCCCGGTGCTCCTATCAGCCATCAAGAGCAACTTCACTGTGTGTCAAGAAGTGTGACTACAGGGAAAATAAACACCAGCAGAGCAGGTAGTATACCTGTAACCACAAAAGAGGAAGAAGTTCATCTAGAATAACCACCTCAAGTAACTCGGATCAAATTTACACAAGGAAAGACTTAAGTCACTATTGTACTCCATGATTAGCTTTTTGACCTCATTTGTGGATGAGAATTCTTATCAATGCACTGAAAGGCCAGGAAACGCTTGTCTGGGCAAATACAGGGCCCTTACTGATACATATCAATTTCTGGTTGAACCATTGCCCATATGTGAAATGGTTTTCATTGTTTTCAGTTCATTTATTTTGTGTTCTTCTAAGAAAAGGACTGCCCTCAGAGTTACAGGTGCAAGCACACCACAGAGCTTACCGCTAAACCATGTCCACTACCCAGTAATTTTCATAACCAGGAGAAAGCCAGTCAACAAATCCCAAACCCAACAACAGAACAAAAATCAACAGGGACCCAAAGTAGGACTGTAAGACCCTTCATTGGCAGGGACCATTTTTAGGCTTATTTGCACCTCCTTTGATGCCTGGTTGCTGGGTTATTTACATTCATGACAATGCACACATACTTGTTGATTTTTCCCTTTGCCTGAGAGGGCTCACATGAAAAGACTCTGCCCAGTATGTATAGCAGGCAGTGAAATGAGGCCCTCGTTAATTCTGGATTTCTTGAATATTCTGTCAAGAAATTATGAATGACTTTACGTTGATCTCTGGGATAGCCCTGCACCTATGGTGGATGTTAAGGCAACTAGAAGTTTAGCATTGTTTCTGCCAGATGTTTAGTGACAGGAAGCGATATGAGCAAATGTTCTTCTTTTATTCCCAGGGCCCTGCCACCAATGTCAATTGTCAAAAAATTGTCTTGATCCTCCTCAACGGCCTAATGTGATTCCCCTACTCTCTGTGATTATCTAGCCCCAAAACATTTTTTTACAACCACTGAAAAATGTTACCCCTCTTCTGCCTTGATTGAAAGATGGGACTCAAAAGGAACTGGTCAGTTAAAACAGAGAGATACCACTACCCTAGCTATGGTCTTGAATTTCACTAACATAACTACTCAGAGCAGGAAAATCAAGTGGAATGGAGTCCCACATCCTGTTCCTTTTTAACATAAAGTGAAAGAAGAAAGCACCACAAATGAAGGTATAATCAGATTTAAAGAACCACCCAGAAAATAAAGAGAAGGAGGACAGATTTGATATTCTGAGTTGAGCTGAACTACACAGCACTGAATGAGCCCTACCACCACCAAGCCCTGCATCAGGGCCAAGGAAAGCAAGGGCTGAAGCAAGAATACAGGTCAAGAGGCTGAGTGTCTTTATCCTTACGAGTTGTCATTGAGAGAGGTCCTGTCCTGTCCAAGTCTCCCACCGAACTCGTGTTTGGATCTGCAGAAGGCTGAAGCGTTGTACTAGGGCTGGTCTCTGTATCTGAAGGAATTAAATCAGTGTTATTGCTTGATTTTCTAACTGCTTCTGAAGGTCATTTCTGGTCTAGAGATAAATAACTCTTATATTCAAACCTGCATGAGAGGAAAGAAAGCAGATACTGATTCATGTCTCCAGAACTGAAATAAATGATCGTTTCTCCAAAAGGCCTCCCAAGAAGTAACTGGCTTTCATTTAAAGGCTGAGTTGTATCAAAGCTACAATCTTGGTTGTTTTTTGCTGAGTCTGGAAGGATACTAAATGAGTACATGATGGGCCTCCTAAGCCTTGCAGAGAGACAGAAATATAACCCACGTGTGACTTGTTCTGTTCTATACAAATGATCTATGCATGAGTGCATGCTCAGTTGCTTCTGTCTTGTGCGACCCTATGGACTGTAGCCTACCAGGCTCCTCAGTCCACGGAATTCTCCAGGCAAGAATGCTGGAGTGGGTTGCCATGCCCTCCTCCAGGGGATCTTCCCGACTCAGGGATCGAACCCGCCTCTCTTGTGTCTACTGAATTGGCCGGTGCATTGTTTACTGCTGAGACACGGGGGGAGCCAGTGATCTGACATGTAGATAAAAGACAAAGTGCGCTGGTCCAGGCACCATTCTGTCACATCCTCTTGACTTGGCAAAAAAAAAAAAAAATGTTATTACAGTCCTCTTCCCTCATTTTCTCCTCTTTTGCTTCATGAACTGAAAGCACAAATAAAATCATCATCCCATACTATCTATATGGAAGCCACGGGGATTTCTAGGGCAAAGAGTAAGAAGCGCTGGATATCAATGAGTCCCTCTTCCCATACACATACACAGGAGATGTCTCTGGAATGTAACGTGTATAATGTTGAACGACATAGATATTTCATTGAAATAGTTATAGAAGCTGTTTCTAGTAACTATCACAAACCAATTCTGCTGAAATAACGAGTCTCGAGGCCACACAAGCCATAAACACCATCACTATTGCCGATTCTCGGATTCAAAGTCCACCCACACTGCTGCCTCTGGGGAGAGTTAATCTGTTCCAAATGACTCCAGAGGGGAACACTGGCCCACATCTACACTGTAGCCTTCCTATTGCACATCAGGGTCTTTATAGAACAAAATGTGGCTGACTCTATTATTTTAAAATAATAGTAGTAGTAGTAATCACTAAAAAAGAGGAAAGTCTGGCTAATCCAAATCAAAACCCCAAATGGATATTCTCCCAGAAAAACTCCAGCCTGCGGATGGTTCTAGACACTCTTGTTCATCTTTCCTTTTATAAGTAGAATCCTTTAAGAGGTGTGACACCATTCTATGGTTGAAGCCAATTATAACGTTTTTGACATCATCAATTTGATGAAAACCCTTTCTGTTCACCAATACGAAGACAATATTGATTCTGAAGCTCTTTCACTGGCTTGGTTTTCCACAACGGGTATCATCAGAACCTCCAGCCACCATGTGCATAAAATGCGTGTTTGCGTCTACACGCGGCACTTCAGCCACAGAACATGATGGCCCCAACCTCACCATTCACACTCATCTTTCTTTGTGACATATGGATCCACCAACTCTGCCAAATTCATTCCTTGGCTTTCTTTCCTGTAAACCTCTCCTTATATGTTTCTTTCCTTAAAAAAAAAAAAAAAAAAAAATTCCCCATCTTCCTTTCTGACTAACCAGATTTTTCCATTTTTCAAAAACCAGATCCAATCTACCTTTCTCTGAGGTTCTCCAAGGGATCCTCAGAATTTCGTTTGTGTTTATCGCTGCTGCTGCTGCTGCTGCTGAGTCACTTCAGTCGTGTCCGACTCTGTGCGACCCCATAGACGGAAGCCTACCAGGCTCCCCCGTCCCTGGGATTCTCCAGGCAAGAACACTGGAGTGGGTTGCCATTTCCTTCCCCAATGTGTGAAAGTGAAAAGTGAAAGTGAAGCCGCTCAGTCGTGTCCGACCCTCAGCGACCCCACGGACTGCAGCCTACCAGGCTTCTCCATCCATGGGATTTTTCTAGGCAAGAGTACTGGAGTGGCTTGCCATTAAAACCAGATCCAATCTACCTTTCTCTGAGGTTCTCCAAGGGATCCTCAGAATTTCCTTTGTGTTTATCGCTAGCAATGTTCATTTGACATCTATTACTTATGTCTAGATACTATTAGATCTATTTTGAAGCTGTTATCCTAGCTAACTTTTAAGTTCCTTAAGAGCATGCATGTGCCTGCTAAGTCGCTTCAGTCATGTCTGATTCTTTGCGACCCTATGGACTGTAGCCTACCAGACTCTTCTGTCCATGGGATTCTCCAGGCAAGAACACAAAGTGGGTTGCCACTTCCTCCTCCAGAGGATCTTTCTGACCCAGGGATCAAACTCACGTCTCTTATATCTCTCGCATTGGCAGGTGGGTTCTTTACCACTAGCGCCCCATGGGAAGCTCTACCTTAAGAACATGGACCATAAATTAACTGCACATTGTGTGTCTTCATAATGCACTGAACACAGAGTACAATTACATTAGCAGATATTTAATATAGTTATACTTTAAAGGATATATGATCACTAATATTTGGGTATGACATAGTTACGATGTTCTGGAGAAATGAGACCACAGAAACTATCAGATTCATTTTGGAGATAACTTTGCTTAACTCAATACTGAGAGACATTATATTACATTCTGAGAACTCATTTCAATAAGTCCTGTGCAGTGCATACCCTTGGGAGTTTGGTTCCAAAAAATATATTTGAAACTATGGCTGAAAATTCATATCACCAAATTTGTTCTCTTGGTTGATCTTCCTCTGTGGAATTTTACATGTCTGTGATCAAGACATCTTGCTAGATTTTAAAAAATTAATAAAATTGCATAATTCTATTCATGGATTTAGTGTGGAACATGGATTCTTCTCCTTGGTAAATGCTAGGAAAAGTGGGGCACCACTTGCCACCAATTCTTACATATTCTCTCAGGAAAGTTGCCACCTGGTTCTGATAAAGGAAATATTTCTTTTAAATTTAAAATTTTGTCAAATACAATAATCATCTTCCACTGTTGCAGAGCTCCAGCTAGTCTTCTGCTCACTCTCTCTTGTTTAATTCTGTTTTTGAATAGAGTATAGGTAAATTGCTGCTTACTCACGAAGTCATGTCTGACTCACCACCACCCCCATGGACTGTAGCCCACCAGGTTCCCCTGCCCAAGGGATTTTCCAGGCAAGAATACTGGAGTGGGCTTCCATTTCCTTCTCCAATAGGTAAATAAGAATGCTAATTAAGAAAATAATGATTCCATCCTGTATAAAAGCTGTCCATGCTTTAAATTCACAAACATTTATGGAGGGCCAAGGATGGTGCAAATCCTAAGTCACTGAGTAGTGTATTTTATTTCTAAATTTCCAAGAGTAATTCACACAATTTTCTGGAGTCTTTTAGTTACTTGTTTGGAATTTTTGACCTCTAACATTTCTCTACCAAAGACAAGTTTTATCATGGATCTATAATGGAAACAGTCACTGGATCTATCACTTCATTCTCTTTAAAACCCTGCACTTGGAAGTAAATGGAAAAGAAATCTTAAGACTGCTTGCTCCTCTTCAGAGAAAATGACTTCCATTCCCATCATTCTAGGACTAATCCTTCTTTACACACCTGCCAAATTCTCCGCTCTTGCCCAGGACCTCAGATTCAGATGTATATGCATATCAGTCTTATTAAGAAAACTAATTTTGGAAGAAACAAAGTTCTTCAGGAAAGCAGACTGGTCTAAAGCCAAAGGGATACTTCCAAGAAAACAGCCATTTGGTGGCTTTCTAAAACATAGTATATAAAAGAGCTCAGAGATTATTACCCATCCTTCCTTTTGTTTGATGACCTCGCCCCACTGGATGCGAGACTGGGTCGAAGAAGTAACTCCAGGAACTGTCCTCTTGGTTCTGCGTTGTCACCCTTTGATGTGGATGGCTGACATGCGTTGAGGCTGTCGTGACTATGCAGTTTAAGCAATTATCAGAGTGTTAGTTGACATCTGGCCAGGGATACACTGATTTTTTTTTTTTAAGACTATATTCTCTACTCAAGACAATGAAACCGTCTTCTGGGTGTAGAGGGCCGGGAATTTCCATAAATGCAGAATGTTTTAGCAGATGCTCATTTTCCCTAGCAATCAGCATGTGAACTAGAGGATGCAAAAGCATTAATAACTTCTCTAGTGGGTACATGAGAAGTGATAGAGATAGTAAAGATGGAGGAGAAATAGTTCTTCACCCACACCATGTTGCCACCATCCCTGGAAGGAGGAAGTGCAGGAGTCCAAACACATGATATCATTCCTAGACAACCACATCCCGGTGAAATGCACGTGAGGCCAGTAGTGATGTCGAGAAGCACTCAGGTAACAGCTTCCCCACCCCCCAGACAGACAGGAAAGTCAATGCCATTCATCTCAAAAGCATGAATGGACTCCATTAGAAGCATTACCACCCAACAATGAGATTTATGGCACAAGTGACATAAGAATGCAGCACGTGCTTTGGCTTCATTGTGAGCCAATGAAGACGCAGAGGTAGAAAAGATGACAATAGTGGCCCCTTGGCAACAACCACACCATATAGCCAGTCACTGAATCCATCACTCTGACAGCTATGAATTCAGAAGCTGCCACATGCTGGAAGAAAATCATGCGCTATATTCTATATTGCAAATGAAAACACAGGCCTATTTCCCACTGCTATCAAGTAAAGACATGGAATTCACATTCTTTTACTAGATAGGATGCATTTCAAGGCTTCTGTCACACATGCATAGGAGCTGGCAGAGTGAAGTTATCAGGCAACGCTTAGAAATGACAAGTGATGACAAGAGATGACAAGATTTGACTCCAATCTCCCCAATTCCACAGTTCAAGTATAGAGGTTTTTGGTGTTTTTTTTTTTAACTTAAGAAGAAACTATTGTATATTCAAGGAGAAATCTCCAAATAAACATGACAAAAGGCCAAACAACACCAGACAGGTGTTTGTCTCAAAATGTCTGGCTCCATTTCTTCAACTACTGAGGTTTTTCTGACCAAAAGCCTCCTTCTAACAAGCCCAGTATTTTATAGAACTGTGTTGTAAAGCCTGGACCCACATCATGGAGAAGATTCCCTTACAAAAGAAAAGGCAGTATTTTATACGATCAGAGTCTCCTCTACAGTCTCCCCAGGGGATGCCGACATTAGATCCGAAAGTGACACATGCAAGGACATATTCTTGGTGTCTCCCTTCTGCGCCTGTGTCCATTTCTGTTCAGGGGATTTATTAGACCATCAATGACTACATGGTCATTGATTAAGGGACTGTAACATCTTGTGACAGTTCTTTCTGATTCTTCTTGTTCACTGTTCTCAAGGCCCAGCATTTAACACCCGAGGAAATTTTCACCCAAGTCTGCCTGTGAAACCATGCATTACCAGTTGTCCCTGCTGTTGAATGAGAGTCTTCTTTTGGCGTTTGGGGATATTCCCCAGGCCTTCCATTCTCAAACCACTGCTCTTTCTGGGTAGCTGTTTCTTCTGCTGTACTAGTAGTGGGTGCCTGGGCTGTGAGAAGAATGTCAATGGTGAGCTGTTACTGTTCAATTACTTTCCTTACCAACACATAGCTTTCTACCTTAAACGCATATACAGGTGGGACAGGAGGCAGAAAGGGACAGCAAGAAAGAGAGAGACCACTGATAACTCTGAAAAGGATATTATAAATCAGACGGCCTTTAGTCTTTAGACTTTAGTCTATATCCTTTAGTCTTTCAGGTGAGAAAACTGGGGCCCAAAGAAGTTGTGATTTCCTCAAAATCACATAGCCAGATCGGCACAAAGTTATAACTAGATAATAGTCTATGAATTTCTAGTACTATTCTTATTTTACTAGAGTTCATGGCCTCACATACCCTGTCTGAAGGAACTGTTCATTCAAAAAATTAACCTCTTGCCTTCAGTGATTTTAGGGGGAGGAGTATATTATATAACAATCCATGATGAGATCAGCCTAGTAGAAAGCCTTCTTGAATAGTGGTCACATGACTCAACATCTCACACACTGGAAATGTACCAGCAATGCATGTGCCCCGCATGAAAGATGCTGGGAATGACTGAGATGCTATTCCACTGACATATTATGAGGTTATGTCTGTGGAGCATCTAAAATTGTCAAAATCACGTTTTAACAAATTTAATTCAGTGGAAGAAAACTCTTCTGGCCAATGTTTGACATTATTAAAACCTTTCTAACCAGTGTTTGGCATTGTAAGAGTGTGTGACAGGCTTAAAATTTCAAGCACTCAATGTTTTAATTGTCTAGTTTTAAAAAAGACAAAATGAATGAAATAAAATTGTATCAGGGTGCCTTTGGGAAGAATCAATAAGTCATTGACATTTTCATCCAATGTGACTAACACTGAAGTTCTGTTCATCAAGAAAATCGGAGTGTGTTAAATACTGTATATCAACTATACCTCGATAAAAAAAGAAAGACTGTATAAACTTGCCAGGTTGAAGTACAGTCTGCAATTTGTAAAACTAGCTTATTTCATTATTTTAGAAAATAATGTGTGTGACTTGACAACAGCAAAGACATTAAAAAAATAAAATTTATTGCCCTCATTTTACCCTTGCATTGGCCAAAACATTCCTGAAGTTAACTGGTTATCCAGAGGGAGGGAAAAAAAAATAAAAATCTTAAATTTTACCTCCCCCTGATTAAATCACTACCTCCTGACAAATAATGAAGTTAGAAAAAACACTGGATGTAATTACCAAAAAAAAAAAAACAAAGAAAATTTAACCCAAACATAAACTGCTTAAAGTCAAAAAGAAAAGAAAAAGAAAAAAATGCACACACTATTCTATACTCTTTCTAACACTATCTTTATAAACACAATGATCCTTTAAATAGCCAGTAACCCTCTGTTGTCTTCAACATAATGGGTTAGCAGACTATAGGATTTCCATTGCAAATGCAAAGATTGACTCTCTTCTAGAAGCTGTAGATGTTTTTTTGATAAAGCCTAGAAATCGCCAGCCAGAATCACTTAATGTTTTGCAAGTCCCCATAAAAGAATCGCTGAAGCAGCTGCCACTTTGTTAAGTTTTGTTATGTCCTGTTTTTCAGCTACCCTCCAGTAATCATGCCCCTCCCCCACTGCTTTTTGACAATAGGCTCATTAATTCCCAGCCTCTTAGGAATAGTTTTCTGCTTTTTAGGTACAAACTATCTTAATAATTTCTAAAATAAACTATTAGGACCCAAAGAGACTGGTACAGAATCCCATTGTGTACAGAAGAAATTTCTGTTTCTTATTTCTATTTCTCTTATTTCTGTTTCTTATTTCATTAGACTCTTTGTTAACTCAGCCCATAATCCTCATGTGTATATCAAATCTATTGTGGTCAATAATGAGATGCAAGCCTGTTGGGTGTATTCAGTACAATGCTCTGTGCTGTGCTTAGTTGCGACCCCATGGACCTAGCCCACCAGGCTCCTCTGTCCATGGGGATTCTCCAGGCTAGAATACTGGCAGTACTGGAGTGGGTTGCCATTTCCTTCTTCAGGGAATCTTTCCAACTCAGGAATCAAACCCAGGTCTCCCGCATTAGGTAGATTCTTTACTGTCCGAGCCACCAGGGAAGGTCACACTGCTCAGGATGTTCAGTCCTAATCTATTCAGTCCTAGCTGATGTCTGAAAGTTTCTTTTGTTGTCTGAAGACATCTTCAAACCATGGATTCCCAAACTCCTTTGGCTTTTAGTGATTGTTTCTTACATTTTTTGCTTTTGGAGTGTTTAAGGCTGTAAGAACCATGGTTGAATCATAATTTCTATAATGCTACAAGCTGTTACCCTAAATTAAAGCTTCTTTTATACCAAATATCATAGTCATCTCTCTGAGAGAGAGACAAAAAAAAGAAGAGAATACACTTACTTCTTTTTTTGTGCTATCCTCATAGGCCCCTAGAAAGACTTGAAATTGCTTTAGGAAACCTGAGATGTTTGCACATAAGTAAAAATAACAGCATCAAAGCCTTCCCCCAAATTACCCTGAGCTTAAAAACAGAAAAAGAACAGTCAAGGGATTCAAATATAGACCATCTGAGTGACTGTCTTTCCTCCCAAGAATACAAGGGAGGTATTTCTACAATGGGGTGAGAAATAGAATGTGAAAAAGAAGCTGGATTTATCAAAGATCTTTACAGAAAACAGAGTTCCAAAGATCCTTGCACTTGTCACACTTTCTTTCCACATGCCACTACTAAGCACCAAAAGAACACACTCTCCTTCAGACATTTCCATAAAAACACACAAACTACCACATGGAACCTCTGGGAATCTTTAACACAAAAAACTGCATCTTAGATATTTTTAAACATTTTCACCTTTTGGGCATCTTGACAAGTTAGTATTTTTAATTCCAATTTCTAAGAAACCATGTGCAGATCTGGCAGCTTTTTATGCTCTGGGGATAAAAGAAATTACTATGTGGAGATAGAAGATGTTGCCAATGTCTTTTCCCTACTCTCTGGAGTGACTTCGCTACTCAACTAAACCAGAACTGCTGATTGCCATCCTTCTTACTTGTGCTTGTAGAATGCGGGGTCTCCTCTTCATCATGATACCCAAAGTGACTGAGAGAAGAGTGTGGTTCCTGGGTCCAGCTTTCTCCATAAGCACCGGTGCTACTTCTGTCCACATCTGTCGTGATGATGGTTATATACATTGTGACTTTTTATCAATCGGTTTTTGATGGTCATGTTTTTTTTTTTTCCATTAAAGTACATGCCATCTAATGGTTCAATGCCTAAATAGTACCTCTGAGCATCAACTCTTAATACTTTTGGGTGACTTCACTAATCTCTCCCAAGATAAAGCCAAAGTGCATAGAATTTCTTAATGATTACCTGTTATGCCACTGTGATCACTTTGTCAAGGGCAGCACTCCACACCATTTTAACATGTTCAATTTTATAAAGAAGCAACGTAAAATATCTTATGCCCAGATGATATAATTGACAAATGACTCAAGCTGAATGGAGTATCCTCATGAAAGTTCACTTGTGATGAGATATTAACTAAATCTCCCCACTGTGTCCTGACAATTGACATTTGCAGCACCAAAGACTTTAAGGGAAAAAAAAAATCTTTAAGTACGCGTAACCCATTACCAGTTATCCCTGTGGTTGTCTGAAGTGATGTTTCTGGATTCAAATGGTCTGGGTTTCTCTGGATCCAATTCTGGTTCTGTTGTGGGTGGGTAAAAACCCGCGGTGTGGTTGAAACTGTGACAATGATGATTCAAGTAATTAGGAGAACGTTATTTCTTGAGGCTTCACCATTTGTTTTGTACATTTCTCCCTTCTGTAGTCTACAGAGTCATTCATCTATACCAGGCTGTATAGATGGTTGAGTAGAAACGAAGGGACAGCGGAGAGTGACTTCAGCTTGACTCAGCCATACTGTTAAGTATCTCAGTGTTCTTCGCATTCTGTCAGAGAACACGTGGAGGTCAGAACATGAGATCTTCTGGAGAAAGCAGCCAAAAAAGCTGCAGCAGGAGGAAGGACAGCTTTGAAAACACCAGCCCTCCACCGAGAAGAACCAAAGACGTCAACGCTTTGCGTGTCCATGCAGTTTGTAAAAACCCTCTGCACTTGAAAACCCAAGGAATCTCTAACGCTGACAGGTGTGCTTACAAGAAGATGCTCGAGCTGAAGAGCAGATGCTTGAAAGTTACACCATAATGACCACTTTACTTTGTTACTAGCATTATGGGGTAAGAAACACCCTGAGCAGCCAGAGCTTTCCTATAGATGATTCAAAGGAACAGCCATGTGATGAGCTATGTATTTCTGAATATTTAGCAAACACCTCAGAAATTCTCATCAAGTACAGAACATTTCATGAGCAAGCCATTCACAGCCAATGAAAAGAAAACCAAGATGCATACATTTAGTAGGAAAAACCGTAGGTAACCAACCACCATGGCAGCAGCTCCCCTAAAATAAAAAGAAGCAGACATCCACCACTGCCCTGATACTGTCCTCCCCAAACATGACAGGGCTGGAAGAAGAGATGCACATGACAGAAGAATCATGACAAAATCAGAATCAACGTCTTTTGGAAAGGTTATTTGCAAATCCAACCTAATTCTTTCAAACTTTATTTTGATACCCAAATAATACAAAACTCTTTTCAGAATGATACTACTATTGGATTCTATTTCACAAGTTAATAAAATCAAGTAAAATCATTAACTACATTCTCAATTAGTATGACAAACTGGCAGTTATCATACCCCAATAGAAGAAGGTGGGCATCCAGCTCAATTAAGTGCATAGGTGCCAAGAAGAAAAGTGAGCTGAAATGGAAAAATATGCCACAGAGACAAAACAATATCGAGGAAGTTCCCCCTGGAGCCTGAGCGTACAATTTATTTTCAGGTTGATCTGTTTGGCTTGCCATTCAAGAGGGTTTAGTTTCTCAATATCAAGACCACATCTTTCCCGATGTCCAACCTAGAAGACATGGCTATATCCTGAACCCAACAGACAGTATAATAGTAAAGCTCCAGTGTTTAGCGGGTATTTGGTATTCTTTCTGAAGTTACTAAAGAGAGCTCCCTTGTTAGTTTCTAAGGTCTGCTGGGGTGTCCAGCTAAGGAATACAGCTTAAATATAAAGCATATAGTTCACCTCAAGTATTTGTTGTACTGATGTCATATACTCAAATGCCTTCAGGTCTAAGCTATTCTTTTGGACCCCTTTCTCCTGGGATGCTATACTTTTGGGGATGAAGCTCTCAGGTTCAAATAGGACAGACTAGACTTCGGTGACCTGAGAGAGCTCATTTAGCACCCCAAAGGCACATCTTCTCTTAAAAAAAAAAAAGGCAGAGCTGTAATGGAGTCAGTTTCAGCAATCTCATCTCGTTCAGTAGTATCTTAGCTCATGAACAGGTAAGTATAGGAAACTCAGTTATCTGGCAGAGTATTAGACCAATTTTTGATTTTTTAAAGGACTTTTCCACTCAATTTCCATCTCTATTCTCAAAAAAAGTTTTTTAACTGTCACAAACTTGGATACTATGATGCAATGGCTTCACTATTTGTCTTTAATAATTGGCACTGTTATGTTATAGCGCAGCTTTAACACATAAACAAACCAGGAAGGATCTACATGAGGAATTAAGAATTTTATAAAAGATTTTCCCCATGTCTCCTCCAAAGATATTTTGGCTTCCATTTAAAAAAAAAAGTTTCTTCCTTCATAATCTCATCAAGGCATAACTAACTAACCTGTGATCACAGGCTTATGCTCATTTCTCATATTAATTATTTCCCAAGAAAGATACTATCGGGCATCACTCAGATTAACTGATAAGCCTGGCACAGACGGTTCTATAGGAATTGATTATTCTTACTGGTGCTGGAGATAAAATCTTCATCATCATCAATGCCTGATCCAGAATAACTGGGGCGTCTGTCTCTTTCATCTTCATTTTCTCCAGTTGGCTCCCAGCCTGCTGAGATGATACTTGAATCCGTACCTGTTGTGGTGACTTGCATTAGTAGCTGAGCTGAATGCCAGGTGACCCATTTCACAAAGGGAGAAAAACAGGCACAGAACATATATTGAACTCCCAAGATTATAAGAAAGAAGTGAGAGATTTGACTTCTATACTCCCAATTGTTATATTCTGGTCTCAAGCTAATGTATAGATCTAAAGACAATTGGATATGATCTTTACAATGGAATACTCTTTTCAAGGAAGTTAAAAGAATAAATATAGACATAACCTTACCAAAGAAGTAAAAGAGAAAAAGGCCGATAAACTCCCCCATGCTTTCAGATGTATTTATTATTAAGCATACACCATGAAAGCTAAGCTGTCAAGAAGAGAATAAAAAAGTTTCACACGGGCCTAAATTTGTTGTGTTAAGCCACCTTCAGTAATACCTTGGAATCTAAACATATGTCAATCATTTCTAAAAATCCCTCAGTTGCATTCACAATTTGCTATTCATCCAGCTATTAGGTTCGATCTTATCTAGCATTTGATTACTGTAACTCTGAACGTAAATGAAAGCTACACTGCAGTTCCCAACATTATTTTAGCATACAGCCAGAAAACTGATGAGAAGCCCTCACTTCACAACCAAAAGTAGCCCACGCTTTCCGCAACTAGAGAAAGCCTGTGTGAAACAAGGAAGACTCCGTGCAGCTAAATAGATAAATACATAAATAAAAATAAAAAGGTGATAATCGGAACTATCCACCAATGAGCTTTTACAGAAAGTATTATATCCCTCACTATCAGAAAGATCATTTTGCAGAGAAATTGTGTATAAGATTAGACGATTAGAAATGTTGACTGAACAAGACATTGATCCTCTCCACATATGACACTGATGCTGGGAAAGATTGAGGGCAGAGGAGAAGAGGGCGTCAGAGGATGAGATGGCTGGATGGCAGCACCAGTGCAATGGAAATGAACTTGGGCAAACTCTGGGAGATGGTGAGGGACAGGGAGGCCTGGTGTGCTACAGTCCATGGACTCCCAAAAGAGATGGGCACAACTGGGCAACTGAACAGCGACCACATGTAACAGTCTGTGCTTCTAAAATCCGGCTCTTCAGAATTCCAGCCCTCTATCTTGGTCAACCAATATCATCCTCCAAGAATTTAGGATGTGATAGGTCTGCCCGCAGTCTCAGAGACATAGTCCCAACAGTATCAGACAGGTGGCAGAAGGACAGCTGAGGTGAAAGCCTGAAAGAGATGCCATTCCACTTTTCTCCAGTTAGAGTCCAAACTGCCAAACAGCGTTGCCCATGGTTACTTGTACATCAGTGCTAGATTTTGCAAAGCAGAACAGAACATTTTGAGACTCAGTTTTTGAAAACAGAATACTCAATCAGGAAAGACAAACTGAAGTGACCCAATGATCTCACTAACAAGACTGGAAGCCAGAATCTTCTTGATTGCAAACTTCCAAAGACTGCCATTTCTGTAGCCATGATGTGTGTCAGAAGAATAGTAAAAAATAGTGCTACATGCTAAGCCACTTCAGTAGTGTCCAACTCTTTGCGACCCTAGGGACTGTAGCACACCAAGCTCCTCTCTCCATGGGATTTTCCAGGTGAGAATACTGGACTGGGTTGCCATTGCCTTCCCCAGGGGATCTTCCCAACCCAGAGATCGAACCCACATCTCTTATGTCTCCAGCGATGGCAGGCAAATTCTTTACCACTAGTGCCAGAAAACAGTAGATACAAAAACTGAGAAAAGTTCAAGCAGAGAGGCTGAAACCATCATTAAATCCTCAGATACAACAGTAAGGCAGATTAGACTTCTTTTTTCTAGCTATCAAGAAAGACCAGAAGTGGCCCAAGGAGAAGTACTGACAAGACCTTTTCCTTCACAACATTTGTCTGATGAAGATAAACCTTGCAAACATTTAAAAATACCATTTTTAAAAATTCTGCATTCAATCTCTCACCCACCCCTCCAATGTTATCTTAATCACGATCATATGCAATCATAACATAATATCAGTACTACTTTCTTTACAGGAATATTTGTCAAAATAAAAAACACAGTTTATTTAGTCTTATAAGCTAAGTAAATGTAAAGGATCTTTTTTATAACTCTTCTTCTGAATTAAAAAAGTTCTAATTATTTTGAAACATGGTCATAATCCTCCATCAACGAAATTTAGTAAATGAAGATATGCTAACAATATCCCATTGTTACAGACTTGAAATCTTTTCCCACAAAAACCCTTAAATCAGAACACTTTATAGCTACTTAGAATGAATAGTCAAACATCCAGGGAGCTTGTCAGAAGCCTAGATTTTGACATCAAGCACAGGTCACTTATTACACTTTACAGTTGAGGTAGCAGAATTGTCCGGGGCCTACACTTTCCATCTGTAAATCAATATTTTCCTCTGTTATTATTATTGGCTGTGTTAATTAGATCAGCGGAAACTAGGAGTATGCATTTTCTAATAGACTTCTTTTAAGGGGATGTTTTCTGATTGAATCTCTTAATCAAAAATCTGAAGGAAAAATAATTCTGATTCTAGATGCATGTTGCCAGAAGGAAAACAAGTAGGACGTTGAGCAGAATCCAGACATGTCCCCAGATCTATTGGCCTCTCTATTAAACGAAATGGTGCCAGATTCTGTTCTCCCTAAGGATGGTGGCAGAGCATCAATAGGAAATTGTGACATGATAAAAGGGTTCTTTCCCTTAATACTGGAAGGCTTGGCATTCAAGACAACAGAGATGCAGAGACCTAACAGTTTACCTGTCACTGCTGTTGTTATCTGATCCTGAGTCTTAGGGCTGTGAATTACCAAATCAAAACCATATCCAATTATATTGCTCCTGAGCTGCTGCATGGTGGTGTGAGTACGAAGTTGAAGAAACCAGATCAATTATGAAAACATCATTTAGTGAGGTCTTTCCAGAAAAACTTTACTCCCAGTGCCATCTATATAAAACGTATGCATATATTATAGAATGAAGATTAGAGAAGACTGAGGCCTGATTCTATCTTTCCAGGCTCCCCAAATCTATGAGAATCTTAGGACAACATCAGAAATGCAAATTCAGTATGCTTATCCATACAGTGTTACTCATTCTTCAAAGCCCCCTGAATACAGGCTCAGAACAAACTCAAGTAGTAACTTAATAATCCGTGATGGAAAAGAGATTTTATATCTACTTGATTAGGTGACCCAGCTATGAACTGGAAGCCTTCTATGTAGTATTTCATAGAAGCGCTTTCATTCATTTATTTTTGGAGTATCTTCAGAGTTGCTTGCTTGTATCTTTTGGATCTTTTTGTCATTTTACCTGAGAAAGCTTGTAATGACAACTAGCATTTCCAAGTTCCGCCCACATTCATTAATCTCAAGTCAAGCTTTACACTTGAGCAGGAACTTTGCAAAGGGTGTGTATTCCAAGTGTTGAAATCAGATAAAGAGTTCTCAAGAATCCATCTATCACTTTCTGTCACTTTTATTTTTCATACAGAATGTGTTTTCAGAAAGGAAACAAAAACTTCCCAAGTTAGAGTAATTCTGGATTCTATTCAAATTAGAGGAAGGATAACTGCCATTTTGCAATTTTGAAATTTCCCACTTGATTCTCAAGTTGGACTTGAGTCCAGTCTGTTTCCCTGAAGAATGGCAAATATCAGGATAAACCTCTAAGCCAGTTGAGATTTTAAAAAATCATTTTGAGTCATATGCCTCTTTGAAAATCTAATAGAAGTTATGGCTGCTCTCCTCAAAAAAGGGAGCCTATACATACATATTTTCAAAGTTTTGCATATTTTTTTCTGGTGGCTCTTGAATACCTTACGGCTTATCATTGAGCCTACTGGAAGCCCATGAACTCTAGGTTAAAAGCTTTAACTCTATACACATTCAATGGCAACTCCTTACACAATATGTTCTGGGCTACAAAGGACACATACGCATAAAAGTGACTGGAGAGACAGTTGCCAATTTCACGCCGGATGCCCCAGCTAAACCTGGGCACCCTCCTGGAAAACCTGCAGACAACCCATTCTTACCTCAGAAACTTTACTAAAGGCGCAGAACTCTGTCCACCCTCTCCCTCTAGTACATCCGGTAGAAAGCAACAGGAAGTAAACATACAAGAGCAGGACAGAAATAGGCATTATTTTTGTCTTCTGAAAAGGAGGTGTATGAGAGTTGTAGATACTGTAAACAGCTCTCGCCTAGCCAGCAGGATTTTTCAATCTTCCCCACACAAGTAGACCATGCTAGACCAAAAATAATAATAAATATATTATTATATGTTATTATACGTATAATAAATATACATATATATGTAATTACACCCAGAAGACAAGGAGATAAGAGTGTTCCAAGGCAAGAGTCTGCTTCCTGAATTAGTTTAAGTTTCTGGATTCCAAACGATTCCAGATCACGAACAGCAAAAACGCTGATGACATACCTCCAGGAAGGCACTTCCAAAAACAACATTTATAATAAAAGGCTTGCTGGAAGTCAAACGCTTCCCAGATGGTCGTTCTCACTGGCTCTCCCTATTGCCACCCACCAAGGACCCTTAAGGATGGACTCAACCACACAAGCCAAAGATGCACTTCTCAGTGCTCAGCCAGCCCTCCTCTTGACCTCTGCCCTCCTGCATCCATTAGGGAGGTTTTGTTATCACTCCCTCTCACTAAGTCCCAACTCTTAGTCCAATAGCTATGAGGCTTGGGGATTCTCCTCACTGGGCTTGGAAAATATGATCTGTTCAGGAACTTATCAGTGCTATGTTCTCGAGTCTGCCCTGCTTGTTTTCTTTGACAGCTTTCTTCATGTGAGCTAATTTATTCAGCATTGCTATACTGGATTCTACAACACTCTTGTGACTCTCAGGCTGGCTCTGGACTTACTCAGCCAGACACATAAGTCTCCTCCCACACTATTGAAACTTAGCTAAGTGTTTTAGAAAGAGAAAAGCACAATTCTTTTCTCAGTCCAAATGCTAAACTATGTTTTAGTTAAGTAAACATACTTAACCAAATCATTCCCTTAATTTCTGTACAGGCTACAGGCTCCATGAAGGGAGGTCCACCTCTGAGTCCCCAGTAACAGAGCAATGTCTGGCTCAGAGAAGACCTCAAATACTGGTTGAATGAAAGACGAGGCTATTAACCCTTCAGTTCAGTTCAGTAGCTCATTTCTGTCTGACTCTTTGTGACCCCATGAATCTCAGCATGCCAGGCCTCCCTGTCCATCACCAACTCCCAGAGTTCACCCAAACTCATGTGCATCGAGTCGGTGATGCCATCCAACCATCTCATCCTCTGTCGTCCCCTTCTCCTCCTGCCCCCAATCCCTCCCAGCATCAGGGTCTTTTCCAATGAGTCAACTTACTTTTCCTCAATATTACCTTCTAATGGTGTTTACCACTGGGTCCCAAGCATTAGACTCGCTTGATACATAGTAGGACTTCAAAAATATGTTTACTGACTACGGCAGGAAAGCTATGGTCCTTAAAGAATGTGCCATGGATGTTTATAAAATGTGCTCATTGCCCTTCCTGAAGCACATGTGAGATACTATTTTCTATAGGCTGTTAGCAGCTTAAATGTTAGTTTCATCTGGTTCCCACAAGATACATTTTGTCTCGATTTTCTTCTTTGGAGGGAAATGGTACTTTAAGACTGCCTTGATCTGCTTCCTGCTGAGACCACTAATTGTTGCTTTTGCTAAAACTGCATTCCCTGAACACCTTTCTAAGTGGTTACTTTAGAAAGGCAGGGAGCTCAGGAAGGAGCAAGTAACTAGCAGCTCCACCTGCTTGGTTTGCAGAAGCTTCTCTCCAGAAGGGTTGTCCAAACCTGGAGGGATAGGGTGGGGAGGGAGGTAAGAGGGGGATTCAGGATGGAAGGCACATGTGTTATACTTATGGCTGATTCCTGTTGATGTATGGCAAAAAACATCACAATATTGTAAGGTAATTATCCTCCAATTAAAACACATAAATTTTTAAAAAAAGGATTGTTCATAGGATTACAGACAATACAGTGATGCAATCTCCAGAGAGCAATAACCTAGGAAATCATGGGAAATTTGAAAATATCTGCCGTTTGAAATGCTTCAGAGAATCTTTGGAGAATGACCAGATCCCTGCTTTATCTGCACCCCTCCCTCGGCAAGCTGCTAACAGAAATTTAAAACACCATCAAGAAAGTGACCTTACGTTAAATCACAGTGCTCTGACAAACTGCCCTGGCTTCTGAAGAATAGAAAAGGGCCCCATCTTGACCACTGACAAACCAGGACATTTCTGCCACACTCTCTGGAGACCAGAATTCCACCCCACCCCACCCCCGAGAGCCACAGACAGAAGAGAAGATCCAAACCATACTAGGAAAGCTGCTCAAGAGGCAGAAGGCCTGTTTGAGTTTGAATGATCCTCCACAGAAGGAACGCAGCCAATCTGGAAACCTGTTTTAAAACAAACCATAGGGGAAAAGCAAAGAGGGAAGCAGAGAAGAAGACCGGAGGAAGATGCACTTTCCAATGAAAGTGAAAATGCCGGGGCCAAACTCCAAAGAAACTGAATGCAGAGCTTACACAGCTGCACTCCAGCAGTCCCAAAGGAGTGAGTTACCCACATAACCAAGCAAGTATGACGATAGAAAACCCATAAGTAGATTTAATTTGATCAGATAACTCCTTCAGATACACTCCCTTAGGCCAAAAACAAAGGAACTGTTTAGTAAATCATGAATGTAGAGTATGACTAATTATTACCCAATTAACAATAGGAATATAAATCAAGTTAAAACCTAAACGTATAAAATGAACCTGGAAAAAAAAAGCAGCAGATGAAATGGTATGCATATTCTATGATCCCAACTTTATGGAAACAATTCTATCCATAAATGGGTAAGAAACAAGAAGGGAATATGCCAAAACGAAACTAGCTTGTGTTATCAGGTCTCAACTGTCACCATTTCTCTGGGACAAGAGAACAAGGGACGTTCTTCTGAAAAATTCCCGGTACGGTACTTCTTAGAGATAGAAAAATAAAATTTTTTTTTGGTAAGCAGTAGCAGTCAATGACAAAGCACACTGACAAGTGCAGGAGGCCACCTCCCCAAATCATGGCACCACCTTCTAGAGACAGACGCTGTCAACACGGGTTCACGTCCCTCAGATAGACCAGAGACATCCCTGTGAACGAATCGCTATTGCAAAGCACAGTGACTCATTCCCCTTACTGGTATCCGAGGTATTCTCTGGCTTGCTGGAGACCCAGGGGCTGTCTTGGTCTGGAGGCGGGTACGCAGTTGGGAGGTGAGTGTGGAAGATGCTGTAGCCTCCTGAAGTGCTTCTCTCACTGGGGGAGCCACTGCTCATCTCATCATCAGGAGGGCTGCTGGGGCTAATGACGCTGGGGTTGATGTCCTCGGGGTTAGTCCTGTATTCGCCTTTCTTGGAATAACGGGTGCCATCGCGGTTTACAATAGCTGGAAGACAGAGGAGCCACTTTCAGAACCTGACAGCTGATATATTCTGATTATTGGAAAGACGGTGGCTTATCTTGTAAGATAGTGACTTCAGAGCTATTTTTCTTTCTTTATTAAGCAAAACAGAGGCTAACTACATCTGTAGTGGGGAAGACAGAGTGACTGATGCACTGATGAACCCTCCCTGCCCACTCACACACTCTGGAAGTGGGAAGGCGGGGGAGAGGGTGTTCTTGGATGTCCCCCGGTGTGAATCCCAGCTTTATGTGGCTCTAGACAAGGTAGGCAACCCTCTGAGTTTCAGTTTCATCCTCTGTAAAGTGGGAATGAGACTACCTTCTGTTATAAGCGCTATATGATACATTGTACGGAAAGTGCTTAGCCTAGTATTCAAAATAGAGCTGGTGCTCAATAAACAACAATTCTCCTGCCTGGTCCCTACCCTTTCTTCTCAAGTACATGTAATATTTGTTGCTATTAATTCCATCTATTTTGAGAAAGTAGGAGACAAAGAGGCAATCAATCTTATCAGGGAATACAAGACATAACTTCTTTATTAGGACTTCAGTTTATCGAGCTTCACAGATACTGTTTTCCACATGGAAGTTTTGTGGGAACTCTTCATTGTCAGATAATGGTGAGCAGTTTTTAGCAATAAGATAGTAATTAAGGCATGTACATTTGTTTAAAAAAATGCTATTGCACACTTGGATTATAGTATAGTGTAAATGTAACTTCTATATGTGCTTGGAAACTCCCCCAAATTTATTGAAATGTTCGCTTCATTGCAGTGGTCTGGAACCATACCCCTGAGGTTTGCAAATCCATGAAGAATTAGATTTTCTTTCTAAGCAGAAAATGTTTCCAGTTTCAATAAACCCCCAGTCCTGACTAACAAAGCAGCATGCTGAAATACTGACAGAGGCTCTGCCATCTGTGAAATTCAACTTGAAATGAGGACACAGGAGTGAATATAAAGATCAAAATCTTTGGTTTAAACAAGAAAATGACTAGAATGACATGAGGAGAAAGAGTGAGAAGAGCTTCGTTCATAGGTCTCTTCTAAATGTGCTGCCTTCAAGTGCGAGTCACTCACTGCACAAGTGTGCATGTAGCTGAAATGGTTTTCTACTATGTGGCACGGGCAGGACTAAAGAGTCTTGTCCAAGCAGAACTATTAATCAAATATCAATTTTAAAATCTCCAAACTCTCAAGCACCCTTATCTCAGATGGAAATCTGATAAAGAAATAGGACCACACTTGAGCAGGTCTGGACATGGAGAGAGAGATCTGTTGGGACCAAGGAAATGGGGCATTTATTGAGAATCTACTGTGGGCCAGGCATGGATCACATTGTTTTTTTTTAAGTTTTATGACAAATCTTATATGTTGATTCATTACTCAAATGAGAAAACTGAGGCTCAGATCATCCAGATTGTAAAGAATTTGGATTTAAACCAGGCTTGACGCAGACAGAGCACTTCACAGTCGCCGGTCCCCTCTTCCTCTGTCAGGTACAGGCCGGGGGCAATTTCCAGCCTGTGGGGAGCTGGGACTGTGTGGTCCAGGAATGATTTTTGTCCCCCTGCCACCACGACCACTCCTGTCACCTTGCACATCGAGGGGTCTGGCTTTTAGGAGGTAGAAATCCAGCCTCCTCATCACTGTCATACTTCTCAAAACATGAGGCTCAGAGGCAATCAGATCACGGTTAACAAGCTGACCTGTTTGAAAGTTCTGGCTGAAATACTGTGTTTTCTGTAGTGTCAACTTCTCAGGATAATCGGGAAGATCTTCAGTTGACATAGTGTAAATAACGTTGAAACAAGTATCAGGAAGTTTGCACCCTTATTATCATTTTTAAACACTCCAATTGAATCAAACAGAAAATGGGGGAGGCCAGAATGTCCCTACCTCTAACACCTATTAATCCCTGCCTCTGAGAAATGGACCATGGCTCAGACTTGGAGCCTTCAACAGCTAGAATTTAAGAACATTATTTAATTTTTCCTACATTTATATTTATTTCTAAGGTTACCTTTTACTTATGACCAGAGGTGTTGGCTTTCCATTTGGAGTTACATTAATGTTTTTTAAGTAGAAAATAATGGGTCAAATAAATGAAAAATATCAAGTAAATGACAGTGCTGTGTCCACAGAGATGCCAAAAAATGTAAAAGCAGTTCTCAGGTGGCTGATGTTTCAGGAACAGTGAATGCACTGGGGTAACCCACACAGCGGTAAGGGGACAGTGAACTGTAGCCCTGTCTTTAGCATGAGGGAAACGAGCGCTATTCCATTCAAATATGAAACAAGAAATGCACCTGGTATTTTCCCCAAGAATGGAAAAACTCAGTCAAGGTTAGAAGAGATACATACTTATGGTAATTGGTCCTTCAAAGGCATTGGGCAGGTCCGTGACTGATGCACAGTCTTCTCCAGGTGGAGCTATGAAGTAGAAAAGAAAAAAAGACATGAGAACTCTAAAAAAGAGAAGCAGAATTGATGTCCATTTCACTTTATTAGGATGACTTTTGCTATAACTTATCCCAGATCATTTTCTTAAACTTGACCAAATCACCTAGAAACTTCCCTGACCTTGCTGATGCATTTTTCACTTTTACTTCATACATACATCTTTGGAAGCTCCCCACGCCAACATATCCATTCATTAACAAATGTATATGCTCTATACCAAGCATTATAGGAGGCTGGTTGATACAATGGTAGTAAGATAGACATGGTCTTTATTTAGGCATACATTAGAAGTTATTTTTGAAATTTGTTATTATAAAATACATGGGAAACACTGCAAATATATTAAAGAAATGTATGAACTATAATGAAGAAATCACATGTAACCCCAGTAATCTGCAGAAACAATGGAAAAACTTGGCTGACAAATGCAATCATATATTTATCAACTGAACAGCATGAGACTCTAAAGACTATAATAATCCACATAGAACTTACTTGGTAGGAATGTTTTTTTAAAAAAACAATCTTTTGTCTTTTTATTAATGTATTAGTTAATGCATTTAACTAATCCCCCAAGTGCCTACTCTGAATAAAATACTTCTAACTGTATAGTTTCTGAGGTTTTCCACCTTTGGTCCAGGTGCCCAGAATATTTTCTGAGGCTTCTGTTTTGGCGTATATCACCACAGACACTTCTGACTTCCTTTTCTTCTTCCTTCCATTTATCTTCTACTTCCTCCCTTCTTTGGGAATAACGATTTCTGACTGTACGCTGGGCCTACCTGATCACCCACAGATGTTATGAGAGCAGCTCTTTGAGAAACACTGTCTACTGCCCTTTGAAAGCAAACTCTGAAAGTTTCCCCCTGCCAGCAATCCCTTGGGTACTGTAGGAAGCCTGTAGAATGCTTTAACCAATGGTTCCATTCCTGCCCAAATGCTCTATTCAATAACTGGACCTTGATTAAGCTCTAAAAACTCAGAGAGCTTTAAGCTAGCTTTGCTGTTACAGGAAGGCTGGATTCAGTTGTGTATTACAGTTTTTATACGTGTGTGTGTGTGTGTGTGCGCACGCGCGCACGCTTTAACTGATAAAATGGAAAACTGACTTCTTAGGTTAGTTTCTTCTAGAATTGCTTCTTAGCAAAGAGGACAGAACAAAGAAATGGATGGATGGTTGGTAGATGGATGGATGGATGGATGAATAAATGGATGGATGGATGGATGGAAGGAAGGACGGATGGACAGAGGGAGGGAGGCAGGCAAACTGCTATTACAAAGAAGCCTATTATCACAAGTATTTTAAATGTCCTGCCATAAATCACTGGGTATTTATGACTTGGACAAATAACAAGTCTAACAAAGCAGGGTTTGCTTGCTCCCCAGTTCCTAGGAGCATCTTTTCCCACATATAAAGGGCATGATGCCCTTTACTTGCCCATCCTTTGCCGTCATAATGGAAACACCTGGCAGCTTTATACACTGAACCAGAGAAAAGCAGCTTTTAAAAATAGCCATTCTTGCAAGGGCTGATTAAAAGATTTCTCAGAAGAGAGACTCTTCAAAGAGAAGGCCACCTCCTTGGGAAGGTCATTCCTCATAGTCCAGTCTAAGCTGCCCCCACCCCAACACCCATCACACTGCGCCGCTGTTCCCTCTCATGTCTTCTTCCGGCTCAACACTCGCTGAAATTGTCTTCTTCGTTTTATTTGATGGCTGTTCGTAGCGCATCTCCCATCCCCTACCCGCTGCACCCAGCCACCTCCATAGAAATATGGAAACTCCACAAGATGAGCAGTAACTTTATCTTTCCTGGCCAGAACATTAATGTGTGATGGGGCTAGAGAGGCACTAAAATATTTGTTGAATGAATGGGGAGGAAAAAAAACACCAATATAATTTTCTTACTGTCCATTCTTCCAGTAAACATATCTAATATATTAACCCCCCCTGCCACAAATGGTCTGCAAATACAAACAAGTCAAGAAACATTCTTATCAACCCTGAATGACAATGCCTAAGAATTAATGAAAGGAAGTTTCAGGCCTATCAGTTCTTTTATTCATTTTAAGCATTAACTCAGTACATATGACGGATCACAGTATAAACAAGGAGCAACAGATGAACATTTCTTTCTGCTTTTGAGGAATCTGCAGGTCATGGGAGACAATAATAGTATTTCTTTAGACTTTTACTGTTTTCAAAAAATTCCCAGCGATTCCCTCACTTGAAAATCAGGACAAATAGCCAACCTTGGAGATCCTGCAAAGTATCTACAGGATCTATTTTGGGGACACCACCAGAAGCTGACCTGACCTGTGAGATGTTTCTGATTTAACTGTTGTGTTGCACAGAACCAGAAGCAGGCCTTGGATTATGACTTCTTAATGTCAAGGATGGAATAACCTCCCCCAAATTCAAAGACAATTGCAGGTAACAGTAGTGCACTGTAAATTTCCAGGAAAAAATGTTGCAAGAGAATGAAGCATGATGTCAAAACCAATAAGGCAGTTTGCAAAGGACTAGTGCATTTGTTGGAATGGAGTCCCTTCATGCTCCAATTCACCCTAACTTTTATAAAGAATATCAAATCTGGCAGGCATACTAAGATGGATGGTGACCCAAATGTGCAATACATTCGTGTTCCCATGTCAGATACAGGGCCTCACTGGACAGCCTTTCATTCTGTTTAATGAGCATCACACTGCTGAAAGAATTAAGCCTGTGGAGTTTCCTTGAACTGAAGGATTTGTTAGACTCTGAGGTGAGCCTCCTGATACATTGCATCTCATAAACCTTGCCTCTACTACACCAAAATAGCCAAGAGAAATGTTAATTATTCAGTCTAGCCAATCACTCAGTGACAGATGGACAGACAGCTTCCTGAGTGCCCAGTACATACTTGTTGAATAAATGAGTAAATGAATAAACAGATGGATGTAGAATCTTCCCCTAAATTTCTCCTTTCCAAAGAGAAACGGGCATTTTACTGAAAGTAAACTTCAAAAATGAACTTACTCCGGTCAGTTTTCTGTATTAACACAGATGTCACCAGTGCTGGGCCTGACCACTGAGAAAAGAGGCAATAAACATCATGAAGCCTTTCCAGGGTCTGCCGTATTTTCATTTGTCAACCACAGGCCACGTTTTACAAAAAGTACTGCTGACATTTTAAGCTTGTAGAAGAGATCTGCTAAGATGGAGCTGGCTTTGGTCCCTGTGGCCACTTTGCAAGGAGGATCACATCACTGGGCCCAGACCACCTGCTGAGAGGTCTCAGGCTAGGATGGATTCAAGGATCTCTCCAATGTGACCCCTGGCACAGAGCAGGTTATCAAGATCTGTCACCCACTTAACACCCCCATCATCATCCAACTCTAATTCAAGACATTTAGAATGTATTTCTCCTTAAATAAACATTCTTCCCTAGCTCCTTTACTTTTCATCTCATGACTTCAACAAGATTAACTCTGGAGACAAGAAAGATTTAACTGGTTCCTTCTCACTCTACTCTGTCTAACACAATACTGAATGTGTGCCATTGATCACTAAATATGCTTGTTTAAAACATACAGAAAATTGATAAAAAGCACTCTAAGATATTAAGTAAGTTTGGACACGAGAAAATGAAACCTATCACTTTGAACTTTACTGCTTTACTGCAGCTACTTTGGCAGGCAATAACCCCCAGGACTTCTCAAACTTTTCAATGGAACTAACCTCCCCAAAGTAGAGGAAAGTTCAACAGTACTGTGCACTCCCTTCTCTGAAGATGAGCCCAACCCTATGGGCAAAAAGAAAGGCAGGGAGAAAAGTCTCAGTGGTAACTGGCCTGTGTGTGCCTGCTAAGTCGCTTTCGTCACATCTGACTCTTTGTGACCCTATAGACTGCAGCCCACCAGGCTCCTCTGTCCATGGGATTCTCCAGGCAAGAACACTGGAGTGGGTTGCCGTGCCCTCCTCCAGGGGATCTTTCCCATCCAGGGATCGAACCTGCATCTCTTATGTCTCCTTGCCGTTGTTGGCACATGTCCTGATGCTCCCACGGACCTGGCTATGCACTGCTGTCCACCACACCGTGGCTTCCTTCCCTCGCTTCCATCAGGGCTCTTCCACACCCACCTCCTCATGGGCACCTTCTCTGATTATCTTCTCAGAAAAAAAGCAACCCCAGCACTCTATAGTCCCTTGTTCTGCTTTCTTTTTTACAACACTTGTCACTCTCTGACTTCACGTAAGTGAATTCATATGTATTTGCTTACTGTTGGCCTCTCCAACATAGCAGGGAAGCACCCTGGAGACAGGACTCTTTTTTACTACTGATGAAATATGCAGCAAGCATTTGTTATGTGAATCGAGGCTGCATGAATCCCCACTGAAGCCAAGATTGTCAGCCATGCTGCCAAAGGCTGGCTGGCCAAAAGCCACCCGGGACTTAAAGCTGACCCACTTGGGACCAACCTGAGGCATTGAAGCAGTACGTGTCATACTGGGAGGTGTTGGATATGAGGATGTACACCCCTGTGTTATTCGCAGCACAGATGGAATTGGGTTGGATCCGGGGAATCACCACATGCCCTTCTATGAACCCGTACCTGCAAAAGAAAACCAGAGGTCATCCACCTGCAACAATGTAATTAGGGGCTTCATAAAATCCCATCCAACAACGTTTCAAGCAGTGCAATACTTCCTTCCGCTCACCCCTAGGTATGTCAGAGTTTTCAACAACTGAGTTACACGAAAGCCAAAAACAACAGCAGAGGGACAGTGAAAGGGACCCACAAGGTTGATGGAGACAAAGTGATTTTCTTGGAGCTTTATAAATTTTTTAAAAAAAATTAATCCATTGCCAATGAAATCTGTGATCAGCATCAGTTTGAATGCAGAGGGAAGCCAAAGTCATAGATAAAATGACCCCTTTACCACGTGAGACCCACTCTGGCCCGCCATTACTTCCTATTTGCCAGAAAACACGGAAAATGACTGTCTCCCATCAGATGGGAACTAGGTGGCTTTTCATCTCAGTCCATAAATCGCAAACCTGCCTTACTTCCCATACCCTCCTCTTCCTTCCTGGTGTCACCTTTTTCTGTGATTCCCTCATTCTGGACTTCATTGCTCTAAACATGTGAAAGTCGCTCAGTCATGTCTGATTCTTTTCGACCCCATGGACTGTAGCCCACCAGGCTCCTCTGTCCATGGAATTCTCCAAGCAAGAATACTGGAGTGGGTTGCCATTTCCTTCTCCAGGGGATATTTCCAACCCAGGGATTGAACCTGGGTCTCCTGAATTGTAGGCAAATTCTTTACCAACTGAGCCACCTTATTAATATATGCCAGATACAATGCCTCTTGTCCCATGAACATCTCAGGCACGATTCCACTGCCAGTGGAAGTAAATTGACGGTCATTAAAATGTGACTACTAGTGATTACCATAGCTCAGTTGGTAAATAATCCACCTGCAATGCAGGAGACCCTGGTTCAATTCCTGGGTTGGGAAGATCTGCTGGAGAAGGGATAGGTTACCCACTCCAGTATTCTTGGGTTTCCCCGGTGGCTCAGCTGGTAAAGAATTCTCCTGAAATACGGGACACCTGGGTTCGATCCCTGTGTTGGGAAGATCCCCTGGAGAAGGGAAAGACTACCCACTCCAGTATTCTGGCCTAGAGAATTTCATGGACTGTATTTAGTCCATGGGGTTGCAAAGAGTCAGACATGACTGAGCAACTTTTACCATTAATGATTAAGTAGATAGCAAAGCCTCATTAGCTCAGGAATTTTCCAGAAGCTAACAGTCAGAGAAGTGCTTAAACTCCTCCATCCCATCATGGTGTTTCTGGGAGCGTGCTGGAGAAACACGTGTATCCTTTTCAGATACAACATACAGTACCCAGCCTCAGACTAGCCCCATCCTGGTGGTTGAATACTTACCGCACGATTTCTCTCAAATCTAAAATGCTTCAAAAAATAAGGTGTGGGCTGAGAAAATACCATTTGCAAGGGAAAAGGAGAGCACTAAATCCAACTGGTTTTTGAAAATGCACTGCTGGCTAAAATGCACAGCCCAAATCCCTTCATCTTTCCTGCCAGGGGCGACAGTATGTACTGCATCGCCTTGCAAGGCCCACAGAAATGGCTGTGAGTCTGAAATTTCTAAGCACCTTGAACTCATTATGTCTAAATTGCAAAAGCTGACATGACTAATTCCTCATCTGCATGGCCAGACTGGTTTCTCCAAAGACTCCTGAGCTTGGTGGGGGGAGGGGCACAATTAAATATTAATGCGTTTCCATGTATCTGAGGATCCCAACTAATCAGGGTGGGGCAGACTGAAGAGAGTAGATGCTAAGGTTTTCCCATCACCTGTGAGACTCTCCCATCTGTCCTATGGCAGCTATCTGATTCATAGCTACCAGAGTGAAATTACGGAAATATATTTTGCAACACTTAGAACCAGCTATGGGTGGAACGATAGATTTCTTTGGCACAGTTTTTCTTTGCCTTTTTTAAATAATAAAACTCCTGGTGAGCCCACTCCCCATTTTACTCCCATCACATTCCACTAGTCTGTATAACACTGACTTCTAGAAGTTACAATTCCCTCTGTAAATTATTCCTAAGTTTTTACCACATTGTGCTGCCTGTAGGTTTTACGTGTCACCCTGTCCGTAAGTTAGGGATGTTGAAATTTTTATGTGTGTATACTACATGAGTTGACTTAGCACACATCCACACATACTACGAGTAGGTTGCTGTTCCCAGGAAGAAAAGAAATACTCAGCAAACCCATCCATGCAGCAGACTTTCATCTCTCTTTTGCTCTCAGGCCTTCAGGAGGGCTGGGTCATTAATCTTGCCCTGGGCTCAGAAGCTGGCCTGGAGTCTAGACTCCTCCCCATGCAAGTGATGTGGCCCAGGACAGGCTGCAGAACTAAGCCTCAGTTGCTTACTTTGCAAAGTGGAGTCACACAACCAACTCCTGGTGCAGTCTCAGGATTAAGACAGGGATACGCACAGATGAGCTGGGGTCTGTACTGTGCTCAGTCAGTAAGTCGTGTTCAATTCTTTGCGACCCCATGGACTGTAGCCTGCAGGCTCCTCTGTCCATAGGATTCTCCAGGCAAGAATACTGGAGTGGGTTGCCATTTCTTCCTCTAGGGGATCTTCCCAACCCAGGGATCAAACTCGAGTCTCCTGCTTTGGCAGGCGTAGTCTTTACCACTGAACCACCTGGGAAGCCCTTTGTCCAGCATCTCAGGGCTGGACAATTGGCCACTGGACACAGTAAGAACTTCCCTTGTTCTCAGCATATAAGAACATTTCCGTATTTCTTAAGTTTGCCTTGCCTGCATTTCACAATCAAAATTCAGCTTACAAAAACCACTTTCTTAGGCCACTGGCCTAGTCAGGGCCATATTTAAATAATTAGCCTTAGGAATAGAATAAATGGACCTGCTAAATAACTTTCCTGCATTGCAGCCTACACCTCAAGTTCAAAAGCTACCTGAGCTATCTGCTCCTTTTATATTCTCCGAGACCCTGTTGCGGAGAAGGCAATGGAACCCCACTCCAGTACTCTTGCCTGGAAAATCCCATGGACGTAGGAGCCTAGAAGGCTGAGGTTCATGGGGTCACTGAGGGTCAGACACAACTGAAGGACTTCACTTTCACTTTTCACTTTCATGGATTGGAGAAAGAAATGGCCACCCACTCCAGAGTTCTTGCCTGGAAAATCCCAGGGACAGGGGAGCCTTGGTGGGCCGCCTTCTATGGGGCTGAACAGAGTCGGACACAACTGAAGCGACTTAGCAGGGACACAGGCAGATGTCTGCACATATCTGCTCTTCGCTTCAGAGCAAAGCTGCTCAACAGAACTTTCTGTGAAACAGAAACATTCTACAATCTCAGTTGTCTGATAAAGTAGCTGTCAGGCATCTGTGGCTAATTAGGCATTTGAAACATAGTGCCACCAAGAGCCAAAGTTTTGATTTTATTTAATTTTATTTAGACGTCAATAGCCAAGTGTGTCTCAGTTCAGTTCAGTCACTCAGTCGTGTCCGACTCTTTGCGACCCCATGAATCACAGCACACCAGGCCTCCCTGTCCATCACCAACTCCTGGAGTTCACTCAAACTCATGTCCATAGAGTCGGTGATGCCATCCAGCCATCTCATTCTCTGTCGTCCCCTTCTCCTCCCGCCCCTAATCCTTCCCAGGATCAGTCTTTTCCAGTGAGTCAACTCTTTGCATGAGGTGGCCAAAGTATTGGAGTTTCAGTTTTAGCATCAGTCCTTCCAATGAACACCCAGGATTGATCTCCTTTAGAATGGACTGGTTGGATCTCCTTGCAGTCCAAGGGGGTCACCATATTAGAAAAATTGAAATGATGCTTCATTTTCCTCATCAGCCTAAGAGTCTCAGTTCCCACCCAGACTTACCCAAGGACAGGGGATAGATGCACTTAACTTACATTGAATAGTTTCCAGAGTTCTGCAGCTTGACTTTTTAAAAAGCAGCCTATATTTGTATGTGAGTGGGTTAATGAGAAAAGAGAACTGTGTTACCTAACATCACATTGCAGAAGTGCAGAGGGGTGGCTGCAGGATGGGGCAGAAACTTCAGACCGCAGTTGTCCAGATTCCCTAGGGTTCTTCTCTTGAAAACAAACCAAACCCAAACACCTCACCACGGCGGTCACCACTGTTCGCTCTTAATGTGCACCACTTACCACTGGGCCGTAAAAAAATAATTCAGAAAATAAGGGCCATGCCTGCTGTGAGGGCTGCCCAAGTGGCTCAGGGGTAGAGTCCACCTGCCAACGCAGGAGATGGAAGAGATGCAGGTTCAATCTCTGTGTGGGAAAAGTCCCCTGGGGCAGGAAATGGCCACCCACTCCAGTATTCTTGCCTGGAAAATTCCATGGACAGAGGAGCCTGGCAGCCTTGGGGTCGCAAAGAGTCAGACACAACTAAGCATCTGAGTGTGCACACACAGGCGAGCCTGCTGTGAACATCCCGGAGCAGAAGGACCCGAGGACGGCTCCCTGAGCACTGCGATGTCTGGCAGGAGGAGCTCAGGAGGCCTCCCTCAACCCCTCTCACTGTTTTGCAATCACTTGTAATAATATACATCTTAATAGTTTTCATGCCCTTTTCTCTCAAATCAGAGCAACACAGAAGAGAAACAAAATCAAAAATTAGTTTGAAAAACCTGCTTCAGTCAAGTCTTCAGGGTCAAGGCTCCACCAGGCACCTATTTATCTTAAACACTGTTATTTGGTTTTTCAATTTCTTGTGGTTCTGACACTGATATTCCCGGCTTCTTCAAAGCCCAGAGAGCGCGCTGTTGACAGGAGCTTCAAGCAAGTGGATTCCAACCTATGACCTTTAAAGCCTCCCCTGGGAAACCCCGCTGTGACTCACAAAGCTTTCTTTAGCTAGCCTTACATTTTAGTAGTCATACTGGATCCAGATTGACTTGCTCAAATTCGTGGGTGGGGCCGACTCTTCAGGCAACCAGCCATTCAGCTGTCAGAGAGGACGCTTCCGGGTCTAAGACCCGCCTCCTGGACCCAGGCAGCCTGCCTTCCGCAGTGGGCTTAGCTGGGGCGTAGGCGGGTGCTGGTCCCTTACCTGCAAGTCTCAAACCCTGCTCTCCGGGCCGTCTCCATCTGGGCCATGGTGGGCAGCGTGCTATTGAAGGCCTTGCAGAGGTCGGCAGCCTCAGTCTTGGAGATGCTGTAGCGACCATTCTTCTCCACGTGGAATACGCCTGCATATCGGCAGGTTATATTCAGATCTGTGGGATGAAAAGGAACAGTTAGATTGTTCTGCATCCATAATTTAGAAAGAGTAAGAAGTTTGTTTTAGAGCAGTCTCACTGCAAAGCCAAATAATCTTCCCTACTGGCCAGAGCCTTCCACCTTCACCGCAGCATGTCAAAGCATCGCCGCCTCAGGCTTAAATCTGAGATATGACGCAGCAAAGTAGCACCACTTGTACATTCTGTCCAGGTGGCGCCGGTGATAAAGAACCCACCTGCCAGCGGAGGAGACATAAGAGACCTGAGTTTGATCGTTAGGTTGGGAAGATTCCTGGAGGAGAAAACGGCAACCCACCCCAGTATTCTTGCCTGGAGAATACCATGGACAGAGGAGCCTGGCTGGCTACAGTCCATGGGACCACAGACAGACACGACTGAGCGACTGAGCACATCATTGAGAAAACTGAGGCTCAGAAAAGTGAGCTGCCCAAGGAAGTGAGGATTGCTGTCCAGAGCCTGTAGCTGCCTTCCTGAGTCCCAGCTGTTCAGTTTTAGCAATATATTTCCGAGCTAATAGCCAGGGTGGGGATGCCTGTGACTGCAGTGTCTCTGGGTACCCAGTTTCCTTGGGGTTCTGTGTGGCATCATCTTTCAAGAACCCTGAGAGGTGACTTATAGGTAAGTTATATACATATTATTCATAGATGAAGAAGCTGGAGCTGAGAAAAATGAAATGACTTCCCGAAGTCACCCAGCAATTAAGTGGCAGAGCTGGAATTCCATCACAGGTCCGTTTAACACGAAAACCCACACTCTGATCCACTTATTCCTGTGTGCGCAGGAATCCTTTCATATCATTAGAGCAAGTCTTCACTCTGGAGGGATACGCCTAAACAACTGTGACCTAATGACAAAGAAAGATCAGTGTTAATGGGACTGTAAGGACAACAACTGCTCTCTCCTTTCTGAGCAGGAAGTAGCTTCCAACCACGAGAAAACAGTGTCTGACAAAGTGCAAACCAAGATGATAAGAGAACTGTGAAACCTCTCCACAATCTTTCTTGATTCTGAAGGTAGTAAAAGAAGAAATGGAGCTTTGAAAAGACATAAGGCAGTATCAAGTGGTTTCCTTTTCTTTGTTTCATCAGCACGTAGGTGCTTTTAAAAAAGTGTCAGAACTAGGTGAAATGGAGCAAACGTGTTTGGGGGATTTCCTTTCTGATCTAATGGTGTTCTTCGGAAGCCATTCACACAACGCTTGGCTGATGAGGCTAGAAGAGCACAGAGGAGGAAAACGGACAAGGCGCTTTTGAAATACTGTTTGTTTTTACTGACATTTTCAGCTTTGGCTTCGGTTGGCCAATCTTTGCCAAGAGAAACTGTTGTGCTGGGTGACTGTCCTTCCGGAGGCCCTCTGTGTGTAGCTTACAAAAGAGAGACAAAGCCTCCCAATCAGCTTCTTGGAGGTGAGACTGTTAGGAGAGATTTCAGCAGATGCCAGGAGAGGCAGTGCATGGCCGTCAGCACGCAGCCGGGTGGCTGCTGTCACTCCCAGGTTAAATATAAAGTCTGAGGCATGGACGGTGGCTTGGAGCTAAATGCAGTTTCTGTGTTATTAACATGAATTTGAGTTTGCCACCTGGCATGTAGAACATGCAAATGCGAAAGGAACCATTCAGATTGAAACTTGTGAATAAAATCTCTTGAGTTCCACGAGGAGCAAACAACATCCCTTGACAGACAACACACACATGCGTGTGTGAGGGCGTCTCTACGTGTGCGTGAGAATAGTGAGTGTGTGTCGTGTGTGCTTATGGTCAGCCAAGACAGGAAAGTACGGATAAAATCTAGCTTCAGCCTTCCTAGAAACGCGAAGATTAAACAGGGCGTGCAGCAGATCTCAGAAAAGGGGCTGCTGGATGAATGAAGAAACTCTGTGCAATGTGAGGATTCCACAGCTTATATTCATCTTAGTCTCATACACAAAAAAGGTCCCATCCTAGCCCTGATGGCATTCAGCCATCTGGGAATTCCAAAGACGGCTCCAAAACCTTCATTTCAGGTCAAGAGTATTCACAGTTCCTCCCCTCTGGGTCCCTTGCGCCTTAAAAAGGACCAAGCCTTTCAGGGTTGTGTATCCGTTAAGTCTTCAAAATGTATGAAGACTTTCCAACACTTCCTTAACACTTACATAAGCAGAAATTACTACCCCCAAAGGGTGTTAGTAATACTAACAGCAATAATAGCTGTTAACACATATTGTGAACTTATGATGTATAGGCCAGACACTCTTCTATGCATTTGACAAGTATTAACTCATTTTATCCGTAAAACCCCACTGTATGGTAGGTAATAGTATTGTCCCCACTTTTCAGATACAGAAACTGAGGCACGGAGAGGGGAAGAAACGTGCCCAAGTTCACAGAACTGGTAACGATGGAGCCAGGATTCAAACCCAGCCAGTTTGGGCACCAAGGGACCACAGGCTTAACCACCAGGCCACTACTTCTAAACCCAATTTACAAAACATTGTATGCACTCGCAACCTCCCCCATGTACAGCCAGAAATAGCCCCAAGGTTTAAGTTAGAGCAAGGCTGAGGCATGAGTAGCCATGGACCACAAATCACAGGACACAGCCACCCGTGTCCATGGCAAGGGCCACACTGCCAACACCTGCAGGACTCCCCAGGTATCTGGGCATCGCTCTGGATAAACAGAGATCTCTGTGATCCAGGAGCTGCCGTGACTCAAGGGCCTAATAGTAAATGGCCAAATGCATCTCTCCAATAAGCCTGTCCAGCTGGACATGAATCAAGAATGCTTTCCGCTGGGCTCTCTGGTCTCCAATAAATCATGAAATAAAGGAGTGATCCCATGTTCCTCCGTCTGAGAGATCTGATGGGCAACACTAATGGTTGGAGGCCACTTTCGGATTCAGGGTGGCGTCTTAAGGAGGAAGAGTGTTTGTTATGATGCAGTTGCCAGGAGGACAGAGGAATCATGGGCTCAGCACCCAGGGATCTCACTGCCCATGTGGGAAGAGCTCTATCAGTGGCCTGTCTGGAAGACCACAAAAAACGTGCTCACCAAGAGACCTGTGTAATCCTCTCTCTGGCACCAACTCACATTGAAGCCTTGTAGTTCAACTTAGAGGAGATATACCCAAGATATACCCTGGCTTCAAGTCCTGACACTGCTACTAGCTCTGGGTTACACAGACAGATAGTTCCTTAACCTCTCTGACACTCAGCCTTCTCCTTGATGGGATGAAAATGCCATCAGGGTTTGTGGGACTGTGAAATGAGACAAAGCATGTCAAACACTCCATATGATGTTTGGCACTTAATTAGAGCCAATGGGTGTTTTATACTCATTAGGTGGGTGATCTTACTTCAGCTAAATTAATTCTTACAAAAGTGCTATGGAATAGGCACTACTGCCAAGCCCATTTTAGAGAGAAAGAAACTGGGGCACAATAAATTAAATAATGTGTCCAAAGTCACCCAAGTGGGGGAGTCAGTGTTCCAACTCCTGTGCTATGCCGCCAATTCCGCAGGGGTTTAGGTAAATTCATTTTTGGATAAACCAAAGTTGACCCATAACACGATTAATCTTGCCTATATTTTTCACTAAGACTCACATCAAGAAAATAGATCTTTCTAGTAAAATCACCCCAGCACATGTCGAAATCTTGCCTAGGGCCTGAGATGAGTAGCTTCTTGGTTTGCTCCAGTTGCCTCATAAGTGGAAGAAAATCACAGCCTCTCTGAGAGTACCACACTGTGTAATCTTTACCCAACTCACCATTGTCTGAGGGTCTCCAGACTTTGGAAGGTGAGTAGCGTGGGGGAGGGGATGTCACCCAGCTGACTAGTAGGGCTGAGGGACAAGACGTTTTCATGAGCGGGTCTTCAGGGGTCTATAAACCTGTGAAATTACTTACATGCGTTCTGTGTGTATGCACGTATCTACGTATCTGCATGCATGTGCACGCAAGTGTGTACACGTGTGTAGGTGTTTCGCTGGGGACAGCATCCCTGGGTTTCCATTAGCTTCTCAAAGATGTCTATGACAGAAACAGGTAAAGAATTACAAGAAATTGCTGTCTTTCAAGTGAAAGTGTTAGTCACTCAGTCGTGTCCGACTCTTTGAGACTCCATGGACTATAGCCCACCAAGCTTCTCTTTCCATGGGATTCTCCAGGCAAGAATACTGGAGTGGGTTGCCATGCCCTCTTCCAGAGGATCTTCCTTTAAGGTTTCTTCATTAATTAGAAATTCCAGGCTTGTAAAATTTTGGAACTTCCTTGTGGGCTTCCTGAGAGCAGTGACTGCGTCTCTCCCCAGGACCTTGTGCAGTACCGCAGAGGCAGGCACACGTGGAACGAACGAACATTCTCCCCACTGCCCCCAGGACAGACAGACTGTGAGGTACAAACAAAACACGTCTCGGGTCCACTTCCCGCATCGTGTCTAAAAGAATCAGCAGCTGGCCCTGGTTGAGAATTCCCCAGTAGATATTTCAAATGTCTTGAAGCATTTGCTTCTGAGAACTTTTGCTGTTTTCCCTGAAAGCAAATGTTGCAGAGACCAACTTTCAGCTCTGTAACCAGTGCTGTCCGTCTGGACTTCACAGTCAGCCTCTCCAAGATGAGCACGGCCTTTCTGCATCCTGTCATAGGGCCCCTTCTGAGGCTGGATCTCCTGAGGCCTCTCGAGGACACACACGCTGCACCCCGCGTGCAAACCCCAGGAGACCATCTGCAGTCATGCTGTGCCCAGAGACTCAGTCCCCTGAGCCAGATTTCTCCAGATGGCCCCAAATGAATTAGTATATTTTCCAACAGGCGCCACCTAGATGGGCCTGGCCCCTTCCGTCATCTCTTCAGAAAGGGTGAGGCAGCATTAAGGCAAAATGAGATTTTTTTTCCTGATTTGGTCCCACCAGAGTAGGCTGTGAGTCTGGGGAAGCTGTTCTTCTAGAAGACTGGGAGAAGGCCAGTTCCTGCGACTGAGTGACTCGTGCACTTTCCATGGCCATGATAATAACTGCAAATGTTCATCCAGCACCTAATTGGACCCGTATGAGGTTTTTAATATTTTACCCCTAAAAATTCATTTAATTCTCACAGCAGTGGTGGTATATGGCAGGCACTTTTATTATCCCCATTTGACACAGAAGGTAACTGATTCTTGGAGAAGACAGGAGTGACCTGAGCCGGGGGCCAGCAGACCAGATTTCCGATTGGGCAGTCTGGCTGATCACACTGCAGTGTTCAGTGGCACCTCATGCGTGGGACAGATGCTAAGCTACAGGAAATCTACTTCTTCTCCCCGTGGTTTTTAAGGTGTGGAGAGGTGAGAATTGAAAGAGGGCTCTGCAGAGAGGAATTTGAGCTAATAAGCTCAAGTATTATTTTAAGATCACAGGTCTCTTGATTCTGGACCGAAGGCTTAAAAGGGCAGGGCCCTTCTCCTAAGAGCTTGGGAAGACGTCAGTGGGAAAACCTCTACTAATGGAACCTACACCCTCTCCCCGAGGCAAAGATGCCAAGGAGGTCCCTGCGTTTGCTGACTTTCCCCAACAGAAGGCTGGTTTCCTCTTTCTCATCCTACCTGTCCTCTTCCCGTCATCCCCTTGAAGATCAAAGACTCCAACCCCAGCTGCAGCCTCAGGCCTCTTCTGCCCTTTACAGTCGGAAGACTCTGGCGGAGGTCAGGCAGGGCAGAATGAAGACAGGTTGGCCTAGGACTGGGATGCCAGACCACAGGCTGTCCCTGTGACATTTTGAGATATCTGATGCCCAGCCTACAAATTTCAACAGACCAGGCCATTCCAGCTGGGGCATGACACTCCATTCACTCCATCAAGCTCCTGGAGTCAATCACATGCAAGCCAAAAGCACCTGTGGGTTCTCCATATTTTTCACCTTTATACTGTTTATCATGAGTTAGCCAGGATCCTCTTTCTATCTTCTGATTTGCTGAGCTCATGTCTGGAAAAGGTTATGCAACTCACAAATCTAATTGAACTGATTCTGATCAGAACTGGGGAGAGAAAAGGTCAATTTTTTAAAAAAGCATTATTGCTAGTTGGATCACCTGTGTTTAAAGCCAGGTGGGATAATAGGGAGCAGCTAACCAAATTCTCATGAGACACAAGAGGAAACAAAATCCACAATGACTGAGCATGGCCCCCCAGCCAGTTGTGACAGAAGCAGGACCTCCGGGGTCAGTAATTGCTAGATTCCAGACCCCTGGTCCAGTGCTCTGACTACTGAACTTGCTTTTATAAGAGGCCTGAGCAAGCCATTTCAATAAAGGCCACAGTCCACAGTGTTAATGGGACGCGAAGAAACTGTTCTGCTCTGCATTGTGATTGTTTAATGTCTTCAAAGCCCAGAAGTTTCCATCTAGGAGTCTTCCTGGCAATTACAGCCCCTGCTGCCACCCAGGTCTGCCAGTCCAGAAGGCTGGCAGCATTCCTGCTGCCCCACATCTCTCGCCCCCATCCCCTGATGCCCATGTGATGGGCGCCTGATGAAAGGGTCTATTGTTCAGCATCCCCTTCTGAACCAGGCCAAAATCACGCTCAGTGGCCGAATCGCCTTTGGCTGCCCCGGGCAAACCATGAGTCTTGAGTGACTCAGTCTCTCCCGGAATTGCCCTGGAGGCGGGTGAAGGTTTAATGAGCAGAGAAAATACTTATACACCATCATCCCCAGAGAATTTCCTCCAGAATGTGTCCTGGGTGGCTTTCAACTGAGCTAGTCATCTCTTGGCACTCAGAAGGGAAATGCACCCCAATTTCTTGGCGCCTGACTCTATCCCCTGGCCTCTCAGCCTCTTGTCCAAGGAGCCTGTCATGGCAGCCAACACTGAACCAACACTGAACCAACAAGGACCTATCACATCCGATCTGTCAGAGGAGAGTCCAAGGGCTCTCAGCCACTACCCTGACCCTTCAGTCTAGGCCTCCAAAGGACCAACCCCATGAAGCTCTTAGCTTGTTTGTATAGAGTCTAAATAAAGAGCCCCCACCCCTGCCTCCTGGTGGAAGGATGGGAACTGGGGAAGAGGGGAGGCTGGGAAGGTCTGTATAGGCCCCCACTCCTGATCCTGGATCCAACAGTCTTTCTGGCCAAGGAGAATGTGTCCCAGAACTGTCACCTCAGTACCCAGTTCTGTGAAGCTAAGTGGTTTTTGATGAACGAGTCTCCGGGAAGACAGCTGAGGGAGAAAAACCACAGTGTGTACCCCTACATGTTGCCATGGTGACCAGAAAATGCTCGGCTCTGGGCCTAAGACCTTTGTTTTCTTCTTTTTTGGATCATATCTGTTTAAGACTGACTAACACAAACCCAGGATGTGGTTAAAAACAAATGAGAAAGTATCTCAGGAGCCCACATGGGGTTTTTCCTGTTGCAAGTAGGAAAAAAAAAGAGGTCCTGCTTTGTTTCATAGTTATATATACTTTTGTGGGCGGGCGGGGGGGCTAGTTACAGTTGTATCACCTATCTAGTTCAGGTACAGCTCTGGCTCAGGTCTGGAGCTGGATCTTCGAGGAACTGGCTGGTTTTATTTTGAGGGGAGTACTTCACGAGGGGCTTCTCTGGTAGCTCAGCTGGTAAAGAATCCGCCTACAATGCAGGAGACCCCGGTTTGATTCCTGGGTGGGGAAGATCCCCTGGAGAAGGGCTAGGCTATCCACTCCAGTATTCTTGGGCTTCCCTGATGGCTCACACAGTAAAGAATCGCCTGCAGTACGGGAGACCTGGGTTCAATCCCTTGGGTTGGGGAAGAGCCCCTGGAGAAGGGCATGTCAACCCATGCCAGTATTCTTGCCTGGAGAACCCCATGGACAGATGTGCCTGGCAGGGTTCAGTCCATGGGGTTACGAAGAGTCAGACATGACTGAGTGACTAAGCACAGCACACTTCATGCAAGCTGAGGTGGGCTGAAATTGTCACTCACAGATAATAGCTGCTTTCGGGTGGTTAGTCAGTCACTGACACACAGATGATCCGTAGGGCCCCATCTGGGAGAAGGGCCAAGGGGTTCTAGCCTAAATCTTGTTCATTATGAGCTGTGTGACCTTGAATAAATCACTCTCGATCTCTGGTTCACGCCTAAACTTCCTGCCTCCCAGGAAGAAGGGAGGAGTTAGGGAATGCTTGAGCTAGTAGGATAAAGCAGGGAGGAGCCAGATGCACACCTGGGGTAATATGAACATCTCAACACTTTTCAAAAATCTAATATTGATTAAGACGCATATAGGCTCCAACCCCAGCAGAACAGGTGGATCAAAGCACAAGCAGGTGTCAGTAATATCACTATGGTGGGGTCTTTCCACCTCCAATTATAAAGCATTTCTACATCCAAAAGAAGCCCTGTGAGGCCCATCAGGTAGGTACTATGGCCCCATTTTACAGATGAAGAAACTAAGGAGCAAGCGATTCAGAGACTCCTAAGTCTTACAGAATTTGAATAAAACCCAGACCTCAACTCAGATTTTCGGGGGATTCTGATTTCCCCCATTATCCGTGGTTCTGCCCTTTCCATCTTGGGTGTCAACCAGCGAAGGGGAAAAGTGGCAGCATTCAGACAGAAGGGTGATGGTTTTCATACTTTACCTTCCCTTCTCCTCCCAATGATGTCTTAGGCAGAACCACAATATTTAAGAATGGAGGAAAGAAGAGCTGCTTCCGTGGGAGCTGGAGTGAGGATGAAGGGACAGACTCAAGACCCTGGATCCAACAGCAGCTCATTCTTGCCCAGCCCCCACCCCACCCCACCAAGCTCGCGATACCCTCCACAATGCTTTAAGAAGCTGCATGGAGCACTCAGGAAACCACTGCAGTGGGGGCCCATAATAGCAATGATAACCACTGCTTGGCAAGGCATGCTATGTGCCAGGGACTCAAAAGCATCCTAAGAGGGTTAGTCACCCCCATGACAGCTGTGAAAGCAGAGGGTCAGAGCACTGTCCTTAGTACAAGGCTCTGAAGCTTGAAGGCTGCAGTCCAAATGAAATGCATTGTATAAAATGCTTTATAAGTGATCCAAGCTTAGTAATTTAAAAAAAATGCTCTCATCAGTCTCAAGAATAAAAATGCCTTGCAATAATGTAAAGTCCTCCTTAAAGGTTGGCCCTGGTTCACCCTGTGGAGAGAAGATAGCTAAGTCTGCATTTCCAAATCTAATCTACAGTGATGGGAGCTGATCAGCAACGGACTCGAGAGGATTGACAAATCCAGAAACTGAGGTGAAGCTGCTGTCCTCCAAGGTAGAGCCCTTCAGGGTGAGGGGAACAGAAGGCTAGCACAAATTCCCACAGAGCCCAGCAGGACTGCCCAGTCTGGGGTATCTCCAACTTGGATTTGAATTCCTTGACTCTATCTCTTCCAGCATCCTTTCAAGGGAGGAAGAGAAGATTCTGCAATCTATGGAGCTGCTTTTCGGTGTCAGACATGAATCTAGGTGTGGTAACAGTGTCCTACCATGGGATCCCCGGAACAGCTTTGAGAGGTCAAATCATCAACTCCATTTTGCAGACGAAACAAGTGAGGTTCAGAGCACAGCTGACTCAGCATTCGACTGTGGAAGTGGCACGGTCACAAGTCAAACGCTGGAATTATCCCGTCTCTGGCATGAGCTAGTTCAGACGTTCACCAAGGCCATGCTCCTCTGCTTGGGGCACAGAGACTCTCACACTGGGGGCTGGAAATGCAAGGACCCGGCTGGGGGTGGGTGGGACAGGTCCTACTGCTGGACCTCTGGCTGGGCTCCTCTGCCACAGTACCAAGAATGGAGCACCCACTGTGTGCCGAGGGCTTCACACTGACTGTCTGATTTAATTCCCACAACAGATGGATGACATAAGGACTATTATTGATCAGACCTTATCACAGATAAGAAAACTACAGTTTAGAGAGGTTAAGAAACTTGTTCTTTTCCTATTCACTTATTTATATAATTAAATGTAAGTTGCCTCTGTAAGTTAATTATGTCAAATTAAACATTTAATTAATTGGCATTTTAATATTTAACGGTTGACATGTCACCTGTTTTTCTTATTTCTGAATTTTGGTACTTGGAGTACAGACTCTTATGATATCCAAAAAGAAGAAAATAATTTGTCCAAGTTTGCACTGTTAAGGGGTCAGGCAGCCTGGCACCTTTATGTGGACTGAGATAGAACAAGAACCAGGCCTTTAGGCTGCCCCTTTCCTCCTCAAATACAACAGCAGTGAACTGATGCAGCTACAAAAGCATGTATTGATAACAACAAGTATTAAAGTGACCAAGGAGAATTGTAGATTTCCACCGATTTTGAATTAGGAGGGCTTGGAAATCATCAGGTCGTGTGTTTGTGACTCAGTCATTCTCTCTTCTCATAGATTATGTTTCTTTCTCTCTCCCTCTATCAGATGCTGACGTGAAGAGCAGTGTGTGTGCACCCGTGTGAGTCACAGTCTCCTTCGCAGTTCAAAAACCTGACCATTATTCATTCTCCAGATGCTTTTGGAATATTACTCAGCCATAAAAAGGAACAAAATTGAGTCCTTTGTAGAGATGTGGATGGACCTAGAATCTGTCATACAGAGGGAAGTAAGTCAGAAAGATAAAAACAAATATCATATATTAATCCATGTATGTGGAATCTAGAAAAAAATGGTACCAATGAGCCTATTTGCAGGGCAGGAATAGAGACGCAGACACAGAGAAGGGAAGGGTGGGATGAAGTGAGAGATTAGAATATACACGTATATACACTCGCATGTGTAAAACAGATAGCTATTGGGAAGCTGCTGTATAACGCAAGGAGCTCAGCTCTGTGCTCTGTGATTCTGTGATGACCTAGATGGTTGGGATTGTGGTGGCGGGGTGGGTAGAGGGAAGTCCAAGCGGGAGGGAATATCTGTGTACATGTAACTGATTCACTAAGTTGTACAACAGAAACTAACACAACATTTTAAAGAAATTGCACTCCAATCAAAAAAAGTTCAGGAAAAAGAATTTACCAAAAAAGAGATTAATACAAATGTTTCAAAACAGAGACCCTACAAAGGGAGACGCTGGAACATGGGGATATTTTTAAAAATCTGGGCCAGAAGATTTCTAGGATCAGTACAGTTCCAATTGCCCTGTAAGCTAAGAGATTGTAATTCACACCTCTTCCTGAGCTTTCAATCTCTGAAATCTCATCTGTAACCACAGATGCCAGATGCAAATGCCAGGCTCCAGAGAACTCATTCCTGACAAGCTTTTAAATCCAACTCAAGCCACAGAGTTTGGACCAAAATCTTTACCATTTCATGTGTAGCCGGAGTGAGCCAAACATAACTTCCTGCTCTTAAGGAACGTGGCTCACACAAAAAAGCCAGGAGGCTTGGAAATAGAGAAGGTTACAAATGACCCTTCCACCAAGCTGTCAAAGAAAATAAGATCTGGATTTTCCTTCAAATAAATGGTCATTGGACATGGAAAGAGACCACACCTGGGTGAAGGCCTAAACTCTTTTCATCATGGACATTTGAGGGGCATCCTAGAAGCACGAGGATGAGGATGACAAGAACTCTTCCTATGAAATCTGTGCCTCTCAGGTCACTATTGGTCTCCCTCGGGCATGGTGCAAGGCATACATTCAAAGCACCTTCTAGAAGATACGATCTTGGGAGCTGAGGACACACAAGGTCCCTGCCCTAAAAGAGCTTATGCTCTAGTGTGGGGAAACAAGACAGCCATACAGGGAAATGCTTAGAATATAAATAAGGCAATTTGGGGTAGTGATAAGTTCAGTTCAGTTCAGTCACTCAGTCGTGTCCGACTCTTTGCGACCCCATGAATCACACAGCACGCCAGGCCTCCGTGTCCATCACCAACTCCCAGAGTTCACTCAAACTCATGTCCCTCGATTCGGTGATGCCATCCAGCCATCTCATTCTCTGTCATCCCCATCTCCTCCCGCCCCCAATCCTGAACTACCCAAAAATAAAACATAAACAGGCTGCCTCTTCTGGCAGTCTGTGTGGTCTGAGGCTCACTCTTTTATGAAGCTGTTGGGCATATTTTCCTTATTTATTATGGGGCTCTTGGTGAGATCAGATACCTGACAAAAGAAAATACCTATACACAAACAGAGAGAGATTAAATCATATTTGGAATTCATCTTTGCCTTCCAGGCTCCATGATGAGATGTCCCTAGAATGTGGACTTAGGATAAACACGGGAGACTTGGAAGGCAAAGGCCAAGGCAAATGAATGAGCCAGCTTCAGTGTCCACTTTAGCCATAAGCTGGGTGCTGGGTACAGAGTTGATGGAAGTGGGCTGTAGACACTCATTCGGTCTTTGCCTGAACTTGATGGAGGCAAATCAGCGTTGACAGAGCAGCCCATCAGACTGCACTGTGATAAGTCCACACACCAGTCCTGAAGGCTTACAAGAATCTCCCAGCATCTTCAGCCTCTCAGAGTTTACAGTTACTAAGGTGATGGAGCAATCACCCCCATGGTATTGTAAGATGGTACAGCAGCCAAGCTCATAGTCTTTCACATTAGAGAGACTTGGGTCCAAAGCCCAGCTTGGGGTCCTGTGGAATGTTAGGCACACCATGTTTTCTTAACCTTTTGCCTCATTTCTTACTTAGTAAAGAAAAGGTAGTAAATCCCTTATGGGGTGCTTTTAAGTGTAAATGAAGACATGCACTTGAAACAGGTAGCAAAGTACCTGACGCTTAGTCAAGTGGCTGGGATTTGATTAATATTAGACAAGCCTCTCAAAGATTAAAGTGTATTTAAGGCTAGGAGCCTCCTGCTCTGACATTTCTTGATAAACTGGCCAGCCATTCACTGTATCACCGGTAACAGCCACTCAAGACTCCCAGTTAGGAGTCAGGAGCCTATCAGATACACAAGCCCCTACTCTATACAATATGTGCAATTGACAGATAGGAAGGAAAGAAGAGGCAAAGAAAGGAAGGAAGGAAGAAGTCATCAGATAGATGAATGTATAGATGGACAGACAGACACTATTTATAAAACACTATTCTTGGAAGACGTCTGCCTCAAGTGATAATAACCCACAGAATCAAAATGGGTTCCATTAGGGCCATTCCTTGTTCTTCTTTATATCCGTGATGTCTGATTCATAGCATGGTGCCCAACAGATGTTTCTTTAGTTTTGCAGGAAATTGCATTAGGTCCAGTGACCTGGGAGCTGGAGTTTGACTCTTACTAATAAGCCATCAGTACTCATCAGTAAGGCTTCAGTGTCTTTATCAGACCCAGGAAGAAGTTGGCTTTGGTGGTCTCTAGGTCTCTTGGCCAACCTAACGCCCTGCCTTTAGAAGGACAAGTCCATGTTTCTTTTAAACTTGTTCTCTAAACCTGAGTGGCTCCCTCTTGCCTGCAGGGTTGTGGCATTTCCCTCTGGAATCAAGGCGGCGGTGGTGTGATGGCTGCGTCAAGCAGGCTGGAGCAGCCAACAAAAAGAAATAATAGACAAAACAAGAGTGTTACCAGCATCCTGCTCTCTGATTACACCAACTAAACTCCTTCCAGCCCACAGAGACTAGAACCTGCCCCATAGAAGTCGGAGGGAGAGAATGGTTTCAATTAAGAGAAGCACAGCAGGATCGCGGATTCCCTTAGAGAGACTACTCCTAAATTATTACAAACAGCCCCAGTGCTCCCTGTAGCAAATTTCAGCATTGCGGGCCAACTCAGATCATTCTTTAGTTGTGAGACAATCCTCCAGTGAGGTGCTTTCGAGCAGATCCCACCTGCACCCCTGGAAGTTGAGACGCCCACTCTCGATTAACTCCCTGATCTCTGGTGGTCTCGCAGGCCCCACTGCCATGCAGAGAGCAAAGAGGGAGGTTTGCTCCACCTGTTTTTCCAAAGATGACTCTCAGCAGTACTAAATTGTTTCAAGACTGTTCATTTTCAGGGAGCCAGAAAAACCCAGATTCTCAGGAAAAGGAGACGCCTTGAAGCTTTACGGTCTCCAGTTCTGGAGATGGGGAGGATAGGATGGGCCCCATAAGACTGAGTGGGAACGTTGGTGTGGTATTAGAGGCAGAGGATTGAATTCCAGCCCCACCACATGAGAGCAGAGCCTTCTTGGGCAAGTTACTTCATCTTTATGAGTCTCAGTTTCTCAGCCTATAAAATGGCTCTGAGGAAATGCAGTCATTCATTTATTGAATGGATATTTGCTGCAAACCTCAAAGAGAGGTTTATGGGAGTTAGATAATAAACTCACGGGAAAGCATCGGCGTTGAGTTTGGTTCATAACAAGTGTTCAGTAAATGTCAATCTTTTTCCTTTTCCCACAGTAAGATTAATTTAAAAAAACACCCTGGATGACCAGCCACAGCTCTCCCAGATACCAAGGGGACCCCTGGGTTCTGATTTATAACGTATTTACACTACAAACAATTGTTTGTGTTTTGATAGTCTTGTTTCAGCACAAACAGCAGTCTGCAACCACACTCTTAAGAAACTAAAAGCAAAATGAGAACCTGATACTAAGGCAAACACTCTTATTAAAAGATGCAGAAGTTTTAGTCACTTCTGAGGTGCGGCTGGGAGGGGCCAGATCTTCCTTTCTCTAGAGGCGAACAGAACTAAGCAGTTAAAGGTAATTAAAGTATTTGGGAGAGATAAAGGATTGAACATCCCAATATGACTGAGGGGTGGGCACTTCATGTATTCAAAAGCTAGTCTCCCAACCCCAACCCCTCCACAACCAGGAAATTCCAAGCCTGGGCTTTTCAGGGAAGCAGTGGACCCTGAGGAACTTCAAACTTTCCAGAATGAGAAGGAAGCCGCTGCATTAAATTGCCCCTATGGGTCTTTCTACACTCTGAGACCAGGAAACAGCACGGTAAAGGAGCACTTCTCCCCAGTAGGGAGGGAAATACCATCTCCTCCTCCAGCCTCATGCCAACTGTCAGCACTGAAGGCAGGAAGAGGCAGATCCTGCTGAGACAAGCAGCCTTGGAGACTGCCTGTCATCAAGCAAGTAAAGACAGGCCCGGAGCACGTCGGCCGACTCGCTTTCACCAGCTTCTGCAACAGCCAAGCTTCCCAGAGCATCCCCGGCTGCCGTGTCTGCCTGGCAACAGTTGTTCCAGTAAGCAAGTGGGTGTCGGCACTTTGGTGTCCCCTCCCCACCAAATTAAATGAGATCCTATTGGCTAATGACACTACCCTTATGGCAGAAAGTGAAGAGGAACTCAAAAGCCTCTTGATGAAAGTGAAAGAGGAGAGTGAAAAGGTTGGTTTGAAGCTCAACATTCAGAAAACAAAGATCATGGCATCTGGTCCCATCACTTCATGGGAAATAGATGGAAAAACAGTGGAAACAGTGTCAGACTTTGTTTTTTTGGGCTCCAAAATCACTGCAGATGCTGATTGCAGCCATGAAATTAAAAGACGCTTGCTCCTTGGAAGGAAAGTTATGACCAACCTTGATAGTATATTAAAAAGCAGAGACATTACTTTGCCAACCAAGGTCCGTCTAGTCAAGGCAATGGTTTTTCCCGTGGTCATGTATGGTTGTGAGAGTTGGACTGTGAAGAAGGCTGATCGCCGAAGAATCGATGCTTTTGAACTGTGGTGTTGGAGAAGACTCTTGAGAGTCCCTTATACTGCAAGGAGATCCAACCAGTCCATTCTAAAGGAGATCAATCCTGGGTGTTCATTGGAGGGACTGATGCTAAAGCTGAAACTGCAATACTTTGGCCACCTCATGCGACGAGTTGACTCACTGGAAAAGACTCTGATGCTGGGAAAGGTTGGGGGCGGGAGGAGAAGGGGACGACGGAGAATGAGATGGCTGGATGGCATCACCGACTCTGTGGACATGAGTTTGAGTGTACTCCGGGAGTTGGTGATGGACAGGGAGGCCTGGCGTGCTGTGATTCATGGGGTCGCGGAGAGTCGGACACGACTGAGCGACTGAACTGAACTGAACTGAACTGAATTGGCTAATATTCTGCCCAGAAATGGAACGAACACCTTCCAAAGGCAGATGGAAGCATTTCTCAAGCGCAGCAGGAATAGTTTGGGCTGAACAAGGAAGGGAGCCGTCCCGGGTCTAATACTACAGTGGTGACACTGAGGATGCTTGTTCTCTGTCAGTTACTCCACACTCGATCTGGGAGTCGTCACACAGCCCTGCACCTAGGTATTATTACTCTGCCTTAAAGATAAGAAAATTGAGGTTCAGAGTGTTGTCAATTGCCACATAATTGATGAGCGGCAGGACTCGAACCCGGGCTTCTGGGTGGCTCAGCGGTCAAGATTCCGCCTGCTATGCAGGAGACACAGGAGATGCAGGTTCAATCCCTGGGTTGGGAAGATCCCCTGGAAGATCAACCCACTCCAGTATTCTCGCCTGGAGAACCCCATGGACAGAGGAGCCTAGTGGGCTACAGTCCATAGGGTTGCAAAGAGTCAGACACAACTAACGCGACTCGGCACGCATGCAGGACTCAAACCCAGACTGAACTCCAGGACACACAGTGCTTTCTGAGAGCCTGGGATACCAGACTCAGTCCCCATTCATGAATCCCAGACCTTGGTGCTTAGCCCAAAGGCTGAACTGACAGTCAGTCCTACTAGCTACAAGGATGATGAGTAAACATTCTCTAATGTAGCCTTTAGAAGAAGACAGAAAACCTGACTTTGAGAGACTATTTTCTGATGGCCTATTTGAAGAGATGCCTGTTTCTAAATGTCTTCCAGAGGGTCTGGGAAGCTCATCTGGAGAAGAAACCGGATGAGTTTCCCAAAGGTTTTAACAATGCAAACAATGCAGAATACAGAAGTAGCTGTTGACTTTAGCCTTCCGGATAATACAAATAACAGGAAGTTCAAACAGATAATAGGGTACCTTTCCTCTACCCTGAGAAACAGTCTTTAAGGAAGGCTGGAGATTATCTGATGATGTTTTTCTGTAAGGAAACAGAGCTTCCCCAAAGAAGTTTCAACGGAGAGCCGTGGGGAGCCCCACCCTCTGTCCCCTGTAAGAAGAATCTAGAATATCCAAGGCTTGCCTCCCCAAACCTTGCTCCATCTCTTCTCTCCCTCAGCGGAACATGCTTCCTCCTCGTCTTTCACAGCCATCCTGAACATTGCACACACTCAGCCTCTGTTTGGTGCCTTTGTAGGAAACCACGGAAGAGACTATATCTAGGTGATGACAGCCAAGAGGAATGGAAATTGGGGTGGTACACAGTCATAAAGGGAGGAGAAAAGATGTGGTCTGTCTGCTGCCCCTCATGTGCTAAGCAAGTTTGTCTCTCACTCCAATAGATAGACAGATAGAGGATACATGCATGGACGGACAGGTACATAGACCAACACAGATATAGATGACACATATACGATAGATACACGGATGGACGAACAGACAGATACACAAGAGATACATGGATACATACATACATAAAGTTGTTTTTTTTTAACTGAATTTGGGCATCACAGACTGAATCCAGCCGGGTAAGCCACAATCTCACAAATCCAACCAAATGGTAAAGTGGATACAGGCCTTCAGAAAAGAGAAGACCAATTCCAAGTCTATTCATTCAACAAGGTTTTATCCAGTGCCCCCAAGGGCTCTGTGCTAGGCACTGAGACCAAGGCATTGAAAAAGGTCAGCAAGGTCATTGCCCCGACGTAGACTATGGTCCAGGGAAGAAGACAAACACTCAACAAGGTGACAACACAGCGCAATAAATGTTGTAACAGAAGTGCAAGGTGCTGAACGCTTGCACTTTAAAGGGAAGTCTTTCCTTCCCAAGGCCTCTGCTGTCCCCAAGAGATGCCTCCCCAAGGCATTGTCATTTCCGCTGAGAACTGAAGAATACACAAGCAACTAGCGGGCCAGGCTCAGCAGGCCTCGCAGTCAGGAAATTCACCCTCAGAATAAAGCGTAAATCATTTCAGTTTGATAGAACCCATTTCCTCTCGCTCTTTCATCATTAGATTTTGAGAAGCAAGGCCCCCTTCCTGTGTCAGAAACCATCACATTCTTGAGGTCCACATTAAACATCCCCTGGGTTTCTCTTCCCTGGATTCAGTCCTTATAAATCCCTTAATGATACGTAAGTGATAAAAAGGAATGGAAAACAAATTTTAAAATTCTGAGTTTCCCTTCATGCTGTTAGATTCATGAGCACACTGCATGGAGATAGGACACTGGCCCAGAAAACCCGTCCATCTTTGGACTTATCAAAATGTTAAGATGTTGGGCCCTTGAGCTTTGGACTCAGAGAAACTACTAATATTTGGAAGGAGTTTTTCTACTTATGAAAGAGCAATTATTCATACAGAATTCAATAGTTAATTTAGATTTCCTGAAGCAAGTCTGATCCATGGGGAGTCAACACTGTGGTTGCAGGAACATCAACTCTGAGAGTGGAGAAGTTAGGATTCAAATCCTGAATCTGCATTAATTCGGTGATCCTGGGAAAGTCATTAAACGTCTCTCCTCTACAGGAGTGTAATATTGCTAACCGGGAAGCTGATGTGAGTGCTGGATTAGATAATGGAGCTGAACACACTTAACACACATTAGAACACTCCAGGAGTGTAGTTTTTGAAAAGGGAAGCCGGCCTTCCCCCTTGGGGGTCATCATCTCATAATTTCCAGAAAGAGATGCTCTTCCAAGGTCGCAGTAATTCTTTTTAAATGGATCACTACAGACTCATGATCCTCAGCAAAGTGAAGCTCCAGCAGCGCTGAGATGAGCTGCAATGATGAGTTTCTAATAATAAAGTGCTCAAGTGTGCAAAAGATGGACTATTTCTTGTAAATTTTAACAGACTTAAGGTTATTCCCTGATATGCTTTTATTGGAGAGAGAAAAAGATAAAGTTATAGCTATTGTGATTGAGTATAAACCCAGACCATCCAAGCTTCCAACTGCAGTGTGTCCCCCGTGTGAACTCTTGTCAGTGAGGTGTGTCTTCCCCGGAGAAGTGTCAGGGTGTGACTTAGAAAACACAAGAACTAGACTTCTCTCTTTTGCCTACATAGAACTGCAAATCAAACTCTACCAGCTGTGTCGCCTCCCTTAGAGCTTTATTGATTATAAGAGACATTGTTACCAATGCAGTAAATATCTTCTAATTGAAAGTGCTTCCGGGAAGAAGAGGCCACCAGTTCAGTTCAGTTCAGTCGCTCAGTCGTGTCCGACTCTCCGCGACCCCATGAATCACAGCACGCCAGGCCTCCCTGTCCATCACCAACTCCCGGAGTACACTCAAACTCATGTCCACAGAGTCGGTGATGCCATCCAGCCATCTCATTCTCCGTCGTCCCCTTCTCCTCCCGCCCCCAACCTTTCCAAGCATCAGAGTCTTTTCCAGTGAGTCAACTTGTCGCATGAGGTGGCCAAAGTATTGCAGTTTCAGCTTTAGCATCAGTCCCTCCAATGAACACCCAGGATTGATCTCCTTTAGAATGGACTGGTTGGATCTCCTTACAGTCCAAGGGACTCTCAAGAGTCTTCTCCAACACCACAGTTCAAAAGCATCGATTCTTCGGCGATCAGCTTTCTTCACAGTCCAACTCTTACATCCATACATGACCACGGGAAAAACCATTGCCTTGACTAGACGGACCTTGGTTGGCAAAGTAATGTCTCTGCTTTTTAATATACTATCAAGGTTGGTCATAACTTTCCTTCCAAGGAGCAAGAGTCTTTTAATTTCATGGCTGCAATCAGCATCTGCAGTGATTTTGGAGCCCAAAAAAATAAAGTCTGACACTGTTTCCACTGTTTTTCCATCTATTTCCCATGAAGTGATGGGACCAGATGCCATGATCTTTGTTTTCTGAATGTTGAACTTCAAGCCAACCTTTTCACTCTCCTCTTTCGCTTTCATCAAGAGGCTTTTGAGTTCCTCTTCACTTTCTGCCATAAGGGTAGTGTCATCTGCATATCTGAGGTTATTGATATTTCTCCCAGCAATCTTGATTCCATCTTGTGCTTCTTCCAGCCCAGTGTTCCTCATGATGTACTCTGCATATAAGTTAAATAAGCAAGGTGACAATATACAACCTTGACGTACTCCTTTTCCTATTTGGAACCAGTCTGTTGTTCCATGTACAGTTCTGACTGTTGCTTCCTGACGTGCATACAGGTTTCTCAAGAGGCAGGTCAGGTGGTCTGGGATTCCCATCTCTTTCAGAATGTTCCACAGTTTATTGTGATCGACACAGTCAAAGGCTTTGGCATGGTCAATGAAGCAGAAATAGATGTTTTTCTGAAACTCTCTTGCTTTCTCCATGATCCAGCGGATGTTGGCAATTTGATCTCTGGTGCCTCTGCCTTTTCTAAAACCTGCTTGAACATCTGGGAGTTCATGGTTTACATACTGCTGAAGCCTGGCTTGGAGAATTTTGAGCATGACTTTACTAGCGTGTGAGATGAGTGCCATTGTGCGGTAGTTTGAGCATTCTTTGGCATTGCCTTTCTTTGGGATTGGAATGAAGACTGACCTCTTCCAGTCCTGTGGCCACTGCTGAGTTTTCCAAATTTGCTGGCATATTGAGTGCAGCACTTTCACAGCATCATCTTTCAAGACTTGAAATAGCTCAACTGGAATTCCATCACCTCCACTAGCTTTGTTCGTAGTGATGCTTTCTAAGGCCCACTTGACTTCACATTCCAAGATGTCTGGCTCTAGGTCAGTGATCACGTTATTGTGACTATCTTGGTCATGAAGATCTTTTTTGTACAGTTCTTCTGTGTATTCCTGCCACCTCTTCTTAATATCTTCTGCTTCTGTTAGGTCCATACCATTTCTGTCCTTTATCGAGCCCATCTTTGCATGAAATGTTCCCTTGGAATCTCTAATTTTCTTGAAGAGGTCTCTTGTTTTTCCTATTCTGTTGTTTTCCTCTATTTCTTTGCATTGATCACTGAGGAAGGCTTTCTTATCTCTCCTTGCTATTCTTTGGAACTCTGCATTCAGATGCTTATATCTTTCCTTTTCTCCTTTGCTTTTCGCCTCTCTTCTTTTCACAGCTATTTGTAAGGCCTCCTCAGACAGCCATTTCGCTCTTTTGCATTTCTTTTCCATGGGGATGGTCTTGGTCCCTGTCACCAATTCCTCTCATTTGGGTGGATCATGATTGGTCTAAGTCAAGCACTGTGGTCAGAGTTCTCCTTGCCAGTGGTCCGGTTAGTGTGGGTCTCCTGAGGAATGGCACCCCATCCCTCCGATGAGAAGTAAAGTGAAGTTACTCGGTCATGTCCGACTCTTTGCGACTCCATGGACTCTAGCCCACCGGGCTCCTCCATCCATGGGATTTTCCAGGCAAGAATACTGGAGTGGGTTTCCATTTCCTTCTTCAAGGGAAGTCAATTAAGGACTTCTGGAAAAGCCATCCTTCCATTTTTTAGAAGAGATATTTATGAGTAAGCATTCCTTCTTCTGGTGGTAGACACTGCTTTTTGTTTTGTTTTTCCATAGGATGCCTGGAACTGCAAGAGTCAATTTGGGACCATGAAGGAGGCCAAACTACAGGAAGACACTAGGAGGGGCCGAGTGGAAAGCGGGAAGAAAACTGGATCTTTGACATCATTGAGCTTCTAAAATCATCCTGTTTCCATACTTCCTGCTGTGCTAGATAATAATTTATGAGGGTGGATTATTCTGTTACTTACAGATATATCAGCTGACATGCACTGATGTGGGTACATAAAGAAATATGTGACAGATAGCAATTACACGGGACTGACACATCATGGTTTGATGCACAGACGGGCTGTAGCTTTTGTTCAATCATGATAGCTATAATTCCATCCTTATCTCTCCAACCCAAGAAGCACATCTGAACAAAAGGAAAAGGATGCCATCATCATCACTGGGAGGGGGAATAACCTAAATCTGTTCTTGTTTAGAAGACAAAGTTGTTTTGTAACTGACCATCTGGATGTCTGGTGCCTATACTCTGCTAATTGATAAATACTACTGTGCATGTGTGTGTGTGCACATGTCCGACTCCCTGTGACCCCATGGACTGTAGCCCTCCAAACTCAGCTGTCCATGGAATTTTCCAGGCAAGAATACTGGAATGGGTTGCAATTTCCTACTCCAGGGGATCTTCCTGACCTACGGATCGAACCTGCGTCTCCTGCATTGTCAAGTGGATTCTTTATCACTGTGCCACCTGGGAAGCCCAGCCTGTGCTTTCTGAAAGCATTCTAAGTGATGCTTTGTGGGGGGGGGCGGGCTGTTTTTGTTTTTTCCTTACCACATCTATCTCACCCTCCTGATAGAGTCCACTCTGGTCATCTCCAAGCAAGTATTTACCACCAACAAAGAGATAAAAAAAGTGAGGCCTTTGTAGTCAAATAGTTGGACATCTGAATCCTAGGGCTCTTGCCTGCTCCTCCTGCCTGGACCCAGCTGATGCACCTGCATGGCTGCTGGAAGTCATCCTACAAACCTCCCGCTAGGGACACATCAATCAGACCCTAGCCTCAAACTCTTGCCACCAAAGTATTCAAAACAAGACCAAGAAACTTCCAATAAAATGGACCAAATTTGACTCTAACCCAAGGCTTAATGCTCAAGATAGCTACATAAATTATGAATTTTTCTCCCATGGAAAAATGATACTTTTTGTTTCCCAGAGTTTGGGTTCCTTCATTTCCCCAACACGTGCTTCTAAAAGTCTGAGTCAACTTGAAGGTTCTCATGGTTCCCCTCCCACCACTGTCTATTGCAGGGCAGGTAGGACAAACCTACTGCTTTCAGAATTTTGAGGACTGAAACCTTCTTTTTGGGCCCTCTTATTCAGAGAACCCTGTGTGAGGCAGACAGAACAGGTGCTGCTGTGGCTACAGTTGTGATGAGGAGCTCTGACCCCACTTACCAAACTGTCCCCTGGACTCGAGAGGTGGTGGGATTGAGGAGTCCAACAGGTAGCCCCTCCCCCCCACATGGAGCTGCAGGGATCCTGCAAATACATTCACTGCTATTCACTGAGAAGTCTTCTCTGATGCTCCAAATCAGGCGCAGTCTCCCTACTACATGCTCTCACAAGCTCCTGTACTTCTCCTTCTGAGCTCTGACCACAAGTGTAATTAAACAAGGGTGTAATGAGTTGTTTACGGCGTCTTCCCAGCTCGAGCGTAAGTCCCATCACAGCAGGAGCTGTGCCTCTCTTGTTTAAGGTTGTATTCCTAGTGCCTGGCAGAATGCTTGGCATATATTGGTATTCAGTAAACGTGTGTTGAGTAAACAAACGCACCGTCTGAAAACCACTGACTGCTCAGAGAGGCTAGGTAAGGGCTAGGCCAGGGGATGCTGGACCTTTTGGTTTCCAAAGGTTCATTGAGTCATAAAGGATCAAAGCAAACACCAAGTGTGCATGCACAGGGTACTACACAGGAAACCGGATCCGCGAACAGTGGCAGCCCCGGCAGAGTATAAACACCCGCACGGTTTCCCGTGGTGTCACGCATGCACACACAAAACCCAAACACAGGGCTGGTTTCTCTTCCTCTCTGTCCCTTCAAATCTTCTGACCCTGGTCAGCCATGTGTCCTCCTGTTTAGTGCCCTTTCCTATCATCTCAAAGGATGAAATGGAAAGGGTACTGGATGGAGGGTCAGAAGCCAGAGTGTTGACTCTAACCAGTTGTATGACCTTGGGCAAGTCTTCAAGATGGCCTTCCCATAGTCATCCGAAAGAAACAGGTGAGTCTGTAATTTCCAGCACCTTTCCCCATCCTGACATACCATCATCATTGGCTTTGTCACCAGATCCTGAAAACTTCTCACTTAGGGCCCTTTCTCCTCTTTCCCTCTTTGGATCCATAATTCAGTGCTGCTATAGGATGCAGCTCAGCCTTGCACCTTCTAAGCCCTAGCAAAGCATCTGAAAACCCTCCCTCATTTGCCTCCAGCACTTTTATTGAGTCACTGCAGTAGAGGTATTGTGACACAACTTGGCAGGGCACCGCCATCCCCTGCAGGCTGGCTGTGTCTGCCCGCCTCCGGAAACGGCAGGATCAAGAACTTGAGCACATACCAAGGGCCCTAGATAAGCGCTGCCCTGGAGAGGAGGGCAGCACGTAGGAGACGGTGAGCATTCCGGAGACTACAATTTCAATGACTGGGGTCAACCAGCAACAGGAGACAGAGATAAAGGTGAAAGTGACTTCAGGTAATAATAGAACCTTGGAGTTTCTGCATCACATGTTTCTGCCTATGAGCACAAAACACTTTTACACCAGCAGGTAAAGGTGGAGAGGTCTAGGGGAGGCAGACGGATTATTACTCCCGTGCCATTTCTCACAGTGTACTGAAACATTAGACAGATAAAGCCAGCAGCCCAGGGTCACACAATTAGGCTTTGACACGGTGGGAATTAGAGCAGCGTCCTAATCTCACCCAGGGGCTATTTCCAGTAGACTCCTGATGGAGCCTTTGTTTATCCCTTGGTTCTACCTTATCTTACCTGCCCAGGCAGCGAGCTTGCTTTTTTCCCTTGGGGATGAACAGGGGGAAACTGGAGCGGCTCAGAGTGGGCTGACCAGCCTGAGTTCAGAATCCAGCCTTCTTGACTCGGATGCTCCAGAGGGGCCAGCCTGTGGAATGTTACTACTGTTTGTATCCGGGAGGCAAGGAAGAGCCCCCCGTGGCAGCTGAGAATGCAGAGGCTCCAGGGCTGATAAAAGTTGTAATTAACATGCACATATAACCCTTTCATCTTCAAAGGCTTTAACTAACATGAGTTAGCTATGCCTCCTATCATCTCCATGGCTGAGGAATCATTTTCGTCTTCTCAGTTTACAGATGAAGAAGTTGATGCGAGAAGCCACCCTTGGCCATGAGGTCTGGCCCTTGTTCAAAGAGGAGATTACTGGCTCCAAGCACCTTACTTCACTAGGGTTGATGGGAAAACGGAATGTGAATGAATCAGAAGAGAAGGCTCAGGGGACCAAACTCCTCTGGGAAAGAGGCTGCATTTATACCATTCTGGAAGGAGACTGAGTCTATGGTCTGACTATTTAACCAGATTGTTGCTGCTAAGTCACATCAGTCGTGTCCGACTCCGTACGACCCATAGACGGCAGCCCACCAGGCTCCCCATCCCTGGGATTCTCCAGGCAAGAACACTGGAGTGGGTTGCCATTTCCTTCTCCAATGTGTGAAAGTGAAAAGTGACAGTGAAGTCGCTCAGTCGTGTCCAACTCATAACGATCCCATGGACTGCAGCCCACCAGGCTCCTCCATCCATGGGATTTTCTAGGCAAGAGTACTGGAGTGGCTTGCCATTGCCTTCTCTGTTTAACCAGATTAAGCGGGCTAAACTCCCAGCGTTACACACACTATCAGAAAGGTACACCAGAAAAGCCTACTGCTCTATTGTGATGTCTGTGTGACACAGGAGGGTCAAATCCTCCATACTGTGCCCATAACAGACATCATTAATTGACCACAGCACTCTCTGTAGACTTCCCAGGCGGCATTAGTGGTAAAAACCCACCTGTCAATGCAGGAGACATAAGAGACGTGGGTTCGATCTCTGTGCTGGGAAGGTAAAGAGTCTGCCTGCAATGCAGGAGACCCAGGTTCGATCCCTGGGTCGGGAAGATCCCCTGGAGAAGGAAATGGCAACCCACTCCAGGATTCTTGCTGAGGAAATCCCATGGATAGAGGAGCCTGCCAGGCTACAATCTATGGGGTCGCAAGAGTTGGGCCCAACTTAGCGACTAAACCACCACCAATATTCTTGCCTGGAAAATTCCATGGAGAGAGGAGCCTGGTGGGCTGCAGTCCATAAATTCCATGGTCAGAGGAGCCTGGCGGAGTGCAGTCCATAGGGTTGCAAGCAGAGTCGGACATGACTGAAGCGACTTAGCACGCACGCATGCTATCTTTGTGGCTGAGCCAAGGTCTGGCTTCTTAGCACAGCCTCTCAGGCAGCCTTGAGTAATCAATGGGAAACAATACAGGAGCTGAAATCTGTTTGCTATTGCTGCCCTGCTGTAGAGCCTGTTTGCGATTCTCTTAAATTGCCTAAAGTTGCCAAAGTTTTTATCTCAACCAATGTTGAAGCTGATCTTTTTCTGAACTCTGTCAAGCACTGTCTAAAGAGGGTGTCATGAGAACTTCTAAGTCTCTTCAATAGAATCTCATAGATGGTGCCACTTGATCACCTGGAATCTGTCCAACCTCATCCTTCACTGTTCTTCAACATGGTGTCTCTTAATTAAAGGGCATGGAGCCCCTTACTGACCCCAATCAAGTCATTTCCCCAACTTTAAACTTTCAGTTCATTCTTTATGCTTCCCTAAGTCGCTCTCCTTTCTCTGTTCATCTTCTCACGCTCAATTCATCCTCAAATTTTACTGCTTCCATGAAACCATCCTACACAATTGCCACACACAGAAATGTCTGCTCTCTTATATACTTTCTTCACTTGTTTAGTTCTTCTTTCACCAAACAGTAAATTCTCTGACGACAGAAACTAGCTCTACTTCCCTCCCTCCTTTCCACAAAGCCAATCATATACTAGTTTTTAGCGCATTTATTGAATCGGTGGGTTTATCCCCATTTTACACCCAGAGAAACAGAGGCAACTAATAAAGGAAGAACCTTGCCCACAGTCATCCTGTAACTAAGATGGAAAAATGCTGAGCCTCCGCTGGCCACATGTGGTTCTCACTTCTCCTAGAAGGCAGTGTCTGGGGGATTGACTGGAGATACAGATGACTGGACCGTCCCCAGCAATTACCGAGAGCAATGCCAATGATAGGAGAACTGAATCCATTCAGAAGTATTTCAACTTCTGGTCAGTGGATTCTAGATGGATATGAAACAGGGCACACCCAGGATGCACTGTGATCTGACAAGGGTTTTCAGTGACCAAGAGAAGATCAGAATCCCAACAGAGCATTTAGTCTCTGACTTACCACCCTGAAGTGAAGGGTCAGTCGCTCAGTCATGTCTGACTCTTTGAGACCCCACAGACTATAGCCTGCCAGGCTCCTCCATCCATGGAATTCTCCATGCAAGAATACTGGAGTGGGCTGCCATTTCCTTCTCTAGGGGATCTTCCTGACCCAGGGATTGAACCCGGGTCACCTGCATTGCAGGCAGATTCTTTACCATCTAAGACACCAGGAAAATCCAACTTATCACCTGGACAAACTCTTAAGTAATGTAGTCTTTCTAACTTCCTTCCCCACTTCCTGCCCTCACTGAGCAGGAAGAGTTTCTCTGGTTCCACAGAAACGAAATAAATATCTTAGTAGGAGTCTAGAAATTTCTCCATAAAAGAAGCAACTCACCATCTCAAAAGACTACCTGTGTCACCTTGGTATATATATATTTCTTTGTTTTGTTTTGAGATTCCCATGGCAATCCTAGTTCTTTTCCCTACGATGCTACAGCTCATCCTCTAAGCACTGCTTTGGCTGAATACTGTGGTTCATTTTGCACCAACATGTTACAGGGATCCCTTGAGGAAAGCTGAGAAATCCAATGTGTTCATGGAGCTTTGAGAGTGAAGGACACAATCTTTTCTCTTCTTCAGGGGTTGACTTCTCTAGCCTCTTGAAGCAATGTTTGTTCAAAGAATATTGCATCTGGAAGTGAAGTGAAAGTCACTCAGTCGTATCTGATTCTTTGAGAATTCTCCAGGCCAGAATACTGGACTAGGTAGCCGTTCCCTTCTCCAGGGAATTTTCCCAACCCAGGGATTGAATCCAGGTCTCGCCCGCATTGCAGGCGGGTTCCTTACCAGCTGAGCCACAAGGGAAGCCCTATTGCATCTGGATCCTGTGGCTATTCCAAGGACTGACTTTGGGCAGTTTTAGCTGTGGGACTGACACCTGTTGCTAACTTCTCTGGCTTAGACTTCATCTGCTCACCCGCAAGGGGTCAGAAGGATCTGGAGGAGTCCTCTGAGCAGAGCACCCTGGTCCAGGAGTCCATCCGGCCAATTGGTGTTTAGAGTGTGACTCGGTCCATATGCTTGTTGTTTCTGGTGTGGGTTAATAATTCACTTCTGATATTTAGTACAAACAAGACATCACTCTTGTGTGTTGGGGGGCAGTTGCGGGGGGAGGGACTGCACCATAGTGTATTATTCCTTGCATTAGCTTTTATGAGGCTTAGGTGCTCATGGGCCTGCAGAATGGTGGATTTACAGAATGTGAGGCTGGGAATGGACTGCACAGATCAACTAGAATCCTGCTGTTTCATCTGACACACGGAAAATTGGAGGCACACTGGAGTAAAATGATTGGCTCTGCATCACACAGTCCATCAGTTACAGAGAGGTGCTTAAGAATTATAGTCATTTCTATACTCGAGGCGCCTTCTGTGCGCCAGACTCGAGCTCCAGACTCTAGGTGCTGAACATCGTTCTAGACACTTAATGTGTGCAGCCACTGGGGCTCATGCACTCTAATGGGGCTGGGAGGAGAATCAACCTGTTTCACAGCCGTTGCTCCTTCCACACAGCCCTCCTCCAAGGCCAACCTTCTCATTCCCATCCCACCACACGGAATAGCTGGTTCGGTACAGAAGGTCTTTAAACCATTGAAAGAAAGAACTCCTCCCTTTTTCCCTTTTAAAATAGTGACCAAAAAGCCCACCTCTTTTCTCTGAGTGTCACTGGAACATGATTTTGAGGCTTAGATTCCGTGTATATGAGGTCAGATTTGGCAGTGCTGGGGCTGAGAGGCAGACAGACCTCTAGGAAATTAAGATCCTTGGTCTACTAGACAAAACCCAGTGATCTCTAAACTTCTCCTGCCTTGCCTGATATGTCAAACTCGAAGAAAGACACACTCAAATTAGAAAGAATGCAGAGTAAAGTGATGTCAAGGAGATGTGAGGATTAATATAGGAAGCGTGAGAAAAAAAAAAAAGGTTTCTATAGATCAGAAAGATTTAAAAAGATGAAAAAACATTAGCCAGAACCTATGAAAATCACAAAAGGTAAACGATAATAAAGATGGCTTTGCTAGCCAAATCTAGAACTTTCATTCATTCAGTCCAACATTTATTGAACATCTACTATAATTGAGAAACTGACAGATGGGAACCTCGAGGATACAAAATTGCACATAATGTACATAAAACATAAGCTTTCCCCTAAGAAGCTTATAGACTCACCTGTGAAAGAGAACACAGACCATAATACAGCTCAGCAGCATCCTTTGAATTTTTTAGATAGAAATACGCTTGTGGGGTTTTCATGAATTATCAGGGAGAAACAACTAGTAGACAAAAGGGCAAAGCGAAAGTCACTTGAGGAAGTCTAGAGGAAAGGTCTCCAACCCCTGGGCCACGGACCAGTTTCGATCTGCAGCCTGTTAGGAACTGGGCTGCACAGCAGGAGGTGAGCAGTGGGTGAAACTAAAACCATCTCCCCGCCCTGTCCATGGAAAAATCGCGGTCCATAAGACTGGCTCCTGGTGCCAAAAAGGTTGGGGACTGCTGGTCTAGAGGGATGAATCTGACCTCTAAGGTTGACCTTGGGAAGATAACTAGTTCCATCACACAGAATCCACTACAAAGATGAAGTTCTGGGCAGGAGATTTCTATGGCAGTATTACCTGTCTCTCCAAACTCTGCTTTATGTCTATGTGACCAGCTTTCTTGTGGGTACCTATACCCTTGTCCTCCCCTTGTAGGGAAGTGTGGCCCTGAAACTCACTAGTGGCCGAGGGGCTGACTCAGTGACGTCAGCTGGTCTGCTATAGACTATAAGATGACACTCAGCTCTGCTGGAATCTGCTTCATGAACTGGACACATGCAACAATGGCAACATTTGTAACTGGCATACAGTATTTACGCCATTCGGTACTTTTGGAGCCAGGAAACTGGCTAGAAATGATCTTCCAAGCCAGAGGCAAGAGACCAGGTCTGAGCTGCATGGAATTGTTCCTTTCTCCGTAGCATCTCAGGTTCCGTAACAGTGAACACTTGTGAAGAGGCCTTATCATCCCCACTCTAAATATCTTGGTGGGTTCTCTTTGAGAGAGGAAGTAGAAGATGCTGCCTAGATCCACTACTGATGTGTGGTTTCTTCTAGAAGGCACTGCAGACCTACTCAAGTGCAAAAAGATGTACTAAAATTGAAACAGATGGGGCTCTATGATGAGTCGCTGCTCCCAGGACAAAGGCCCAGCTGCCTACCTGCAGGCTGAGTCGGAGGTTTCCAGGGGCCTCTGCTTCCTTCCTTCCGGGAGAGCACCCAGAAGAAATGCTACCTGCCCTCTCCCATGCAAAGGTCATCTGCTGGGCCAAACAGCAGCCAAGCCACAGGTTTGCACTGGAGCTGGGAAGGGCAAAAGTAAATGTCTAGTTTTGGCCCAATTTCATGTGCCCAGAGTAAGCATGGCCTGCTGCCTGACACTCTTCGCTCTCAGAGTCTATCCTTCATCTCCAGTTCTAGCTTGTACAGAAAAGGTCCTGGCATTAAAGACCCTTAAGCTAAGGGCAAACATTTTTACTGTTTTTTGATTGGTTCCTTTCCCAACTTTATCCTGTCATGAGCCAAGGTCCTAGCCTTCATCCACCATCCAGGGGACAAGTACTGACGTGATACTGAACAAATGACAGTTCACCACCCCCTTGAATCCTACTCCTTCCTTAACTCCCCCGACTCTGCATCCCGTATGGAAGTAAGCAGAACTTCTATCCAGGGATTGGAATGAATAAGCCACACAGAGTAGGAATGGGAAGACATTTCCATGACAACTTCTTTCTCCTTCATATCTGCAGCTCCAGCCCCCTCCTCTGACATCATGCACATAAAGGGAAAGCAAATCCAGCTCTGTGGATGTTATGATCCTGCCCAGCAGTGTACCAGCAGGTGTGAAGACAACCAGCAAGCATACTAGCAGGTACCACTGTTTGGGTTTCTGGGCATGCTGATGTCTAAGGTGATAATGAGATGAACTAAGGAAGGCAGAGCAATGCAGTCAGCAAGGACATGAACCCTGTAGCTAGACCACCTGGACTTGAAACCCAGCTCGACTACTTACCAGCTCTGTGGCCTTGGGCAAGTTACTCAAATTCTCTATGCCTCTGTTTTCTCATATGTAAAAGAGGGATAATACGAGCACGCCTTCCTAAGGTTAGTGCATGGATTAAACATGTTAGTAGAGGGAACAGGATGATGTCAGTTTGTGGTCAGGACTCTGTGTTTGCTATTATTACTAACAGTAGTGACAGTATCTCCAATATACACAACTGCCTGCAAAGAAACAAACACAGAAGGTACAAGAGCTCTAACTCTCCAGAAAGGTTGAGGGTTAGAAAGATAAACTTTCAGGCACAGCTCAAGGAGACTCACCACGACCCCACAGCAAAGCCTCAAAATTACTGGTCTCTGTGAATTCTCTCTCTCCCTAGAATTTTGCAATTAATGTTCACTCTCAAAAGCTGAAGACTTGGGAAAGATTTTGGGGACCTGGGTTTTGCAAATCACCTCCTTGGTGACTCAGCCCCTCCCCACCCACCTGGGACCTATCTGCCCACACTTGCTCTTAGGAGAGACTCTTGCCTCAAGAGGACACACCCAGGCAGTCGATGCACCCCCAAACTCAGGGAGATCTGGGTTTGTGAGGTTCTGGACCCCCATGACACTCACCCCTCATCCTGCCCCCAAGTTTCACAGGGTAGATGAGCCATGGGTAGGCAGGACCTGCCCCATTTGTGGTCAGCGTCACACATGGCAAGTTCTATGGAGACAAAGCACCGTTGGCCTCCATATCAGATGTCAGGTTTTGCTGAAGACCTTTAGTAGCTGCAGGAGACCCACAGAGAAGGCAAGGATCTTCTGGAAAGTACTTCCACTTCTCTGCCAGCTGCTAACACCTTCCAGAAATCGGAGAAAGGTAGTGTTGGAAGGGTTGGAAGGGAGTGTGGGTCTCTCACCCAAGAACTCCAACGTTAGATTAGCATCTCCAAAATAAGCCAGAGTTCCAAGCGGGCCACTGCCCAGGAGCGTTTTATTTTGAGGTTTCAATGTGGGACTGGGTGTCATCATCCGGCCTAGCTCCCACTCCCTCCTTGGCCCAAGAAGTGAGTCATGCTGTCCTTAGACAGACGTCCCCAGTCACGGCAAGCAGCCACCAAAGCCACAAACAGATGGGTGATCTCCCTACTTGGGCAGACCAAAAACGAGCCCTGTGGTGGGCAGCTGTCCAGCCAAGTGCTCATCTCAGCCTTGTCTTGAAGGCAGTCCTCACGGCCGGGATCATGTACAGATAAAGGCCTCTGGATCTCAGGTAGACTGTGTAGCATGTTTCTGCGTACCTGGAGGTAGTAATTTCTATATTCTAAATATTCATTTCAGTTCAACAGTGACAGATAACAAATATGGGCCAGGACTGCATTCTGAGACTACAAAAATGAATGCGATTCCTCCCTGATGTCAGGGGGGCTCCCCCCCACAACACTGCAGAAGAGAGATAAGAGAAGATCTATCTGGTCTGGGGTTTTCTGGCAATGAGAAGTGTGAAAGTCATGAGCACCTCTTGGCCCCAGAAGATAAATATGCTTATTGATCTTAATTTCACTGTGCAGCTTTTAGGCTAATTAACTAGGGACCTATGGGGACCAGATATCTCCTTGTCAGAGATGAGGCTGGCCACCATTCCGTGACGCCAGGGATTCTCAGCTGGGGGTGACTTTATCACCACCCCCATTTGGCCATGTCTGGAGGCAATACAGGCTGTCACACCTGGCGGGGGGCGGGGGTGGGCAGTGGCAGGCGTGCACTATCAGAATCTAGAGTGTGAATAAACCAGAGATGCACCGTCAGCTGTTATCCAGGAAACCCTCCACTTGGCCACAAGCTACCTGAGAGCGAGGACTGTGCCCTGCTGACCATGAACTCTCAAGACCTAGCCGCTTGGTGCACCACATAGGCAGCAAGTACGTAAGCCTTTGCTGGATATATTGTCCAGTTAATGAACCTGCTCGAGAGTGGGTGATGAATGGCAGGGAAACAGAAATACACACGGCCCGAGCTCATTCCCGCTTCTTCAGATGCTCAGATCTTCTCTTGTGCACATGGCCCCCGGTTCTTCCCCATCACTGAGTCCCCCAGCCCTCCTGGCTGTGCCTTGGCTCAGCAAGGCTGTCAGTCCTGTGGTCCTAGTTGGCCAGGCTGTCACTCCTTGGTATGGTGTTCCCCACGTAGGACCTTAAGGTTCTTGGATAGTCCCGCATCTCTCACATTTAATTTTAATCCCGTGATACCCAGTACGGTGTGGGACCCACAGAAGACACCTTATACAAGCTTAAAGACTGAGCAGCAATACCACATTATGGGTGGACACACGCGTTCAGATACTTACACACCTATGGGCACACCCACCATGTATATATCCACACCTAGCAAGCTACATTGGAGAAGGAAATGGCAACCCACTCCATTGTTCTTGCCTGGAGAATTCCAGGGACGGGGGAGCCTGGTGGGCTGTCTATGGGGTCACACAGAGTCGCGACTTAGCAGCAGCAGCAAGCTAAAACCCACTATGTCACTTTCCTTGGGGCTTCACATATTGGGATGATCAAGAAAGAGAGAGCAGAGGGGCACAAATGTTCCTCTCCAAAGTACAAATTTTCTGAACCAGATAGTAATTTAATTGGACAGTAATTTAATTAGGCTGATTCATGAGCTGTAGAGATGGGATCTTCACTCATCACACAAAGTCATGCACTTATTTGTAGAAAAAAGTTTATATTAAGTCAAAATATACATTGGACCTCAACTGGTAGAATATATACATGTTTGAAATCCTGACCCTCCTGGAAAACCCAGAGTTCCCAACCGTTGTGTCCATGCCAAGCCAAATCCCACAACCACACACTTAAAAAAACACCTCTTCTTTACTCTGGAAGATCGGGCTGGCTTCCCAAATCCTTGCTGGGCAGCTTGGAGGGAGCACACTTTTTAAGAAAAATATCAACTGCAAGGAGATCCAACCAGTCCATTCTAAGGGAGATCGATCCTGGGTGTTCATTGGAAGGACTGATGCTAAAGCTGAAACTCCAATACTTTGGCCACCTCATGCGACAAGTTGACTCACTGGAAAAGACTCTGATGCTGGGAAAGGTTGGGGGCGGGAGGAAAAGGGGACGACAGAGAACGAGATGGCTGGATGGCATCACCAACTCGATGGACATGAGTTTGAGTGAACTCCGGGAGTTGGTGATGGACAGGGAGGCCTGGCGTGCTGTGATTCATGGGGTCGCGGAGAGTCGGACACGACTGAGCGACTGAACTGAAATGAACTGAATCAACTTGCTAAGGGATTAAGACTGGCGTTCCAATTTAAGGTTGGAGGCATCAGCCTCCCCTGGCGAGTCTAGAGAACACTGGTGTGTTTCCTACTGAAGCAAAGACACAAAGGAAATTGAGTCATCAGCATCTGGCTGTGCAACCCCTCAGACATTCTCTCTGAAGCAGAAAAGATCCCCTTTGAGAACTCCACTTGGTCTGGCGGGATTTGCCACCTGCTTCAGTTCATTCTTTCACAAGACCCACTTCCCTTTCAGTCTCTGGGTAGACTCAACTAAATAGGAGGTATGGGGAAACACAAGGGTGGCCTGTAACTCAGCCCCCATCCCAGCCAGGATGGGTGGCCAGGGGAGGCCCACTTCCCTCCCACAACCTCCTCTTCATCAGGGACTCCCCACCTGGAACCGTCTGACACTGAAGGCCAAACTGAAATCTCACTTGAGTGGCCACGTGTCACCTCGCACCCCACACTGACTTTCCATTCAAGATCCCTGCCTTTTCTGGAGAACCGTATCAGCCCATCACTGGGGTCCTCGACCCTCCCCCTCACTGGGACACACACAACCTGCTAAATGTTGAGGGTTTCCACTGAGCACGTAACAAGGGGACTTCCTGGGTCATTGCACCTAGAATGCTTGCAGGGTCAGAGCCTCTGCAAGCCCCCCCCCTCTTTTTTTTTTGTTTCCAGGCAGAAAGCCTTGCCCCGACTTGTCTCTTAGACAAGGAACAGCCTCTCCCTTTTTTCCAAGCCTGCAAATGAGAGCATGTCTAGAAGGGCAGCTGGACTCTGATAAGGGAATTGACTTATTTTAGTAACAAATAGCTAGGCTGGCATCTCTCGACAGCTGTGGCCAGAACTGGAGAGAGACAGGCCAGGGCAGAGCAGGGCAGCCAAGAGTTCTCAGCCTGCCGGGGAAGAGGAAAGCCACTAATCCCAGGCTTCACGTATGCTGGCCTCACACAATTTCCAGAGTCCTCCAGAGGCAAATAATGAACCAAAGGAACAGAGGCACTGGGGTCTGACACAGAGGATGTGGGACAGCAGAGGACCCCAACTCCATCGCTCATTCTGGCTGTGTGTCCTCGGGCAAGTCATTCCATCTCCCTGAACCTCCCAACTTCTTTATCTAGAAAATGGAATGAAAAGATCGCTAAACATACCCAGGGCTGTTGTGAAGCTTATACAGGATAACCTGTTCAAAGCCCACGGCTGAATGCCTCGTATGAAGTTGTGTGCATGTGTGCTGAGTTGTGTCTGACTCTTTGTGACCCCATGAACTGTGAAGCCCTCCAGGCTCCTCTGTCCATGGGATTTTCCAGGCAAGAATACTGGACTGGGTTGCCATTTCCTCCTCCAGAGCCAGGGATCGAACCCACATTTCCTGCGTCTCCTGCCTTGCAGGCGGATTCTTTACCACTAAGCCACTAGGGTCAGTGCTCAGTAAATGGTATTTCCTGCCGATTTAGGACCCTACTTCGTGGAGAAACCGAGTGTCAGGCTTTTAAAGCTGGGCTGCTGCTGACTGAGAAGAATCCAGCAACACTCCAGGAGACACTGGACAGTACAGAGGCTCTACCCCAAGCAGCCACTTTGTTTGATAAGAAGAAATTTATCATCTTTATTCTTAAACTCAAACTGAATATATTGTGAAGGAAAATATAAAATTGTATTTATCATTTAAGACAGCAATTTAAGGTGTGAAACAAACGGTGCTCCCTCTGTAGACCACACATTCCCCACCTACTATAAGTAGTGGAGGTGCGGCTCAGTCCTGGAGGATTAAGGTATTTCAGAGACCTGAGGTTTGGAAAGCGTCCTGTGCTAACACTCGGCCTGAGAGAGGGCAAGTCACCTTTCTGTCTTCGGGGATCTGTTTCCTCCTTGGGAAAAAGAAAGGGTTTTTCTAAATGATCCTTGGAGTCCCCATCTCTGAGTCTACAATAGTGAGTCAAGAAATATTTCGTGAATGAGTGGAAAGGGATCTGTCATAAACTAAGAATTTCATGCTGCCCAGCAGCCTCTCCAAATTGCGTGGACCAAACTGGAAAAAGAACGGAAACTTTTTCTACTGGCTGCAAGACTCAAACACACCTACTTGGCACTGTGCCTTTGCAGGAAGGAAGATGTCCATTGTGTATTTGGGGAATAACTGAATTAACTGATGCTAACCAACCTCAGCGGGAATGGAGGTTGGCTTTGTTGCTGCTTCACCTGGGAAAACACAGCCAAAAGTCTAACTCCCAGAAAGAGGGGTCTCTGATGCTCAGAGGGATCAGAAGGGTGCCAGCCACCCCCAAAGCCCCAGAGCTCTTAGATGCACCCCTCTTTCTAAACACCAGGGGCACAATTCTCTAGCAAGGACCTCTCACCCACAGAGGAAAGGAGGCAGACAGGTACAGAGGGCTCGCTTCACTGCTCTTTACCCAGGGCTACTTTTCTTCCTTCCACGTGTGAAACCTAGTTCAACATATCTGCTCTCCAACTTAAGAGTTTGGGTCCAATGCTGCTTAACTGTGTTTGGCTGTGTCTCTACTTCTTGCTTTTCAGCATGAAGATCAGACCCTTTCTTCCTCCCCAAAACCTTGCCACTTGCCAGAATGCTCACACTGTCCTCTGGAGCCCACCGCCTTCGCTGGTGGGGCACCAGAAGAGCCTCCCCGCCCTTTGTCCTTCCTCTCTCCGCCTGCCCGGCCCGAGCCCACTGTTAAGTCACATCTCTTTTCCAAGTCTCAGTTCCTTCCAAACAGCTTTACAAGCACATGAAAGCCTGGGCCCAGGCAGTCATTGCTACTGGCATTTTTTTGGGCTTCCTCCAAATGACGCTGCCCAAAGGGACCACGGAAATCCAGAGCAGGAGTAAGCCTGCCCATCTGGGGGGAAGGGAGGAACTTCAAGGGTCGGGACAGTGCCAAATATCGGGGGATGGGGCCCTTTAGAAGAATTTGGGTGACAGGATGGAAGAAGTCAGGAGTCAGAATCCTCAGAAGCAAAGCAGAAGATGCCCTGGGGAGGTAACATATAAATGGACTTCCCTATAGGCAAGGGAGACACCAGCCTGGTTCCTCTTCCCTGAAGCCAGGCTCACAGCTCTCCTGAAATCTTTCCCTACTCTCTCCCATCCCAAGTCTTTCTGCCTTTCAAGAGATCCTTGGAGCTCCAGTTCCCCTCTGAAAGGCTCCTCTAAAGCCTCCAGTCCACCACCTCCTTCCACAGAATCCTTTCTGAGTTTGTCCATGTCATTCATACAGCTTAACCAGTGCTAACTAAGCAACAGGCAAAGAAGCTTGGTTCACAGAACCAGCAGTCTTCTGACTGTGTGAACACAGGCAAGTCACTTAACCTCTCTGAGCTTCCGTTTGTTGCCCTCCTGTAAAACAGGGCTAACAACAGGACACTTCCCAGTGGGCCATTGTTGAGGGTAAAAAGAGATAACACATGTAAAGAATGTAGCACAGTGCCTGGCCCAGCCCCAATGTAAAATAAACGGTGGCTGGTGCTGCCATTGTGATTACTGTTAATTATTACTATTAATTATTATTTTTCTGATTCAGGAATTTAAATCCTAGACCTTCACTTATCCTCAGTCTAAAGTATCCCGGTAGGACTGTCTCTTACTTTCCTGGTACCCCCAGAGCTGGGTTTAATAAACACTTGCTGAGTAGAATTAACCATAGGTTGAGCTGTCTTAATGACCCAGCTGGCACTTCTTAAAAGAAAAATTAATTTTGCTAGCGATAAGCAAATCAGCCATGTAATTATCTGTACATATAAAGACAAAGAAAAGGAATGCTTGGAGTACAGCCTCGCCAGAATACCTCACACGCAGCCACCCCCTCGACAGCCCCTGAGAGGCACAGACCCTGTGGGGATGGGATACCAGCTCCGGGATCCCTGATGCCACCCAGGAGCCTGCTTCCCTGTCCTGCTCCAAGGCTGCCAGGCACCGATAGGGAGCCACATGACTGTCTGGATTTCCCCTAACTGATTGGCAGCCTGCAGGAGGTTGCCAGGATGGAGCAGCTGGCCGAGTCACTGCCTATCCTACTCACACTCCCTGCCCCAGGCTGGCACCTCGTGGCGACCCAGAACCTTGCCACAGAGAAGGTTCAAGTTCCCACAAGCGTTAAGATTGTTAGTGACTGGAGCCAACTGCAAGAGCTTTGGAACCTAGGTGAAATGGGGGAGCCACAGGAACGCAGGACCCCCTGCTGGGAAGCTTGTTGCCACCAACTCTCAAACATGGCAACAGTGCCCACCTCTATGGCGACTTTGCCAACACCCCTGTCCCTACCCCAGCCCCTGTCCCTGCCCTGCGCAGCCTGGCTTCAAGCGCCCTTGGGCACAGGAGTCTGTTAATCCAGACACGGGAGGCGCACCCAGGGGTACAGTTCTTTCTGTCTTGTGCTCCACCAGCTCCAACCACCCCACCCCAAGCCGCTCCAGCAGCCTGCTGCCCAGCACACTTTTCTGCGCTCTTTCTCTTGGCCGGTCCACAAAACGGTGCTTCCCACCAACAGGCGCTCCAAGAGCTTAGCGCAAATCCTTGCCCGGTCCTCCTTGGCCACATCCCAGCCGCTCGCCGCCCACTTGACCCCGACGCCCCCAGGGCCAACGGAGCCCGGGCGGCGGGGTGCGGGCCACTCCCTCCCGCCCGGGCGGGCACTCACCGATCTGCGCCAGGCTCAGCGGCACGAGGCAGAGTCCCCAAGCCGCGCGCCACCAAAACGTGTCCATGGCGTCGGAGCGAGCGAGCGGGCGAGCCGAGTGGAGCCGGAGGGGCCGGGCGCTGGGCGGGGGCCGGCGGGGCACGGGGCGAGCAGGGCGCCCGGGCCTGTCGGAGGCTGGGGTCCGGCTGGCAATGAGGGCGCCTCGGAAGTTGGGTGCAGTTTTTATTCGAGGGTTGAGAGAGTGACCTAAGAGGGAGGGAGCGAGGGAGGACACACCCAAGCGAGGGGGCTGTGACTAAGCAGCCGGCAGAAGTTTAAAGACGTACCAGCTCTCCTTCGCCCCGGCCCCTCCGCCCCCGCCCCGGGCTCCCCCGAGATAATACAGCGGGCTGCCTGGGCGCGCACCCGGGAGCGCCGAGGGGTCCCCGTGCACCCAGGACGCACCGACTTTTCTCTCCTGGCGGCTGGGAGCGCAGCCTCTGGCCGCAGGAGGGAATGACTGAGTCCTGAAACCTCGCCCCTTTGGGTTCAGCCTCTGGCCTCTCCCCTCCGCGAAGTTTCTCTTTTGAACTCAGGCTGGGGAACTCTTCTCTGTGCGTTTCACAGGCAGCTGGATATTCTGGGAGGGGCTGGGACAGTGGAAGTGTGGTTTTTCCCTGCCCATGGTTGGGAGCTTGCGATTGTTCCAGGGGAGGGAGGAAGAGCTCATCGACCTTCCCTTGAAAGAGAAGGGAGTTCATTAACACGCTTCGGATGGTCTTTTGATTCTTACCAGGACTGCTCAGGGAAAGCGAATGGTAGCCAGCCATGGGGCTGGTATTTGGCTCTGCTGAGCTGTGCCTCATCTTCCGGTCCCAGGCTGGCACCTGGTTCCATCCATCCGTTCCTCCTTGGCTTACTCACACTCTCACTCATCCTCCCAGACACCCACGGATTCCTCTATCTACCCATTTTATCTTACATCTCTCCAGGGCTCACACCTCTTTCTACCCTCCTGCCCATCCACCATGTACTCACACGCACCCAGCCTCCTGTCCAGCCATTTACCCAACTACATATCCTTTCGTCTGCCCATCCATCAACCACATTTTCTTCCAACCACCCTCCCATACAACCTCTCACCCGTCTATTCTTAATCTTTTCACATCTCTTTGTAAATCCACATCCATCTATATACTGTGCTCCCCTCTGTCCACCCACACCCACATATCCGTTCATACAGTACTCACACATCATCCGTCCATCATCTACATATCCACTCATCATTGTATCCCTCCACTCACCCACCCACACATCGATCCCTTCTTTCCTGCTCCCACTTATATTCTTATCTATGTGACTGTTAATCCACTTTCTCTTCTCATCTAGTTTACTCAGAGAATCTCAGAAAAGCGAGGAGATTGTCATATTCCTCATTTTGAGTTTGAAAAATCATACTTTGCATCATGATTCCATATCTGTCTGTAACATTGTGATGCAATGTTTGAAAAGCAAATGCAGCATTTATTGCTAACTTGGACCACTGAAAGCAAATCTGAATGGAATTCTTGCCTGGTGAGACACACAGAATATGATAGCGGTTACCAGAAACTGTGACAAGACCCTGAAAGAGCCTTGCCAGCATTTTTAAGGCAAAATAATCACTTTTTTGTTTTGGTGAGCAATTGGAACATTTGATCAGATAAAAAGGTTGAAGGAGGACAGCAAGATATGAGGCTAGGGGGTAAGCAGGGGCCAGTTTGTAAATTATACTAGGAAGTTTGAGCTTGATCCCTAAGAAACAGGAAGTCAATGAAAATTTACTTTGCTGTTGCTGTTTGTTGTACTAAAATACACCTAATAGAAAATTTAACATTTTAGCCATTAGGTAGCATTTCATGCAGTCACGAAATTATGCAGCCATCCCCACTAGTTCAGGCTGCCATAACAAAGTACTATAGACTGGGTGGCTTAAACAACCAATTTATTTCTCACAGTTCTGGAGGCTGAGAAGTCCACGATCAGGGTGCCTGTATGGTCCGGTTCTGGTGAGAACACTCTTCTGGTTTGCAGAGAGTCATCTTCTCTGTCCTGTCCTATCCTCACAAGAGGGAGAGAAGGGGATGGAGGAGGAGAGAGAGGACAAGCTCTCTTGTGTGCCTCTGCTTATAAAGGCACTAATCCCATTCACGGGAGCTCCAGCTCACATGGCCTAAACTACCTCTCAAAAGCCCCACCTCCTAATACCCTCACACTGGGAGTTAAGATTTCAACACATGAACTTGCAGGGGTGACAAACATTTAGAACAAATGCTATGTAGTTCAGTGTGAGTTCTGAGCTGGGAAGAGCCTGCTTGACTAGGGGCTGCTCCTCTTGCATTTTCAGGGAGAGTATTTGGAGCTGAAAGATCACTGGACTTACTGTTCCCCAGCTGCTCAGTGGCTGACATTCCACATCTCAAGGGGTGGCCCGTCTGAAACCAAGAGCCCCACTTGACCAACAGGTACGCTGATAAACGCTACAGTAGTAACTGAGTTGGCCGAGCCATCTGTGACCAAGAGGACACTTTCCTTCAGCAACTGGGGGCAAACTGGCTTCCAAGCAGATCTTCAGGCTCTGATCACATGAGAAACCAGGCCCAGTGAGTTTCACGGAAAGAACACTGGACAAGGAATGACCTTGGCTGTCTTGTGTCACCTCCAGGGTTTTCAGCTTTTGTTTTGTTTTGGAGGAGGGGGGAAAAGTAAAATGGGTATTTGTAGTCACTAGAAACACTGGAAACAATGTGTATCTTTCTGTTCCATAGAACTAGGTATTTCCTTGGAGACTCCTCAGAAACATACACAGAGGTCAAAGCAAAGGCTTAGGTGTGCGCTATGCCTCCCGGACGGGAGAAGGAAATGGCAACCCAGTCCAGGATTCTTGCCTGGAGAATCCTGTGGACAGAGGAACCTGGAGGGCTGCTGTCCATAGGGCTACACAGAGTTGGACACGACTAAAGCATAGCATGCATGCATGCATTGTAGAAGGAAATGGCAGCCCACTCCAGTATTCTTGCCTGGAGAATCCCAGGGACAGAGGAGCCTGGTGGGCTGCCGTCTATGGGGTTGCACAAAGTCGGACACGACTGAAGCGACTTAGCAGCAGCAGCAGCATGCCTCCCCCACTAGAGTCCCCATCCCAGCCACAGAGTTCCCTCTGGCATCAATGTTATACACTAGACTGCTGAGTGAGATTTCATTTTGACAAAGAATTTTACTTCAGGCAAATATTAAAAACCACTAGACTGGGTCATCTTGAACCCTGGTCCCCTCTGCACTTCTGCAGTAAACAATCAGCCAAGGAAGAAACTGGTATGAAAGTGTTTTGCAAACGGTAGAGGGGCATGCAAATTCTCAGGCATCGTAATTAGGATTCTTCTCCCAGGGGAGATCTTTTGCCAGCCTGCTTCCCGATAATTCAGTGCAGGACTGAGGTTGTTTGCCCCCATGCCACAAATGACTCATTTCAGGCTGACCTGGTGACTTACTGAGTCAGGGCCACCCCTCGGGAATTCCTGGATCACCTCTCAGAGCAAACCCCACCCCCTGTTCACCTCTGACGCCCCTCCCTTGCTCTGCCCACACAACTGGCCTCAGCAGGACTTTCCCTGCTCTTCTCTGAGCCTCTGTAAAGCTTAAATCCTCAAAATTGATGATTTTAGGTGGTCAGTGTCTATTGCAGGGGATACTTCTCTAAGCCAAACTATGAGACGTGGGAAAGTGAAAAAGAGAGCTTGAATTGATCTGGGTTGACGTGAGATTACACTATTTGGGAAGAATCCAGGATGCAATCAGCAGCCTTGGATGAGGAAACCCCAGCCTGAGCCTCGGCTCTCCTGCTTATCAGTTGGTGACTTTATTTGGGTCTCTTAACCTCTGGGAGTTTTAGTTATCCCATTAGTTATCCCATCCGCAAATAACAAATTCTCATCCCATTGACGTTAATAAGAATGTTATCACAGTTATGAGTAGTAAGTGAAATAAGGCATCAGGACTCTTTCCTGGGATCCCTGCTTCATGATGGGAAACTATGACCCACCAGCCTCTAAGCTATCTTGGGAGAGGACCATGTTTGCCTTGGGTCCCCGTACTCAGTTCCGGATGCCGGGTAATTGCTGTCTCTAGTGTCCGTACTGCGCTCAGTAAATAAACACGACATAAATGCAAAAATACTATCTTTTTCCTCCCAACACACATTATAGGGTGACTTCAGGAATCACATGATCCAGTAGGTAGAAGCATTTCAACAACCTGACACTTCTGAGACGTAGGCAGGCAGCAGTGTCGTTCTGGGTGACCACTTTCAGCAGACCCAGGACAGCCGGAGCATAGTTCCCTCTGGCAGACTAGAATTGTTTATTTTTCTTACTAAAATATTGGGGCCTGCTGGCTGTTATTACTGACTAATAATAAATTGTGGTGTTCTTGAGCAAAGAAAAGTCAGATCTAAACCAAATGTTAGCAGGCCTGTGTGGAGTAAGGCTGGGAGATGGAAACCGAATCATGGGATTTGAGGATTATGAACATACCAGGCCACTGGGCTCTTTTAAAGGGATGATATCCAGTTCTTTTCTCCCAGACATGGAATAGTTTGGCAAAGGAAAGAAAAAGTGCCATTCTGGTTCAGCTTTCACTCAAAAAAATAAATCCATTCTTAGATCACCCTCCCAGTGTGAATTCCACACATTCCCATGAGCAGCAATGAAAAAGCTCTTGTGCAATAATCACTAATGAAGTCCAAGTATACTGGTCATTTGGGATGCAGTCTTCAAGATAAATCGATGAAGTTGCATGACTAATTGGTCTTAACCAAGTGTGACTATGGAACTGAGCCTTTAGGATCACTAAGGTTTTCAAAGTATGGCAACCGAAGTAGCCAGTGCATCCTGAAAATGAAGGGGACGGGGTGCCTCTGGGGTCTGGGTAGGTCCATGTCAGTTGCAAAATGAGGTTCACACATGCCTTGGGAAGTTAAAATGGTATGCCATTGGACCAGATCACTCAGCTGGATAGAAACTAATTAAGAAATGTGAATTGTCAAGATGAGATTTGAGTGAATGGTATGTGACCTCATGTAGTAGCCTAATTAGGAGGAAGACAAGTGAGAATGTATATTGTATGCACAGTTATTTAAAAGAAATATAATTATATTCCTTTTAAGTATGGAGTAACTAAAATTCGTATCTATTCATCTTCTCTCCACATCATGCAGATTGTTAGTTAAACATCTCTGGAAAGTCTTTAAGGGGTCTTCATTAATGGACATTTAAGCATGATGAATGTTGGTCATACCCGTAATCGAAATGTAATGGTGGCTGATATCCTTGGGGTAATCTAAAAATTGTTCTCTTCATCCATTTGCTATGTGACCATGTGACTATTAGGCGCAGAGCAAAATTCAAGCATTTTTGATTCTATCATAATTAGTCATCACCACCAATCACCACTCTGTCACTGCCACCTGCACCCTCACTGTTTTGTGACCACCACCACACCACCATTATCACTGCCACTGCTGCCACAGCCTCATTATCATAAGCCTCGCAGCTCAACACCAAACTGTATGCCATTTAGTTATCCTGACAACCATATGAAAAGTTCGTTCCTATTTTACAGAGAAGGAAGCCGAGGTTCAGGAATGTTAGGTGACTAATCCAAGGTCAAATCACCATTTTACTTAAAAGAAGCCTCTTCTGCCATTAAGAGATATAGAGATAGAAACATTTTGTCTCATTCTGATTCTTGATCTATTAATAGCAAACACACTAAGACTAGACTAGTGGAGTCTTAATTAGTTTTCACTCAATTTTATTCCATCAGTTTCTTTTAGGAAGGAAGGTTTCCTTTAGAAGCTTTTGTAGGAGTTGGGGAGGTAGAGAGGAGTTTCAGTTCACTTCAGTTCAGTTGCTCAGTCGTGTCCGACTCTTTGCGACCCCATGAACCGCAGCACGCCAGCCTCCCTGTCCATCACCAACTCCCAGAGTTTACCCAAACTCATGTCCATTGAGTTGGACAGGAGTTTACTAAAGTAAAATATAGAGAATATTGATTCTCACAGCTCACTGAAAAATTAGGCTCTTAGAATGAGGCAATTTTATTAATTTTAAACTTTATTGAAGTAAAGCTGATTTACAATATTGTGGTTAATTATGGCTGTATAGCAAAATGACTCAGCTATTCATATACACATTTTTCATTTTCTTTTCCATTATAATATATCACAGGATAATGAATATAGTTCCCTGTGGCATACAGTAGAACCTTATTGTTTAAGAATAAGGCAACTTAAGTACATAAACTAAAGTTTTGCTTACTTACTATAAAATTCTAGATTTGCATAGGACTTCCAGATATACAAGCTGGGTTTCAAAGGGGCAGAGAAATCAGAGATCAAATTGCCAACATTTATTGGATCATGGAGAAAGGGAGTTCCAGAAAAACCATCTACCACCTATAGTGGAGGAGACACAGGAGACTCGGGTTCAATCCCTGGGTCAGGAAGTTCCCCTGGAGGAAGGCCTGGCAACCCACTGTAGTATTCTTGCTGGGAAAGTCCCACGGACAGGGGAGCCTGGTGGGCTACAGTCCATGGGGTCGCAAAGAGTCAGGCATGACTGAACCAACTGAGCACCCATGCACTGTTTCATCAATTGCCCTAAAGCCTTTGACTGTGTGGATCACAGCAAACTGTGGAAAATTCTTAAAGAGATAAGAGTACCAGACCATCTTATCTCTCTCCTGAGAAACCAGTAAGTGGGTCAAGAAGCAACAGTTAGAACCAGACATGGAACAACAGACTGGTTCAAAACTGGGAAAGGAGTACATCAAGGCTGTATATTGCCACCCTGCCTATTTAACTTACATGCAGATGGCAACCCACTCCAGTGTTCTTGCCTGGAGAATCCCAGGGACGGGGGAGCTTGGTTGGCTGCCGTCTATGGGGTCACACAGAGTCGGACACGACCGAAGTGACTTAGCAGTAGCAGCAGCAGAGTACATCATGCCAAATGCCAGGCTGGATGAAGCACAAGCTGGAACCAAGATTGCCAGCAGAAATGTCAACAACCTCAGTTATGCAGAAAGTGAAGAGGAACTAAAGAGCTTCTTGATGAGGGCGAAAGAAGAGAGTAAAAATGCTGGCTTAAAACTCAACATTCAAAAAACTAAGATCGTGGCAACTGGCCTCATCACTTAATGGCAAATAGAATGGGAAAAAGTGAAAACAGTGACAGATTTCACTTTCTTGGGCTCCAAAATCACTGTGGACAGTCACTGCTGCCATGAAATTAAAATTTACTTCCATGTTCCTTGGAAGGAAAGCTATGACAAAGCTAGACAGCATATTAAAAAGTAGAGATATCACTTTGCCAACAAACGTCCATATAGTCAAAGCTATGGTTTATCCACTGGTCATGTATGGGTGTGAGAGTTGAACCATAAAGAAGGCTGAATGCTGAAGAATTGATGCTTTTGAATTATGTGCTGGAGCAGACTCTTGAGAATCCCTTGGATGGCAAGAAGATCAAACCAGTCAATCCTAAAGGAAATCAGTCCTGAATATTCATTGGAAGGACTGTTGCTGAAACTGAAGCTCCAATACCTTGGCCATCTGAATCAAAGAGCTGACTCATTGGAAAAGACCTTGAGGCTGGGAAAGACTGAAGTCAAAAGGAGAAGGGGTGGCAGAGGATGAGGTGGTTAGATAGCATCACCAACTCAATGGACATGAATTTGAACAAACTCCGGGAGACAGGGGAGGAGAGAAAAGCCTGTGTGCTGCAGTCCATGGGGTCACAATGAGTCAGATACAACTTAGCAACTGAACAACAACAAATGCCTTCATTTATTAGAATATCATCATGAGATAGCTGTATGTCCTTCCTAGAAATAAACGCCATTCTCTGTGTATAGCACCTAGAGGTTTATTCAGTGATCGTACTCCTCATGAGACACTTTTTGGTTTGCTGGCCCAACTCACAAGTTAGAATTCTTTCTCTCAATGTTGTATCTAGACCCTTAAGGCAGCCTGCCATGGCAGCCATAATCTTACTATGTGACCCCTACCTGCCATGCCCTTGACCGACTGGACCTGGTGCCAGACACCTGATGCAAGTTGGGCCAGTCATAGCCTGTTTTCTTGAAACTTGGGATTGGAGTAGGGCTGAACCTGTAAACACATCCTTGGAAGCTGTGGGGTAGCCACGTACCTCCATGTGGACGGAGAAACAAAAGGAAGGAGAAGCAGGCAAAGGCTGAGAGGAAGGCAGAAAAACTTCAGTTCTGACACTTTTCTGTTCCTTATTCTAGTCCAGTCTTGACATCTGACTGCATTCTTACCCGTGACTTGTGTGATGTGTCCTGATATCCTTTCAGAAATCCCCTTTGTTCTGTTTGTGTTAGTGCTAGCTGGTTTCCGTTGTGACCAGGAAGACTTCATGAATATAGGAGGGTGGCTGTCTGTTTTACAAAAGACTAAACAGGGGCTTTTGATCAAACTGGTCTACCCTGAAGGAAATCAACCCTGAATGTTCATTGGGAGGACTGATGCTAAAGCTCAAGCTCCAATACTTTGGCCACCTGAAGGGAATAACTGACTCACTGGAAAAGATCCTGAAGCTGGGAAAGATTGAGGGCGTGAGAAGAAGGGGGACGACAGAGGACGAGATGTTTGGATGGCATCACCGACTCAATGGGCGTGAGTTTGAGCAAATTCTGGGAGACAGTGAAGGGCAAGGAAACCTGGTGTGCTGCAGTCCATGGGGTTGCAAAGTGTTGGACATAACTTAGCAGCTGAACAACAAGAGTAACACAACAGGGGCTTAAATGGCTGAGATGTGCCCCTATTGGGCCTTCAATTCAGGATTTATGACTCTGAATCTCAGGGTTTCTAAGTTCCATGTCCTTTTCTAATCTGGTCTCATCTGCAAACCCCCGTCATCCAATTATCCTGAGAGAGTACAATTAATTCTTCTCACTGTTAGAGACTCTAGACATCTCTGATGAGTTGCCCACAGTTGCACAGAACTCCAAATGAGTGGCAGGTCTTCTGAGTCCTGTTTTCCCAGACCTTCTCCAAAAAGCCCCTTTCTGCCTGAACAAGCCTCACAGTCTATTTCAAAGGCAAAACATTTCAGCTGGCAGATGGTAACAGCTATTTCTCTTCAAAGCGCCCAAAGGGTAAAACTTCTGGGCTACAATGCACAGGAGTGAGGCTCCAGCCAAATCTCCAGGCAGGCTCCTACAGAAAAGAGAATAGGGGCTTCCCTGGTGGCTCAGTGGTAAAGAATCCACCTGCCAATGTGGGAGATGCAGGTTTGATCCCTGGGTCAGGAAGATCCCCTAGAGAAGGAAATGGCAATCCACTCCACTATTCTTGCCTGGGAAACCCCACACACTGAGGAGCCTGGCGGGTTACAGTCCATGGGGTTGCAAAAAGAGTCACACAAGACTTAGCAACTAAACAACAACAAAAACAAGTAGCTTGGAAACATGAGGTCAGGCCCAAACCCATCTTATGGCCTGCTGCTGCTCCTCTGCCACAGTAGGCTGCTGCTTTGGAAGGCATTGTGTGGGTGAGAAAGAGACTTGAACTAAATTTCATTGGGAGAGGATGTAGTGACGGAGGGGGTAGGAGAGAGAAAAGAGCAGGAATCCTAAGTGTGTGTGTGTCAGGTGGAAGGAAAAAAAGGCACAGATATGAATCCACCAGGATATGGAGGAAAATACAAGCCTTCTAACTCTCAATCAATCCGAAATTTAAGAGGAGGCATTAGATGGACTAAACATGGAGAAAAAACTCAAAATGAACCAGACCTAGTCTCTCCCATCAAAAAGATTATAGTTCATATAGTTCGGATTAACTGCCTGCCTTACTTTCAGAAATGTTTACTAAGCACCTCCATGAACCAGGAACTACTCAGGACTAGAAATACAACAGGATTTCCTCATCATCGAGGAGGTGAGTGGAGAATGCAAGGTAAGCTCAATAGGTGAATAGGAAGTTCTCCCTGAAGAGGTGACATATGAGTCAAACTTGCAAAAATATGAGAAAAAAGTTTTCAAAAAAGCAGGCACAGAAAATATAAAGGTTTGAGATGAGAATATTCTCAGTGTGTTTGAGGAACAGAAAGACCAGTGTGGCTGGAGTGGAGTGAATGACAAATAAGTGGTTAGGAAATGAGATTCTAGAGGAGGGTAAGTTCTAACTTGTATGTGACCTGGTAGGCTATGGTAAAAAATTTTGGATTTTATGCTGATTGTAGTAGGTTGATTTTTTGTGGATTTCCCTTCATTTTTTCTGCTCCAATTAACTACTAATGATGACTTAAATCACCATGATGAGAAAGAATCTGAGGTCTTACAGATCAATGCGTAAGAGTTCAGTGATGTGTTAATAGTATTTATCAAGTCTCTAGGATGGGGCAAGGGTAATGCTAATAATAAGTATTTGTCATCTCTGGTGAGGATGGAATACTAAGTTGTATTAGACAGGATAGTGTGGGTTATGCTGCAGTAACAGCATCACCAAAATGTCATTGGCTTAAATTTTTAAGAAATTTCTCTCAAAGTTAGTACAAAACATAAATTTGAAATCCTTAAAATAGAGTAAGCAAGGTTGTCTAGACAACCTACAGACTGGGAGAAAATATTTGCCAAAGGATGTGATTGACAAAGGATTGATTTCTAAAATACACAGCTCATACAACTCAACAACGACAATACAATAAAAAAAGCCAAACAACTCAAGCAATAAATAGCAGAAGACCTAAATAAACACTTCTCCGAAGAAGACATACAGATAATCAATAGGCGCAAGCAAATATGCTCGGCCTCAATAATTATTAGGAAAATGCAAGTCAAAACTACAATGAGGTACCATCTCACACTTTCAGAATGGTCATCGATTTCTGGAGAGTGTGGAGAAAAGGGAACCCCCCTACACTGTTGGTTCAGTTCAGTTCAGTTCAGTCACTCAGTCGTGTCCGACTCTCCGCGACCCCATGAATTACAGCACGCCAGGCCTCCCTGTCCATCACCAACTCCCGGAGTACACTCAAACTCATGTCCACAGAGTCGGTGATGCCATCCAGCCATCTCATTCTCCGTCGTCCCCTTCTCCTCCCGCCCCCAATCCCTCCCAGCATCAGACTCTTTTCCAGTGAGTCAACTTGTCGCATGAGGTGGCCAAAGTATTGCTGTTTCAGCTTTAGCATCAGTCCCTCCAATGAACACCCAGGATTGATCTCCTTTAGAATGGACTGGTTGGATCTCCTTGCAGTATAAGGGACTCTCAAGAGTCTTCTCCAACACCACAGTTCAAAAGCATCGATTCTTCGGCGATCAGCTTTCTTCACAGTCCAACTCTCACATCCATACATGACCACGGGAAAAACCATTGCCTTGACTAGACGGACCTTGGTTGGCAAAGTAATGTCTCTGCTTTTTAATATACTATCAAGGTTGGTCATAACTTTCCTTCCAAGGAGCAAGCGTCTTTTAATTTCATGGCTGCAATCAGCATCTGCAGTGACCTTGGAGCCCAAAAAAATAAAGTCTGACACAGTTTCCACTGTTTTTCCATCTATTTCTCATGAGGAGCTATCCCACCCCTGAGGCCAGGGCCGGCGGCCGAGAGGAGCTACCCCACGTCCAACAGGCGGTAGCTGCGCGGGGGCAGGAGGGCCGAGAGGAGCTACTCTGCATTCAAGGTCAGGAGGGGCGGCCTTGAGGAGAAACCCCTTGTCCAAGGTAAGGTACAGTGGCTGCACTTTGCTGGAGCGGCTGTGAAGAGATTTTCCACGACCAAGGTAAGAGAAACCCAAATAAGACGGTAGGTATTGCTAAGGGGCATCAGAGGGCAGACACACTGAAATCATAATCACAGGACTGATCACATGGACCACAGCCGAATGTGGTCCACTGGAGAAGGGAATGGCAAACCACTTCAGTATACTTGCCTTGAGAACCCCATGAACAGTAACAAAGGGCAAAATGATAGGATACTGAATGAGGAATTCCCCAGGTCGGTAGGTGCCCAGTATGCTACTGGAGCTCAGTGGAGAAATAACTCTAGAAGGAATAAAGGGATGGAGCAAAAGCAAAACCAATACCCAGCTGTGGATGTGACCAGTGATAGAAGCAAGGTCCGGTGCTGTAAAGAGCAATATTGCATAGGAACCTGGAATGTTAGGTCCATGAATCAAGGCTAATTGGAAGTGGTCAAACAGGAGATGGCAAGAGTGAACGTTGACATTCTAGGAATCAGTGAATTAAAATGGACTGGAATGGGTGAATTTAACTCAGATGACCATTATATCTACTACTGTGGGCAGGAAACTCTTAGAAGAAATAGAGTAGCCATCATGGTCAACAAAAGAGTCCGAAATGCAGTACTTGGATGCAATCTTAAAAATGACAGAATGATTTCTGTTCGTTTCCAAGGCAAACCATTCAATATTACAGTAATCCAGGCCTATGCCCCAACCAGTAATGCTGAAGAAGCCAAAGTTAATCGGTTTTATGAAGACCTACAAGACCTTTTAGAACTAACACTCAAAAAAGATGTCCTTTTCATTATAGGGGACTGGAATGCAAAAGTAGGAAGTCAAGAAACACCTGGAGTAACTGGCAAATTTGGCCTTGGAGCACGGAATGAAGCAGGGCAAAGGCTAATAGAGTTTTGTCAAGAGAACGCACTGGTCATAGCAAACACCCTCTTCCAACAACACAAGAGAAGACTCTACACATGGACATCACCAGATGGTCAACACCGAAATCAGATTGATTATATTCTTTGCAACCAAAGATGGAGAAGCTGTATACAGTTAGCGAAAACAAGACCAGGAGCTGACTGTGGCTCAGATCATGAACTCCTTATTGCGAAATTCAGACTTAAATTGAAGAAAGTAGGGAAAACCACTAGACCATTCAGATATGACCTCAGTCAAATCCCTTATGATTATACAGTGGAAGTGAGAAATAGATTTAAGGGACTAGATCTGATTGATAGAGTGCCTGATGAACTCTGGACAGAGGTTCGTGACATTGTACAGGAGACAGGGACCAAGATCATCCCCATGGAAAAGAAATGCAAAAGAGCGAAATGGCTGTCTGAGGAGGCCTTACAAATAGCTGTGAAAAGAAGAGAAGCGAAAAGCAAAGGAGAAAAGGAAAGATATAAGCATCTGAATGCAGAGTTCCAAAGAATAGCAAGGAGAGATAAGAAAGACTTCCTCAGTGATCAATGCAAAGAAATAGAGGAAAGCAACAGAATAGGAAAAACAAGAGACCTCTTCAAGAAAATTAGAGATTCCAAGGGAACATTTCATGCAAAGATGGGCTCGATAAAGGACAGAAATGGTATGGACCTAACAGAAGCAGAAGATATTAAGAAGAGGTGGCAGGAATACACAGAAGAACTGTACAAAAAAGATCTTCACGACCAAGATAGTCACGATAACGTGATCACTGACCTAGAGCCAGACATCTTGGAATGTGAAGTCAAGTGGGCCTTAGAAAGCATCACTATGAACAAAGCTAGTGGAGGTGATGGAATTCCAGTTGAGCTATTTCAAGTCTTGAAAGATGATGCTGTGAAAGTGCTGCACTCAATATGCCAGCAGATTTGGAAAACTCAGCGCTGGCCACAGGACTGGAAGAGGTCAGTCTTCATTCCAATCCCAAAGAAAGGCAATGCCAAAGAATGCTCAAACTACCGCACAATTGCACTCATCTCACACGCTAGTAAAGTCATGCTCAAAATTCTCCAAGCCAGGCTTCAGCAGTATGTAAACCGTGAACTCCCAGATGTTCAAGCAGGTTTTAGAAAAGGCAGAGGCACCAGAGATCAAATTGCCAACATCCGCTGAATCATGGAGAAAGCAAGAGAGTTCCAGAAAAACATCTATTTCTGCTTCATTGACTATGCCAAAGCCTTTGACTGTGTGGATCACAATCAACTGTGGAACATTCTGAAAGAGATGGGAATCCCAGACCACCTGACCTGCCTCTTGAGAAACCTGTATGCACGTCAGGAAGCAACAGTTAGAACTGGACATGGAACAACAGACTGGTTCCAAATAGGAAAAGGTGTACGTCAAGGCTGTATATTGTCACCTTGCTTATTTAACTTATATGCAGAGTACATCATGAGGAATGCTGGGCCGGAAGAAGCACAAGCTGGAATCAAGATTGCTGGGAGAAATATCAATAACCTCAGATATGCAGATGACACTACCCTTATGAGTCACTATGTTAAACAGTATGGAAGCTCATCAAAAAGTAAAAATAGAATCACCATACACCCAATTAGACATACCCAGGGAACACTTCATGCAAAGATGGGCAAATAAAGGACAGAAATGGTGTGGACCTAACAGAAGCAGAAGATATTAAGAAGAGGTGGCAAGATTACACAGAAGAACTATACAAAAAAATCTTAAAGACCCAGATATCCACAATGGTGTGATCACTCACCTAGAGCCAGACATCCTGGAGTACAAAGTCAAATGGGCCTTAGGAAGAATCACTATGAACCAAGCTAGTGGAGGTGATGGAATTCAAGCTGAGCCATTTCAAATCTGAAAAGATGATGCTGTGAAAGCACTGCACTCAATATGCCAGCAGATTTGGAAAACTCAGCAGAGGCCACAGGACTGGAAAAGGTCAGTTTTCATTCCAATCCCAAAGAAGGGCAATGCCAAAGAATGTTCAAACTACCGCACAATTGCACTCATTTCACACACTAGCAAAGTAATGCTCAAAATTCTGCAAGCTAGGCTTCAACAGCATATGAGCCAAGAACTTCCTGATGTTCAAGCTGGATTTAGAAAAGGCAGAGAAGCCAGAGATAAAATTGCTAACATCCATTTGATCATAGAAAAAGCAAGAAAATTTCAGAAAAACATCTACTTCTGCTTCATTGATGCCAAAACCTTTGATTATGTGGATCACAACAAACTGGAAAATTCTTAAAGAGATGGGAATACTAGACCACCATACCTGCCTCCTAAGAAATCTGTATGCAGGTCAAGAAGCAACAGTTAGAAGCAGACATGGAACAATATACTGGTTCCAGTTGGGAAAGCAGTATGTCAAGGCTGTATACTGTCACCTTGCTTATTTAACTTATATGCAGAGCACATCATGAGAAATGCTGGGCTGGATGAAGCACAAGCTGGAATCAAGATTGCAGGGAGAAATATCAATAACCTCAGATGTGCAGATGACACCACCCTTATGGCAGAAAGCAAAGAGGAACTAAAGAGCCTCTTGGTGAAAGTAGAAAAGGAGAGTGAAAAAGCTGGCTTAAAACTCAACCTTAAGAAAACTAAGATCATAGCATCCGGTCCCATCACTTCATGGCAAATAGAATGGGGAAACAATGGAAACAGTGAGAGACTTTATTTTGGAGGGTTCCCAAATCACTGCAGATGGTGACTGCAGCCATGAAATTAAAAGACGCTTGCTCCTTGGAAGAAAAGCTGTGACCAACCTAGACAGCATATTAAAAGGCAGAGACGTTAATTTGCCGACAAAGGTCCGTCTAGTCAAAGCTATGGTTTTTCCAGGAGTCATGTATGGATGTGAGAGTTGGACCATAAAAAAGGCTGAGTGCTAAAGAATTGATGCTTTTGAACTGTGGTATTGGAGAAAAGTCTTGAGAGTCCGTTGGGCTGCAATGAGTCCAACCAGTCTGACATCCAACCAGGCAATCTTAAAGGAAATCAGTCCTGAATATTCATTGGAAGGACTGATGCTGAAGCTGAAGCTCCATACTTTGGCCACCTGATGTGAAGAACTGACTCATTGGAAAAGACCCTGATACTGGGAAAGGTTGAAAGCAGAAGGAGAAGGGGACAACAGAGGACGAGATGGTTGGATGGCATCACCAACCACCAACCGTGGACCTGAGTTTGAGCAAGCACCTGGAGTTGGTTATGGACAGGGAAGCCTGGCATGCTGCAGTCCATGGGGTTGCAAAGAGTCAACTGATATGATCAAAAGTGCCTAGTCTCACTTTGTGGCATATATTTGGAGAAAACTATAATTCAAACAGATACATGCACCCCTTGCCTGGGAAATCCCATGAACGGAGGAGCCTGGTAGGCTGCAGTCCATGGGGTCACAAGGAGTTGGACACGACTGAGCGACTTCACTTTCACTTTTCATTTTCACGCACCGGAGAAGGAAATGGCAACCCACTCCAGTATTCATGCCTGGAGAATCCCAGGGACGGGAGCCTGGTGGGCTGCCGTCTATGGGGTTGCACAGAGTCGGACACGACTGACGTGACTTAGCAGTAGCACATGCACCCCAATGTTCATAGCAGTATTATTTGCAATATCCAAGACATGGAAGCAACCTAAAAGTCCATCTGAAGATGAATGGATAAAGATGGATAAAGAATTTTAAAAGACAATTTAAAATTGTCTCCACTACATGTTTGTATATCCATTATAAAATAAATATATACACACACACAATGAAGTACTACTTAGTCATAAAAAATAATGAAATTATGTCATTTGCAGCAACATGATGGTCCAAGAGGTTATCATACTAAGTGAACTAAGTCAGAAAGGGAAATACAAATGCCATATGATAATCACTTATATGCAGAACCTAAAATATGACACAAATGAACTTTTACAAAACAGAAACAGACCCACAGACATAGAAAACAAATTGATGGTTACCAAAGGGGAAAAGGGGTGAAGGAGGGATATATTAGGAGTTTGAGATTAGCAGGTACAAATTACTACATATAAAATAGGTAATTTACAAGCTATTTACTTACATATATATACACATATATATGTAACTGAATCACTTTGCTGTACCCCAGAAACTAACATAATATTATAAATCAACTATACTTCAGTAAAAAAGTAAGTAGGACGTATACATATTAATATTTACCAAATAGATAATGTCTTATTTTCAACACATTTGTTCCGTTCCGTTGCTCAGTCGTGTCCGACTCTTTGCGACCCCGTGGACTGTAGCCTACCAGGCTTCTCCGTCCATGGGATTCTCCAGGCAAGAATACTGGAGTGGGTTACCGTCTCCTTCTCCAGGGGATCTTCCCGACCCACGGATTGAACCCGGGTCTCCCACATTGGAGGCAGACGCTTTAACCTCTGAGCCACCAGGGAAGCCCCAACACATTTGTTACACATCCCAAAAGGGTACCGTTTCTGTCTGTGTATATCTTTGTATTAAAAGAGGACTAGAAGTATATGGCGGAGAAGGCAATGGCAACCCACTCCAGTACTCTTGCCTGGAAAATCCCAGGGACGGCGGAGCCTGGTGGGCTGCCATCTATGGGGTCGCACAGAGTTGGACACGACTGAAGCGACTTAGCAGCAGCAGCAGAAGTATATGGGGTGACATTATTGGTGACCTTTTTCCAAATAAGGCAATGAGAGTTTAATGGAAGGATACATACGGCACAAAAGGAAGATGGAAATCTTTAAAAAAAAAAAACTTTTAACTATGAAGAATTTCAATTATAAATATAGATAAACAGGTAGTGAGAAAAGTATAATGAATACCCATCACCCAGCTTCAGCAATTGTCAACTCATGGTTCATTTTATCTGTCTGCACTTCCTACTTACATCCTCACCACCAGAGTATTTTGAAGCAAATCCCAGACATCATGTCTTTTTATCTGTAAATATTTCAATATGTGACTCTAAAAAATAAGAGCTCTTTAAAATAACATAACCGCAGTACTATTATTACATTATGGGTTATTTTAAATTGTCTCCACTACATGTTTGTATATGCATTATAAAATATATACATTACTTTGGAATCAAACAACAGTCATACTTTAAAAACATATTTCTGTGATGACCTAAGTGTTTGTGAAAGTGTTAGTTGCTCAGTCATTTAGGACTCTTTGCAACCCCATGGACTAGCCCACCAGGCTCCTCCATCCATGGAATTCTCCAGGCAAGAATACTGGAGTGAGAAGCCATTTCCTTCTCCAGGGGATCTTCCCAACCCAGGGATAGAACCCAGGTCTCACATCTAGGTCTCCCGCATTGCAGGCAGATTCTTTACCATCTGAACCACCAGGGAAGTCCCATAAATGGGAAGGAAATCCAAAAAGGAGACAATATATGTATACCTATAGCTGATTCACTTTGCTGAACAGGAGAAACTGACACAATATTGTAAAGCAATCACACGCCAATAAAAATTATTTTACAAACATATTAAGATGCATTAAACATAACTGGTGTCTTCAAAGATGCACACACACAAACACAAACATATACACACAAACACTCACTGAGTGGCTTCCCTCATCTAGGAAAGGCCTGGTCCTGAGGGCAGTCTCTACCACATGCTGGGTGGATCTGTTCTGCCTGCAGTAGAATACCTGCCTACCCCCATCCCAGTCTCTGGGATGGGGCTGTGGGGGGATCTGGCTCAGGCTTATAATTGCTGAGTGGTCTAGACAGGTGGCCTCTGGAAAGGGATGCAGGTGAGGGTATCAAACCAGAGAAGCAAGAGGCAGGACCACCAGGTGACATCCCTGGAGAAGGTCCAGGCAGCCCCTCTGGTGCCAGCCAGCTGATGCCCCAGCATCTACCACCTAAATTTTTACAGCCTTATCAGTCACTCTCGTGACCTGTGTCAATGAATTGAGAAGATCATTCTTCCCAGCCAATTTGGCCAGGTGGATGTGGACAAGGACATAAGAACTCTGAATACTCAAGAAAAACCAGAGGGAAAATCCAGAAAGAGACTGTACCTAAGACATGGTTGGCTTTTGTTCCAGCTGTACCGAATCTGACTTCTCAGTAGCAACCAGTTCCCCTTTCCCAGGCCAGATGGGGCCATGCCAATAGGTGATGGCTGGCACTAGCAAGACCAGGCTTGCTCTTACTCAGGGTGGAAAACTTTCTTTATTCTGGCTCAGCCTTGTGGGGGAGGGGGATCCCCAGGACAGGGGATCGTGTATCTCCACCGGCAAATCAACACACAGCGGCATTTCCATCGCCTCATCTCGTGGAGATACTCCCCAGGACTGTGATCCCCTCCACACTGTATTCGTGGAGCCCCTATGCTGGGCACAGGTGGGTGACAGCTCTGGGATGCACATGGAGGGTAAGCATTCTATCAGTTTCTCAGGTACGTTTTATATTTGTCAGCCTTTCTATGTCTTTTAAGCTCTGTTTCCCTCCGACTTGTCTCCCCTTCCCTTTCCCCCTGCCCTCCTCACATCCTCACTGTTCATCCTCTCCCCTGTTTCCCTTCGTCCCTACCTCTTGACTGGCTCCCCCTCCTACCAACCCCATTTATACCTTTTCTTAAAACTTCACCCTTGCTCCCACCACTTTGGTCTGCCCATCTGCCGGCGCCTCAGCTGGGTTTTGTCCCTTTCTCTTTCCCCACCCACGGAGTGTCAGCCCCTGGCCTCCTGATTTAGATCTTTCATGTGTTTCCATTCTCATCACACGCAATCTGGAAACTAACCTTCAGAGCAGAGCGTGGCTCTGGGGTGCAGCCCTCAGGACATCCCTATTTTATACCTCTCTCTTCCCTCAGGAGGCAGGGATGTGTTTCTCTGGTCCTTTGCTGGGGAGAAAGAATGGCAGGGTGTTAGCTCGTAGAATAAACATGGAGGGCACAGAAAATGCTACTCAGTCCCCATCTCTGCACGGAGAGAGATGGAGGACCGAGAAAGTTCCATTTATGTTATGGGGTAGCACTGGAACAAGGGAGACCTCAATGTCTCACTGAATTCTGTGTTGTGGGAATGACATTGCCACTTAGAGGTAAAGAATCTGAGGATCAGAGACGTTAAGCAACTTGCCTGTAGGCACACAGCAGTGGAGCCAGTGATAGAACCTGGTCTAATGTCAAAGCCCTTGTTCATTCCACCACAATAAGGGCCTCTGTGAACGGAGGAAACTGGGTAACTAGACCACCTTCCTCTGTGTCAACATTCAAGAAAGTCTCTTCCCATCCAACACCGCACCGTTTGTTTCTCTCCTTCCTGCCCCTTCCTCATCTGCTTCTCATTTCCTCTAGAGAAGTCTGCGTTTGTAAACATCTTCACCTCCTCTCCCGTCCTGCTCCAGGCCTTTCTCCACCCACGTTTCAGTGATATCGCCAGCACCCTGGGCAAGTCCGCAAAACCTCTCCCCCCCCCCACCCCCCCCCGGTGGAGCTTCGAGATTCTAGTTGTCTAGAGCCAGGGCCAAAGTTCCCCTTCCCTGTGGGATGCTTACAGAGAAATTGTGCTCAGGATTTCAGTATCTGCCTTAAGTTCAAAAGACACTTGGAAGCAGGCTAATACATACAGGTTTGCTGGGGGCTCAGGAAGAACCACATCAAGCTCTCCCCAGAATTCCCAGGGACCCTTCTCCCCATCAACAAACTTGCTGATGCACGAGCCTACGGTGCCCCATGCAGCTCTGTTCTGCTCTTACTGACAGGGTAATGCCTCTGCAACATTGAAAATAGTTTTGAAATAGGAAAAAAGATTCACCTAAATCCCACTTGGTATTAAAAGTTATCTTTGTTATTGATGGATCTTTTCCGTTTTTGATTACATGTGCTCAGATTTTTTTGTTTCTATACTGTTCGTCATCATGGTGTACACACGGTTTGATTTTCTGCTTTGTTCCCTTAGCATTGTATTCTTTAGTGGTTTTTTTTTAAGACTTTATTTTTTATTGGAGTATATCCAATGAACAGTGTTGTGATTAGATTCAAGTGAACTGCGAAGGGACTCAGCCATACATATACGTGTATCCATTCTCCCCCAACACCTTCCTCCCATAGAGGCTGCCACATAACATTGAGCAGAGTTCCTAATGCTCATTTTTTAATTCATTTAAGTTCCAGAATTACTATTTCCTAGCATTCCATTGATTTGATGTAGCATAATTTATTAAACTATTGACCCTGCTGATGTACATGTAAGTTGCTTCCTCTGGTTGCAATTATATAAAATATTCTAGTAGACATTTTATGCCTGTTGGTTTTTTGTTTCCATCAAATTATTTCCTCAGAAAATTTATCAGGAATGGGAATTAGTACTTGCTAGCTGTGTGACCTTGGGCAAACTACTTAATTTCTCTAAGCCTCACTTTGCTCAAATGTAAAACAAAGCCAGTATAATGCTTAATCCATAGGGTTGTGGTGAAGAGGGAATAAAATGAAGTGACATATATTCCATACATCTTAGCTAGTACTGGGTTTCCCAGGTGGCTAAGAGGGTAAAGAATCTGCCTGCAATGCAGGAGACCCTCGTTTGAGCCCTGGGTTGGGAAGGTTCCCTGGAGAAGGGCATGGCAACCCACTCCAGTATTCTTGCCTGGAGAATTCCATGGTCAGAGAGGCCTGATGGGCTATAGTCCATGGGATCACAAAGAGCTGGACATGACTAAGCAACCAACACTAGCTAGTACTAGTATTACTGCTGCTGCAACTTCTTTTGACACTATTTTTTTTCTTTACTTTTAGACTCAGCTGACTCAGTATCATGTGGTTGAAACCCAGAATATTTTCTTAGAGGAAAACACAGCCTGGTTTGCAATCATCCAATAGGTCAAATCATTTTAGAACTTCTTACTTCATATGTACCTCTCAACCCTGCCACCTACTCCTTACGCACATCTCCTGTCTGTTCTGAATGTGAGACTATAGTCAAATCTCAGTCCTTACTTGATTTCTTTTAAGGCTTTCGTAGGTTTCCCAGGTGGCGCTAGTGGCATCTGCCTGCCAATGCAAGAGACATAAGAGAAGCAGGTTTGATCCCTGGGTTGGGAAGATGCCCTGGAAGAGGGCATGGCAGCCCACTCCAGTGTTCTTGCCTGGAGAATCCCCATGGACAGAGGAGCCTGGTGGGCTATGTTCCATAGGGTCTCGAAGATTTGGACACGACTGAAATGACCTGGCTGCAGCAGCAAAGGCCTTTGCGGGTCCTTGACCCTCTTAATTTTGGAAACCATACTGCAGATCACATCAGGCATCACCTGGCCCTCCATATCCAGCAGAAAATATAAAACAGGAGCAGTAGACATGATGTGAAGTTCTGTATTAAATTAAATACTTAATAATTTTGATTTTGTGGTTTGGGTTAAGGTTTGCTGCTGCTGATGCTGCTAAGTCACTTCAGTCGTGTCCAACTCTGTGCGACCCCATAGACGGCAGCCCACCAGGCTCCTCCGTCCCTGGGATTCTCCAGGCAAGAACACTGGAGTGGGGTTAAGGTTTAGTGGTCCAATAAATATGGTCCAATAAATAATGCCTTTCACTTACAGACTTACAGAATGAACTTATGGTTGACAAGAGGGAAGAATGGGGAAGGGATAGTTAGGGAGTTTGGGGTGGACATGTATACTCTGCTACATTTAAAGTGAATAACCAACAAGGTCCTACTGTATAGCGCATGGAACTCTGCTCAATGTTATGTGGCAGCCTGGATGGGAGGGGAGTTTAGGGAAGAAAAACACATGTGCATGTATGATTGAGTCCCTTTTCTGTCCACCTGAAATTATCACAACATTGCTAGTTGGCCATACTCCAAAATGAAATAAAGAGTTTAAAAGCAAAAAAAAAAAAAAAAAATCATCTTCCTTCCTAAGTTCAGAACCAAAGAAAAAATACATTCAGTAGACAGATGGAGATCAAGTCAACAGCTTTCTTACTAGGAAAAGCTGAAGAAACAAAAATGTTCTAAATATGTGGCCAGAGAGAGCTTTCTAATACCGCTCCCTGAAAGGAACTTGCAGCATCCCTCCAAAAAACCTTCAGGCTTCCCCCATTTGCCACAGAGTGGATGAAAGCCCAGAATGCCCCCCTCGCCACAGGGTCTGAAAGAAGAGAAGAGGGAGGAGCTGAGTGGAGAATATTCAGGTTTTCTCCAAACTCACTGGCAAAAGAGAGTAAAGGATGGTCAGAGAGGCCAGGAGTATTTTTAGCTGACATTCCTCCACGTGAAAATATTGAACAACTTGCAGCAACATGGGTGGACCTAGAGATTAGTTGACTAGGCAGCCAGCCATGTCTGTTGTGCTTTGGTTTGGTGGTTATGATTTTAAAGAACTGATTCCCTTCTATTTTTCTGTTCTCATCTCTGAACCTCAATTTCCTCATCTGCCGTCTGCACCCACAAGGCTGCAAGGCTGCTGTGATGATCCAGTGAGATATCGGGTAAACTACAAAGCGCTGTGTAAATCTTGCATCTGATGAGCGTGACGATCACGGATGCAAACTTTTCCTAGCACCACTGAGGGGCAACTCATCACAGACTTGAGCAGTTGTTTGCAAAGTTAGGGTAGTCCTTATAAGTCTGGAAAGTGGAAACATCTCACCATTGGGATGAAAGTTCCTCTTTGGTTTCCAAATAGAATGAAAAAAAATGGAAATAAAAAGTTAAAGCAAATAAAACCAATGAACATATGAAAGGATGCTCAGTGTCACTAATCACTAGGGAAATGCAAATCAAAATAACAGTGAGATGTCACCTTAAACCCACTAAGACAGTTACCATAACAAGTATTGGCAAGGACGTGGAGACATTGCAATCCTTACACCCTGTTGATGGGAAGGAAAAATAGTGCAACCATTATGGAAAATGGTGTGGTGGTTCCTCAAAGAATTTAACATAGAATTACCATATGAACTAGAGATTCTACTCCTGGTTGCAGAAGAATTGAAAGCAAGATCTTGAAGAAATATTTGCACACCTGTGTTCATAGCAGCATCATTTACAATAACTGAAAAGTGGAAGTCCAAAAGTCCACTTGATGAAAGGATATGCAAAATGAGGTCTGTACATACAATGAAACGTTTTTTCAGTCTTAAGAAGAAAGAAAGGCTGTCATATGCTATGATATGAATGAATTCTGAAGACACTATGCTGAGTGAAATAAACCAGTCACCAAAGGACAAATACTGTGTGATTCTGCTCATATGAGGTAACTGGAGTAGTCAAAAGGATAGAAACACTAAAATGGTGGTTGCCTGGGCTGGAAGGAGGGGATAGTGGGCAGTCATTGTTTAGTAGGTAAAGAGTTTAAGTTCTGCAAGATGGAAAAAGTTCTGGAGACTGGTTATTTAACAATGTAAAGGCACTTCTTGCCTGGGAAATCCTGTGGATATGGGAGCCTGATGGGCCATAGTCCATGGGATCATGAGAGTCAGACATGACTTAGCAACTAAGAACAATAACAAAAGCACTAAATGCCATTGAGCTGAGCATTTATAAATCATTAAGATGATAAAATTTATGTTGAACATTTTTTCCAAAATCACTGCAGACGGTGATTGCAGCCATGAAATTAAAAGATGCTTACTCCTTGGAAGGAAAGTTATGACCAACCTAGACAGCATATTGAAAAGCAGAGACATTACTTTGTCAACGAAGGTTCGTCTAGTCAAAGCTATGGTTTTTCCAGTGGTCATGTATGGATGTGAAAGTTGGACTATAAAGAAAGCTGAACGCAGAAGAATTGATACTTTTGAACTGTGGTGTTGGAGAAGACTCTGGAGAGTCCCTTGGACTGCAAAGAGATCCAACCAATCCATCCTAAAGGAAATCAGTACTGAATATTCATTGGAAGGACTGATGCTGAAGTTGAAACTCCAATACTTTGGCCACCTGATGCGAAGAGCTGACTCATTTGAAAAGACCTTGATGCTGGGAAAGATTAAAGGCAGGAGTAGAAGGGGACGACAGAGAATGAGATGGTTGGATGGCATCACCGACTCAATGGACATAGGTTTGGATGGACTCTGGGAGTTGGTGATGGACAGGGAGACCTGGCGTGCTGCGTTTCATGGGGTCACAAAGAATCGGACATGACTTAGAGACTGAACTGACTGACTGACCATGATAAAATTTTTTAAATTAAAGTTTGCAGTGCTGGATAGTACAGAGTGAAATAGACACTCACCCTCACCACATGAACAGTTGATGGGACTTCAAAAGGACTTACTTTTTGTGGATGGTGGTTTGGTAACATCTATCAAAATGAATGGCAGAAGAGGGAGGAGGGTCAGAGGAACATTATCAGGGAGGTGGACTCTGGGACCCAAAAGAAGGGCCGTTATATAACAGAACCAGGTGGGACCCCCAAGAACACTAGTAGCGTCAGTGTCCAGAGACTGCCCACCCTGTGCCTAGTGGGTGATTTCTGCAGGCAACATTAGGAAACAGAGTTAACCATCACTTCTGAGATGGGTGACCCATTCCCCTGTAAAGTCCTCTACTTGTTGTTCTTCTGGTCATCAGGTAAAGATTTTCTTACATGCTGATCATTTTGATAGAAGTGTCATCTACCCATGCCCGAGATATTATTAAGCCCAACCTTATCAGCTTCCCTTGCAACTCAGTTGGTTAAGACTCTGCCTGCAATGCAAGAGACCTGGATTCAATTTCTGGGGTGGGCAGATCCCCTAGAAAAGGAAATGGCAACCCACTCCAGTATTCTTGCCCAAGAAATCCTATGGACAGAGGAGCCTGGCAGGCTACAGTCCATGGGGTCGCAAGAGTCGGATGAGTTAGCAACTAAACCACCAACCATCCATTTCAGGCATGGCTGGTTAACCAGCAAATAATCTCAACATTTTAGTGGCTTAACACAATAAAACTGTATCTTTCTTATACAAGCTTCAATGCAGATGTTCTTGGTGGGATAACATTCCTGGGCAGTTCTCCAAGTGGTGACTCAGAGATCCAGGTTTCTTGTATCTGGTGGCTTTGCTATGCCTTGAGGCAGTAGTCCCCAACCTTTTTTGGCCCCAGGGACTGGTTTCATGGGAGACAGTTTTATCACAGACTAGGAGGGTCGGGGCTCGGGGCTGGTTTCAGGATGATTCTTGTAAGAAGCATGCAACCTAGATCTCTTGCATACGCAATTCACAGTAGGGTTTGCACTCCTATGAGACTCCAGTGCTTCCGCTGATCTGACAGGAGGAGCTCAGGCAGTAAAGCAAGTGAAGGGGAGCGGCTGTAAATACAGATGAAGCTTTGGTCTATTGCCTGCTTGCCGCTCACCTCTTGCTGTGCGGTCCAGTTCCTAACAGGTCTGTGGCCCAGGGGTTGTGGCACCCTGCCTTAAGTCCCCTGCAGGGTCTTCCACTGGAGCCTCTGCATTCAACCGGCCAGCAAGATATGAGAGAAGGCAAGGAAATTGCATGCGTCATTTTAGGGGCCAGGCTTGGAAGTCGCAAACATCATTGCCACTTTCTGCCAAGAGGCAGGAGGTTCAAGGCAGGGCAACTCCAGAAGTAGTTTGGCCAGGGCTCCATGGCTGTTTCTCAGTTCTTTTCTTTGCTCCTCTGCTCTGTGTTGACACTGCCCTCAAGGTGGCCATCCTCATGACTACAAGATGGCTGCCAGCTGAATCCAGGGAGTAGGTTGTTCGTGTTGAAAAGGAGAGAGGGAAAAGACCTCTCCGCAAATGTCTCCTCACATCTCGCTGATGTCAAGTGGCGTAGGACTGCCCAATCCTGAAACAGTCAGTGACAGAGGGGCCACTATGAATGGGTATAAAGTCACTGCATAATCAGCACTCAGGTAGACTGTCAACAACAGTGACTCCCGGTGGGTTTGGACCAGACTGTGGAAGATCTTCAGTCTCCGCCTCAGGAATCTGTATGTAAAATGAAAGACATGGGGAATCGCTGACTGTTCTTCCAGCAAGGGAGTAGTCAGATCTAAGTTCAGGGCCTGATTATTTGGGTGTGTTGACTGGAACGAACCAAGCAGAGGGGAGTGGATGAGGAAGAGCCATGTGCCCCTTGCCAGCACGGTCTTCTTCTCCTGCATCAAAAGTGGCTCCCGGGAGAGCAGCAGCTCTGCTCATTCACAGCAGGTGGAAATGACCGATGAGGTATGAAGCCAGTGGGAGTGGAAAGGAGAGTTTTGATGGAAGAAACATTCCATAAGGAACCAACAGGATGACAGTAAACAGGGAAAGAAAACTTTTCAATGATTCTGCAGTTGTAAATTTGGATGATTTTAATGTGTAGGGCCATGAACAGAAATATGGTCATCCAGGAGAGTCAGTGAGGGGATTTTGAGTCAGTAAATCACATGGATGATTTATATAAAATCATCCATTATAGAACAAAATAATGTTAATATAAAAAAATAAATATAAAATATAAAACAAAAACAAAAAATACAAAAACATAACAATGTTAAACATTGTTTAAAACAATACGAAAACAAAACAAATAGGTTAATAATATAACAAAATAATATGAATATTTTATGTAAATAAAAAATAAATACAAAATATATAAACAAAATATAAATATAAAACAAAATAATGTTAATAATAAAGCAAGAATAATTAGTAATAAAATTAGCATGTACTGAGCAAGTTAATATGTCTTGGTATTCCCTAACGTACTTAGTTAATATTTGCTAAGATGCCTCTTGTTGTTCTGATACACATGTATGCGTTCATTTATTCCTTACAACAATCCTATTTTTGTCCCCATGCAGTAGAGGAAGAACCTGAGGACCATAGTGGTAAAAGTACCCAATTGAAGGTCATGTAAACTGGTAAGCAGATAAGGTAGGATCAAAGCCCCGCCATCTGACTCCAGACACTCTTCTTTCAGTCATGACAAGAGCTAATATTTAAGCATCTACTATGTGATGGTAGATGAGAACAGAGAATACCCACGGACAGAGGAATCTGGCAGGCTGCAGTGCACGGGGTCGCAGAGTTGGAGCGACACGGCACACACGTGATGGCACCCTACCTACAGTTTCTTTAGTCCTTGAGAGTCAGCCTGTGAATTGCATTTCATGGATGAGGACGCTGAGATACAGAAAGGGTAAGGGGCTCGCCCAGAGCAGCACAGCTAGTCAGTGGCAGAGGGGGGCTCAAACTGCAGCCGGCATAGCTCTAAAACATGGGTGCTTTCCACGAAGCCATGAAAAAGAGAAATGTATCCTGGGACCGGGTTTCCCTGGTAGCTCAGATGGTAAAGAATCTCCCTGCCATGTGGGACACCTGGATTCAATCCGTCAGTCGAGAAGATCCTCCATTTTTGCCTGGAGAATCCAAGGACAGAGGAGCCTGGCAGGCTATAATCCATGGGGTTACAAGGAGTCGGACACGACTAAAGCAACTTAACACGTAGCACACAGCACATATCCTAGGACCACCCCTATCTTACCAATGACATTTTAAACTTCTACATTGGGGACCAAATATCACACATCTAGGGTACACCTTTGTGAGTACAGGACCTGGTACCGGCTGTCCAGGACCAATAGAATTGGGAAGTCTCTGGAAATCTCTGCATAGAAAGAAAATCCCGAAGCTATGCTGGGAGGATCCTGACCAATGGAGGCATGAAGTTCAAGGAAGTTGAAGGGTGGGGTCAGACAGTCCTGAGTCCCATTGCATTTGCTGGGCAGCCTTGGGCAAACTGCTTAATCTCTGAGCTTTAATGGCCTCATCTGTAAAATGGGGATAATAATAGCAGAACCGCACTCTGGAAAACTATCTAATGAAAACTTCCTATTATGAGAGGAAGCAAGGAAACATTTGGCTCCCAGATGGTATAAGCAAACCCTCATTACCTAGTATCAATGTTGCTATGATGGTTGTTATTGCTATTATTTCTACAAGAGAACGCAGAAGGCAAACAGCCCATGCCTCTGGGAGAAGGATTCTGCAGCTTATCTTTTACAATATTCCTGACCCTTTGAAGCCTTCATACAGCAGCTGCCTTGGCCTCCAGGTTTCACAGGCAGGATCTCCACAAACCTCACTGACCAAAGCCAGCTGCTGCTCCAGGAAGAAAGGAAGAGAGGAGGAGGAGGGTGGGAAGGAGGTGGGAGGGCCTGCCTACCCAGGAGCCCTGCCCTAGGCCCCTCCCAGATACCACCAGCTCTGCAGCGTGGCCCCGGCACCGGCTCGGGCCACACTTCCTGCCCGGTCACGTGGTTTGTCTTTCAGAATGTAACCAGCAGCTGTTGGCAGCTGGTTGCAGCTATGAATATCATGACCAAGAAATGAGGGAGTTGTGAGGTCAGTGCTGGCCCTGGAGCAGCTGCTTCCCTCTCCACATGGGTGGGGAGTCAGCAGATGGAGGGAACCCAACCCTGAGAACCACCTCACAGGGCGCTGGCTACCCCGGGGTGGGGGCTCTCAGATCTTCCAGATGGAGACCCCCCAGTTCAGCCCGTCGGGGCTCAGACTCTGGCTTACTCACCAAGAAGCAGCAGCTTCCCCTCAGCAGCCATTGCTCCCAGAGAGTTCTGGAATCTGGGGAGTCTCCAGGTGCTTAGTCATGGAACATTAGAGCTGGCAAAGCCCTTAATCCAACCGTCCCGTTTTATAGGCAAAGAAACTGAGGCCCAGAGGGGTGAACTGACTAGTCTAAGATGGCCCTATGAGTCAGCGGAGGGCTGGGGCAGAAACTCTTGCTGGAAACAACGAGCCTGGGGCTTTTCCATTACTCAAAATCACAGAGCCCGCCCCGGCACCCTTACCTAAAAAGAACCAGATCCTGGGATCCAGTTGGGACCTGCGACCCCAACCCAAGTGCCCCACACCTTTGAAAAAAAAGGCTTGCTGAACACAAATGGTGGGCAAACGTACTGGCAAAGAAAAATGTATTTTGACAGGGAAACGCGCTCACCCTCCAGTGTAAGATGAAGAAGAATCGAATTCCCCAAGCAGAATTCCTCCTATGGTCTCATTTGGATGAGCAGCACCTGCACTTACCTGTGGATGCACAGAGAAAAGACTGGAAGGAAAAGTAGAACTGACTGACCTCCGGGAGGCAGGGTTGTGAATGTTTTTCATTTGTCTCTTGCCTTGTCCGTATTTTTCTATTTTCTCACTGGGAGGGTGTTTATTTCTATTACAACAATATTAAAAGGATACACAATAAACAGCCAAGTGCCCAGGTCCCCAGTCATCCACACTCAGTCAGGCTTGGCTTGTGGAAGATTCCAGAACAGGCTGTACCTATTGCACAAGGTGGGGCCGTTTTCTTCTCTGGGGAAGACTAAGCAAGCTCAGGCCTGAGGGCAGTAGGCATGGTGTGGCTTTGCTGCAGGTGGAGCAGCAGCTCCGGCTCAGGGCACCCCTGGGTTCTCCGGTGTGCATCAGGGAGGAAGGGCTGGCTCCAGACCCCAGCCTCTCAGCTGGCTCAGCAGCGCACGTGCCCGAAGCCTCACGTGTGGAAAGTGATCTGGCCTTTGTCTGGCTCTTCCCCACTCTCCAGAGCCAGACAAAGGCCAGATGGCCTCTGGGAAACTCTCCCAGTCTCGGCCACAACTTCCAGGAAACCTCATGGCAGTTTTGTCCTGGAGACATGCATGTCTCACTCATATTCTTTTGCCACTTGTCCACTACAGCACCAATGTCCTGAAGACCAAGCCACCTTTCTGGGTTAGCCCGTGAGGGCTACCTGCCAGGGAGCCCCCCAGCCTCCATCTTGCTGAGTACAGCTCAGGAAGTGCTGGGTCTCGCCACCAGTGCCACAGAGCTCAGAGAACACTTTGTTTAGACAGAACGCTGTCCCTGTGCCACATGCCAAGTCAGGAATATGGTGCTCACCCAGGGCCCTGGCTGGGGCCCCCTACCTCCCTGTTGCTGCTGTTGTTCAGTCCCTAAGTCAAGTCCGATTGTTTGAGACCCCACGGACTGCAGCAAGCCAGGCTTCCCCGTCCTTCACTCTCTCCCAGAGTTTGCTCAAATTCCTGTGCATTGAGTCAGTGGTGCCATCCAACCATCTCATCCTCTGTCGTCCCCTTCTCCTCCTGCCCTCAGTCTTTCCCAGCATCAGAGTCTTTTCTAATGAGTCAGCTCTTCACATGAACTGGCCAAAGTATTGGAGTTTCAGCTTCAGCATCATTCCTTAGATATCAACTAACTGGTGCTTCCTCAAAGGGCCCAAGTACCAGAGGAAATGCCCTCATACACTGAAGGGGTACCTCCACAAGGACAGCTTCTCTTGTCCCGTAAAAGGTGGGTCTTACCACGTCTCCACACGGTGGTGACAAACGCAGAGGGGACCCAAACAACCAAGTCTTAGAGCGTGGGCTCAGCCTGTTTCCTGGGCCTGTTAGGAAGTTCCCAGAGTCTCAGCTTCCTCGTGTAAAATGAGTCTCAGCGGTGATGACAGCATTCACTCACTCTCAGCCTCTCTACCTCTGGGGTCAGCACACTGCCCTCGAGTACCCAGAACACCGCTTGTTTTTGTGTGGCCCTCAAGACAAGAATGGTTTCTACATCTTCAAATGGCTGGAAAAAATAAAGAGTACTATTTCATAATAGATGAAAATTATATGAAATTCAAATTGCAGTGTTCATAAATAAAGGTTTATGGGAACACAGCCATGCACTTTTATTTGCGTCTTTCCTGTGGCTGCTTTTGAGCTCCGACGGCAGAGATTGAGTAGTTACAACAGAGAACAGATGGCCCACAAGGACTGTTTACTATCTGACCCTGACCCTGAAAAGAAAAAGGTTTGCCAATCCCCGATCTGAACAGTGTGGTACACGGAAGAATGTGACCAAGTATTCCTCTCTCTTCCCATCATCTTTTTAATACTGCCCACTGGGTACCTCTGGTCCTGTCCCAAAGACAAGGAATATTGCTATTTTGGCAGGAGGATGCAGGGGGGACCCTCCTCACTGTGGATCGTCAGGCTTGAAGTTGGAAGATCAAGTTACAGAGACTGGATCTTCATTCTGCCACCAACTGGCTGTGTGACCTGGGGAAAGTCACTTCACCGCTCTGAGCCTCAGTTTCCCTCACCTGTCAAATGGGATAGTGATAACAGCTGATGCTTACATTACTGCTTGCCATGTGTCAGAGGCTGCTGCGTGGTGCCAATCACATAGGTCACTCATTTAATTCTGACCGTTCTATGAATAGGTACAATCATCACCCCATTTGCGGGCAAAGAGAGCTGAGGCAATGGGAGGGTAGGTGAACAACCCAGGTTCTGCAGCCAATCAGAAGTGGGACCCAGAGACTGTGGGAGCCAAACAGCTGCATCACTTGGGTGCTCCAATAACTCTTATAAGCCTTCAGGCTTCACACCCATCCTGGGAGATGCAGCTGAGATAAGGAAGCTGTATACTTTTCTCAACAAGTTCTAAGATGACTTAAATGTTTATCTTGAAACAAAGGGAAAAACATTTCCAAATCCCTCGCCAATGGTGGCACACCAGAGATTGTGGGAGCACCTTGGATGGAAGGAGATGTTCACTCCTGCCTGGGTGGTTTGAGTTCCTACCTCCACTGGGAGGAAGCAACCGGCTCTGCTCCCCAAGCCAGAGCGCTGAGCTATAGAGACCTGTTCCCAGCCCATCCTTGATTGATAAACAGGAGTCACCTTTCTCCTCTGGTGATGGGGACGCTGCGGCACCTTTCTCACCCTGACTTGGGTCTCCACCCAGCCACTGCTCCCTGCCCCGATCTGGCGGGATCTCGGAGGAGGAACAGCCCGGGTTTCTCAGCCGTGAGTGCTGTGAAGGACACACCTACTCTGTGGAAGTCTCCCCAGCTCTCCTTCCCTCCCTCCGACCTCTCACTCCTGCATTAGCACCAGGGCAGGGAGGTGTGGCAAGGCCTGGGCAGGCTGTGTCTTGCTTTTTGTCTAATTGATCCGTGTGAAGGCTCTGGCTTGGTTGGGAGGGTGGGGAGCTGGCACTAAAAATGCAGCGCGTGTGCTAAAGGGTTAATCACTCGAGCTCCACAGTTGAAATCTCTCCACCACTTCCTGGCTGTGGGATCTTGAGCAACTTACTTAACCTTTCTGTACCTCTGTTTTCCGAGGAGCAAAAGGGAAGTTTTGATGGCCTGCAAAGAGCTTGTGACAGGGCCTGGCACATACGAAGTGCTCAACAAACATGGGCTGTGGTTCTTTCTTTCTCTCTCAGCAACTTCTTCAGGATAAGGAACCTCAAGGAGGTGACAAAGGTTTTTTTTCCACGTGCTTTCAGAATGGCCTGTACCATACCGCATCCTTGATTCGTCTAGTATATGTAGAGGACGTACAGTTGCCGGGCACTGTTTAGATCTGGAGAATGCAAAGGGCTTCCCTCGTGGCTCAGATGGTAAAGAATCCACCTGCAATGCAGAAGACCTGGGTTCGATCCCTAGGTCAGGAAGATCCCCTGGAGAAGGGGATGGCAACCCACTCCAACAGAGGAACCTGGCGGGCTGCAGTCCATGGGGTCGTAAAGAGTTGGACATGACAGAAAAACTAAGCATACACACAATTTGAGGGCAGGGAGGAGGAAGACATGCATGGGTAGAACACTGTAGCGGGGTTGATGCTCTGAGACCCATGGGCCCTGGAGAGGGATCCTCTAAGGCTGATGAATCTGAGACAGGAGAAGACCTGTCAGAGGAGATAAACTTGAACTGAGTCCAGAGTCACGAGCAGGCCTCACAGGAGCCAGGTGAGCACTGCAGACCAGGGAATGGTGTTGAGAGGCACAGCTCAGCACGCCCCATCCACAGTTATCTCCGTGAGCCTCTGTGGAGACCCAACTTAGAGCCTGATCTTAAGGATCAAGCATGCTCCAGGCGGAAGTGTGAAAGTTCCTCTTAGCGACTCACAGTAAGGCCATGGCTGCCAGGCATGGACAGGATTAGGGGAGACACCCAGAGCCATGGCTAGGAGAGAAGGGAGGAAAGTGCCAGGGGACCACCAAGGCTGTTCCATCCCAAGGCTGCTCCGAGCGACTCCCCCTGAAGCCTGCTCACAGCCTTGGAGGCTCAGCAGGAATTGAGAGCAAAAAGGGACCGAAGAGAAGGTCAACTTTCTCAGGCCCCATGTGAAGGGAAGAGAACCAGAAGAGGGAGAACTCGTCCAGGGAGGGGCCATCCTGGCAGGCTGAAGCCAGTAAAGCCACCCTGGAGCCTCTGACCATGGGCTGTCTCAACCTTATCAACTCTCCTGGTAGACACCGTGACCGACTGTGACCCCAGCGCGTCTCCCTCCTTTTCCAATCCTCTGGCTCACCTGAGCCAGGCTTTCAGCTCAGCCCCGCTCAACACGGGCATCCACACCTGACCTGGATAGGAGAGAAGCAGACGCTGTGTGCCTTAGGCCAGTGTCTGCCCCTAGCCTGCAGTGTGGCCCTGGGCAAGTGCCCACCCTCTCTGCTTTCTGTTTCCTTATCCTTACGATGGGACCACACATTTTCTTTTCCTCCAGGTTTGCTGGGAGGAATTAGTATGATTCCTCATACTAATTCCTCATACAAAAAACCACTCAAATGCTTTACGTGGGAATGGTTGTGTTTTTGAGGTCTTCTCAGAAGGTGTCAGGGAGGGCAATCCGGTTCCCTGTTGCATCCAATACAGAGCATGTCAGGCCTGCTGGCAGGAGGTTCTGCCCCAAATGGGGTGAATTGGGGGAGAATTCAGCCTTCAGCAGGTCTCCTTACCTGCTCCAGCCTAGTGGTCACCTGAAACTGCCAGAGTGGTGAGAGCTCCGAAAACAAACACAAAACCCATGAAGGCTATGATATGGCGCCGGCTTCCTTCACGCACTCCAGCCCCCAGGACAGGTTGCTGGAATCACCTCCCCGTAGCTACTTTGGTTTCTTCCTGATGAACACAAGTCCACTTCAGCCTAATGAGGCAGAGTTTTGAGCCAAAAGCTACATTGCTCACGACTCTAGCATCTGGAGTAGCTATGGGACACAGCTTTGGCCAAAAAGATAAGAAGGTGCTGGAAACCTCCCAACAGGTTCCTCTGGCATTTTGCCATCTGATCTTCCTCTACATACTGCCTGGAATGGGGAACCGCTGCCTAGAATTTTAAAAGCCATTTTGCAACTACGAGGACACAATTCATATGCTGAGAATGACTGAGCAAAAGCCCTGATGGCATCTTTGAGCTGCCATGTAACCCTGGACCACATACTTCTGGAAATATTAAGTTCTTAGTTGTTAAAGCCACTGTTTTCCCCCTCCCTGGGGAGAGGTTAAGGTGAAGAGATGGAGTCAGTTATTTACAGCCAAGCACAATTATAAACAATACGTGTTTTCCTCCAAAGACTATGTCATCACTACTTTGAGCATCCTCTAGGATCCCACAAAAGACTTATCACACTGCACTGTAGGAGTCAGTTATTCATACACAGTCCCAATTAGATGCAAGCTCAGAGAAGGCAGAGTGCACATTCTGTGCTGATCACAGCTGCATCCCCAGGGCATGACAGTTTCTGGCAAACATTAGCTTCTCCGTGTGCCTTTCTTGAATCAATGAATAGAACACTTTAAAATCTAATTCCAGGAGATGTAGCTAACTTGCCTTAGACCCAAGAACCATCATCTCTGGCCAATTTTGAAACTTCTTTTGGTGCATCTTTGAAAAAGTCAGGTTTTAGCATGGTTTGCCTAAAATACCCCAAGCTTTGTAAATAACTTTCTCAGTTCCCAAAGAACCACTGCCTTTTCCTAACCACCCACAGCTCATCATGGCTGCCCTTAACTTGCCACTACATGACCCAGAAGGCAGCTTATGTAACCCTTCCAGCATATTCCGATGCCAAGTGCTTATCATAACTGAGAAAGGGCACATCCCACAACATATGGAGAGCTAGATTGAATATACATAAATGTGTGTAGGGAAACATTCACCGGCATAGTCATCTGGTCATCTTCCTATCCTAAACATCTCAGATATATTTAGACTTGTAAAATTTCTTTCTTCAAGGCCTCCGGAAGGTTCTAACAGTCTCCTCCTCCTCTTTCCTTTATTATGACTTTCTCCTCAAAACCTGCTATTTTCACCGTGTCCTCAAAGCGTTCACGCTTTTTCTGTATTCGAGTTATCCAACTAGGGGATCCAACTATATAACTTCTTTATTTGCCTTTTTTTGGAAAAGCATGGGAAGTCCATATATAACTAATGGGAATGCAAAGTTCATGTGTTTCCTACAAACTTGCAATTCATTTGTTCAAGATATTTGATGACAGTCCCTTGAAGAAAATCACAATGATGCTGCTGGATTGCCTGCTAAAGCCCTCTCAGGTTCTTTTCTCTGGGTTCACACCCTCCCATGAAGCTTGAAGAGGGCCACACCACCTGAGATCCTTACACTTCTTCCTCATCCACCTGCTGAATGGGGTGGACTCTAAGGACCTGGAGGAGGATGGAGCCACAAGATGGAAGGAGCTGCGTCTCTTGAGTGGCTGCATGAATAAGAGAACTGCAGATCTTGCACTAGGCTGTTGCAAGAATAAGAAATAAATGTTATGGCACCAGTGTTTTGGAAGTGTATCTGCTACAGCATCCAGCATTGTTTCAGGTTACTGTTTACTTATCTATAGCCTTTTTCAGTCTCTTCATTCTAAAATGCTATCCCAGTTTGATTTGCATTAGTTATTTACAATCCGTGACTATACTGAATGTGGGCCTTTAGATCAATAGTTCCCAAACTTGGCTGCTCAACAGAAGTAACCGAGAAGCTTTAAAAATCTTCCAGGGCTCAGGTCTCACCCCCAGAGGCTATGATTCAATTGGTCAGTGGTGGAACCTGTCTTTGCTGTTTTGAAAGAGCATCCCAGGTGATACTGAGGGCAACCAGAATTGAAAGCCATCATTCTAGAGCAAGCAAATGTTCTCCACATTGAGCATGCACCAGAACACGTAAGAGACTTGTTCAAATACATATTTCTGGTTCCCATCTCCAGAGTTTCTGATTCAGTTGGGTCCCAGGTACAGTCTGGGAATTTTCATTTGTAATACATGCCTAAATGAGGCTGCTGCCGCTGCTTCTGAGACCACACTCTGAGAACTCTCAGTCCAGACTTTTAAAATTCCCTCAATAACAACAATCACTGGTGTCATCCCTAGAAAATGCTAACCACTCAATAATTGAGTATATAACTGAGTTGAAATGAAGATGTTTGTGCTGTGCTGTGCCTTGTCATTCAGTCGTGTCTGACTCTTTGTGACTCCATGGAGCCCATCAGGCTCCTCAGTCCATGGGGATTCTCCAGGCAAGAATACTGATGTGGGTTGCCACACCCTCCTCCAGGGGATCTTCCCAACCCAGGGATCGAACCCAGGTCTCCTGCATTGCAGGCAGATTCTTTAACATCTGAGCCACCAGGGAAGCCCATCAATACTGAAGTGGGTAGCCTAGCCTACCCCTTCTCCAGGGGTTCTTCCCAACCCAGGAATCGAACCAGGGTCTCCTGCCTTACAGGAGGATTCTTTACTGGCTGAGCTATCAGGGAAACCCAAAGATGTGTAGGCCTTTATACTTGATGACTGTTCTTACTTTGTTTTTCAATAGATTCAGATTGAGTTTGCTTAGTTGTGCAATTCAACCAAGACACTCTGTAGGAACAGGAAGAGGGGAGATTGTTTGGGTGAGAAAGAATTGAATACTTGGCTTTGAGCTGGCATGTGGAAGCAAATATTTACCTAGTATCTTGTATAATCGTGGCACTGTGTTGACCTCTCCCTCTTTTATCTTTAGGGAAGGGAGATTTCCAAGAGAGAGAGGGACTTCTGACAGACTGTAAGCAGTAGACATCAATGAGATGGAGGCAGGAGGGTCTCTCAGTGAGCTAAAACAATACACACAAGCACACACACACATTGGATTTAGAGGGAAAGTGGGAGAATTGGATCTGATATCTCAAGGAGGCATAAAATAAATGATGGAATGAAGTCATAAGGTCCTTGTTTCCAGGTATTGATGCCCCTGTGTATTTTCCTCCTATTGAATGTGAGCTGGACTAGTCACTTGCTTCAGTGAATAGAATATAGTAAAAGTGATGGCTGTCACGTCTAAGATTAGATTACAAAGATTCTGGCTTCTGTCTTGCAGGCTTTATCTCGCTGTCTGTTTGCTTGTCCTGATGGAGACCAGCTGCTGAGTTGTGAGCTGCTCTCTGATGAGGTCCACATGGCAAGAAACTGATGTCTCCTGCCAACAGCCAGCCGGGACCTGAAGCCTGCCAGCAGTCGTGTGAGTGAGTGACTCCTCCTTTAGTCAAGACTTGAGAAGACGACATCCCTGGCTTTATCTTGATTGCACTTTGTGAGCAACCCTAAGTCAGAGGTACCCCCACTAAGCCATGCTTATATTCTTGACCCATCAGGAAACTGGGATATGTTTGTTGTTTTAAAATAAGTATAGGGATAACTTGTAATAGATAGCTAATTTGTAATAGACAGCTAACAATTTGTAATAGATACCCAGTCAGCTCTTTCTGGATGATAGGACATATGGAAACACTAATGAATTCTGTATTTGAGCCCCAGGTTATATGTTCGTTCTGATAAACATATGAGTTCCATACTTGGAATCAATATTGTGTGGAACACCATGGTAATAGGTAAAGCTCTTTACATATTCCTAAATGATAGTGATGGCAAAACCATTGTGGGTACAGAAAGCAAATTCTATAAATGAAATGGGTAATTTTTCCCATGAGGACAAAACCTGGCCTTCTCTATAATAAGAGGGGTCCAATGTAATTATCCTGCAGCCAGGTAGCTGTCAGTTCTGTGAGGAATGGTCCCCCTTTAGAGGCTTATATCGGCTCCCTTTATCTTGGTGGTGGTGGGGGGGTGGTTCTTAGCAATGGTGATAGCTCAAGCAGCTTTGGTAAGGGAACATCTATGTTGGACCCGTTATGCCAGCCACTCCTGCTGCCATGACCACTCTGCCTATGGAGCAAGCACAGGGTCATCTGGCAAAAGGACTGACATTCCTCAGACAGACTGTCTTGTCTGTTTGCTTGTTTGGAACGTTGTCTGAAGTAAATGCCCTTGGCGAGTATGTTCACAGGACACAGATGTCTTTCCCCTTTGTACCCACTCTCAGAGATCCACCTACATACCTCTTCCCAGACCTCCTTGTCGCCAGTCTTCTAATCTGGCAAGAGCCAAAGTCTTTGCACTGCCAAAAGTTACAACTACTTGGATTTTCCATCACCACTATCTTTTAGGGCCACCCCCGAGCAGGTCTATAAGGAGTGCCATCTGCTTCTTGTCAGTGCCAGGATACTGTGTGATACACCTATGCACCTGGCCTGTTATCATCTTTTCTTCTTTAGCTGTGAGAAACTTCTGTGGAGCCATAAGTATGGCTGCAAGGAGAAAGAGTAAGTGCCATGGGGGTCTGAACCATTTGCTTAGACAAGGCATTGTGTCTTCCAGACCACTGAGGCTTGCTGCTTTTCTTGCTGCCTTCTCAGTGGGATGTTCAAATTTCTCAGTGGGATGTTTTAATGTCTTTTTTCTGTGAACACTCTTTAGGATCTCCAGAGGTAGCCAGTCCAAACAATCACCATTGTCCCCAGAGCAGCTAAGAAGGACAGCCACTGGCCTCAAATCATTGTCTCCTCCCTGTGTGTTCCAGTCCCTCCCCCGCCACAACCAGTAATGATTTCAGTAATTGTGAGGACACGGCAAGCCACAATAATCTGTTCACCCCCAGCCTCAGCACACACACACACACACCTGATACTTATACGTGTGCCTAATAAATGTGTCAGCAGCCCAATCCCAGAAGCCCATTTTGAGGGGCTGTTTCTGGTACCATTTACTGTAAGTGTCCTGGCAGGAAACAAAGGACACTCTAACAAAGGGTATTGAAGAGAGTGGAATGAAGGCACTGTAGGCAAATGTGTGCCTGGGGTGGTGAAGCTCTCTGGGGTTGGCAGGTAAAGAAGCTGCCCCCACCCCTAGGTCTAAAGAGTAGAAGAATGGAAGAGTTCCCAGATCCCAGTGGGGTCTCTCTGGCTGTAAGGGGGAGCTGGCTTCAGTTGGGAGCACAGCCATTGCCAACCTGAGGCCTGGCAGGGAGGTAGCTGGAGAGATAATCACCCTGACCACTCGTCTCCTTGAACTTGACTGATGAGAAGTCAGAAGGCAAGAGAGACACGGATGAAGCTTGTAAATATCAGCCTCCAGGGTCACAGAGCATGGGGAGAGGGGTGGCAGTGGAAGGGCACACAGAGACCACTCGGCACAGGTCTAGTCCCGCCTCACGTGAGCTATTCCTCCCAAGAAGGCAGAAAGGGAGCTGGCTTAAAGGTTAGGAGGCTCCGGCCACCTCTGCCAAGTCCTCAGTTTCCTCCTCTGTTAAAGGACACATCAGATTCGTTTCCATACTTACCAAGCTACATACTGATCAGTACCTGCAGGACTGAGGGCACAGACCGGGGAGTGTTAGGGATGGATAAAGCCACGGGGTGATGTGGGTCACGATTTTTGCTTGAAGATTTCAAAATAATTCATTTCTTTAAAAATCCAGCATGAAACAGAATACAGTGTCCCAATAATTTGTTGAAATAAAATGAATTTCTGGAGGTTACACTGAGGTGACACCTCCATTCCTTCTAGGGGACATGCATCACTCTCAGTGGCCACTGAGTGGGGTTTGCTGGAGGAACTTGGGACGCGCCAGAAGATTCCAGAAAGCTCTTCCACACCTGACATCCGGAGCTTCTTGGATTAAACTTCTCCGGGCTCCTGAGTTTCATTCCCTGAGAACCTGGATTCATTTTTCAAATAGCCCCAAACAGTAAAGCTGTCCTTGGTATGAAGGGATGAAGCGCTCTCAAAAGTGTGCCTGAGTCTCTGAGACACCTCAAAACATCACCCCTCACGGCCACACCCAGAGTTACCTGGGAGGAATGTGGTGTTGCTCTCCATTGGCCTCCTCACAATGGGCTGTACCCTAAAGGGCTGCTGGGTTCCCAGAGGGTTGAGGACTAGGCTAAAATGCATGCAGAGTGAAAAGCAAAAGGATGCTGGAAGCTGGGAGTATCACGGAGGGATTGAGAAAGGGAAGAAGTAGGGGTAGGAGGTGGGAGCAGAGGAGAGCTTGGCAATGGGCAGAGGGGGTGTGACAGTAACCACGCAGGTGCGGGGGACTTGTCTCAGGATGTGTACTGAACTGCGCTGTTGTGGCAATAAAGCAAAAGCAAACAGACCCAACTCCATCTGGGCTACTGTTATTTATTGGCCTTGTGTCAGGCACTGTGCTAAGAAATAATGAAGACACTCAGATCAAGATAGATGAGTCCGTGGACTTGGATGGCACTTACATTCTAGGTGTGGGGAGAATAACGAAAAGCAGGGAAGCAGACTGACTCATCAGTTCAGATACCGATGGGTGCTGAGGGTAAAGGAGGCTACAGAACAGCAGGAGCTGGCAAACTCTTCCTGACAAGGGCCAGATGGCAAACAGCTTCAGCCTATGGACCGATTGCCCTCTGCTGCTGCCACACGTACACAGTCCTCAACGCTGGTGACGTAACACAAAGGCAGCTGGAGGCAACCTGTGAATAAATAGGTGTGGACAGATTTGATCCTTGGCCTATCATTTGCCAAGCCGTGGGATGGGACAAGCTTGGCGAGGGGGCCAGGTGGGAGGCAGATAGAGGATGTTAAGCCAGGCACCCTGAGAACTGGAACAATGAGAAAGGACTGGTCGTGGGTGGCCTGGGGAAGAGCATTCCAGATAGCAGGATGAACACGTGCGAACACCTTGGAATAAAGGACGCAGAATGTCCCAGGGATGAAACGAGGGCCCCTGCATCTGGAGTGTATTAAACAAGAGCGGAAAAGAGTATGAGTGATGTCACCAAGACAGGGGGCCACCAAGTCTGGAGTTTTTCTACTTATTACAGGAAGCTACTGGAAGGTTTTAAACAGAGTGATGACTAGAAAGCCCTGTTTGTTGTCAGAGAGAGGAAGGAAAAAGAAATTCCTTATTACAAAGCACCTGGCCATGGATTGACTCATAGAGGTAGCTAATACCTTCCTGGAGTTGGTTCCTAAAGCACTGTGCCTCCAAAGGGTCATCAAATCCTAAAATAGAAAGGATTTTAGGTTTCCCTATAGCTCAGACAGTAAAGAATCTGCCTTCGATGCAGGAAACCCAGGGTTGATCCCTGGGTCAGGAAGATCCTCTGGAGAAGGAAATGATAATCCACTCCAGTATTCTTGCCTGGAGAATCTCATGAAGAGAGGAGGCTTGTGGGCTACAGTCCACGGGGTCGCAAAGAATCGGACACTACGTACGTAGCAACTAACACACACATAGACACAAGCTGGCACGTCTCCCATGTTTTACAGATAAGTATTGAAACCCAGAGAGATTAGTTGCTTTGCTCAAGGTCACTCAGTAAGTCGGCTGCAGAGCTGGGACTGGAACCTGAAGGAGAGAGAAGTTTGGCCTGATAATAAAGCCGTCATCGTGGCAATGGCAGCATGACTCTGCATCCAGTAAGGTGATGTCACTTGGCCACATCGGCACACCCAGCCCCACAGGGACTCAATGTGAGGGTTCCAGGGAGAAAAGCCTGGGAAGAAAAGAGTTCCAGGGGCAAGGGACCAAGCAGTGGCCTTGAGTGGACGGAGGAAATCTTGGGCATGCCCATTCTCGCAGGGGCTGTTGGCTGAAGAATCATGAGCATGGGACTCCACCGGAAGAGGCCAGAGGTGGACAGGAGGACAATGCCAGGCACCAAACGGAAACAAGGGCTTCTTTCTGAGAACATCTGATAGAGCCCCAAGAAAGATCAGAAATACTCGAGTGACACTTCAAGGAAAGTTGAAGCATGTAATAGCAGGTGAGGCCAGTGAAGCGTGATTTATTGCTGTCAGCAGCATCCCATTTTTACCACCCTGTCTGGTGTGCTCTCAGGAAACACGAGTCACATTTCAGAGTTACCTGAGAATATATGGACCCATATCCTAGTCCATTCAGCAAATATATCAGCACCAAATTAAGTATCTACTGCCTCCAACACATTGGTTTTTCTTGGAGCTGGTACATCTACTATCAATGACCCCAGATCCATGCCAAAGGCAAGCTTTGGCAACCTAGTACGTGGCTCTGCTCAGGATAGTGAGAGATGGAAGGTCACACCTCTCGTGTGGAATACAGCACAGCTGGGGAGCAGAGGGTGGAGGGTGTGGGTTGAGGATTTTGAAGTCAGATCTCAGGATACGGGGCTCCTCCCCAGGCAGGGAAGCGGGTCTCATCGGGTCAAGACAGGGCGGCATTCAGCCTTCCTCTCCTTCTTGGGCGAGGGCCTCTGTCCCGCCTCTTGCACAGCAAAGTTACTTTTCTATTTTTAGGGGATAAAAAGTGCTATGAAATGTACTTTCCAATTTTAGGGCTCTTGCCCAGGCTCTATTTCTAGTGACCAACTGGAAAAATATCTCTCATTCTGCATGTACATATTTGAAATCTGGCCAGTAGTTTCAGAGTCCACTCCTTGGAGAGGGTTTTATAAGAGAGAAACAGTTCCAAACAATGTCTTCAGGAGAATGTCAGCCTGCATTTTGCAGAGAAGACGTGAACCTCCATGGCATCAATCCTGCTACCTTCAGCCATGGGGAAATTTGAAAAGGGTTTTGTTTCCAAGATTCATCAACAGCCTTGTGGCTTTCTGCTGAGGAAGATACTGAGATTTAGGGACATATAAGTAAGAAAAGTCAAAGTTCCAAAGAAAAAGAGCCACAGTCCTTTCACCACTTTCTCTCAATGGGTTCCATTTCCAACAGGAATTACAGACCCGGATCAGGGAGAGGCTTGGTGCTTTACTGTGAATAAAACTGCACATGAGGTGAGCTGAGTGGGCCTGAATTAGCTTCACCAGATAGGAGCTAAGTGCAGAAGAGAACCACAGAAACCAACATTAATTGGAACATCAGTTGATCCTCACGGTGGGACAGTGACCAGTGCAGTGAAAGGGAGTCAGCTCCATTGGTCCAATATGACTGTAACGAAGCTGGCTGCATTTGACATGGCTGGGGAATGCTTTTGGAGGGTCTAAGGCCTGACATTTTAAACTGGAACATCTATGCTTGCTCCTTGGAAGATAAGCAATGACAAACCTAGACAGCATATTAAAAGCAGAGACATCACTTTGCCAACAAAGGTCTGTATAGTCAAAGCTGTGGTTTTTCCAGTAGTCATGTATGGATGTGAGAGCTGGACCATAAAGAAGGCTGAGTGTCAAAGAAATTATGCTTTTGAATTGTGGTGTTGGAGAAGACTATTGAAAGTACCTTGGGCTGCAAAGAGATCAAACCAGTCCATCCTAAAGGAAGTCAATCCTGAATATTCATTGGAAAGACTGATGCTAAAGCTGAAGCTCCAATACTGTGGCCACGTGATTTGAAGAGCTGACTCATTAGAAAAGACCCTGATGCTGGGAAAGATTGACGGCAGGAGGAGAAGGGGACGACAGAAGATGAGATGGTTGGATGGCATCACTAACTCGATGGACATGAGTTTGAGCAAGCTCCGGGAGATGGTGAAGGAAGGGAAGCCTGGCGTGCTGCAGTCCATGGGGTCGCAGAATCGGACACAACTGAGCAACAACTCTTTTGCAAACCCATGGACTGTAACCTGCCAGGCTCCTCTGTCCATGGGATTCTCCAGGCAAGAATGCTGGAGTGGGTTTCCATGCCCTCCTCCAGGGGATCTTCCAGACCAGGGATCGAACCCACATCTCTTACGTCTCCTGCATTGGCAGGCAGGATCTTTCCAGTGCCACCTGGAAAGCCCACAGATACTCATACAAGACCTCAACTTGGCAGAAAGCCACTGAGGATGCAGACTTAAGGAAGCCAAATTTTTGCAACATTCTCACAGAGACACTGATTTCCATACACAGGAGTGATGGAGCCTCGGTACCCAGTTCCCCATGTACTCAGAGCAGGCAACTCTGTCTGGCAGCTGTGATGTCTGTGTTTAAGGTTGCTGCTACTTGGGGATTCACTGGGGCAGCCCCAGAGAGGTGGTTTGGGCACATTTCCTCTACGAGGAGAACTCAACTCTCTGTTTTGTCTACAAAATCCACAGTTGCTCTTCAATTCCTGTTCTGCCTGAGCTGCTAAGAACCGGCTCTGTGTTTCCAGCCAAGAACCATAAACTGCTCCACATGGAGCCAAACACGAGAGCCACAGCACTCTTAGAAATAAACAGGAGATGCCAAAGAAATTTCACACTGTATTGGGTACTTCAGGCTAAATCTTTTTTTGCCCCTTTTGGTTGCTAAGAGCATTTTGGTGGAAATTTTTGAAAATCCCTGGCCTCAGGAATAAGCCTGGATAAAAAAAGAAAGAAATGAAGATAGGAAGGAGGCAGGGAAAAGGGAAAAGAAGGCACAGAAAGACAAGCCAAAGAAATATTTGTGCGCGTAACTGCCTGCCTTAAAAAGGCTGAGACGGGGCTTCCCTGGTGGTTAATGGTTAATAATCCACCTGCCAGTGCGGCGGACACAGGTTCAATCCCTGGTCCAGGAAGATCGCACATGCCGTGGAGCAAATAAGCCCCTGCACCACAACTATTGAGCCAGCACTCTAGAGCCCACAAGCTGCAACCAGTGAGTCAAAGCACTGCAGCTACTGGAGCCTGCCTGCCTAGAGCCTGCACACTTGTCACAGCTAGAGAAAGCCTGGGTGCAGCAGCGAAGACCCAGTGCAGTCAAAAATAAATAAATAAATCCTTATTAAAAAAAAAAAAAAGACTGAGCCATGCATCATCTCACGCGACCCTTGTGTCAACTTTGTGACGGTCCCATCTTACAGATATGAAAGTTGAGGCTGCAGGGGAGATGACGGGACTTGTGCAAGCACATGCAGTGGAAGGCAGCAGGTGCCAGTGTTGAAGCCAAGCTGTCTCTCCAAGTCCTGTGCTCCTCCAACTCGTCCCACGGTGGGTACCTTCTCTGGGTTCCTGTTGAGTAAAGAAGGGGAAGCCCAGAAAGCAAGAACCAAAGGGTGTCTTTCCCACCTCCCTATCCAACTACCCAGTATCCCTTCCCCCTAAAACTTACTCCCACCACCCCGTCCAGGCCAGGGGACCCAGCAGGGCAGTATGACAGGGGGCTTTGGCTGGGCCTGCAGCTTCTGGTGTTGAAACCCTTCCACGGGGCGGCAGGCGCTGTCCACAGCTGGGTGAAAGCAACCAGGAGCACCACTGGCTTTGGTTCAGCAGCTTCTTGTCTCCCTCCCTTGCCCAGCCCTCTCATTACTCAGCGTCACAATGGCCAGGGCCTCACAAACACACTGGGCTTTGTCTGCAGAGACACAAGTCAATGGGAGCCTAGAAATGGGAGTGGGGCTGCTGAGAAAACAGCACCTCCTTTGGGGATCATGTGAACCCCACGTGGCCTGTGTTTGCAGGGCAACTTGAGGCCAGGCTGGGGGACAGATTAGGGGAGATCCAAGCTTATGGAGGGCCTGCACTCAGAGCTTCTGCCCACGGAGAGTTAGAGCCCAATATTGCTTGTGAGTAGAAATGAGAAGATGGAATGGGGATGATGGTGGGTGATGCTCCCAAAGAGTCCAGAACTTAATTGCTAATAATCATAACTATCTTTATTGAGTATTAACTATATGCCATGCATTTCTGAGCATTTTACATACTTGTTCGATCTTCACTAAACCCCCAAGATAAGTACTATTCTTATCCCTGTTTTTCAAATGAAGATGCTGAGGCTTAAGGCATTTGACCAAAGTCATACCTGTAGAGAAGGCAGAACACAGATGTGAGAACAGGTCTTGCAGATGATAAAAGCCAAATTTGATTAAGTCTTTGTTAAATACTCAGCCTTTTGAGTTCTACATGGCTCACAAAATGAACAGACCTTCAGGAACAGGGCAGAGTAGTAAATTTAAAATCTTTTGTCTCTCCATAGTTGTCCAGTATGGGCTCCAATTCAGCCTGGATTCCCCAGGGGAGCTACTGACAAGTCTCCACGGTGTTCATTAAACACCCATTGGGAGCAATGCCCAGCCCTGTCCAGGACCTGCAGGCTTGCCAAGCCTGTCAGCAGATTAACCGCATTCAAAGTAGATAAATACAAGAAACCTGACTGTTTGGATTGTCTTTATTTCCTTATCCCTATGATGCCAAGTCAGGATGGGTTAGGACTAGATCAGTGCTTCTTTTCAAAGTTGGGTCATGGTCTCCTCATCCCCCAAACCCTTTATCACTCTGCTGGAGATGGTGGAGTCTTTTTGTCACTGTATATGAGTTTCCCTCCATACTCTGTTCCACCCCACCCTCCCCCGAGGATTATGTTTCTCACTTACAGAGAAGTAAAAGAGATACAGAGAAAATATCCTGCTCCTTTGTCAAAAAAGAATGCCAACTCAGAACCACCTTCCTTAGTATCAGTTTAGCTCTTTGTCACTCAGCCAAGGCAGGAAGAGGCAGTGAGAGATGAATTTCACATATAATATATGCAAGAAGCCTAGTTTATGGATCTTTGAGTAAATGGTTCTGTGGAGCCAGGACTTAAAACTAGTTCACTGGGGTTTACAACTATGTGGCCAAAGCAGACATTGCTAGTCAGTCACAGCACTCCTCTGAATCAGGATCTGGACTCTCAAATGCCTCAAGAGAGTGTTCCAAGAAACCATTACCAATCACTCACAGCACATAAGATAAAACTTATTTTTAAATTTGAACCAGTCTGTGGGCTCTTCGTGGGTAGGACCCCACCTTATAAAAGCATTTGTTTCTCCGAAGGAAATGGCAACCCACTCCAGTGTTCTTGCCTGGAGAATCCCAGGGAAGGGGGAGCCTGGGGGGCTTCCGCCTGTGGGGTCACACAGAGTCGGACACGACTGAAGTGACTTAGCAGCAGCAGTACCTGCAGCAACATAACCTAACACAGTGTGATCCGGATAGCCCTCAACGTTTGTTGAACACATAATGAATGAAATAATGGATTAACCGTTTAGACAGATGTGACTCAGTCATCTTCTGGGTACCCTATCTTTGTTCTTATCTTTTATTAAGTTGGTGGAATCCCCTGGGTACCAAATTTGTGCTTTGTTCACATGTTCTTCCCAGGCTGCTTTAGCTTTATAAGTTTCTACACTGATCCTGAAGCTGGGAAGCTGTACCCTCAAACAAAAAAGTCAAACAAGAATTCATCGACCCTAAGTTAGAAGACCCAATAGAATAACAGAACCTGGTGGATTTTCTCAGCCTCTGATGACTAACGTCATTGTTTCCAGACCAAGTTTCTCTCCCTGACTTGTTCATCCCTCGAGATAAATTCTCTTCTGGGAGGTATCTTATGCAAATAGCCTTCTAATGGACCTCACCAGCTTCCCAGTTTCCTAGTCACAGCTGAATTCCAACAGTGGACACAGCTTATGCCTAGTCTATCAAACTCCCTCTTTGCCCCTATATGTGGGAAACTGTGTAGCAGCTAGTTATTGCTATGTAACAGAACCCTTCAATATTTAATGGCTTAAAATAACAAACATCCCTTGTTTCTCACAAGTCTACAGGTCAGCTGGGTGGTTTTGCTGGTCTGTTGTTGGGCATGGTTAATGTTGGCTGGACTCACTTATGTGCCTCTGACCAGTTTGCTAGGTGACTGAGATAGTTCAACTAGGATGGCCTTGGCTGAAATACCTAGCTCTCTTTCGGGGGTCTCTGACTTACTTCCAACAGACTTGCCTTGCATAGTCTCATGATAAGGGCCATGGTCAAATAGGGACAAGCAGAAATGCAGCATTTGGACAAGAAGAGGATGCACCTTTCACTAGTGGGTACGTTTGAAACAGTGCCTGGGATATGATCCTGACCCCTCAGATGAGGGGGAAAGTTTCAAATCAGTGGCACTCACACTTCAGACGAATATCTTGAATACAAAGGCCTCCATCAAAATATTTTCTGGTGCTGAATAGGCTTTGGCCTTGCCCAGTCTACCAAGTTTTCATCAAGGAACTCAGCAGTTGAAACAAAAATCAAGGCTTCCCTGGATAGTCCAAGCTGCTTTTAAGGGCCACAGGAGGTGTCCTTTTCATCTTGAAAAGTACTTCTTTTGTAGCCACACTGACACAGACACTGGATTCCTGTCTTTCCCCATGTTTTGGCTCCTGTACCAAGCTTGTAGCTCAAGGTGGCATTCCCACACTTGCTTAGATTTCTATAGCAGCTGTTGTCATCTGGTGGTTTTGATGCTATAGGTGTCAAGAGTGGGAGTGAGGGTTCATTTTTGGTTCTTCCAATCTGGTTTCAGAAAACATTCAGAAAGTTCAGACTGATCATGTCTTCCTAAAAGTTTAATTCCCTTCACTCTCATTATGGAATAGTTGAGTCCTGTTGAGGATTAAATCATCTTCTTGGGCTGGGCTGAAATGCCCTGAGAAGATGATTAAATGCATCAAGACTGCAAGTTGGCAATCTCTCTTTGAATATCATCTCTAATGGAGAAATCTGAAAAAAAGCAGTTCTTGCTTTGACTTTTTGGTGAGGCCTTTGCTTTGAGGATGAGCAGCAAGATGTTTAAATCTTCTACTCCTTGTGTGAGCAGGCACATGTCAAAACCCTGTTCCTTATATCCTCTACCCATAAAAAGAATCTGAGTTCTTGTCACCTTTCCAGTTAATCCTGAATGCCAGTTCATAATTCTTCTCTACTCAACATTCCAGGTAATCACTCCAACTGATCAGAGCTGATAACTAAGATGAAAAAGATTTACCACCTGAATAAGGATGGACCAAAGATTTCAAGATAGAAATGAGTATAACAGGCTATTATGAGTTGAATTTTGTTTACCGCCTCCCCACCCACAATTCATACATTGAAGTCCTGCCCCTCAGAATGCGACTTCTTTTGGAAACAGGGTTATTGCAGATGTAATTAGTTAACATGAGATTATACAGTTAAAAATGAGGTTATGCTGAGGTATATGACCTAAGCCAATAAGACTGGTGTTCTTATAAAAAAGAAATTTGGACACAGATGCACTTGGGACAACACCAGAAGATCATGAAGACAGGCTGTATAAGCCAAGGAATGTCAAAGATTTCCAGAAAACCTCCAGAAACGAAGGAAGAGGCATGAAACAGACTATTCCAGTCTTCGGAAAGAACCATCTTGCTAACACCTTGATCTCAGACCCCAGTCTCCAGAACTGTGAGACAATACATTTGTGCTATTTAGACAACTCAGTTTGTGGTGCTTTGTTACAGAAGACCTAGAAAACCAATAAAGGGTCAGAAAGAATCTTGCCTATGCAGCACATTATTTCTAGGAGGTTCAAAGAGACAGGAAATTTTAAAACAGAAAGGCAACTTGGAGACCAAATAGACAATTTTTCTTCTCCCAGCCACAAATCCCTTTTGCAAATAAAGAAACCAAAGCCCAGAGAAATTGCTGGGTGTGACTAAAGTCACAGAGCCAGCTGGTCAGAGCCAAGATTTCATGTTAGGTCTTTTGATTGTCACTTTCCCAGGTGGCTCAGTGGATAGCCACCTGCAATGCAGGAGATGCAGGAGACACAGGTTCAATCCCTGGGTTGGGAAGATGCCCTGAAGAAGGAGATGGCAACCCACTCCAATATTCTTGCCTGGCGAATCCCATGAACAGAGGAGCCTTGTGGGCTGCAGTCCATGGGGTCGCAAGGAGTCAGACACGACTGAAGCAACTAAGTATGTCCCCATGTCCAGTTTCCAGGCACACTTTGGTCATTTGCATACATCTGTATCTCTTCTAATTTACCATGAGACCTTGAAAGCAAGGTCTATATGCCTGGAATCTGGCATGCTTTCTCACATAAAACAAACCCTCAATAATATCTGTCAGTAATAGTTCATATATCCAGGGTCTTCCCCAGGGTAATCTCCATGTTGACCCAAGAAATGGTGCTTTCCCAAAAGCAATTCATGTGCTAGAGAGAGAACACAAAGGCTCAAATGTGTTCAGGCTCAAAATGTGTCAAGCTGTGGACAGCAACTCCCAATGGCCTGTAAGTGATCAAGCCTTGTTCACAAGTTTCTACTTGTTCAGTCTGGGCCAAGTAGCCTTCTCCTGACAACATGGTGCTCTGAGTGGAGTGAGCCATGAAGACCTTCCAGCCACCCATGAGCTCTTAGCCAGCTCCCTTCGGCAGCTACAGTTTTACCTTTCTTCCCTAGCTGAAGGTCTCACATGCTTCATAGAGGCAGAGACCATCTTATTTTTTCTCTACATCTTCCATGTTGCCCAGGGCCCAGGGTTCAGCTCATATCATGGCAGATACCCAATGAATGTGTGTCGGCATGGACCAGCCAGCTTCCTATGCCATCACCTGTCTATTGAATGCAAGAAGAGGAAAATTTACAAGATGTTATTTTGCTAAAAATATACCTCTAAGGGGAATCTCCTTTTCAAAGCTGGAAGAGCATTGAAAGAAATCATCAACATGACGCTTTTCAACACTTACCATGTCTGTCTGAATTTAGAGAAAAAAAATTCAGTCAGTTTTGTCTTTGTAGGAAAATCTCCCACAAGGCACATTTATGATGTAAATTTTACACTGTGCTTATTTCACTGTAATAAACAAATACTTGCAAAAACTAAATTTAGTTGATTCTAAAAATCATGATTATTTTGAGTATATTAAATTCATCAAATATGTTAGATATGTTTAGGAGGGGACTTCATATTTCTCACATCTCACTTTCATAATTTTGGTATTTTCATGGTTGACATAGGTTCTGAAGAACAGAATATATTTTTTCACTGAACTGATGGGAAATCAGGATTGGCTTATATGAGCTTTATTCATGACAGCTGTTCAAGACTTGCTTGGATCAAAAGGAGGGAGTTGCTAAAGTTCATTTGGTCTGGCTACATAAACTGTGGGGCTCAAGTATGAAAGGAAAAGGCAGCAGGGAAGTCAGTCTTCAATTCCCACTGCCTGCCACCTCAACCCACAGTTCAGTTCAGTTCAGTCGCTCAGTCGTGTCCTACTCTTTGCCACCCCATGAATCACAACACACCAGGCCTCCCTGTCCATCACCAACTCCTGGAGTTCACTCAAACTCATGTCCATTGAGTCGGTGATGCCATCCAGCCATCCCAACCCACAGTGCCCCCCTCAAAGGATGATAACCCGCAGCACACACTGGGTACACTGATGCGAATGATGGAGAGGCCCCCACCCAGTCAAATGCACTGTGACACCGCCAGCCTTGGGAAGGGACAGCACTGCCATGCTCCTCCCCAAGATGCCATGGGGTGCTGCCCAGCCACCACCCTTCCTGCATCTGCTTCTACAGGAAGCAGACAGTGAGTTGGGACAGTGAGCTGAGCTCTATTGTCCCAACAGACTTCACTCAGAAAATACAAACTCAAAGACAAATTAAGACTTGTAACATGGCACTGTTAGGACATTAAACCCCAAGCAAGTCCTTCTGAGAACGAATCTTGGTCAATGGCACCGGACACTCAGCCATGAATCCAGCCCCACCAGGGACAATTGCATAGGGGCTCAGTTTTTCCTATGGGCCTTAATAGATGTGTTGGTCTCCTGTTGAGAATGTAATGCTGGGTTGAATGCTACCTAAGAGCTAAACTAGATTGTAAGATCTTTGAAGGCCAGAGATTCTCTGATTTCTCTTTCTCCCAAAGCACTTAGAAGCTTTTGACACATGATGCACTAACCAACAGCACATAAATCACGTAGTATAAGTCACAAACTGAAACACTGGAGATAAAATATTCTGGGGCACATGCGGGGAGTTGAATTACAATTCTCATCACAGCAAGGTGATTGTGGAGTCTACATCCCTGACTAAGGAGCCCACGAGCATGGGAAGTAGAAGGGTGGAAGGTGTCACTCAAAGGTGCAACATGGGAAAGCAGGTTGGGGGGAAGCTTTCTGAGAAAGACACTGCTGGCTCTGAGCCACATCACTGATACACATACATCATAAAGCAATTTCGATTCTCTGGGGAGAATTAGGCAATGATGTGAACTTGGAAACTATAAGGAAAATGGAGCCACGCCTTAAATGTTGTGGTTAAAAGCTGGAAACCACAACCTCTCAGCTCCTTATTATTGAGACTTCTTAACAGCAAAATTCCTTCCTGACTCCATGCATAATTGCCTACAAGAGGGAGCAGTAGATGAGGTTCCTCCATCCTGCAAGGCTCAGATGCCGATGGATTGATTCACAGGCTCCCTGCTGTTTGAAACTGTCCTGCCAAGTGGCTGCTGGGAGAAGTCACGAAGCCAGCGGATGGAAATAGTCCTGCCTGCTGGGAGAAAGAGGATCTCCAGCGCTCTCCTCTCACCCTGTAACAAATACTGAGGAAGCATTTTTGCATCTCTGCCAGTTGCTATGGAGACCGTGAGGGGAACACATGTAAATATTCCGCCTGTGAGAGACATGCTAAGGTCCTCCAATGCAATGTGCTTTCTCTTCTCGACTTTTCTCCTTCTGGCTGAGAGCTGCAGTTTGCAGCTACATCAGTGAGCTCTGCGGTTTCAGGCCTCAGACTCGTGAGACTCCTGTTTAAGGAACTCGTCTACCAGGAGCTAGAGGGAAACACCCCATGTCTGGGGTGAGATCTTCATTTGAGACACTTTCCTGCTACATTTATGCTAGCAGAAAGTTCCTCCACCTTCTCATCTGTAAAGTGGGAGAAATAAAGCCCCCCTCGTGGGTTGAAGACTGAGAATGGACACAAGCTTTGTAAAGATGAAAGCACTAAGTACGTCTAGCAGCATAAATTACGGAATTACCGTAATTACCGGATGTTCCTAAAAGCTTGTCAAATCCAAACATGGTCTCATTTAGGCATTGGCATGTACAAATGGGGCCGGCTCATCATCAGAGCTAGAGGTAGAAGGCATTGTTCCTTCTCAAAGCTTGGTGTGGATGTCCGCATGCTCTCACTTAGTCCTGCTGAAGACAGGCTAGTTCAGAGGAGGAATCTAGGTCTCGGGGCCTGGCTCCTGGCACGTCTCCGTGCAACTGTCCAGGGCCTCGGTGGTGATCAACAGCCTCATCTCACAGCCCTTCATCCACGCGAGAGCAGAATAGCTCAGCCGCCAATTTCTTCCGCCCCTTGAGAAAACCCAGGTGTTTTCTTACAACACAAATACACGCCCAGGGCTCAGAAAAGCCGGCAGATCCAGCAGCAGGATCCAAGCCCGCAGATCCTCCTCCTCGGAGAGGCACGGAGGACCAGAGAGTCTGTGTGGGCCAGCTCTGGTTTGAATCCCAAAAGCAGCCCCTCGAATTCCAGCTCCTGCGGAGCGGGTGGCGGGGGGTGGGGGGTGGGGGGGTGCCTAGGGCGAGGGCGTTGCCCTCGGTGACCGTCTGCGGCCGCCCACGCCCCGTGTCTCGGCCCAGTCTGTTCTCTGCTGTCGCCTTGGTAACCCCACGCGGTGCTGTGGAGACGAGAGGAAACAGCGCAAACAGAATCAGTCAGCGGTGGGGAGCTGGGCTTGCTTCTCCTTCCACCCAGCTCGTTCTCCATTCCGGGGTTCTAGATGCCGGTTCCTGATTCAAGTCACACCCCAATTGTGGCCTTCAAGAGCAGTAACCTGGCCCTGGTGTGTCTTGTGCTTCCCAGTTAATGAGGAGGATTCCGAACAGGCTGAACCTGCGGGCTCCAACCATCTCAGCCCACATGCTGCAAGGCTGCTGGGGAGCAGAACTCACCAGGCAGGACTGTGAGGGGAGGGTGGGCGGCCAGCGGCAGAGGGGAGCATGGACAGGGAGCTGGGAGCAGGGCAGAGGTCAGCCGGCTGAAGAATTCCCCAAATTCTTTTCCCTTGGCACTCCACACCCCAAATCTCCCATCTTAAAGAAAAACATCATGTGTGTGTAGATAGGTAAAATATAAAATATTTATAAAATATAAATACATATAAAATAATGTATGTATTATATATATGTGTGTATATATAATATATATAATATACATGATTATTAGAACTTCCATGAAGTTGAGGAGGGGGGATTAATAGTATCTTGCAGGATTTTTTGTTGTGTGTGTGTTTGTGTTTGCTTTGCTAGGAAAGGGAGGAGAATTAAAAGGAAGGTGTGACAAAGGGAAATTATGATAGTGATGATATCAAATAAGAATGAGCCATGAATTCATTTATTCATTCAGGAATTTTTTTTTTTTTCATTCAGGAAATATTGAGTGAGCGACCACTACATACCAGGTCCCGTTTTAAATGTTGGGGATAGGGCAGGAAATAAAACAGGCAGAAATTCCTGACTTCATGGAGCTTACATTCAAGTAGGAGAGGCAGGAAATAAAAGTGGCAGATTTGTTTTTTCAGATCACAAAATTACAACAAAACATGATGAATACGTAAAACGTATCAAACGCACACACAGACATAAAGCAGGGTAAGGACCAGGAACGTGGATGGAAGCTGCCATTGAGGAGGGAAAACCGAGGGAGTCCTCACTACAGAATCGGTTCTGAGTCAAGTCATGGAAGGCGAGGACTTGAGCTGGGCCGGTAACTGGGCAAAGAGCATCCTGAGACCAATCAGGAGGCTGCCCGTGGTTGGAGAAGGCGTGAGGCCGGAGTGTGATGTATCAGATCAGGTGGGGCTTTGGGGGCTGCTGAAAAGGTTTAGGCTTTTCCTCCAAGTGAAATGAGGAGACATGGAAGGTCTTCAGCAGAGAAGTGGTGTGGTTTGCTTTCTGTTTGAGGATTGCTGTGGCTGCTTCATGGGGAATTAGATGGAGGGTGGAGAAGGGCTGGTTCTCTGAATCTGAAATCTGGTCTCACTCTATTAAAAAGTGGAACTGGCAAATGTTGGGGAGGTTCAAGATAAGTGCCCAAACTTCCTCTTACGTGATCAGGAGGACGGAGAAAAGCTGGAAATGGGATGTTTTGGGTGTGATTCAGTGTTAATGGAAGGTGTTCCCACACAACCTAAAATCATCTCGGCTATCACCAGTAGATTATCTCCCATCCCTTGGAAAATATGATCTAGAGAGAAACCAACGTTCCCCATATGTGGATGCTGTAATTTATTTAGCCCCTGGGGGTTCTTGGCAGGAAGCTGCTATTCAGATAATGACTTAGAAATACTAAGTCTGACAACCACCCCCCCCGCAACCGTTAACTCCATCTCTTGGACTAACAAAAAGTAAAACATTATATTCAAGTACAGTGGGGTCACGGAGCGATTCACACACACTCAGACGTGCCAATGCATGCAGCTCCTTTGTTTTCCATAACTCATCAAATCTTCCTTGTATCTCCCTGACCCCATGAAATGTGGAGGAAGAAACTAGACTTCCATGGCCAGCAGGAATATCTTGGCCTCTTCTGGTACCCCTGAGGTTAGCACCTGGGTCTTTGGTTGGTGGCGGTGTCACTGTCATGTGGCTCTGGGTGTGGGAATGAGTGTGGTGACCTCCGGTCTCGAGGGGGCGTCCCTATGTTTAGGTGTTAGGCCCTGTGCCAGTGTTCCCTAGGTGTTCCCAGTTGACAAGCAATGGCAAACTTACCCATGGGACACTGACACTGCCATTGACTCTAGAAATCAAATCACTTGATCTCAAGGGCCTCCACTTTCCAACCTCAGGTCTCTTGAGTTTCCAGTGACCCATCTTGAACCTTGCTGACCTTCACCAGGGCACCTGGGCATACAGGGTTATCTCACATTGCTGTTTACCAAGGTCCCTTCATTTGCTAATAATTCACTGACCCACTCCAGCCCCGTTCGTCGTGGTGCCAGACACATGATGGGATTCTCCTGGTTGCGTTCAGCCGATTCTACTCTGTGTGTGGGAAAGTAGGTCACTTGCTCTAAGACTTTTTAGTCCCTCCATACCTTTCTGAATGTTCTCATGGTTCTCTCCCCATAAAAGCGTTGACCCCAAGGAAGAGGCAAGCAAGACTCCGATGTGTGAGGATCTTATTTTGTCTCCACTTCTCTTCTCACTCCTGTGCTCTGCAGGACGGGAATGAGTATGCCCTTTCCCCCTTGTCTTTTTGGGTAAGGATGTACCATCACGATAGCTTTTTCCTTGCTAAAATGGTGTCAGATCCACCCACTTTCCTGGGGCCATGATGGTTGGGTCAAGCACACCCTCAATCAGTTCGTGTCCGACTCTTTGTGACCCCATGGACTGCAGCACGCCAGGCTTCCCTGTCCATCACCAACTCCCAGAGCTTGCTCAAACTCGGGAAGCCAATACTGAGACAGAATTAAGATTGCAAGAGTTTTGAGTGACACTTGTGAAGATAAAAGAGAGAGAAAGTAGGATCGGACAGGGAGCGCCTCAGACCATGATGCAGATCTGAGTCATTTTGGCCAACCCAATGAGGGATTTCGGAGCAAAGGTTGCTCATCAGAGGAGTCCCATGTTGAAGAGAATCAGCCAGATCTGGTACCTGCTCTGGGCTCGATCATTGGCTAGGGGACTGCCCCAGGAAGAACATGACCCCGGCTATAAGGGTGTGGTGGGTCTTAAGGCATTGATAGCTGGAGGCTGTAAGCTAACAGCATCTTTTACAGTGAACAGCAAGTTCTTTCCGGAAGGGAGACCCAGATGAACACCTCTAATACTGCCACAGCAGAGGAAAGGTTGCTAGAGAAATGACTGATGGGGCGAATAATGAAATTCATATCAGATTGATATTTTTTACATGGTTTACATATTACCCGTCATCACTGAGCACAATCCTAGCCCACATCCTCCTTGCTGCAGGTGAGGTTTAATCCACTGTGACCACAGCATGAAGCAAGTCACACAGATTTGACTGTTCTCAAACCTTTCCTAAGAACCTCTTCACACAACACGGGGCGGGCCTAATGCTTTAAAACCATGAGCATGGCCCTTACAGGGCCCTCCGCATTTAATCTAAGAGGCTTTGTGTAAATTTTAAAAACACGTCCATTTTAACTCAACAGTTGGTACCAGCACGTGTCAAATCTTCCCTCTAAACCCAAGTCCTCTGCTAAGACAACGATCTGTGTGTTGCCGGGGAAATTTCAGTGGTTTGTTGATAGCAAATTAACAGTGATAGACAGCTACAAATCTCTAACAAGGAAAGCTCCTATGAGTCAGAAGTCAATCACCCAACTATCTGTTCACCAGATTTCCTTCCTGTGAGTCACTTTAAAAAGCTTGACCTCTTCTTTCTCAGTTTTCAGCCCTTTTCTTGTTTAATCAATGAGAGTTGAATCCATATTAGAATTACTGGAAGTGCTGAGATGCAATTGGCCCTCTCTCCTAGACAGTCCATGGAAAGGAAGTGGTAGAGAGGAGATGGAAGGATGTGGGAAAGAAGTTTAAATGTCACCAGAGGGGGGAGGCAGAAAAGATTGGAGGAGAAACCAAAAGACTAGAAATTCTTGCTATCCCAGGAGTCAAAATATTGCTTGGTTTAGTCATAATTTATCACAATGACGGCCAGTTTCCTGGAAGTAATGTTGTCAGAAAAACTGTACAGCTCGAGTTGAATTTGAATTTCAAATAATGAGTCAATTTTTAGCAAAACATGTCCAGTGAAATAATTCAGACATGCTTATATTGAATTTATTTCTTTGTCTGAAATTCAAACTGAACTCAGCATCCTGTACTTTTATTTGATAAATCTGCAACCCAATCCAGGAGACATTTCTGTCTCATCTCGCTGGGTTGATGAGGGTGATAGCTCCTTGTTGAAGGGGAAATGGAGAGTACAGACTATGGTCCTACTTTCTAGCAGAAAGATTCAGATGATTTGGACTTGAAATCCTTCCCTCTGGGTTAGCCTCTGCCTTCCCAGCCGTGCTCGACACTGAGTACTTAAAACTGACCACTGGTTCAAACCCAGTGGCAGGTCACTGAAACTGGACTTGCTGTTCTTGACTTGGTATCTTCTGTGGCTAAAGGTAAGCTTGGATCCCACAGCCTATTGACCCTTATTCTTGCCTTAATCACCACCATGTCTGTCTGGTCAATAGGACTGAGCTTTTGTCTTGGCTTCTGCCTGTACCTAAGGTCCTGAACTATCAGTTGTGGTTTTGACATCCTGCCTGGACCATGGGTTACTCTAAGCCCATGCCTCGGGTGTGTCTTCAAGCCAAACACATCACCTGGGACCAAGTGCTGACTCCAAGCCTCGCCCTCTTGTAGTACAGGGATTGCCAAACATTTCCTGTACAGGGCCAGACAGAACATATTTTTACTTTGGAAACCTCGAGTCTCTTTCGTTACTCAATTCTGCTATTGTAGCAGCAGCAGCATGAACTAATATGCGTTCCCATAAAGTTTTATTTATAAAGACAGGTCCATGAGGCAGATTTGGCATATGGATCGTAGTTTGCTGACCCCTGTTCTAGCAAATCCTGTAATCTCGATCTTCCTGCCCCCAGAGTCTCCACTTATACATATGGATGCTGACCTATTAGCTCATGGGAGTCTTTTCTACCAGACAGACTGTGATCGATGCTCCAGGCTCCAGTCCTGTTTTATGGCCTTGGTGCCCTCGTCTTGCGCCTGACAGGTCCCAGCTTTGTTCTCTTTCCCTCTGTCAGCCTCTGGGGTCCCAGCATGTGTAGAGAATGAGTGCACTCAAGTGAGCCAATGTCTGCTTTTGTTTCCACACAGCAGCCAGGAGCCACTTTCCTGTTTTCAATAAACACCGTCTTAGTTCAAGATTTTGTTGCCAAAGCCTTAGATGGGTTCTATCTTCTCTTTGGACGCCTGCTGCCAAAATCTCCATTGCACATCACTGCTTCATGAAAGGCAACGAGACTCCCTGCCAGTGCTAGAAGATTTTGTCATGGATTCAGAGAAAACCCTTCTCTTCTTAGATGATTAAAAAATCCTGGCAGAACCAAGGAAAGTAATCCTGAACCAGTGCACAGTTTCAGGACTACACATTTGGTGCTTCAGGGTGAAGAAAAATCAACATTATGAATAATATTGATGCTGTTATTAACAGTGGCAATATGGCCTTACTACGGAATGATGACACAAAACAAACATTACAGCAACTCCATACATGTATGACCAAATCCACTTCTTCACAAGGGGAGGACTTTCGGACCTAATTCATAAATTTCAAAAATAAGACTTTTAAATTAGGAAAAGACAATTTTAAAAGAAGAACATTATTCTCAAATAATGCTAATTGACACCCCGAACTGCTGCTCGGGGTGAGTCTGACCACCTTGTTCTAAACATTTTGTGTTTTTTTACTTTATTGGATAAGTATTTCTCTCAAAAGTTGAGTGCAATTGAAGATTTTGTAAGCCAAATCCTATTTAAAAATAGAGCTTATTCTTTAATTTTGGAGTCTTCCTTCCCTCTTTTAAAAAAATAGTTGTTTTCCGTTTATTGTCTTTTATCATCATAAATCAATAACCACTATATCCCAAAATTTAAGCTCTCTATACTTTCTTGAGAAGAGTATTTTCTGAGTTATCTGAACTCCTTCAAACCAGTCAATTGTTTTAATTGTTAGGACTTTGGAATAAATCTAAAAATATCATATCTTTATATTACTGCTAGGTTTTGGTTGATTATAACTGATTGCATGAGATGGGTGCTCAACAAATACTAATGGAGGTAAATGTTTCTGTAATAATTGTGATCAATCATTAAAACTTTATTAACATGAATTTTTTAAGTAGATGTATCTTTGTATAATTGTTATACAAAAACTATACCTCTTTAAAAGCATAGAATTTGATGAATTTTGACATATGAATAAATTTGTCATGAAATTTCACTACCATCAAAATAATGAACATGTTCATTGCTTTTAAATATTTCCTCATGCCTCTTTTAAATCTCTTCTTCTTGTTCCTCCCTATATGTTCCCCACCTCCAATTCACTGATCTATTTTATGTGTTTTCTAGAATTTTGTATAAATGGAACCACTCACTATGCACTCTTTCTTGTCTGACTTCTTTCATTCACCAAAATTGCTTCGTTTATTCCTTCATGTTGAAATGTGTATCAACAATTCACTTATTTTCATCACTGAATGATATTTCAGTTTGTCTGAAAATAATTTGTTTATCCATTTACCTGTTGATGGACATCTGGGTTGTTTCCAGTTTGGGACTGTAAAAAATAAAGCTGTGATGGACATTCATAAATAGGTCTTTATATGATTATATGGGCTTCCAGGTAGCACAATGGTAAAAAATGCACTTGAGGGCAGGAGTTGCTGGTTCGATCCCTGAGCCGGGATATCCTCTGGAGTAGGAAATGGCAACCCATTCCAGTATTCTTGCCTGGAGAGTTCCATGGACAGAGGAGCAAAGAGTTGGATGGGGTTGTGAAGAGTTGGATACGACTGAGCACAACAGCATGTGATTATAGGCTTTCACTTACCATGGACGACTACTTAGACATAAAATGGCTGATCATATGTCAGATCTGTCTAAACTTGAAAAAACAGCTCCACTTCTTTCCAAAGTATTTTGGAAACCCCCGCCAGTCATATATGAGAGTTCCAGTTTTCTATATTCTTACCAGCACTTGGTATAGTCATTAAAAAAAAATTAGCCATTCTCGTATGAATGTGGTAGTATTTCATTCCGATTCAATTTGCATTGTCCTAATGACTAATGGGGCTTCCCTGGCAGCTCAGTCAGTAAAGAATCTGCCTGCAGTGCCGGAGACTGGGGTTCGAACCCTGGGTCAGGAAGATCCCCAGAGAAAGAAATAGAAAGAAATGGCAACGCAGTCCAGTATTCTTGTCTGGAAAATCCTCTGGACAGAGGATTCTGGCGGGCTACAGTCCATGGGGTTGCAAGAGTCGGACATGACTTAGCAACTAAACCACCACCACTGACTAATGATGTTGAGAATATTTTCATGTCATTATCTGACATTTGATATTATTCAGATTTAAACTTTCTGTCTTATTGATGGTCTTTGACATCTGATCTGTGTGTGTATGTGTGAAATGTCTGTTCAGAGACTTTGCCCATTTTTTAAATTGGGTTTTTTGTTTGTTTGTTTCCTTGTAATGAGTTTGAGAATTCTTTAAATATTTTGGATCCAAATCTTATTACAAATATTTACAAATAATTTCTTCCAGTCTTTATCTTTTCATCAAGGCCTTTAATGAAGGAAAAGGTTTCTTTTTTATAAAGTGCAATTTCTTAATTTTTCTTTTTGTGTATAATGCATTTGGTGTCATCTAAGATCTCTGCCTAGTGTTAGATCCAGAAAGATTTCTTTTATATTTTTCCTAAAAAGTTTTATAGTTTATGTTTTACATTAAAAATTCCAAGTCCATTTATCCATTTTGAGTAAATTGTCAGATAAATTATGAGACTTAAGTCAAGATTTATGTTTTTTGCTTGTGAATGTCCAACTGTTCCTTCCTACCTGATAAAAGAAAACTACCCTTGCTTCATTGAATTGCTTTGTATCTTTGTCAAAAGTCAACTGAGTCTATCTGTACAGATCTATTTATGGGCTCTGTATTCTGTCTCATTCATCTATATGCCTATCCTTCCAGCAATATCACAGAGTCTTCATTACTGTAGCCACATAATAACTCTTGAAATGGAGTAGAACAACTCCTGCCACTTATTTTTCTCTTTAAAAAGTTATTTTAAACTATTTTAGTTCCTTTGCCATTCCATATAAATTTTAGAATAATCTTGTCTATATTTACAAAAATTTGGGAGAAATTTTAACAGAAAATGTGTTAAACCTTAATATCAGTTTGGAGAGAATTAACATCTTAACTATGTTGAATTTTCCAGTCCACAAATACAGCATCCATGTCTATTTATTTAGGTCTCCTTTGATTCATTTCATCAGCAATTTGTGCTTTTCAGCATACAAATCTTGTACATGGTTTGTTAAGTTTACATCCAAGTGCTTAATTTTTTTGAACAATGGTAAATATTTTAAATTTTGCTATCAACAGATTCATTGTTAGTATATAGAAATATGGGCTTCCCTGATAGCTCAGTTGGTAAAGAATCCACCTGCAATGCAGGAGAACCTGGTTCAATTCCTGGGTTGGGAGGATCTGCTGGAGAAGGGATAGGCTACCCACTCCAATATTCTTGGGCTTCCCTTGTGGCTCAGCTGGTAAAGAATCTGCCTGCAGTGCAAGAGAGGGGTCTGATCCCTGGGTTGGGAAGATCCCCTGGAGAAGAGAAAGGCTACCCACTCCAGTATTCTGGCCTGGAGAATTCCATGGACTTAAACCTTAATATCAATTTGGAAAGAATTAACATCTTAACTATGTTGAATTTTCCAGTCCACAAATACAACATCCATGTCTATTTATTTAGGTCTCCTTTGATTCCTTTCATTGTCATCTTGTGCTTTTCAGCATACAAGTTTTGTACATGGTTTTTTAAGTTTACATTCAAGAGCTTAATTTTTTTTGAACAATTGTAAATGGTTTTATATTTAAAAGTTTGATATCAACATCTTCATTGTTAGTATATAGAAATACAATTGACTTTTATATGCTTGTTTGGTATCCAGTGATCTTGATGAACATACTTCTTGATTCTAGGAGGGTTTTGTGTATTTCCTGGTATCTTCTGCATAGACATGTCCAACCTAGTTTTTTTTAAACATCACCCTGGTGGTGAGGTGTGGTGGAGATAGGGTTGCAGTGTTGGGGTAGCTGTAAAGCCTGGTGGAGGTGGAATTTATGTTTCCCACCAGGTCTTTGCTGGAATGAGTACAGATGGGGCCATAGCCTTTTCTGTGCTGTTTGGTTAGAGGAGAGATGTTACTATATAAAAGTTCTTGATCTTTCTAGGCTACCTGTTTCGTACAGCTTTGGCTACAGAGAGCAGACTTTTTGGGCTTTTTGCAGGGGAGGTATAGAGTCAGACATGACTGAGCGACTGAACTGAACTGAACTGATGCTGGGTCTACATTGCTGTGCTCTAGCAGCAGAGGCAGCTGTCTAGCTGTGGTGTGCAGGCTTCTCATTGTGGTGGCTTCTCTTGTGGAGCACTGGGTCTAGAGTGTGCAGGTTTCAGTAGCTGCGGTGCATAGGCTTAGTTGCCCCGTGAAAAGTGGAATCTTCCCAGGGATTGAACTCATGTGCCCTGCACTAGCAGGCAGATTCTTAACCACTGAGCCACCAGGGAAGTCAGAGCAGACTTTAATTGTGACTTTATTTTTTCTGTGCCTGTTGGCATTCACAGTTTGCTGGCTTATATATCAACTCCAAGGATATATGAGGCAAAAAGAAAACCCAGGGAATTCACCAATTTTCTGTTCTCTGGGTCCCAATCTATCTTCTTCCTTCTCTTTTCAGAGGCTCCTTATGCTTGTTTTATATGTAATATCCAGGGTCTTCATCACACTTAATGGAAGGAATAAAAAAATTCTACCTATTCTACCTTCCCATTAGCATAATCACTCATTTGTTTTGTTGGAGTTATCCTCAACTTTTATTGTGAAAATGTTACAGTAGTTAATATTTCCGTTTCTGATTTAAAAGAATTACACAGTGCTCCCATTTAAAAAGTCACTGGAGTTCCATGGTGGTCCAGTGGTTAGGACTTTGAGCTTTCACTGCCATGGCCTAGGTTTAGTCTCTGGTTGGGGAAACAAAATCCCACAAGCCATGAAGCACAGTCAAAAAAAAAGCAGACAGTCACTTAGTTTACTATTTTTTTCCCCAGATGAAATCATTTAAATGGGTTTTCTTAAAGTGGTACTTCCCAGAGTGGGCAACATGGCAAAGTAGGAAGACTCTACTTCCCATAGGCACATAAATATTACAACAATTGATAGAGCAACTATTGATGAGGAAGATCTGAGGACTGGCAAGAAAGATCCGCTACAAACAAAGACATAAAGAAGGAACTGCAAGACAGGTAGAAAGGGCAGAGAAGCAGTATAATCAAGACCCAGATGCCTAGGTGGGTGACCCACAAACAGGAAGATAATAACAATGGCAGGATTCTCCCCAAGGAGTGAGAAGCCCAAGCTCCACATCCAGCTCCCCACCCTGGGGATCCTGCAATGGAAAGATGAGCCCCCAGAACCTTTGGTGTTAATGGCCAGTGGGGCTTACTTTGGGCTTCCCTGGTAACTCAGCTGGTAAAGAACCTGCCTGCAATGCAGGAGACCCCAGTTTGATTCCTGGGTCAGGAAGATCTCCTGGAGAAGGGATAGGCTACCCACTCTAGTATTCTTGGGCTTCCCTGGTGGCTCAGATGGTGAAGAATCTACCTGCAATGTAGAAGACCTGGGTTCGATCCCTGGGTTGGGAAGATGCCCTGGAGGAGGGCCTGGCAACCCACTCTAGTATTCTTGCCTGGAGAATCCCCATGGACAGAGAAGCCTGGCGGGCTACAGGCCTTGGGATGGCAAAGAGTCAGTCATGACTGAGCAATTAAGCACAGCACAGCACAGGGGCTTACATTGGGGAAAGTCAATGGGCTGTAGGAAGGAAATTCCACTCTAAAATGGCACACGCAAAATCTCACATGCTCCAAGACCTAGGGCAGATGCAGTCATTCGAAAGGAGTTTATTGGTCAGACCCACCTGCTGATCTTGGAGAGCCTCCAGGAGAGGCAGGAGGCAACTGGAACTCACCCTGGAGACACAGGCACTGGAAGCGGCCACTGTTGAGAGCTCATACCACCCCAAGGATGCTGGTGGGAAGAGCAAAGTTCTCAGACAACCTGACCTTACACCTAAGGGAGCTAGAAAAAAACAAACAAACAAACAGAACCCAAAGTTAGTAGAAGGAGAGAAATAATAAAGATTGTGTTGTTATTTAGTTCTTAAGTCATGTCCAACTCTTTTGCAACTCCATGGACTGTAGCCTGCAAGGCTCCTCTGACCATGCGATTTCCCAGGCAAGAATACTGGAGTGGGTTGTCATTTCCTTCTCCAGGGGATCTTCCCAACCCAGAGATCAAACCACCTGTCCTGGATTGGCAAGTGGATTCTTTACCACTGAGCCACCAGGAAAGCCCATAGTAAAGATTAGACTAGAAATAAATGAAATAGAGGCAAACTGAAGAATAAAAATCATGTGATCATTTCAATAGATGTGAAATTTTTTTTTACAAAATTCAGTACCTATTTATGGTTTAAATAAAAACTCTCAACAAAGTGGTTATAGAGGAAATACACCTCAACATAATATAGGCCATATATGACAAGCCCAGCTAACATTATAGTCGATGGTGAAAAACTGAAAGCATTTCCTTTAAGATCAGGACCAAGACAATGATGCCCATTCTCATCACATTTATTCAACATATTATTGGAAGTCCTAGCTGTGGGAATCAGTGAAGAAAAAGAAGTAAAAGGTGTTCAAATTGGAAAGGATTAAGTAAACTCTCATTGTTTGCAGATGACATGATACCATACACAGAGAAGCCTACAAATGTCACCAAAAAACTACTAGAACTCATTAATGAAATCAGTAAAGTTGCAGGATACAAAAGTAATATGCAGAAATCTGTTGCATTTCTATACACTAACAATAAAACATGAGATTAGGAAAACAATCCCATTTCTCATCACATCAAAAAGAATAAAAAGGAAATATAAAGACTTGTACTTAGAAAGCACTGATGAAAGAAACAGTAGATGATAGAAACAGATGGAAAGATATACCATGCCCATGGGTTTAAAGAATTAATTTTATTAAAGTGATCATACTACCCAAAGCAATCACAGATTCAATGCAATCCTTATCAAAATACCAATGGCTTTTCTCATAGAACTGGAACAAACAATTCTAAAATTTGTATGGAAATACAAAAGACCCCAAATAATCAAAACAATCTTGAGCAAGAAGAAAGTGGGAGGCATCATCTCCCTGATTTCAGACTATCCTATGAGCAAGTTCTGGGAGACGGTGAAGGACAGGGAAGCCCGGTGTGCTGCAGTCCATGGGGTCGCAGAGAGTCAGACATGACTGAGGGACTGAGTAACATCAACAACAAACGAAACTAATCAAAATAGCATTGTCTTGGCACACACCCAGGACACATAGATCAATGGAACAGAATAGCAAGCCCAGAAATGAATCTACACTTACATGGGCAATTAATCTATAACAAAAGAGGTAAAAATACACAATGGGGAAAAGGCAGCCTCTTCAGTTAAGGGTGTTCAGAGAGCTGGACAGCTCCCTGCAAAAAAAATCCAAACTGGATAATTTCTCAAACCATGCACAAAAATAAATCCAAAATGGCTTGAAGACTTAAAGGTAAGACCTAAAATCACAGAAATTCTAGGAAAAAACATAGTATGCTCCCAATATTGGTCTTTGTAATATATTTTTGAATCTGTCTCCTCAAGCAAGCAAAACAAAGGAAAAATAAACAGATGGCACTGTGCATGCGTGCTAAGTTGATTCAGTCATGTCTGACTCTTTGTGACCCTATGGACTGCAGCCCACCAGACTCCTCTGTCCATGGGATTCTCCAGGCAGGAATACTGGAGTGAGTTGTGATACCCTCCTCCAGGGGATCTTCCTGATCCAGGTTATCGAACCCATGTATCTTAAGGCTCTTGCATTGGTAGGTGGGTTCTTTACCACTTTTCGCCACCTGGGAAGCCCAAACAAACAGCACTACATCAAACTAAAAAGCTTTTGCACAGTGAAGGAAATGATTGACAAATTGAAAAAGCCACCTACTGAATAGGATAAGATATTTGCAAATGATATATCAAATAAGTAGTTAATATGCAAAATATACAAAGAACTCACACAACTCAACATGAAAAAAACCAAACAACCTGATTTAAAAAGTGAGCAAAAGATCTCAATAGACACTTTTCCAAAGAAGACAGAGATGCCCAACAGGCACATGAAAAGGTGCTCAACATCGCTAACCATCAGGGAATGCAAATCTAAACCACAATGAGATATCACCTTGAACTTGTCAGAATGACTCTTACCAAAAAAAAAAACAACAAATAACAGGTATTGGCAAGGATGTAGAGAAAAGAGAACCCTTATACCCTGTTGGTGGAAATATAAATTAGTGCAAGAACTATAGAGAACAGTAAGAAAATTCCTTAAAAAATTAAAAATAGAACTATCATTTGATCCAGCAATTCCACTCCGGGATGTATAGCTAAAGAAGATGAAAACTTTAATTAGAAAAGATATATGCATTCTAATTAAAGATACATCTTTAATTAAAGATACATGCATCTAATACATGCACTCATTGCAGCATTATTTACAATCGCCAAGATATGGAAGCAACCTAAGTGCTCATCGATAGGTGAATGGGTTAAGAAAACGTGGTGTATGTACATACGGTGGAACATTACCTGGTGATAAAAAGTAATGAAATCTTGCCACTTGTGAAAACATAGATAGACCTATTTATTATGCAAATAAATCAGACAGAGAAAGACAGATACAGTATGATTTCACTCAGACGTGGAATCCAAAAACCAAACAAATGAGCAGGCATAACAAAACAGAAACAGAGTCATTGATACAGAGAACAAATGGGGAGTCACCAGAGCAGGAGGGTTTGTGGGGGGAAAAATAAAAAGGTGAGGGGCATTAAGAGCTGCAAACGTCCTCTTGAAGGATAAATGAGTCACAAGTATGAAGTGTACGGTGTGAGAAATATAGTCAGTAATTAGGTACTATCTTTGTATGGTGACAGATTGTAACTAGACATCATGGTAATTATTTTGAAAGGAGAATTTAGAAGTATTGAATCACTATATCATGTAACAGGAACTAATACAGTGTTGCAGGACAGTTATACTTCAGAACCAAACAAACAAAATCATCGAAAAAGAGATCTGACTTTTAGTTACCAGAGGCAGGAGTTGGGGAGAAGGGAATTTGGATGAAGATAGTCATGATTAATATAATTAACATTGCCAAATGTTACATATGAAAGTTGAGAGTAAATCCCAAGAGTTCTCATCAAAAGGAAGGAATTTTTTCCATTTCTTTAATTTTGTATCTGTGTGAGATGATGGATGCTCACTAAATTTATTGTGACAATTGTTTCGAGATGTATGTCATTCCAATCATTATGCCCTACACCTTGACTTTTTATGTGTTGCATGTCAGTTACATGTCAATAAAACTAGAAGAAAAAAAGTTTTACTTACCCATGTCCAGGAAAAAATTCCTTCAATAATAGTGCAGTGTATTCTATGAGGTAGTTTGTTGTCGTTCAGTTGCTAAGTCATGTCCAACTCTTTGCGACCCCATGGACTGCAGCACACCAGGCTTCCTTGTCCTTCACCTCTCCCAGAGTTTGCTTAAACTCATGTCCATCGAGTGGGTGATGCCATGCAACCATCTCATCCTCCCTCATCCCCTTCTCCTCCTGCCCTCAATCTTTCCCAGCATCAGGGTCATTTCCAATGAGTCAGCTCTTCGCCTCAGGTGACCCAAGTATTGGAGCTTCAGCGTCAGTTGAAGCTGAAGCATCAGTCCTTGCAATGAATATTTCATAACTTCATAATCACTCCCCAGAGATGATACTTCGTAAGACAGTTGTTCAGATGGTAGCTTATCCCTAGAAGTATTGTGGTTCAACAGCAGGTTCTAGATGAAGTTATAGTTGAGAAGGGAAGAGACAGAGGTGCTTCTATCCAGACACAAAGTTAACTCCATAGTGGAGAACCAGCAACAGTGGCCTTTCCCGGTGAACCAGCCACTGGTTGCTGTGTCATCTACAGTACTTAGTACTAAGTACTTAGTACACTACTCAGTGGGCTCTTTCTCATTTATTTCAACCACAGAGCTTATCAGCCCAACCCTACTCCAACCATTTCTACCCAGTTTTCACCAATATACGCAGACTTATACTGGTCAACTTCTGAAGTCAGAGAGATTCAAATTAGAATTGTACAATTGTTCTCACTCCCGCTCTTGTCGCTAAAGTTGGATGAGACCCCTGTTACTAAACATCCATAGGGAGAGAGCCAGAGACAGGGAAACAAGAAGAGAGGAGTGTTTTCTCTCTAACAAAGGATGCTGAGCACAAAACACAAAAGCCCAGCGCACAAGGTCAGGAAGGAAAGTGTTGGGTTGCATCTGAGATGCAGAGCTTGCGGGTTAAGGAGCAAGTTAGCTGGCAGGGGGGGCGTTCCCCAGGACAGGACCAGTAGGCAGCCTACATAACAAGGAGACCTTTGAGATGAGGGGAGAAGTAGAAGGTCTGCAAACACGTTCAGCAAAAACCTTTACAAGCAGGACCCAACCACAGCAGGATCCCTCTTGTGCCCAGCTTGGTGTGTGTTGTCAGAGAAAGCACCGCCCGTGTAAGTTCACATCTGGTGGTGCTGATGTATTAATAAACGAAAAGAGCTGGAGTAGGTCAGCAAGTCCTGGACTGACGGGCTTTGTATCAAGTGAGGTCAGGTATAGAGCTCTGGCTAGATGAAAGCAGGGGTGTGGTGTTCAAACATAAAGGTAAGCAGGTAAACAGAGTCATGGAGGAATAACACACTCTCTGGAGGAGCCAGATAAAGGCTAGAGACTGAACTTGTAGAATCAGCTTGGATGGGATTCAAATAGAAGCAGGTTTAGAACAGCAAGGTAGGGTCGCGGTGAAATTGTTCAAATATCAGGGGGTACTATTTGTTAGGATCTGAGGGCAAGAGGGAGTAGAGATGTGGTTTGAGCTGGTGGGACAGTCTGAAGGATGAGGAAAAGGGTAGGAAAATGATACATCTTTTTGGATGGAGATAGAGGCCATTGCCCTGCTCTAATGGAGAAAAACTTTAAGCTGGCTTTCTTACCCTGACTAACCATAGAATCATCTCCCTACTCTTTCCAGAAATAAAAAGACTTGGGGAAGGCAATCAGACTTATGGGTTTCGGGAAAACCCATTGACCAGGCAAATCATTGGTTGCAAGCTATCAACGAATATGAAAATAGGAAAATGGTTACCTGGCCAGGTTGCCATGGAGAGAAGTGGTGGCTTGGGTCCTTTTAAGAGGAACTGAGATAGCAGAAGTTTATAGTATTGATTTCATTCTCTAGGTCCAGAAAAGCAAGATGAGAAGAAAAAGTGTCAACCCACAGCACTTCCTTGGGACCTTCATATCATCTCTCTCATGGAGATGGCATGATACATGCTTCATCCAAGTAGGGGCCCAGTAGTGAGCCACCTTCTTTGGTGGCTCAGACAGTACAGAATCTGCCTGCAATGTAGGAGATCTGGGTTCAATCCCTGAGTCAGGAAGATTCCCTGGAGAAAAGAATGGCAACCCACTCCACTATTCTTGCCTGGAAAATTCCATGGACAAAGGAGCCTGGCAGGCTACAGTCCACAGGGTCACAAAAAGTCGAACACAACTGATCAACTAACACTTCTAGTGAGTTTAGACCTCAGGGGCAAGGTCACAAAGACCTCCTTAGATATCACATCAGATGAAGAGGGGACAGGCAAGTTGAGAACAGCTGTCGTGTAGACAGCTAGCAGTGTCTGTGGCTGAGGCAGTTGGGTTGTTCCTTTGGTTTGCCTCCCTCATAGAGGCAAAGCCACATCATTTGAAAGGCATTTTAGGAGATACGATCTGTCTTCATGAGATCATGGGTATTGCTGCTGTCCTAGTTCCCGGGAAAGCAATTCCATTTGAAAATTCTGCTGTGACTCTCCAAAGAATATTTCCTAAGTTACATGTTAAAGTAAGTCATTAGAAAATGCAACTTGCTTTTATTTTTGTTTAACCTGTAGTTCTTCAAACCTCACCCTCTGGGCTAGTAGCCCACAAAGATCTCATAGCACTTACTAAAATTCATAATGATTTGGATGTATCTGTTTATTTATCTGCCTCTCGCATCACTTTTGCTGTAAGAGTCATCTGCCTTACTTTCTATTCTTTCTGGGACACAGTAGTCAGACTGGGACACAGTAGTCATTCAGTAAAAGTATATTGAATAAATATATTGAATAAATAAAGGAGCAAAGGAACATTTTGGATGAATGAACTATGAGAGAAATCTTTAGAGAGGAAAAGGTACCTAGTCCTATCAATGTCTTTGCTAATTTTTGTTGAGCACTAAAGGTTATATTTAATGCTTGCTTGATATCTTACACCGAACACTCTGGGAAGAAGTTCAAGAAAGGTACCCTTTCTGTTGACTTAGTGTTTGTATGTGGAGCTTAGCTAGGACTTCCCAGGTGGTGCTAGTGGTAAAGCATTCACCTGTAAATGCAAGAGATAAAAGAGATGCCAATTCAATCCCTAGGTCAGGAAGATCCCCTGGAGGAGGGCACGGCAACACACTTCAGTATTCTTGCCTGGAGAATCCCAAGGACAGAGGAGCCCGTCAAGAGTCGGACATGACTGAAGCAACTGAGCACGCACACATGTAGAGTTTAACTACACCAAGCAGTTGCTTTCTCACAAGCTACAACAGACAGAAAGAGAATTGTAATTCAAGTTTTGTGTTCTAGGATCTTGGCTGAGGGGAAGAGAGAGTCTGTCTTTCCATTTCTCCGGAGATCTCAAACTCCCCCATTTTCACTGCTGTGTGCCAAGTTCCCAGAGCTGGCTGAGAGGGAAGTAGGTGGCATCCAGCTGCATAAACACCGCCCTCATTTTTCAGGTAATGGGCTCCTTGGACCACTTTCCCTCTCAGGTCAAAAAACAGACAGTAGAGTCTCTAGTGACTGTGCGAGCCAGGAGAGGAGGATGCGAGGTCTTCAGAGAGGCGCCAGCGGGAGGAGACCTCAGGAGAGCATGGGATAGCTATGTCTGGCCACTGCTGCTTTCCCACAAAGAGGGAAAAAGAAGACAAACAGAAGATCAAGCTGTGAGTGGGAGGGAGTGGGTAGGGAAGTCAAGTTTATGTTAGAATCATCGAAAAGAACGGCTGCACAAGTGAGGAAATGTTGGAAGACTCTGGAAAGTGAGACGGGCAGTGGAAAGTTGAGGTCAATAAACACCACCCCTGCTGCTATTGTTTTTCCAATTTTCCTCCTCTCAGGAGGTGCTTTTCTTGGCTGGGACTCCCTCAGACGAGTCCTAAGGAGCCAGGATGGTGACAGTAAAGCCAAGGAGGGGAGAAAACTGGGAAGCATTTCAAAAGCTTCTTCCCCAATACTCTGCTTCATTTCCCTGTAAACCAGTTTTAGAAATCATGACCATGTAGGCAAAGAGGTTCTTACTGGAGCCTGCCACGGCCCCAGACAGCCATTTCTTCTCTTTGTTCAAACTTTCAAATCCTGTAAGGTTTTTTGTAAACTTTCTACCAGGGGCCCTGCTCCTCTGACAATTCATTACAAGGAGAATGGAAAATATGAGAGACTTTCAGCTAATGGGTGGGTAAAACATGTAGGACAACTCCTCTCCTAGCCCCTGCTGCCTCGGAGGCCACCTTCCTCCCAGCCCCCAGGGTATGGCTCAGCGTGAAAGGATGCTCTCCTTGTCCAGGGGACCAAGCACTCTTCTGGGAGAGCAGAGTGTCCTGGGCTGGACTAGCAGACGGATGAAGAGAACGCCAGAGGAGGAGACCATGGGCACTTGGCAAACCAGGACGAGGATGCAGAAGCTTGCCCTCCAGGCTGCGAGTAAAATTGCAAATCCCCAAGTGAAGTAGGGGCACAGAGCAAAGGGATGCTACAGATGTTTCCTTGTTTCCTCCAGGTGACGTCTGGTCTCTATTGAGGACCAGTTTCTAGGACACAGTGTTACCCCCTCTATCCTCACACCTGTAACACATCAGCCGTGTGGCACCAGGCGAAAGGGGACCAATTCCTCCAGGATGAGACTGTCGCCTTCCTGCAGCAGAAGCAGGGACCGAGGCCATCCCTCGGACCGTGACTTCTCTTTTCTGCCGATATCCTCTCCCTAGGTGACCTCATCCAGCCTCATGGCTTTAAGCACGAACACCCACATTTACATCTCCAGTCCCAGCTTCCCCCTCGGGCTCTGGCTTCATTATCTCCGAGTGCCTCCTTACAGTCTCTGCTGGGATGTCTAACTGACATCTCCAGCTAGACATGTGCAAACAGCGTTTCGGAACCTTCCACCCACACCCGTTCCACCCAAGTGTCACTTGACAGAAACTCTGTTCTTCCAGCTGCGGAGGCCAAAAACCCGGACTTCTCTCTCTCAGCCCGCTTCCAAATGCTGAACCCTGTCTGTCTCTACCATGAAACACACCGAGTGGTCACTGTCTCCGCTGGCGCTCTAAGGCACAGGGTCTCCCGACTTTATCATTGTCGTGACTTCCTGGTCTCCTTGTTTTCTCTGTTATCTGGTTTCTGTGTGTTCTCTGTCTGCAGCCTGAGTGATCCTTAAGTTTTAAGTCAGATCATGTGACTCTTTCCACTCAAAACCCTCCAGCGGCGTCATCTCACTCGGAGAAAAGCCCAAAGCCCTCCCAATGGCCTGATGTTCTCTGTCTCTTGCTGCTCTGGTCCTTGATCACTGCCCTCCTGCTGAACTGGCCTCCCGACTGTCCCTCAAACACAGAAACTATTCCCGCCTCAGTCTCCCCCAGCCTGGAGCACTCTCCTCCCACTACCTGCACGGCCACCTCTCCTCTTTTGCAGGTCTTTCTCCTTTGGTGTGAGGCCTTGGGTGTGACTTTCTCTGACCACCCCCTGCTGCTGCTGCTAAGTCACTTCAGTCGTGCCCGACTCTGTGCGACCCCACAGACAGCAGCGCACCAGGCTCCCCCGTCCCTGGGATTCTCCAGGCAAGAAAGCTGGAGTGGGTTGCCATTTCCTTCTCCAATGCATGCATGCATGCGAAGTCGCTTCAGTCGTGTCCAACTCTGTGAGACCCCATGGACAGCAGCCTTCCAGGCTCCTCTGTCCACTGGATTCTCCAGGCAAGAACACTGGAGTGGGTTGCCATTTCCTTCTCCACCCTCTATAGGACAGCAAAAGTTAGCCCTGGCCCCTCTGTCCCATACCCCCTGCCTTGTTTCTCTTCATGGCATTTTCTTATTTGGGGGTATATTTTTAAGTTGCATGAGAACCAAGATCTTTTCTCTCATGTTGACTGCTGTATCTGCTGTCCTGAGAATTATGCCTGATGTTTAGCAGTTGCTTAATAAATGAGAGTTTTACTGTGAAGAAAGCTGATTGCCGAAGAATTGATGCTTTTGAACTGTGGTGTTGGAGAAGACTCTTGAAAGTCCCTTGTACTGCAAGGAGATCCAACCAGTCCATTCTAAAGGAGATCAATCCTGGGTGTTCATTGGAAGGACTGATGCTAAAGCTGAAACTGCGATACTTTGGCCACCTCATGCGACGAGTTGACTCACTGGAAAAGACTCTGATGCTGGGAAAGGTTGGGGGCGGGAGGAGAAGGGGACGACAGAGAATGAGATGGCTGGATGGCATCACCGACTCTGTGGACATGAGTTTGAGTGAACTCCGGGAGTTGGTGATGGACAGGGAGGCCTGGCGTGCTGTGATTCATGGGGTTGCAGAGTCGGACACGACTGAGCAACTGAACTGAACTGAACTGAATAAATGTCAAGTGAACTTCTGATCCACTTTCAGGCTCTGGCCACAGAAGCACTATTGTTCTTGGATATAGCATTTCCATTTTCTTCACCACAAAAGGAAGGAGAATGAGGTGTGATGGCTTCACTGAAGGGTAGAGTTTTTTTTAATGACTTTACAAGAAGATCATTAAAAAAAATCAGAAATCCATTAAATGTGTTCCATTGTGACTGCTTCATTTGAGGAGAACAAGTTTCCATGCAGTGGGGGAACTGGGATGGGGTAGTGGTGTCAGAAATAAAGAGAGGAGAAATATTTTTATTATTTATTAAGCTGAAGATCACCCCTCTCACTTCATTTTTTAGAGAAAATGTTTTCTGAGTAGAACATACCGGAAAAATGCATAAGCCTTAAATAACTCACTGATGAATTTTTACAAAGTAAACACATCCATGGACTCACCTCCAAGGTCAAGAAGTAGAGCGTTATCCAGACCAGAGTCTTCCTTACAGCTCTTCACAGGATTACGTCCTTCTTGCTCCTTCAAGGGACCGTCCTCCTGCCTTGTAACACTGTAGGTGAATTTTGCTTGGCTTCAAACCTTATATAAATGGAATCAGACAATATCCATTCTTTGCAGCTAGCTTCTTTCACTCGACATTTGTGAGAGTCATCAACGTCGTGTGTAGCAATGGTTAATTTATTTCCCTTGTGTACCGTATTCCACTCTATGAATATGTCACAGTGTATTTATCTATTCTACTCTTGATGGGCATGTTGGTTTTTTTCTCTATTGAGGCTAGTATGAATAATGCTTCGGTGAACATTTCCGTGCCTATCTCTGACCCACATAAGCCTTCATTTCCCTCAGATGTATACCCAGGAATAGACTTGACAAGTTTTGAACGTGTTGTGTTTAGGTTTAGTAGGTCTGCCACACTTTCCCTAGTGGCCGCGTCACTCTAAGTTCCCACTAGTAATCTACGTGTCCTAGTTGCTCGCATCCTCACGATCACTTGGTATTCTTCTTTTAATTATTTTCACTCTTGTGGGTGGTTAGTGATGTTTCAGTATGAGTTTTTAGTATATTTCCTTGAAGACTGACTGAATACCTTTTCATATGTTCACTGGCCATTCTGCTGTTGTGAAATGCTTGTTCAGCTCTTTTGCTCACTCATTTTCAGATGGATGGTATTCCGCTTCTGTTGTAAGTGTTCTCTATATTCTGAATTGAGCCCTTTGTCAGTTACATGTATTGTGAATATCTTTTCCCACTCTGTGTCTAGACTCTTTTTTAAAACTTTCTTAATGGTATCTTTGATGAATCAAAGTTTTTAATAATTTTAATAAACTTCAATATATAAATATTCTTCCTTATGGTCAGTGCTTTTTGTGTCCTATTTAAGAATATTTGCCTACCTCAAAGTCAAGAACCTATTCTTGAAGTGTGTTATCTTCTAAAAGCTTTCATATTTGTCTATAGACCACATAGAATTGAGGTTTTTTTTTTTTTTTGCTCTGGTATAAAGCAAACCTAGGTATTTTAAAAAGCAGAGACATTATTTTGTCAACAAAGGTCCATCTAGTCAAAACTATGGTTTTTCCAGTAGTCATGTATGGATTTGAGAGTTGGACCATAAAGAAGGTTGAGCCCTGAAGAATTGATGCTTTCGAACTGTGGTGTTGGAGAAGATTCTTGAGAGTTCCTTGGACTGCAAGGTGATCAAACCAGTCAATCCTAAAGGAAATCAATCCTAGATATTCAATGGAAGGACTGATTCTGAAGCTGAAGCTCCAATACTTTGACAACCTGATGTGAAGAACTAACTCATTGGGAAAGACCCTGATGTTGGGAAAGATTGAAGGCAGGAGGAGAAGGGGATAACAGAGGATGAGATGGTTGGATGGCATCACTGATTCAATGGACATGAGTTTGAGCAGGCTCTGGGAGTTGGTGATGGACAAGGAAGCCTGGTGTGTTGCAGTCTATGGGGTCACAAAGAATCAGACATGACTGAGTAACTGAACAACAACATAAAGTAGGGGCTGGGTTTTATTCCTATTTTTCCATTTGGCTATCTATTTGATGCAGCGCCACTTATTGATAAGGTTGTTTTTGATAAGTTTGTACCCTGAAGTGCCACCTTTTTCACAAATCAAGAGCCTATATATGCGTGGGTCTGTTTCTAGACTCTACTCTGTTCCACTGGTTTATTTGCCTATTGTTGTGCTAATACTACACTGTCTTAATTACTGTCACTTTCTAAGAAATCTACATATCTGGTCCAGTAAGCCCTCCAGCTTTGTTCTTCTTTGAGGTGGTCTTTGCTATTCTTCACTCTTGGCATCCCTGCTTTACTTTTATATGGACTGAAAAACATCTTTAAAAGTAAAATATCTTCCCATTTTGGTGGACCCTCATATCATCATCCAAGTACCAGCTTTGAGTTATGTCATAAAGTCCATAGTGTAGAGTGTTAGTCGCTCAGTCGTGTCCGACTCTTTTTGATCCCATGGACTGCAGCATGCCAGGCTCCTCTGTCCATGGGATTCTTCAGACAAGAATACTGGAGTGGGTAGCTATTCCCTTCTCCAAGGGATCTTCCCAACCCAGGGGTCGAACCCAGGTCTCCTGGATTGCAGGCAGATTCTTTACCATCTGAGTCTCCAGGGTTGCCCTTACCAAACCTCAGTCCATGGGTTGCCTCCAGCCTGGTGCTCCAAATGGTACTTTTGCATGTGTGTGTGTACAGTAGCAATATACCCAATCCCCTGCTAGTTTCTGCCACCAATACAAACTCTATTATTTCTAGCAATAAATTATATTGTGTTCTTACTGTTGTGTCAGGCATTGTAAGTGCTTTGCACACATTTAATCCTTCCTACCACCCAAGGAGGTAAGTACCTTTTTAAGTACCTAAAGAGCTTCTCATTTGGAGAAGGAAATGGCAACCCACTCCAGGACTCTTGCCTGGAGAATTTCAGGGATGGAGGAGCCTGGTGGGCTATAGTCCATGGGGTTGCAAAGAGTCAGACACAACTGAGTGACTTCACTCACTCACTCACTCAAAGAGTTATACCAACCTTTCAGAGATCCTTCTTCCCCACTCACTGTTCCTTCTCTGTCAGCTTCAATGCCTCCATAGAACCTCCTAGCTTTTCTGAGCTTGAAGGATCTGAGAGATATTTGATATAACAAATGAGGAAGTTCACGCCCAGAGAGGGAACTGATTTACACAGGGCTTCCTTAGCTGGTTAATGGCAGATAAAGAATTAGAACATAGGTCTCTTGACTCTCAGACAGTTCACAGTTCCACTGCCATTTCCCAGTTATTGTGTCTGCAACCAGACTTCCTTGCTGTTACCCAATTTATTTCCTCTCCATTTCTGTTTAAATTTCTGTGAAGACTTGTCTATGATGTTAGCTGTTGCTACTTCCTCATCTCCCTTTCTCGCCTTGACCCACTTTGAAACTACTAAGACTGCTCACGTCAAGAGCTTTGCTGCTTTTATGTTGTCCAGGCTATGGTTTCTTCTGTCTCTCATGTTACTAGGCCTCTTAGCTAGAGTCCACCCACCTGATTATTCTCATCTTTCTTGCGACATTCTTTTCTTTCACCTGTATCACTACATTCCCTCAGATTTTCTTCTAACTCATTGGCTATTAATTCTTAATTCCCTTCAGCTGGATCCATCCCCGCTCAACCTAAATTTCATATTTTAAAGTACCCAGGTTTGCTCCTTGGCATGTATTTCCATCCACACTCTTTCTATAAGTGACTGCACCAGCCCTACAGTCCTAAACACAATGTATCTTCTAAAGTTTGCTAAGCTAGTTGTTCCAACCTTGACTTCTCTCTGGAGTTCTAGACTTTAACCTCTTGCTTGACATCTTCATTTGGATGTTGTCTTAATTGGGTCCTCTATAAAACAAAGCCAAAGGCAAGGATTAGCATAGTAACAGTTTAATTGGGAGATGCGAGTCCAGGGTATTGGGTGTAGGAGAAAAAGGGAAAGGAGGCCAAGGAAGGTGTGGATAGAATGCAATGAGCTGCTCTCTCAACCTGGCTTTCACCTCCCAGGGAGCTGCCAAGAGACCCAGCAGTCACTCAGAAGCTGTGTTCGCTCAGCGTATGGCACTTCTCTGGGAGAGCTGTTTGAAGATATTGGAACTTAGAGTAGCCCACGGGAGAAGGATAAAGGACGACTTTAATCTGTCTGCCTCCCTTTTGGCTCCCATTTCCCCCTTGTTCAAAGTTTACCCTTAGGGAAATAATTCTATACTTCCAGTGTGCAGAATCCAAACCATCATTGCTGTGCTCACAGCCAACTCATGGTGTGATATTCCATTCATGTTTGAACATGGAAGAGTGACCCAGAGTTGCTGGAGCCCTGACAGGGGGAGCCAGAGGGAGACAAAGAAAGAGGCTGAACAATGTTTGTGGCCCAGCGCAGATGTCTACTAGACATATCAACATGAACATGGCTCACTGTTCAGAAAACTAAGATCATGGTATCCGGTCCCATCACTTCATGGCAAATAGATGGGGAAACAATGAAAGCAGTGAGAGATTTTATTTTCTTGGGCTCCAAAATCACTGCAGATGCTGACTGCAGCCATGAAATTAAAAGCGCTTGCTCCTTGGAAGAAAAGCTATGACCAACCTAGCTGCTGCTGCTAAGTCGCTTCAGTCGTGTCCGAGTCTGTGCGGCCCCATAGATGGCAGCCCACCAGGCTTTTCTGTCCCTGGGATTCCAGGCAAGAATACTAGAGTGGGCTGCCATTTCCTTCTCCAATGACCAACCTAGACAGCATATTAAAAAGCAGAGACATTACTTTACCAACAAAGGTCTGTCTAGTCAAAGCTATGGTTTTTCCAGTAGTCGTGTGGATGTGAGAGTTGGACTATGAAGAAAGCTGATCACCGAAGAATTGATGCTTTTGAACTGTGGTGCTGGAGAAGACTCTTGAGAGTCCCTTGGACTGCAAGGAGATCCAACCAGTCCATCCTGAAGGAGATCAGTCCTGGGTGTTCATTGGGAGGACTGATGCTGAAGCTGAAACTCCAATACTTTGGCCACCTGATGTGAAGAACTGACTCATCTGAAAATTCAGACCCTGATGCTGGGAAAGATTGAAAGTGGGAGGAGAAGTGGACAACAAGGATGAGACGGTTGGATGGCATCACCGACGTGATGGACCTGAGTTTGAGTAAACTCTGGGAGTTGGTGATGGACAGGCAGGCCTGGTGAGCTGCAGTCCATGGGGTCGCAAAGACTTGGACACGACTGAGCGACTGAACTGAACTGAACTGAGACAGAACTCTCAGTTTCTTTCCGCCAACCAGTCTGAGTCCCTCTTCCCGCACAGTCTTGCTCATCTTGGAGAACGGCACCACTGACTGCACTGCTGAACTTTCGTCGAGTGTGCCGCCCCCTCACGCACCGGCCACTGAAATGGCCTGTGAACCGGTCCTCTCACCCTCACTTTCACTTCCTTGTAGTCTATTCTTCATTTCACAAGAGTGATTTTTATAAACGTAATGCAGCAATGCTCTTCTCAGCTCTGGAGCTCTGTTCCATTACTCACCCTCAGACCAAAGGCCTCCCTTCACTCCCTTATTGAAAGGGGCTGTCTATATCACCTTGCTGTATGGCAACCTTAGTTCTTACCACTTTCTGAAATCACCTCACTGGAAATGTGTTATATATTGCCTGTCTTCCCCACTATAACATAAGCTCCATTCAGGTACAGAGCCTGCTGTCTGTCGGCCTGTATCCACAGCGCCTAGAACAGTCTTTGCTACATGGAGGGGCACCATAAATGTGTGTTGAATGAATGAGTGCCAGAAGGAACCGTAGGTGAGCTGAGAGCCTAACTCTGGGTGGCAAGCATGTATCTGTTTGCCTGACTTAGCATCTCGTTAGGTCTTCCTACAACTAAAAATTCTTCTAGAGCAAGGAATGTAGTACGGTTGAAGGGCATTACTTAGGTCCTAGAAGAGCTCAGGATGAATTTGGGAATCAGTTAACAGATTTTTTTCCTATCTCTATTTATTAAAATTAAACTTTTATTTTGAGATCATTGTAGATGCACATCCTGTTTTAAGAAATAATGCAGATACTGTTACCAGTTTGCCCCATGTTTCATTGTAAAAATCATGGTACAATATCACAACCAGGATACTGACAGATGTGGTTGACATACAGAAGATTTTTGTCATCATAAGGATTCCTCAAGGTATATTCTTATAGCCTCAGCTGCTTCTCTCCTGCTCCCACCTCCTAAACCCCTAGAAGCTCCTAACTTGTTCTCCATTTTGACTATTTGATCATTTTAGGAATATCATACAAAGGGAATCATACACTATATAATCTTTTGGGATTGGCATTTTTCACTCAGCATAATTCTTCGGCGATTCATCCAGGTTGTTGCTTGTACAAATAATTCATTGTTCACTCTTTCTTCTTGCTGGGTACTATTCCATGGTGTGGATGGACCTCAGTTTGCTTAACCAGTCACCCCCTGAAGAAAGCTTGGGTTGTTTCCACTTTGGGGCTACTGCCAATAAAATTGCTAAATTTGAGTACAGCTTTTTGTGTGAACATGAAATTTTCATTTCACTTGGATAAATGGCCAAGAATGCAACCTCTGGATGGCAGTTGCTTTAGCAGCATCTAAAGAATGTCCCTCAAAAAATAAAAAAGAACGTGCCTCTGTTTCTCCAAGTATGGTGAGGATGCAGAGAAACCAGATCACTCACACATTGCTGATAGGATACAAAATGGTACCACCACTCTGGAAAGCAGGCTGACAGTTTCTTTTAAAACACAAGCAACTACCACACCACCCACAGACTGAATTGCAAGAGATTTGGGATTCACCAGCATCCTTTCCACTGCCCCATTCTTCAAACGGGCTGATACTCGGTCCCTGGTTTGGCTCAGGCGGGGACTGATGATAAAAACCAACTGCCGTCTAGATGCAGCAGCTCATGAAGCATTGAAGAAATGATAAGAAGAAAGGAAACTCACATTTTCTGGACTCCCCAGTCCATTTAAATTAATGCCAGAAATGATGAACTGTTCCTTGAGTCTCTGGGGGAGCAGTCTGTGGCCGGATTTCAGTTGAGACCTTGATAAGCCATAGGAAACCGCATACACAGGACAAATCAGGTGGGTGGGGGACACCGTGACACAACCTTTATGAAGGCCAGTCGGAGAGAGGCTGCAGACAGAAGCGGCAACAGCAGAAATGTTTCTTTCTGTGCGTGTTACCTTGCCTGAGCCCTAGCGTGGATTAAAGGCTGCTTCCAAAAGAGGAAAAGTTAGATCTAATATTTAGGACTGGGGCCATTCTGGAATTTTCTTTCTTTGGGGGCTTGACAAGCCAAAACCATACAGCAGAGAGAGAAGCCTGTGTTCAGTTCTTCTCAGGATTGCCACCGCATCTTATCATCCCACTTCCTCTGGAGGCCCGGCCTCTCTTCCGCCTTCCCTCTCCTCCTTGACCTCATCCTTGTCTTCTCACCTTCTCAAAGCCATGTTTTCTAACACCTTAACTGTTTGTGTTTTGTTTAACATATACTTACACTGTGGCTACTATTTCCCATGTGTTGTTTTATGATTTTATGTGAATGGGCCCTATCAAAACTCATAACAAACCTATGAAATAGGGATCAGTAATGTCCCAATTGTGCAGATGGGGAAACTGAGCCATAGAGGAGTCAGTTACCTTCCCCAAAGTCACACAGCTAGGTGGCAGAGATAAGCTTCAGACCCACACGGTCTGGCTCCAGAATCAATGCTCTTAATCATTACATTAGGATGACTTTCTAGCAATGACATATGCCTTAAACTATTCTCTTTTCAAGGCCACTTGGTATTTCAGTAAAAGAAGCAGCCTTCTGCTGAAGGAATAAAGCATTAAAATGTGGGATTTTGGATAGAGAGTAACAGGGATCTAGCCTGTCACCCAGGCTACTGTGCGAACAGGACCCTCACGAGGCAGGGGGTGGTTTATTGCATATGACAGCTCTGTCTTGTGTAAGTTATTTCTAAGAATTGCAACTGACGTTTAGGAAATAGAATTACTATGTGCCAGAAACTGGCTGAAGAGCAGCCCATATACTATGTCAACAAAAGTGCAGGACAGTCAATACTAATTCCCCTTTAACAATTAGGAAGTTAAAGCCACCAGTGGCAGATGGTTAAGTATGTAAGTTGAACAATTTGAAACAGCCGTTCTAGGCCTGTCTGGTCTCCTTTTACTACAGAAAAACGATTAAGGCATCACGTTTCCAGTTTTGCTTTTATCTTTGGTCAGCATGTCCATTTTGGTAAATGACCAGGTAAGAATAGAAAGTTCCACTTTCCCCCATGAATCAATCAGTTACTCCGCCAGATTTTCACATCATAAGACTGTGACACCGCCACCGCCTAGGTGCTCAAACAGGAAAATGCAGGACTTGGTCTGTATGTCTCTCTTACCCTGACTCCTCTTTACAATTTACCAGCAAGTTCTGTCAATTCTACCTCCAAAATGCATCCCAAGTCCATGTGCTTGTGTCTGGTTCCACCAGAGCCTCCAAAGCCAGGCCACCACCACGCACTGCGCCAACAGCCTCCACAGTGCCTTCCTGTGCACTCTCTGCTTCCCTTGCGATCTGTCTCCATAGAGACATGTATATTCTCCTTAAGATGTGAATTGGATCTTGTCCCTTTCTTATTAGGGGCTTCCCTGGTAGCTCAGTTGGTAAAGAATCTGCCTGCAATGCAGGAGACCCCTGGATCAGGAAGATCCGCTGGAGAAGGGATAGGCTACCCACTCCAGTATTCTTGGGCTTCCCTTGTGGCTCAGTTGGTAAAGAATCTCCCTGCAATGCGGGAGACCTAGGTTCAGTCCCTGGGTTGGGAAGATCCCCTGGAGAAGGAAACAGCTACCCACTCGAGTATTCTGGCCTGGAGAATTCCATGGATTGAATAGTCCATGGGGTCACAAAAAGTCGGACATGACTGAGTGACTTTCACTTTCCTTTCTTATTAAATATTCTCCCAGCTGTATTGGAAGCCACTTTCCAGTCCTCTCACTAATCTCCATCCGGAATAGATTAAGCTCTTCCACACTTCACCCACAGCAGCATCCTATCCCCCCACTCTTCCTGTGGCTCTCATCTCCTCTAAAAGCTCCACTGAATCTGCAGTACACATCTTCCCTCTGTTAAATCACCCTCTCAAAGTCTTAGACTGGTGCCTGGCATGCAGCAAGCACTCAGTTAGTGATAGGTCTTGTTTCTGTTTTGATCATTGTTGTTCTAGCAAATACTCTAAAGATGCATGCCTAGGTGACTACATCCCCAGAGTAGGAAAGATGAACACCATTAATATCTGAGGCCCTCAGAGCTGCTAAGAGAGGAAGACTATATACTTCTAGAGAAAAAAAAAAAAATATATATATATATATATGGGTTCATAAATCCTCTTCTCTGCCTTTTAAAAAAATCATTAACTATTCTTGTCATAAACGTAATAACCAAGTGCCTAATGATAGCATGTTTTACAACAGTGATGTAAAACATATTTTGAAAAAATAGAAGAACACTTCTGAATTTTTTTAAAGCAGTGTCTAGATTTGTCTGATGAATTTTCTTAAGTAAGTTTCACTCTGGCTCTTACAGTCCCCCAGCATGTTCTTTTTCCACGAACTTAGCGATAAGTACTTAAAACAAATTTTCCTCTTTAAAATTTTTCCATACCCTTGCTAACAATCTTGGAAATGACTTTCAGAAACATAAAAGGAAAGAGAAGAGTGGGAATAATTAGGTCGAACCACCTATGAACTGGATGATTAGACTTTGTCCAATAAAAGGTGCTTTTGAAGAAAGAAAAAGCGACAGTATAAAGAACTCACACGCAAGAAGTGGTAAGGCTGGACTTGGACAAATGGTGCCTCCAGTTTAGGCACAAAAATTCCCATTACATGTAATATTTTACATGCAGTGTCAAAGGCCTGCTTCAGTAATGGACCAACCATTTGACAGAATATTATAAAGCTATTCAAGTAACAGTGGCAAGTAACTTTTCAAACATGGGGGAAAACCTTGTAATATTAAGCAGTTAAAGGAAGCCTACGAATGCCATGTGCGAAAATCCACCCAGTGTACTAGCTACACTGATTAAACTTTTACTTTACTCCAGGCTTCATTCCCAAGTGGTAGCAAAGAGGACAGACATGGAAGTAAGTTGACTCCTAAACTCAACCCGATCTAAAACCCAGAATTGGAAACACACCTAATTATTAATCCTATATGTCGTTGCAGGTTTTTCTTTGTTCCTCTGTACTTGGCAAATGTTCTAACACTTTTTATTTATTTTCTTTCTAAGTTATACTTTCTTGGAGTATAGTTGCTTTATAATGTTGTGTTAGTTTCTACTGTACAGCAAAATGAATCAGCCACACATATGTCCCCTCCCTTTTGTGTTTCCTTCCCATTCAGGTCACCACAGAACGCTGAGCAGAGTTCCCCGTGAGAAGGTTCTCATTCATTGTCTATTTCACGCGTAGTATCAATAGTATATACGTGTCAGTCCCAACTCCTCCTTGGTAGCCATGCATCTCTTCTCTACATTTGTGCCTCTATTTCTGCTTTTAAAGAAGATCATAAGGGAGCTCTTCCTAACACTTTCTAAAACACGCTTTGTTCTCTTTTAAAGTCTCCCTGGAAACTTCTCAAGGGCAGCTGCTGTGGGCTCACCTCATCTCCCCCTTTCCCCCCACAAATGTCCAAATAAAGAACCACCTCTGTGTCTTTAATTTATAACAGGCTAAACTTTCCCCTGTAAACGGATACTTTGACCAGAAGTCTGTGGGTGGGATGGGTGCTGTGTTTTTTTGGTCATAGCTTCTTTTGGCTGATAAACTAGCACTTAAGTGTTTCCCTTTTCCAACCCCCCAAATGACAAGTGTCTTTGTGGTGAGGTGGCAGCCCAACCGTCACTGCCAACGTGAACAATCCTGGGGATGCTTATGTTTAGTTTGCTGCCTAAGCAAGAACTATGCTGGGTCACCAGGACCCTCACGGGTGCAAACTCCCAGAAGCCAGAGCATGGAGCTTTTAAAGGGAAGCCAGGTGAAGTCAAAGACAGTTTCAGGAAGGCCTAAGCACCTGTCCTCCAAGTGGGCCACAGAGACACGCCAGAGATCTTGTCTTGGGTAATGTTTAGATGGTTTAATTTTATCAAGGTTGCTATAAAACAGAAACACATTGACTCCATTTAGATGAATATAAATCCAGGCAGCCTTGGGAACTAATTATAGCAGCGAGGCTGAGGATGAAAAGCAAGGTAGATATCTGCTCTATGGCCTGTTTAGCATCCTGTCCTCCCTTCTAACAGAGCCTGAAGCAAATGTCTCACCTTCAGCAGGTGGAGCAGTTGCCATGTCACCGAGTAAGGCCAGTTTACTCTCCAGGGAACAAAAATCAATCCCAGTGAAGGGACACAGGGACCCCAAATCCATGGAGGGCTTTTTAATCTCTCCCACCTAGATCACCTAGTTTCCTGTCCTGTACAAAGCCAGATTCTTGAGACTTTTGTTTCATTCTGTGAGTTACTCTGTGGCCTTTTAATATGTATGTGGGTGTGGCATGATGTATATATGTGTGTATTTTCAACTTTTTTTTTTCTTAAAGGAGCTAAAGTTGGTTTCTTTTGCTTGGAACCAGAGAACTGTCCCCCTCCCCCAAAATGAGAGCCTTGACATATTTCACTGTATATGCAAATCTCTGGCTGGTTCTGGACAGAAGGGCAATTCCTCCCCCTATCTCTACTCCCCTCCCCATCTTGGCTCAAGTATTATCAATTTAGGGAAAAATGAGTCCTCCTCCTTAAATAGGAACTGTGACAGGCTGGGTTTTATGAAAGCATTGGTGACTGTTTTTTCCTTCCTTTTTCCAAGAATGCAAGCTTCTTACTATTTCCTAACTGGGGCAGCCAAGCAAATGCAGTCTCGAAAAGACTCTTTAGGCAAGAGAGGGAGCGAGGGCCTGCCCACCATCAGAGTCTGGTGTATTGCTGCTTCCGAACCTGGTTTTGCTTATCCTGTGGTTTTCTGAACTGGGAACCAGGCTTTGGCACTGATCTGAGACTAAATACTCCTAGCAGAAACACCTCTGACTCCATGGATAGAAATATTGAGGGCATCAGAAAATAATGCCCTTAGACTCACATAAAGCCAGAGGGGTTGGATGAGGTATGGTGGGGGGATCTTCCTTAGGAGGTAGGGCTCCATATACTCAGAAAGTAGATGAGGAGAAGGAATCTTGTGATAAACATTCATTGACAAGAGCCTATAAAACTATACTACCAGTTTTACACACAATGCCTGTGTGTGTGCGTGTGTGCACATGCATATGTGTATATGCATATAGAACCAGAGACAGGAGGGGAGGGTAGAATGAGAAAGACAGCACAAAGTCATCCGGTCTCTTAGTAATAGGATTACTGGGGATTTTAATTCCCTTCTTAAAGCCTCTCCACATTAAAAACATTTTCAATAATGATTATGTGTTACTTTCAAATTGGAAAAAATCCATAAATATAACTTGGAAACAAAGGAAAGCAATGCCCTCATTAGCACGAGGCTCTGTCTAAGCAGTGCAGGAGCCCCACCCACCCCAGTGAAATCTGGCTCATCAGAGTCACGTGCGGAGCGGCCACAGGATAGACACTCTACAACTACCACAGACATCGATGCTATTACTTTGCCCAGCATGACTAAAACCTCCCATCTCCATAGTATGTGTTTATTTTTCAAGGTACCTCTTACTTCATTTGATGCACCACATAATCTAGTAAGGTAGGAAGCGCCAGGAACATTGGTCCATTTTATCGATGAGGGAATTGAAGCACCTGCCAGTATGTCACGTTAGATCTTATAGTCTTATTACTGATAACAACAATAGTGGTCTTAGATGTCAGATTATCAGACCTCTGTCCCCAAATCTCTTTAGAGCACAACAAAAACAAATAAGTTCATACTTATTTTGTGCCCCTGGGCTTCTGGTAGCTCAGACATAAACAATCAACCTGAAATGCAGGAGACCCAGGTTTGATCCCTGAGTTGGGAAGACTCTCTGGAAAAGGGAACGGCTATCTACTCCAGTATTCTTTCTTGGAGAATTCCATGGACAGAGGAGCCTGGCGGGCTACAGTCCATGGGGTCTCAAAGAGTTGGACACAACTGAGCAACTAACACTTTCACTTTATTGAGTGCCCCTAACGGCTTCAAATTCACTGAAGTAGATGCAGTTGTTCTTAAAGAAAACCTGGGGCCCAGAAGGATTAAGTAATCTGTCTACAAACACATAATTTGTAAACGGTTGAGTCAGCCTGTGAACTCAAGCAGTCTGACTCCAAAATCATGAACTGGACTAGAAAGTCACATGTCTACTATTCCATTTTTAAAGAAAATTTCCATTAGAGTAAATTGGCCAAACCCTTCAACTTCGTTCTGTTCTAATCTGACCCCCATTTGGAATGCATCTTAGTCTGAAAGTAAATATCTCGTATCCACTGGGGCAGAAGTGGTTCTTCACTAATATTTTCAGCTCAGAGTGAAAATGTGGAAGAGCTCAAAAGAGATGGTATCCAAGTCCATTTCATAGGTCAAGATGGCTTAAAGAACTTGGGTAAACACTTGGCTCAAAAACTAACAAAGCTCCCAGCAGTGATGGGTGACCTCAGGCAGACGTACCAGACCAACAGAAGTAGTAGCCTGGAAAATGGGAAGGATCAATTCACACTGAAATCAAGCTGGGCTTCCTTCTGCAGTGTGTCTCTCTGCCGTTTTGGTCTCCATAGCAGATACCAAAACGTGGCGGGAAACCCAGGAGATTAGGCTAGCAAAATATTATTTTCAAAGCAGTATCTGGCAGTTGGGGAGGGAAGGCAGACTAGAGACACAAGATCAAAAGTCTGGTAAGACTTGTTATCATTCAAATACACCCACGGACGTTTGAAAGTTGTTTTGCTCACTAGGGCAGCCTGAGGCAAGGTGATGAACTCAAGGAAGCTGGTCACAGTCAGCCTCTACCATCTTCCAGTGCTTTCTGCCCTTAGAATGTCTTCTCCTTCATATACTCACTGTTTTCAACCACTATCCATCACCAGACCTGGGGCCTCCCAGTTGTCTCCCGTACAACTCTGTCCTGCCAGGCCAAACTTTGACTGTCTTTTATTAAGAGGGGATCTTAAAGTGTATTCCCACCACAACTGTCCAGTTTTTCAAAGTATTAGTGACTAAACCAAAATGATCAACTAATTCATGATTTATGCTGAGTGATAATGACTTAATAAGTTAGTATGCTTAGAGAACTTGTGAAATTTACCCTAACAAAAACTAATGAAATTTTGCTGGCATTCTGGGAGGCTGGTGTGGTAAGCTAGGATCAGATTTGACTGCTCAGTCATGTCCAGCTCTTTGTGACCCCATGGACTGTAGCCCACCAGGCTCCTCTGTCCATGGAATTTTCCAGGCAAGAATACTGGAATGGGTAACCATTTCCTACTCCAGTGCATCTTCCTAACCCAGGGATCAAACCCATATCCTTACATCTCCTGCACTGGCAAGTGGGTTTTTTACCATTAGCACCATCTGGGAAGCCCGTGGTAGGGATGTTGAGTGCTTATTTTTATTCAACTCTCCTCTCCTTTTAAAGAGAGCCTATCACCTGTGTTTGATGATGGACCGAGGTGTTTAACTGACAATGAATGATCTTACAGCAGACTCTTTCTCTGTGATGGCAACTGTGAAGTCATTTGTTGAAATGGAAGTGTCCTAAGTTCAAAGCAACCTGGATTCCTGGGGCACAGGTGTCCTGGAGAATCATCCAGACCTACAATGGACTTTGGGACTTCGGGTGAAACTTTGGGTGACTTCCTTTATATTCTCCTACTAACCTTTTGGTGTTATGTTTTGGTGTTATAGCAGCATAGTTCAGCACATCCTGATTATTATAGCTAGTGACTTTTACACCTCAAATTATAACCTATAATCTGGTTCCTATCTACTGTTAAGAGAGATATGCGCCACTTATTAGCTATGGTTTTGGACAAGCTATTATACCTCCCCAGAAGGAGTCTCAGTGTTCTCCTCTGCAGGACAGGATGGCTGGTCTCTTTCAGATATGAGTCTACCTAAATGGTAATCCCAAATTATATGGTACCTGCTCTTTATATTATACGCTAAGACAAGGCAGTTTATCCCCAAACAAATAGAGGTGCTAAACCTGTCAAACACTTTCCTAGTCATATCTCTGAACAGGAAGGTCAAGACCCCAGGTTGTCAGTACATAAGCATGTTTAGGGCTTCCTAGGTGGCGCTAGTAGAAAAGAACCTGCCTGTCAATGCAGGTAGATTTGAGACTCGGGTTTGATCCCTGGGTTGGGAAGATCCCCTGGAATAGGAAATGGCAACTCACTCCAGTGTTCTTGCCTGGAGAATCTCATGGACAGAAGAGGCTGGTGGGCTACAGTCCATAGATCACATAGAGTCAGACACGACTGAAGTGACTTAGCACTGCTGCTACTGCTGCTAAGTTGCTTCAGTCGTGTCTGACTCTGTGCAACCCCATAGACGGCAGCCCACCAGGCTCCCCCGTCCCCGGGATTCTCCAGGCAAGAACACCGGAGTGGGTTGCCATTTCCTTCTCCAATGTGTGAAAGTGAAGTTGCTCAGTCGTGTCCGACTAGTAGCGACCCCATGGACTGCAGCCCACCAGGCTCCCCTGTCCATGCGATTTTCTAGGCAAGAGTACTGGAGTGGCTTGCCATTGCACAAGCACATTTTAGAAGGTTTGAGAGTGTAGCAAGAAGCCATACAATGTCTCATTACTCTTTAATATGGGCCATTTTAATAGCCCTCAGCTATCAACATTTGTCAGATTAGAGCTGGTTCCATCTGAGAATTACATAGCTTTTCCCACAGTTTATCTGGAAATTAAATTGGAAATTCCCAGTTCATGTCTGAAGACCAGAGGCCACATCATCTAACACAGTGGTTCTGTCCTTTTAACACAACAACACCTTTTCAATGCAAAAGATTTCCCTGGATGTGCATATGTGTATAACTATTAGAGCCTGTTGAACTAAAAATGCACTATTTTAAACTGTTTTAGTCTATTGTTTTTCATATATTTTGAAAATAGCACATATATTATTTAAAATATTTGGACATATTATACATTCAGCCTGTGGGCGATGTTGGGCACATGGATATGTTTGCAGGCTCCTTGCAGTAACTCTGAGGTTCCCCAGGGGCTATTCATACCCACAGGCTGGGAATAATAAATTCAAGGAATCTAGGGGAATATTGCAACCTATATTTGGCTTTTGCTTCCTTCCTCTCCCCCTCACACTCTAAGTCTCTGGGAAGCAGATGCTAACACAGAATTAGGGGGCACGAGGTTTTGTGAGGAAAAACACCTGTCAAAGGAAAGGCGAGGTGGCAGGAATGGTCATGAGGAAGCCACTTGACCGTGGTCCAGGTTCTGTTAGCCCCAAACGTTGCTCCAAAGCAAGACTGCCTGTTGGAGCTTATCCCTATCAGATGGAAATGGCCATAACTTTATCCCTCGACCTTGCTCAGTTATAAGCTGGGGCCACTTTGAGTAGAGTGTGACTTGAGTATAAAAGTTGCTAAGAGGTGAGGTTGTCACCTAGTTATCCTCCCGGCCACTGGGCAGCGAGTCTTTTCTGGGAAGGGGGATCTGAGTAGTTTATCTCCATTTGCCACACCCTAAATTTCCCCCATTTCTACAGGCAATTTTGTCCCTCAAGGTTAAATGTGAAGAAAATATAACTGTAAGTGACAATGTGAATTACCCTCGGGACATGAGCCATCTCCAAACAAATTCAGAAGGAAAATTATAAACATATGTAAGAATAACTGCATTAGCTAAAGGGTGAGGTGTTCCCAGGATTGGGGGTTGCATTTAGTTTAAGCAGAATCTCCTTCTGCAGAGGAAGTTAATTGCAAGTCTGAAATAAGATTAGAGAAGTGTTTGCTGCAAGAGTCTGATCATACTCTGCATTGAACATGACTCTTCATGAATACATTGGCTGTTTACTGTGGGGAAGTCACTGTGTTGGGAAAAATGAAGCAGTAATTGCAAGGCAGGAAATTACCAGGGAAGGCGCCTTCTCTTAGGAGGAAGAAGTCTATTACAATGTCAGTCCCTTCACTTAGCCTGGGCTATGAGGGAGTGATTACCATGTGCCCTGAAAAACAGACTGGGATGTATCCAGCTAGTAGGAAATATTTACAAGAGCAAACCTGAATACAGGAACCATGTCCTGTTAATCCGGTTTGAAACAGTGAACCAGTCAATCTCCAAAGATGCATCTTGCAGAAGCTGCCAAGGTGGTTTCCAAGTGGGAGTTTACACAGACCAAGGAGAGCAGAGGGGGAGAACAAATGAAAGGGAAACTTTGGAGGGTGGGCCCATCTCCTACCCTTGCCTCCAGTCAGTCCTACCTCAAAAGAGGGGTCCCATCTTTATCCATGACATGTTAGGGTTTTGTGTAAGGTTACCTTTAAGAAAAAGTTCCTTAATGAAAACAAATGAATCAGATAATCACAGTTTCCTAGGTTCTCACATGAAGCCTACTGAAATAGAATCTCACAGGAATTCGCCTTTCCAAAAATGCTGCTCAATGAATTTTATGATAAAAAATGGAGAGATAGATGACTAATGAGGTAGATAGATATTATTAACAGATGATAGATAAAGGCTTGATAAACAATATACATTTATCAATATACTAATATGCAATGCATATGATAACATATACACAAAAATAAAAAATATAAAGGGGTAAGATAAAACTAAACATAATAGAGGCTCTAGTATCTTCTTGCACCCAGAGGATTATCTTGATTTCCCCTGATGTAGGCGAATCTTACCTCTGATAGAAATGTTTGGGAAATAATCAGATAACCTACCATGACTTACAGATATAAATCCATCCCAATTTTTTTAATGGAGTCTGAGCACTGAGATAGTGGCACTCTCCATCCCAGTCTATCCCTTCTTCTGTATCAGCGCTAGGGACTCAGGGAAGTGGACAATGGTTGTAGGTGATTCCAACGAAGTGGGGAATGGGTACATGTCTTTTTCCAAACCAGATGGATTCTTCCTCCCTCTTCCCTTCAAGCACAGATGACATCCAACTTAAGCAAAGTTGAGATTTCAAAACAGTTCTATTCTATCACCCACGTTTAAACAGTGACTGGAATTGGTGACACTTGTGTCGATCAAAGGTCTTATAGCTCAACTCTGAAAGTCAACCATAAATATATAGTCACTGATGTCTGTGAGAATAACTCGAGAAGAACCAGTGTGAGGGGGATCATTCCTGAACCAGATGGGTGGATATTAACAGAGAGGCAATTTGAAGACCCATGCAAGCAAAGGCCAAGCTCATCGGCAGCCCAGGGATTCAAGAAGGTCTGAGAGAGGTACCAGATGTGTTTGTGTCATTTCTGTGACTCAGCTTCTATTTCAGCCACCGGTAAATAAAGGACTGTTTCCAGGTATGCTATATCTGGTTAAAGTCTAAACTTGGACATTAAGTATAGCCTTAAGGTGACCAAGGCAACAATGCTCTACACCACAACTATCTCACACACGTTGGATTGAAAAGAAATTAAAATTAGAAGCATTAAAAAAAATGAAATGAAGCCTGTGGGTTTCCCACACAAACTGCCAATGTCCCTTCACTGTCAGCACGGCACCAGAGTTGTGCTTCTGTTCTGACAGCTCTTTCCGCCTGGAGCCCCACTTTCGGTACTGTTTCCCCAGTGTGCTTTCCCACCTGTTGTTCATTCACAGTGTGTCTCCCCTCCACTCCTTTCCCTCCAAATTTCCACCTGCCAGTCTCTCTCTCCTGCCCCACCCTCAGACGCATGTACAGGCTTTGCCCCAAAGCCTCCCCACTGAGCAATATCTGTTTCTGGGGATAGTAAGCACTGACTCATCGACTCCTTCTTACCACAGTTTCCAAAACACAGTCTTACTTCACCCTCGTCTCTACCCAGACCTCCGTCGGTCTGGGCCACCATGTGCGTAAACAGACTCTTAATAGTGGGGTTCCCTCGTCATCTCCCCCACCCCCTCTCACTCTCCATCCATTTTCTGATGCTTATCCCCCAAAATTTCTGAAGAAAGCAGAGTCCTTATGCTCTAGTTCAGTTCTAGCCTGAACTAGAACACTTCAGCCTGCATTGTTTGCTGCATCTCAGACTATTTTTACTCTTGGTCAACAAAGGAAAATACTTTTCTGTGGTTCAAATAAGACTCAGAGATCCTTAGAGAAATGGCACAGTAAAAATAGGAGAGACCACAGTCAATTCCATTTTAACCTGGGCGAGAACAATAGAACCTAAAGACAAGCCAAGATTTTCTGTGAATTGAGTAGCCAAGTGCATTTGACTCTATTCTCCCAGCCCCAGTGAGAAGCAACAAAGCAGCAGAGATTTCCATGTGGCTAGCTGAAGATAAAGTTCTCACGTTTTTCTGTTAACTGTAAGTGTATGTACCCCTTTATCAGATCCATACAAGGCAGCACCTTTAAGACATGGATTTGAGGGTGACACGTGATAGATGAGAAAGATACTCTTCAGCAAAATAATCAGATTGTCCTCCTCACTATTCCCAAGTTCTTATTAAACCAACTTGAGTGTCCCTACCTCCTGACACTCCCTTTCCTCTGAATCTATTCTTTAGATCCCTCCCCAGCTGACAAATCAGCCTGCTGGTGACTCAGAATTAGTTCAGAATATTCCCTCACACCCCTACCTCTCTGATCAAGACCAAGCCTGTTCCCTACTGATTCTAACACTGATCCCAGCATGCCCTCGGGTTTCAACTCTCCCAGGTCATGCCTGGCTTTTTGATTTGGGAAGTGGCAGGAAGCTTGCATAGCAGCCTGTGCCTTTAAAACTCCCCAGAACTGATGGAGTAGCTGTGCACCAGCCTTCGTGGAGGAATGTATTGAGAAATTCTTCAGTCTACCACACTTTCATATTCCAGAAAGGGAACTGCCTTCTCAGATTCTGGAATTTCTTCAGCTCTTGGCTTAGATTTTAGAGAAAATGCCACCAATCGCCTTTAGTAAGGGATTCCTCTGCCTGCCCATGATGAGACCACTGAAATAAGACAAACCAAACAAAAAAAGAAGTGTGTGCGAAACTGTCCCCTATAAATGAAATGAGATGTTTCACCAGAAATGATGCTGGTGGGACTATTGTTGGGGTACAGCCCCTCAAGGTGGCCTGCTTGCCTAGTTACTAGGTCTCAAAGAAGAATTCGCATTCCATGTGGCTTCCAGATGGTGCACTGCAGGTCATCTAATGTCCTTTGTGAAACATGTTCAATCGTATTTAGGAATTAGCTTTCAACTTGGGAGAGTTTCCCAGGATTGCAGAAGCCTGTTTTAGGGTTGATCTATGAATATGTCATAAGCCCATTGTTCCGTTCCTTCGCTCAGTCGTGTCCGACTCTTTGCGACCCCGTGGACTGTAGCCTACCAGGCTTCTCTGTCCATGGGATTCTCCAGGCAAGAATACTGGAGTGGGTTACCGTTGCCTTCTCCAGGGGATCTTCCCGACCCAGGGATCGAACCCGGGTCTTCCCAACCCAGGGATTGAACCCGGGTCTCCCGCATTGGGGGCAGACACATTAACCTCTGAGCCACCAGGGAAGCCCAGCCCATTGTTAGATAATCAATTAAATATTTGAATTAAATGATTCAAATAACCATAGGCAGCTCAGTCCCTCTTCTGATGACTTCCTTCTAGAACATATGAAGGAAGCAGCGTTTAAGGAATCAGGACTTCTGGGATACAACTGCCCTCTGCATTTGTCAGATAAAGAGTATTTTTGCGGTTAAATAAGTCTCCAGCTATGAAAAACCTAGGCAGGGTATTATCGCTTTGCCAACAAAGGTCCATCTATGGCTTTTTCAATAGCCAGGTACAGATGTGAGAGTTGGACCACAAAGAAAGCTGAGCAACGAAGAGTGGATGCTTTCAAACTGTGGTGCTGGAGAAGACTCTTTAAAGTCCCTTGTACAGCAAGGAGATAAAACCAGTCAGTGATAAAGGAAATCAACCCTGAATATTCAGTGAAAGGACTGAGGCGAAAGTTGAAGCTCCAATACTTCGGCCACCTGATGTGAAGAGCCGACTCATTGGAAAAGAACCTGATGCTGGGAAAGATTGAAGGCAGGTGGAGAAGGGGGCAACAGAGGATGAGATGATTGGATGGCATTATTTACTTAATGGACGTGAATTTGAGCAAACTCCAGGAGATAGTGAAGGACAGGGAAGCCTGGTATGATGCAGTCCCTGGGATCACAAAAAGTTAGATGACTGAGCAACTAAATAGCAAGAACAACAAACACGTGCTCAGGATAAGCAAGAATTAAGCCAGATAAGGGGCTGGAGTGACGGCAGGACCATGGGCAACAGGCTGGAGGATGAACCCCCACAGGCTGGCTGATGGTTGATAAGTCACCACTGAAACCAAAGAAACTAACAAAGTAGGAGTTCAAGGGTTGGGCTGAGGTCAGAGGACAAGGCTGGGACTTCACCTAGAGACAGGCTCCTGCTGACAATGGCCTCCCCCGAGTGCCACCGCTTCGAAGGGAAGCTGGAGATGATCCTACTAGGGGTCAACTGAATCCACAGCACTTGGCATCTTCCTCTTTGTGTTACTTCATAACCAGGGGGAAAAAAAAATCAAACAGTATGTTCTTAAGTGAACCTTTCAGACAGTGAGGTATGGGGGAAGAAGGCCTGACTTTTGTTTGACTCGTTTTTTCATTAACTAGGTATAGAACATTAGACAAGTCAAATTTTCCGAGGCCTCAATTTTTTTATTTTATTTGAGTGTGGAGTGAAAGTTGCTCAGTTGTGTCCAACTCTGTGACCTCATGGACTATATAGTCCATGGAATTCTCCAGGCCAGAATACTGGAGTGGGTAGCCGTTTTCTTCTCCAGGGGATCTTCCCAACCCAGGGATCAAACCCAGGTCTCCTGCATTGCAGGTGGAGTCTTTGAGGCCTCAGTTTCTCTCCATCAAATGAGAAAGTTATGCTAAACACTGCCTAAAGATTCCTCCAGGTTTATAAATGACGAGGCCACTTTTAGGATATATGTATGCACATGTGCACAAGGGCACACACACACACGTGATGGCGGGAGTGATGCGATTCTCCAAGAAGGCCAGGATACTATCCTTGCTGTGGGTCTCCTCTCTCCTGAGTCTGGCTCTGGGAGGGGCAAAAGTCCTCAAAAACCACAGCTGTTAAAACGGCTCCAAAAGAGTTATACTTGATTCCTGTTTCCTCACATCCTGAATGCGAGGCCCAACAGAACTGATAATGGGGCACTTCCCCCGAGTTACAAACCACAAACTGAAAGGGAAAAAACCATGCTACCCAAGGACTTAGCCAGTGGTGGATAACTGGGGCCAGAAAAAACAAGCCTGACCTGGGACAGGCCAGTTCACCACGAGGGAATACGCACTGGTGGCCCAGCTAGGATTTCCTTTTTTCCAAGACAAACCAAGTTGGCTCTGATGAAACCAGTTGTGGCTAAATTCCCCTCCTTTACTCATATCATTATTCCCAAATTGCAGTGTGCTCCATCAGCGAGGGACTTGGGGAAGTCTTTGAAATTATTCAGTCATTCTACGTGCTATGCATTTATCTGCCTCTCCATCAAGTGACCGCTGCCTGTACATGACAGGCCCTGTGCCAGGCATCAGGGACACCACAGCAAACAGAACTGACATGACCTGTGCCTGCATGGGACTCACAGTCTGATGTGGGAGATGGAAAGCATACGAATAATATGTAACTACAATGAGTGATGGAACAAAAGCACGAGAGTGCAACGGTGGAGAATCATGAGGGGGGCGATGGGAGTATGTCTGCAGAGAGTCGGTAGAGAAGGTCTCTGCATGAAGGGGACACAAAAGCAGAGACCAGTCCTATCACCATCTTTCTTTCTCAAGTTTGCTTTGGCTATTTGGGCTTGTCTTTCCATGCTCAGCCATAAAAAGGAATGATATTGGGTCATGTATAGAGACGTGGATGGACCTACAGTCTGTCATACAGAGTGAAGTAAGTCAGAAAGGAAAAACGAATATCATATATTAACGCATATATGTGGAATCTAGAAAAACGGTACGGATAAATCCATTTGCAGGCAGGAATAGAGACGCAGATGTAGAGAACCAGTGTGGACACAGAGCCGGGGAGCAGGGGGGGTGAGCTGGGAGTTTGGGATTGGCGTACGTGCACTGCCATGTGTGAAACACGTAGCTCGTGGGAACCTGCTGTATAGGCGCTCAGCTCGGTGCTCTGTGGAGACCTAGGTGGGTGGGATGGGGTGGGGGGATCGTGGGAGAGAGGTAGATCCAAAAGGGTGGGAGTATATGTAATACACATAGTGGACTCACTTCATTCTCTGCAGAAAATGCTGCTGAGTAGGGATGGAGTGATGGGGGATAAAAAGGTTTTATCTCTGAGATAAAGGATGATATCTTCGGGTGAAGAGGTAAGATGGAAGGTCAGAGGTGATAATCAAAAAGAGTGGTGTTGATAGAGTCCAAAGGTTGTCTTCCCTCTGGTGATGACAGTGAAAAGAAAAGTGGGTGACTGAGGTGGGGTGGAAGGGCGGCCAGTGGCCATGAGGAAGTCGAGGAACCTAGAACTTGGAACAGACAGCTGGCCATCTGAGAGCTGAGTCGCTGAGACTAACAACTGGATTTGACTTAGAGAGGAAGACAGAGGTTTAAATCCTCAGAAAACAAGGTGTGACCAGCATTGAAGGCAGAAATACTGAGAGACAGGAAAAGAGAGAGGCAGAGAAAGAGAAAAAACAGCAAGACAGCACACATTTTCGGAGAAGGCAATGGCAAGCCACTCCAGTACTCTTGCCTAGAAAATCCCATGGATGGGGGAGCCTGGTAGGCTGCAGTCCGTGGGGTCGCTAAGGGTCGGACATGACTGAGAGACTTCACTTTCACTTTTCACTTTCACACATTGGAGAAGGAAATGGCAACCCACTCCCGTGTTCTTGCCTGGAGAATCCCAGGGACGGGGGAGCCTGGTGGGCTTCCATCAAGGGGTCACACAGAGTCGGACACGACTGAAGTGACTTAGCAGCAACAGCAGCACACATTTTAAAGGGACAGACGGGAACAAAAGAACACTTCCTCCCCTCTTCAGTGTAACATATGGGGTGCATGAGTGAACAAAGGCTCTGGTTGAGAGACTTGGATTGAGTGGTGGACTCCCAGACTCTTTGTGGACTCACAGGCTGCCAGTCCCAATAGGATAACACGTGTTTAGAGAAGAGGTCACTCCACCCTCAACCCCTACCTGCACTCACTAAAGCCTGTTACACTGAGGTTCAACCCTGCATGGTCAAAGCTTCTTCACTCCCGTCTCCCCATCCCCTAATTCCAGGGCAGAGGAAGGGTGTTCAAAAGTTTGGAGACTAAAAATAACCAGAGAGCAAAACAATTAAATGTCCTAAACAAAACCCCCTAGTTAGCGCCAATATGGATTAGGTGGAAGCTGCTTTTATGAAATCCTCATTATTTTGAGAGCATCCCCTCAGCCCCCTGGAGAAGGAAATGCAACCCACTCCAGTATTCTTGCCTGGAGAATCCCAGGAACAGAGAAGCCTGGTGGGCTGCTGTCTATGGGGTTGCACAGAATCGGACACGACTGAAGCGAGTTAGCAGCAGCAGCAGCCTCAGCTCCCCAGCATTCATGGTTCAAAACAGATTTCTCTCTGTTGCAAGTGAAAGGAAATCTCTCTGCTGTTCCCTCCATTGACCCTTCTCCTTTGCTAGCCCCTGTTTCCTGGAACCTTGTCTCCACTCTGCTCCCAAGTTTGGGTCCACTTATTTATTTGTTTTAATATAAGAAGACTGTCCTATTTAAAACATTTTTTATTTTGGTTGTACCGCACAGCATATGGTGTCTTAGTCCCTCGACCAGGGAGGAAACCTGTGCCCCTGCAGTGGAAGTGCAGAGTTCTAACCACTGGACCGCCAGGGAAGTCCCAGTCTGGGCCTTTGACCTTGGCCCTTTCAGTTTGGCACGTGTTCTTGGTCTCTTTCAAATCTGACTCAGGCTGAGACTTGCCCCCAGGTCCCTGTTGCCCTTTTTCTGGTCCCTCTTCACCCCCGCCCCATCATGGGCTGTCTCAGCAGTCTGGTCAGGGTTGATGGGGCATCCGAAGTGCAGATGTAAAGCAGGGGCAACACCAGTGTCAGAAAAGGAAAACTCTCTGTGTCGATTCACGCTCCAAGTCCAGAGCTCTGAGCCTTCTAGAAAATTTTCTGAGTGAACTGTATAGACACAGAGCTTGACACATCGTGTCATATTCTGAGGATCCTACAGTTGAAAATGTGCAATTGAATTACACTGTCTGTGTTTTATTAAATGATACCAACCCCTGTCCTAGTTTTAGTCAACTGAATCATAAACATAAATTTTTTTTTTAATTTTGGAGGAAAAACTTAGACATTTGTTGTGCATCAAAATGCTAATTGGGGGATTGAAAAGGGTTCTAAGAAGCTGTGTAATGCTGGAAAATAACTTAGTCTTTCTGTGCTGCGGTTGGTCTGTAAAGTCTGCCAGTTAAATGTTGGACCTCTTGGGTCCCCTTCAGGCTCAGTGCTGTGTATCATTGTAGCCTGTGTTTCAGAGGCTGTTGTCATTTGCTTTTCAGGGCCACTAACAGCAGGCAGCATCTCCCCAGTAACTCTCAAAAGTCATCAGGAAGTGCCCCACAAGTATATGTTCTTTCAGCTTCCACAGGGCAGATGATACTCTTTTCTTTCCTTTTCTGGGCCTCCCTTCCATTCACCCTGTCTACTGGTATTCCCTGAATTGCTGGTTCTTTGGGGTGTAAAGCTCACTACCCATCACCACCACTACAGCCATGGTGTATGAATGTCCTCGTGATGCCAAAACTCTCTCAGTATTTGCACACCCCCGTGTTGAGACCTGAAGCAAGACTGCCAAACTCCACCTCTGACATCTGAACCCTGGGAGTACTTGGTGAGAGGCGACATCAAGTTCCTGTGAAGACTGCAGAGGCACCACTCAAATTGTGGACAGTATCAGTCCCTTCTCTGTTTCCACAAAGAATAACACTAGTTGGCTGAACACCCAAGACCCACAAAATATAGGACTGATCTAATCTGTCTTTGGAAATCATTGAGACAAACCCATTATCTGAGAAGCCGTGGCAAGTTATAATTAGAAGCCCAATGAGTCACAGCTCATGGGAGTCAGCTCAGGAGCTCTCATAAAATGACACACCAGTTTGACGTCTGCTGAGACTCATTCCAGGCATCAGAATTCAGCCTCATACAAGGACTGAGGGAATATATTAGGGACAAGTAATATACATGGAGCACGGACTTCATGCAGGGCCCAGCCTGACCGTGAAGACAGAGCACCAGGCACAGGAAGTACAGAGGAAGTGATAAAAACTGTTACTAGAAAAAAAAAATTCCCTTCACCACACAGAGTTTCTCTTTAATTTTTCTTGAAGTGGTAAGGTTGCTGATGTAAGCCCTTCACATACCTTCCTAGCAGTGAATTGACCAGTCAACTAAATCAAACATGCCTGTGCATCCTTCCAGGCCAAGTGGATTCAGAAAGAATATGAACTTTAAAGTCCCAGCTACCTTACCTACTTGCTGGCTAAGTGACCATGAACAGGACTCTAACTGAGTAAACTTGAGACCCCTTATTTATCAAATGAAGTTTTAATGAGGATTAAAATACAATAATATCTTCTAATGCAAAGCATCTGGCTCAGGATCCCACATACAATGGATGTTCAATCTATTATGTCAATTTCTTTCCTTCCCAGTGGAAGTCATCAGATGACACTAGCTTCAGGTCTTCTTCCAGACACAGAACACGTCTTTCAAAGTGCTAATGCCATTTCAGCTCATCAGACACCTCGTCTCAGGAAAGCCATTAGAAACCCCCAAAGTACTATATTTTTCTCTCGGTAAGTAGCTCACTTCCCACAACTTCCCACCATGTTATATTAAGTGAGCCCAACAAATGAGTCACACTACTTACAGAAGCAAATTTGGGAGCCACACCCAAAACACAGGCATTCTGACTTTTCACAAGAAGCTGTCAGTATCACCAAAAAGAAGGCTCAGGGGACCCACAGTTAGGAAACCCCCAATTCCCAGGCTACCTCTGAATTCATATGCAAACACAAACCCTTAGTTCATTTTTTTGTGGAGGGTGTGAATTTCTAACTACAGTATTCAACGACAGCTGAGAGTCACTGAACAACATTCAGATTTCTGCTGAATTTTCTGCTTTGTAGGTGGGTGGTGTGAGGGGTACAGGGGAATATATCAAGATGGCCTAATCACTTTTTAAACAGTCAATACCAAATTAAATTTAAAGCAACATCCTAGTCATTGGGTCCTTGTACACCATACTTGGTAGATTAGGTGATTGCTTACTTTTTGAAAACATCTAGCATTGCATTTAAAGTATGATTTTGATGTTCAACAAAAATTTCAAGAACTTATCCAGTGTGTGACAGTACAATAATTTGTATAAAAGTAGAAAGAAAAGAAAGGAAGCTTATGATCTGCCAAGGTCATAAGTGATGAATAAATTTGCACTTGGGATATAAATACTCCAAGCTTGTAGAAAACATGGTTATGGTGATTGGATTTAAACTACTGGCATTAATTCCTATCCAAGGAATTATCATCAAATTGGTGCAGAACTATTGAAAGCGCTCTCACAATCCAGAGCATGTGGGCCTCCAGCTGAAGACAACCTCACACCATCAAACAGTAAAGTGAAAAACTATATGAGGAAACAAGCTACTACAGGACTCATAAGGTGCCATACACAAAAAAGTTATCCCCCTAGCAGCTGGGCCTACTAGAATAATCTAAAAGAGACAATAAAATAAGTATTTTCAAAAAATTAAGGTTTGAGAAGTGGGAGGAAGAAACATGATCCATAATGAAAGACAAGGATAATAAAATAAGACATGCTTGACAAAGAACAGAAAGGAAATGAAGTCATTAAAATAGACTACATTTTAGTAGTCTAAACAGAAGAAACAGAACACTATAGAAAGCTGCTGAGAAGAATTCTGCTGTGGTTCAGTCACTCAGTCGTGTCTAACTCTTTGAGACCCCATGGACTGCAACACGCCAGGCTTCCGTGTCCTTCACTATCTCCCAGAGTTTGCTCAAACTCATGTCCATTGATTCAATGATGCCAGCCAACCATCTCATCCTCTGTTGCCTGCTTCAGTTCCTGCCCTCAATCTTTGCCAGCATCAGGGTCTTCTCCAATGAGTTAGCTCTTTGCATCAGGTGGCCAAAGTATTGGAGTTTCAGCCTCAGCGTCAGTCCTTCCAATGAATATCTAGGGTTGATTTCCTTTAGGATGGACTGGTTTGATCTCCTTGCTGTCCAAGGGACTCCTGAGCCTCTTCTCCAGCATCACAGTTCAAAAACATCAATTCTTTAGCGCTCAGTCTTCTTTACAGTCCAACTGTTATATCCATACATGACTACTGGAAAAACCATAGGTTTGACTAGATGGACCTTTGTCAGCAAAGTGATGTCTCTGCTTTTAATATGCTGTCTAGGTTGGTCATTGCTTTTCTTCCCAGAAGCAAGTGTCTTTTAATTTCATGGCTGTAGTCACCATCTGCAGTGATTTTGGAGTCCAAGAAAACAAAGTCTATCACTGTTTCCATTTTTCCCTCATCTATTTGCCATGAAGTGATGGGACTGGATAGCAAGATCTTAGTTTTTTGAATGTTGAGTTTTAAGTCAGCTTTTTCATTCTCCTCTTTCACCTTCATCAAGAGGCTGTTTAGTTCCTATTCACTTTCTGCCATTAGGGTGGTATCATCTGCATATCTGAGGTTATTGACATGTCTCCCAACAATCTTGATTCCAACTTGTGCTTCACCCAGCCTGGCATTTCACATGATGTACTCTGAATATAAGTTAAATAAGCAGGGTGACAATATACAGCCTTGACATACTCCTTTCCCAATTTTGAGACAGTCTGCTGTTCCACGTCCAGTTCTAACTGTTGTTTCTTGACCTGCATACAGATTTCTTAGGAGGCAGGTAAGGTGGTCTGGTATTCCTGTCTCTTTAAAAGTTGTCCTCAGTTTATTGTGATCTACACAGTCAAAGGCTTTAGCGTAGTCAATGATGAATTAGTGAAATGTAAAATAAAACTGAGGAAACTACTTAGAATATATCACAGAGAACAGATGGCAAATACAAATGGATAGGAAATATGGACGCTAGATTGAAAAAGCCAGCAGATACAAAATCAGGCTGCTATATTGTATAGTTCTAAAGATTACTACTCATAAGACATCCGATATAGATGGTGTTGCTTGGACTTTTACAACATGTCATACGTTATTTAATAGAATTCAGAAAGCAAGACTAGAGAATACGGGATGAAATGATAATTTGAAAAAGGATAATAGATAAGAAATTTCCACAGGTGAAGACTCAAGTTCCCAGTTTTCAGACAGAACAAGTACAGAAGAGTCCTAGAGAGTATAAATAAAAATAAATAAGAAATTTTTGAGGAAAATGAAAAACACAAAAGTCAATGAAAAACAACCAGAAAGAGAACAGGTTGTTGTTATGCTGTGGTTGTTGTTGTGTTGTGGTTGTTGTTTCACTGCTAAGTAATGTCTGACTCTTTTGTGATCCCAGGGACTATAGCCCACCAGGCTCCTCTGTCCACGAGATTTCCCAGGCAAGAATACTGGAGTGTATTGCCATTTCCTTCTCCAGAGGATCTTCTGTCTTTGTGACCTGGCCATTGAACCTACGTCTCCTGCAGTGGCAGGCAGATTCTTTACCACTCACTGAGTCACCAGGAAGGCCCTGAAGAAAAAGATCACCTGAAAAATAATGGGAAATAAAAATGACTGAATACTTTTTATCAACAACAATACACACCATGGAACAATGAAATCATTATCTCTGACGTACTGAGGCAACAGATGTTTTTGTTTTAGAAAGGAGGAAAAGTAAATAGGTACTTCAATTCATAGTAATAGTATATAAAACACTGGAACATTACCCAGGGAATAAATACAATTGGTTATCTGTGGAGGAAGGAAGGAACTGAATTGATGAGGATAAAAGTGAGAGGAAAATTTCTCACTGATTGTACCACTGATTACCCTGTTTAACATTTTTGTTTAATGGGCAAATTACTAAACACAAAACCTACCAAGACTGAATCATGAAGAAACAGAAAATCTCAACAGACCTGTAACTAGGAAGGAGATTGAATTATTAACTAAAACCTTTTCAACAAAAAAAAGTTCAGGACCAGATGGTTTCATTGGTAAATTCTACCAAACACAGAAAGAAGAATTAACGTGAATTTTTCTCAAACTCTTCCCAAAACAATGGAAAAGGAAGAAACACTTCTAAACTCATTCTTTGTGGCCAGCATTAGTCTGTACCAAAGCTAGACAAAATGCTATAAGAAAAGAAAGCTACAGGCCAACACCAATGATGAATGTTGATACCAAAATTCTCCACAAAACTTGAAGAAACAGAATTCAACATTGTGTTTTAAGGATTTTACACTAGGATCAAACAGGGTTTATTTCCGGAGATAAGGATGGTATAGCGCATGAAAAGTAATGACTATCATGACAACAGAATGAATTAAAAAGTCACACACGATCATCTCAAGTGATGGAAAAAAACCTTTGACAAAATTCAGCATGCTTTCACGATAAAATATTCTCAACCCAGTAGGAATAGAAAAAAAACTGCCTCAACATAAGAGCTGCATATAAAAATTCCACAGTTAACATATTAAATGGTGAAAGACTAAGTTTTTCTTGTAAGGTCAGTAACAAGGATGCCCACTTTTGCCACTTCTATTCAACATAATACTAGAAGTCCTAGCTAGAGCAATTGGACAAGAAAAAGAAATAAAAGGCATCTAAAATGGGAAGAAAGAAGTAAAATTATCTCTATTTGCAGATGACATGATCTTTTATGTAAAAAACCCTAAAAATCACACACACACACACACATATACACCCACATACACACAACTGTTAAAACTAACAAAAAATTCAGTAAATTTGCAGGATGTAAAATCAACATACATCTCTGGCTGCCAAGATGGAACGGTATGAAGACACCAAGCTCACCTAATCCCATGGGCCCACCAAGTTACAGCTATTTACAGAGCAACTGGTTAATAGTCCCTCCCTGATGTGAGGCTACCTGCTTCACATTTTCATTCATTTCATCAATGAAAATGACCTGTGGAAAAAGGCTGGCAGAAAAGATCTTCCACAACTGAAAATATAAAGGAATCACAGTGAGATAAGTAGGAGGGTTAGAGACCCTGTATAGTCAAGACCCATACTCCCAGGCAGGCAACCCATAAATCGGAGGATAATTACAATTGCAGAGGTTCTCCTCAAGGAGTGAAGGGTCTGAGTCCCATATTGAACTCCCTGGCCCAGGGTTCCTGCACCAGGAACATAAGGCTTTGGAAGCCAGTGGGGATTACTTTCAATAGAGCCACAGCGATGTGGGAAATAGACTGTACTGTTAAAGGGCACACACAAAATCTCACATGCTCTGAGACCAAGGGCAGAAGTAATTTGAAAGGGGCCTGGGTTAGACCCCCTTGCTGATCTTGGAGAGCCCCAAGAAGAGGTAGGGGCAATTGGGACTTGCACAGGTGACACAGATATTGGCAGCAGCCATTTTTCAGAGTTCATTCTAACACAAGGACACTTGTGCTGGTAAGCAACATTTTGGAATAGTTTCTCTAGTTTATTAATGCTAGGACCTGGCCCTGCTTACCAGCTGGTAGGCACCAGTCCTGGGACACCTCAGGTAAAGCTGTTAGCCAGGTAGGGACAGACTTATCCATCACAGACCAGCTGCCATAGGACCCCCTGAACCTCCAAGTACACTGGGGACATGGCCCACTAACCAGGGGGCTGACTCCAGCTCCAGGACACCTTGAACCCCATAGTCAGCCATGTCAGAAATTGGCCCTGCATACCAACAGGCTGATACTAGCTTCAGAACACCCGTCCTGGCAATCAGTGACCCCAGGACCTGACTCTGCATACCAGTGGGCCAGAACTAGCCCCAAGATCCCTAGAGCTTCACAGCCCTGCCCACCAATGGACTAGCACCAGGACCAGTACTCCTTAGGTCATGCAGCCAGCTGTGTCAGGACCTGGCCCAACCCATTAGAAGCAGGTAGCCTCACATCAGGGAGGGACGATTAACCAGCCAGACCAGGAGCCAGTCACACCTTTACCAGCATGCTGACAGTAGTCAGTCCTACTCAACAGAAGGGCCATGCAGCCCACAGGGAGGGCTATCAGTGCAAATAGCTCTGGTGACCAAAAGAGAGTACGCTAATGGTCTCCATAAAACACCTTCTACATAAAGTCACTTCTCCAAGATTATGAGGTATAACCAACCTACCAAATATTATTGCATAGCAATAAAAACAGAATTAGGCAAAATGAAGCAACAGAGGCCTATGTTCCAAATCAAGGAACAAGATAAAATTTCAGAAGAACTAAATGAAGTGGATATAAGCAATCTACCCAACAGAGTTCAAGGTAATAATAATAAAGATGCTTTATAAACTTGGGAGAAGAAAGGAAGAACCCAGTGACAAGTTTAACAAAAACCAAATATAAAAAAGAACCAAATTGAGCTGAAGCACACAGCTACAACATAAAAATTAACAGCAGAAAGAATTAACAGTCACAACATAAAAATTAACAGCAGAAAGAATTAATAGCAGATTATATAGGATAGAGGCACAAATCAGCAAACTGGAAGCAAAAGTAGTGGAAATCACTCAAACTGAATAGAAATAAGAAAAAAGAATTTTAAAAAATTTGAACAGAAAAAAATATTTGAGCAGTTTAAGAGACCTTTGGGACAACATCAAGCATACTAACATTCACATTATGGGAGTCCCAGAAGGAGAAGAGAGAAAGGGGCAGAGAATAAATTTGCAGAGATAATAGCTGAAAACTTCCCTAACCTGGGAAAGGAAATAAGTACCTAGGTCCAGGAAGCACAGAGAGTCCCAAATAGTATAAACCCAAAGAGTACCATACCAAGACGCATTGCAGTTAAAAGGACAAAAATTAAAGATAATCTTAAAAGCAGTAAGGGAAAAGCAACTAATTATGCACAAGGGAACTCCCTTAAGTCTATCATTAGACTTTTCAGCAGAAACGCTGCAGGCCAGAAGGGAGTGCCACGATATATTTAAAGTGATGAAAGAAAAAAACCTGCAACTAAAATTACTCTACCCGGCAAAGCTATTATTCATATTTTATGGAAAGACAGAGTTTTACAGTCAAGCAAAATATAAAAGACTTCAGCACCACCAAATCAGCTTTACAAGAAGAGTTGAAGGGATTTCTCTAGGCAGAAAAGAAAAAGTGACAACTAGATATATAAAAATTACGAAAGAAAAAATCTCATTGGTAAAGGCAAATATACAGTAAAGGTAGTAGATGAGCCACTTATAAACCTGGCAGGCAGGTTAAAAAGCAAAAGTAGTAAATATCATCTATATCCACAATAAGTAGTTAAGGAATACACACACACACACACGCACAAAGTATGTAAAATATGACATCAGAAACCTTAAATGTGGGGATGAGGGGACTGAAAATGCAAGGTTGTTGAAATCTGTTGAAACTTAAGAGATCAGAAACTTAAAACACACACACACCTCATGGTAACACAAACTAGAAATCTATCATAGATACACAAACAAAAAAGAGAAAGGAATCCAAATACAACACTAAAGATAGTAATAAAATCACAAGCGAAAAGAGCAAAAGAAGAAGAAACAGAAAAGAACGATAAAAACCATTCCAAAACAATTAACAAAATGGCAAGAATTATATACCTATCAATAATAAATTTAAATGAAATAAATGCTGCAATCAAAAGGGACAGAGTGGCTGAGTAAGATCCATCTATACAGCGTCTACAAGAAAGTCTCTTCAAATCTAGAGACACACAAAAACTGAAAGTGATGGGGTGGAAAAAGGTATTCCATGCAAAGGGAAACAAAAAGAAAGAGAGGATGGCAAACTCATCTCAGACAAAATAGACTTTAAAATAAAAGCTGTAACAAGAGACAAAAAAGACACTGCATAATTATCAAGGGATCAATCCAAGAAGAAGATAAAACAATTGAAACTATATATGCACCCAAGAGAGAACCTTCTAAATACATGAAGCAAATATTTACAGACATAAAAGAAGACATTGACATTAACACAATAATAATATGGAACTTTACACCCTACTCATCTCAATGGACAGATCATCCAGACATAAAATCACTGACTTTAAACAACACATTAGACCAATGAACTTAGTAGACATAGATTATTCCATCCCCAAACAGCAGAATACGCATTCTTTTCAAGTGCACATGGAACATTCCCTGTCCTTCACTGTCTCCTGGACTTCGCTCAGACTCATGTCCATTGAGTCAATGATGCCATCCAACCATCTCATCCTCTGTCTTCCCCTTCTCCTCCTGCCTTCAATCTTTCCCAGCATCAGGGTCTTTTCCAAGGAGTCAGCTCTTTGCCTCCGGTAGCAAAAGGGTTGGAGCTTCAGCTTCAGTCTTTCTAATGAGTATTCAGTGTTGATTTCCTTTAGAATTGACTGATTTGATCTCCTTGCAGTCAAGGGACTCTCAAGAGTCTTCTCCAACACCACAGTTCAAAAGCATCAATTCTTTGGCACTCTACCTTCTTTATGGTCCAACTCTCACATCCATACATGACCACTGGAAAGACTATAGCCTTGACTGTACAGACCTTTGTTAGCAAAGTGATGTCTTTGCTTTTTAATACACTGTCTAGGTTTGTCATAGCTTTCCTGCCAAGAGGCATTCGTCTTCTAATTTCATGACTGCAGTCACCATCCACAGTGATTTTAGAGCCCAAGAAGAGGAAATCTGTCACTGCTTCCAACTCCCCCCGCCATTTGCCATGAAGTGATTGGACTGGATGCCATGATCTTATTTTTCTAATACTGAGTTTTAAACCGAATTTTTTACTTTCCTCTTTCACCTTCATCAAGAAGCTCTTTAGTTCCTCTCCACTTTCTGCCATTAGGGTGGTATCATTTGCATGTCTGAGGTTGTTGATATTTCTCCCAGCAATCTTGATTCCAGCTTGTAACTCATCCAGCCTGGCATTTCCCATGATGTGTTCTGCATATAATCTAAATAAACAGGGTGACAGTATACCACCTTGATATACTCCTTTCTCAATTTTGAACTGTCTGTTGTTCCACATAAGCTTCTAACTTTTGCTTCTTGATCCACATACCGGTTTCTCAGGAGTGCTAAGTCACATGTGGTAGGCCACAAAACAACCCTCAGTAAATTTAAGAAATTGAAACCATATCAAGCATCTTTTCTGACCACAAAACTGTGAGAATATAAATCAACTACAGGAAAAAAAACCTTCAAAACTTAAAAAAACACAAACACGTAGAAGCCAAACAAAATGCTACTAAGCCATTAAAGGGTCATTGAACAAATCAAAGAAGAAATTTAGAAAAATACCTAGAGACGAAAATAAAAACACAATGACACAAAATCTATGGGGTACAACAACAATTCTAAAAGGAAACTTTATAGTGATGCAAGCTTGCCTCAGGAAACAAGAAAATGTTCAAATAAAAGAAAAGCGTGGAAGAACAAGTGGAAAAAATTAAGTGGGAATCAGTGATTTAAGACAAATCATGATCGTGACACATCTGGGATCCAGCTGCAGGAGGTGCTGCCAACACATGGAGGTCAGAGAGGCTTTGTGCCAGTAGAAGTGTCACCTGGAGCAAGAGGCTGAGGAGAATGGTCCAGGAAACAATTCTACTGGCTCAGAAAATGACTAATAGCCCATGCCCATCTGCAGACTTGACTGAACAACACTCGAGGCTATGTAGAGAGGGTTTTGGTTTCTTTTTTTTCTAAGAAAAAATAATCTTCAGGAAAATATTCCTCTGATAACTTTCATCACTGAGCTTAATAAATTGACCTTAAAATTTCAAACAGAAAAGTAATAAGGATTTCCAGATTTGGGCAGAGAACCCATAATGTGAACTTTTCACTATTATAAACATGAAGAGAATAATACCCAGCAATTTCAGATTGGAGGTTACTTGGGATGGCATAGAGTGATGAAGAACCTGTCTACACTTAAGACTTCAGCTGGCTTGGTTTTTAAAGTGTTCTGTGGAAGGATAATTCTACACACTTATTTTGATGTTTGGAATAAATCATAATAAATTTCCATTTGTTTAGGATTAATTTACATGCAGAAAAGCACAAAAATCTTAGCTGGCCAGATTGGTGAATTTTTATATAGGTGTTCAGTTCAGTTCAGTTCAGTCGCTCAGTCGTGTCCGACTCTCCGCGACCCCATGAATCACAGCACGCCAGGCCTCCCTGTCCATCACCAACTCCCGGAGTACACTCAAACTCATGTCCACAGAGTCGGTGATGCCATCCAGCCATCTCATTCTCCGTCGTCCCCTTCTCCCCCCCCCCCAACCTTTCCCAGCATCAGAGTCTTTTCCAGTGAGTCAACTCGTCGCATGAGGTGGCCAAAGTATTGCAGTTTCAGCTTTAGCATCAGTCCCTCCAATGAACATCCAGGATTGATCTCCTTTAGAATGGACTGGTTGGATCTCCTTGCAGTATAAGGGACTCTCAAGAGTCTTCTCCAACACCACAGTTCAAAAGCATCGATTCTTTGGCGATCAGCCTTCTTCACAGTCCAACTCTCACATCTATACATGACCACGGGAAAAACCATTGCCTTGACTAGACGGGCCTTGGTTGGCAAAGTAATGTCTCTGCTTTTTAATATACTATCAAGGTTGGTCATAACTTTCCTTCCAAGGAGCAAGCATCTTTTAATTTTATGGCTGCAATCAGCATCTGCAGTGATTTTGGAGCCCAAAAAAACAAAGTCTGACACTGTTTCCACTGTTTTTCCATCTATTTCCCATGAAGTGATGGGACCAGATGCCATGATCTTTGTTTTCTGAATGTTGAGCTTCAAACCAACCTTTTCACTCTCCTCTTTCACTTTCATCAAGAGGCTTTTGAGTTCCTCTTCACTTTCTGCCATAAGGGTAGTGTCATCTGCATATCTGAGGTTATTGATATTTCTCCCAGCAATCTTGTGTAATCCACTCATATCAAAATATAGAACATTTTCAACTCCAATAAAGGAGAAAAATACCCCCAAATCACTCACAAAAATCAGTTTCATTTCTATACACTAAAAAAAATTCAAAAGAAAAGAAAATAATTTCATTTACAATAGCATTGTAAACAATAAAATACTTAGGAATAAACTTAACCAAGGAGGCCAAAGATTTATACACTGAAAATTACAAAATGTTACTGAAAGAAATTAAAGACACAAGTAAGTAAAAAGACAGTGTTCACAGATTAGAAGACTTAACATTGTTAAGATGTCAATACTATCCAAACTAACCTATAGAAGCAATGAAATCACTCTTAAAACCCCAATGATATATTTTCCAGAAGTAGAAAAATCCATCTTAAAATTCCTATGGAATTTCAAAGGACCCTAGAGAGCTGAAACAAATTTGGAACAGAACAATGCTAGAGGCCTCACAATTTCTGATTTCAAACTCAGTAATCAACAGTGTGGTTCAGGCATACAGACAGTTGGCCAATTTAATAGAATAGAAATATGTCAAATGACTTTTGACAAGGGTGGCCAGACCATATAGGGGGAGAAGAACAGTGTTTTCAATATACATTACTGAGAATACTAGCTTTCCACATGCAAAAGAATGACGTTGCACCTTTTCTTACATCACCTATTAAAAAAAACCTCACAATGATATATGATCTAAATATAATAAATGTAAGAGCAAACTATAAAGCTCTTAGAACAAAACATAGAAGAAAAGCTTCGTGACACTGGGTTTGGCAATGATTTCTTAGATACAACACTAAAGGCACAGACAACAAAGGAAAAACATAAATTGGACGACATCCAAATTTAAAACCTCTGTGTATCGAAGGACACTGAGTGGGAAGGCAACCCGCAGAATGGGGAACAATCTGTAAATCACATAGCAGATAAGGGGTTAAGATGCAGAACACAGAAGAAATGCCTACAATTCAGTAACAAACAACCCAATTAAAAGAATAGGCGGAGGACTTGAACAGATATTTCTCTAAAGAAGAAACAAAAATGGCCAATAAGTACATGAAAAAGATGTTCAAAATCACTAGTATCACTGGGCAGTGAAAGTCGCTCAGTTGTGTCAGACTCTTTCTGACCCCATGGACTGTGTAGTCCATGGAATTCTCTAGGTTAGAATACTGGAGTGGGTAGCCTTTCCCTTCTCCAGGGGATCTTCCCAACCCAGGGATCAAATCCAGGTCTCCCGCATTGCCGGCAGATTCTTTACCAGCTGAGCCACAAATGCAAATTAAAACCACAATGAGATACCACTTCACATCCACTAGGATGCCACTACAAAATTAAAACAAAATAGAAAATAACAACTGTTGGCAAGGATGTGGGGATATTGCAACCCTGTGGGTGGGAATGTAAGATGGTGCAGCCCCTCTGGAATCCGTCATGGCACTTCCTCAGAAAATTAAACACAGATATACCATATGATCTAGTCATTTCACTTCTGGGTGCATACCTAAAACAATTGAAAGCAGAGGCCCAAGAAGATATTTGTACCCCCATGTTCATAGCAACATTATTACCAACAGTCAAAAGATGGAAGCAATGTGTTCATTGATGAATGAACTGATAATAAAAAAAGTGATATAACATGCAATAGAATACTATTCAGTCTTACACAGGAAGGAAATTCTGACACACGCTACAACATAGATGAACCCTGGAGACATTATGCTGAGTGAAATAAGTCAGTCACAAAAGAACAAATACTATACGAATCCACTTAAATGAGATACTTTGAGTATTCAAAACACACAGAGACATAAAGCAGAATGATGGTTGCAAAGAGCTGGAGAAAGATGGGAATAGGGAATTGTTTAATCAGTATAGAGTTTCAGTTTTGCACAATGAAAAGCATTCTGAAGATGGATGATGGTGATGGTTGCACAACAATGAAAATGTACTTAATATCATTGAACAGTACACTTAAAATGATTAAAATGGTAATTTTTATGTTATGTGTATTTTACCATCATTTGAAAAAATGTCCAAGTATACTCCACAGAAATGTAATTCAAGAGGTGATTAAAAGGCCAAAATAAAGTATTTATATCAATATGAAAAAAATTTGTTTGCTTTTATTAAAAAGCATTTAATAAAGAACCTCTTTGAAAACTTACAGCATGGCACAAGAAATAGATGTTCATTGTAGAAAAATTTTAAAAATATGGGAAAAATAAGAAAATATATTTGAAAACCACCCATAATTTACCATCCAAAGATACCTATGGCAAACTTTTTGGTGTATATCCTTTAAATACATATATCATATGCATATGTATATGCTTGATATATGTGTGTGTTTATTTATATATGAGTTACACAGAGAGAACAAAAATTTTATTTATCATAAGATATTCATTTACAAAATGAAAAGATATCACAGGATCTGCCAACACTGGTCCTGACACGCTACTTGTAATCACAGTAATGTAATATTGCCTACGTTTATACTGACATCCACACATATTCATATACAATATTACCAGTGAGAATTGTTGTCTGTGGATACTGATAGGACTGAACAGATGAAAGTGACCCTTTCTACCACTGTACACAGGAAGGCTGTTTTACCCCCCGTTTTGCTATGAATACTTCCAAACAAACAGTTCAATTCAGTTCAGTCGCTCAGTCGTGTCCGACTCTCCGCGACCCCATGAATCACAGCACGCCAGGCCTCCCTGTCCATCACCAACTCCCGGAGTTCACTCAAACTCATGTCCATCGAGTCGGTGATGCCATCCAGCCATCTCATTCTCTGTCGTCCCCTTCTCCTCCCGCCCCCAACCTTTCCCAGCATCAGAGTCTTTTCCAGTGAGTCAACTCGTTGCATGAGGTGGCCAAAGTATTGCAGTTTCAGCTTTAGCATCAGTCCTTCCAATGAACACCCAGGATTGATCTCCTTTAGAATGGACTGGTTAGATCTTCTTGCAGTACAAGGGACTCTCAAGAGTCTTCTCCAATACCACAGTAAAGTTGAAATAATTTCCTAGTGAACACTGCGTATCTACCACCTAGGTTCTACCTTTGACATTTTGTTATGCTTGGTTTACCCCATCCATCTATTCTTTCCATCCATCAATATATCTTATTTTGTAAATTGCAGATGACAAAACATTGTTGTTGTCTGGTCACCCAGTCGTGTCTGACTCTTTGCGACCCCACAGACTGCAGCAGGCCAGGCTCCCTGTCCCTCAACATCTCCCAGAGTTAGCCCAAGTTCATGCTTATTGTACTGGTGATGCAACCTCATCCTCTGAAGCCCTCCTCTCCTTCTGACCTCAATCTTTCCCAGCATCGGGGACTTTTCCAGTGAGTTGTCTGTTAGCATTGAATGACCAAAATACTGCAGTTTCAGTTTCAACATCAGTCCTTCCAATGAATATTCAGGGTTGATTTCCCTTAAGACTGATTGGTTTGATCTCCTTCCTGTCCAAGAGACTTTCAGGAGTCTTCTCCAACCACCACAGTTTGAAGGCATCAATTCTTTGGCATTCTGCCTTCTTTACAGTCCAGCTCTCATCCTAAATATTTCATCATGCATATTTTAACTTGTTACTTTAAGATGAAATTTATACACAATGAAATGCACAAATCTAACACGGACATTCATTGAGATTTGACGAATGCATACAACTATTTAATCCAAACCTACCAGGCTATAGTATATTAACTTCACCCAAGAAAATTTCCTCATGCCTCATCCCAATCACCTCTGTCCACACTCCCCGGGGGCAACAAATGCTCTGATCTTTTTTCATGAAATTTGTAGAATTTCATGCAAGTGGGATCATGCCTCCACTCAGCATAATTAAGCCTCTTACTCATGAGCTCAGATAGAAGAATTTGGGAACAATTTACTTCCTTCTGGTCTCCAATGTGATGAGTCACTCATTCACTGCTGCTCGCCACTTGATGTAGCCATCCCTTCTTCAATTGCCACCACCTTCCTCTCCTGCAGGTTATTTCCCTCCTGGCCTCAGATTTCCCCAGGTAGGGGCTCATTTGCATTTCCTTATGCAGTTCATGCTAGTGGACACACAAAGGTGAATCTGGGGGCAAATTTAACAAACTGGAAGGATGATCTATTCCAGATTCTTCTGGAGTAGCCTGGTAGAGTAGGGTATTTTATTCGGTGCTAAATCCGTGCAAACACTAGCAGCTAGTTTTGTGCGGACTTGCCAGTCTGTGAAGTTGATGATAATGCCAGGCCACCATTCACTGGGGTCAGAGGAAAATGGAAATCATAGTTTAGGTATTTATGAAATCCATGCAGAAAACAGACACTGCCCTGGAGAGCACACAGGGAGAAGTCAAAACAGTCTTGAACTGTGGTTTTTGTCATCACTCAGTATAAATCATCTTATTTTGCACCTATTTTACAATAAATCTTGTAGGCAACAATGAGCCAATTTTTTTCAAAACTAAACTGAAAGTATACATTTAGTGAGCAGTTAAATACTATGCTTCTGTATCTCAAGAGAATTGATAAGTGAAACGTACACAAATATGTTTGGCATTTACTATCAAATGCCACATTCAGTTCAGTTCAGTCGCTCAGTCGTGTCCGACCCTTTGCGACCCCATGAACCGAAGCACGCCTGGCCTCCCCGTCCATCACCAACTCTCGGAATTCACTCAAACTCATGTCCATTGAGTCGGTGATGCCATCCAGCCCTCTCATCCTCTGTCGTCCCCTTCTCCTCCTGCCTTCAATCTTTCCCTGCATCAGGGTCTTTTCAAATGAGTCAGCTCTTCACATCAGGTGGCCAAGTATTGCCATTTCAGCTTCAACATCAGACCTTCCAATGAACATTCAGGACTGATCTCCTTTAGGATGGACTGGTTGGCTCTCATTGCAGTCCAAGGGATTCTCAAGAGTCTTCTCCAACACCACAGTTCAAAAGTATCAATTCTTCTGCAATCAGCTTTCTTTACAGTCCAACTTACACATCCATACATGACTACTGGAAAAACCATAGTCTTGATTCAGTTCAGTTCAGTTCAGTCGCTCAGTCGTGTCCGACTCTCCGCGACCCCATGAACTACAGCACGCCAGGCCTCCCTGTCCATCACCAACTCCCGGAGTACACTCAAACTCATGTCCACAGAGTCGGTGATGCCATCCAGCCATCTCATTCTCCGTCGTCCCCTTCTCCTCCCGCCCCCAACCTTTCCCAGCATCAGAGTCTTTTCCAGTGAGTCAACTCGTTGCATGAGGTGGCCAAAGTATTGCAGTTTCAGCTTTAGCATCAGTCCCTCCAATGAACATCCATGACTGATCTCCTTTAGAATGGACTGGTTGGATCTCCTTGCAGTATAAGGGACTCTCAAGAGTCTTCTCCAACACCACAGTTCAAAAGCATCGATTCTTCGGCGATCAGCTTTCTTCACAGTCCAACTTTCACATCCATACATGACCACCGGAAAAACCATTGCCTTGACTAGACGGACCTTGGTTGGCAAAGTAATGTCTCTGCTTTTTAATATACTATCAAGGTTGGTCACAACTTTCCTTCCAAGGAGCAAGCGTCTTTTAATTTCATGGCTGCAATCAGCATCTGCAGTGATTTTGGAGCCCCCAAAAATAAAGTCTGACACTGTTTCCACTGTCTTTCCATCTATTTCCCATGAAGTGATGGGACCAGATTAGACGGACCTTTGTTGACAATCCTCACTACTAAAGGTAATATCTCTTTTAATTAGGGTGTCATAGTGATATCACAATTACTTGAAAACCAGAAGGTACAAATCTGCTGCAGAAGAAGCGTCGTCACCGACTTAATCATAAGTGGATACTTTTAAAATTTTTAATGGGAGGATAATTGCTTTACAGTGCTGTGTTGGTTTCTGCCATACAACAATGTGACTCAGTTTTAACTATATATTCCCTCTTGAGCTAAGTGGATATTTAAACAATGTGTCTGTAGATAATGACTGCAGCTACAGAATGTACATTTATATATCACTTTATGAAGCATGGCTTTTCTACTTAAATCAATTGAATATTTTTCTAAATTAATTTCACTTATTTTTACTTTCAGATTTATTGTGCACATTTAAAATTAGTGTTTTGAAACTGAAAGGGGAAAAGTGGGAACTTTGCAAACAGTTAAATAATTTCAATTTTACCCACCACTGTCACTTGATACTTCATATAGAAAATCAATTATTTTCTGATATTAATTTGCTTTTTGAAATCCAAATTTCCTGGTGGCTCAGCTGGTAAAGAATCCACCTGCAATGCTGGAGTCCTGGGTTCAATCCCTGGGTTGGGAAGATCCCCTGGAGAAGGGAATGGCTACCCACTCCTGTATTCTGGCCTGGAGAATTCCATGGACTGTATAGTCAATGGGGTCACAAAGAGTCGGACATGATTGAGTGATTTTTACTTTCAAGGAAAGTTTTGGAAGTTTATACTGTTCATAGTGAAACACTTGAGGTTTTATTGAATGTTTCTATAAATTCAAGTGAAATGTTTACCAGTGATGACAAATTTATTTGCTTTTCCATTAATATAAAAGCAAATTTTGGTGAAGCATAGTCATATAGTAAAAACAGTGTTCTTATTAAATAAAAATAGCCTATAGAGTCAAATCACAGCTTATGGGTAAACACATAAGCCATAATTTTAAACAAACAAGTCACAGTATTTTACCAATTAAAAAAAAGAAGCTAGAGCTATCAAACTATATGTATACAGATACAAAAACTAAACTACCAAATTTTGTGACAAGTTTAATGTTGAAAATGAAAACAAACCTCAAACATTGGCACAGTAATAGGAGTTTTACTTCCTTGCTGCGCATAATCAGATGTAAAACATTTTTAGGTCTTTCAATTTTTATTTTGTTAATCAACCTGTGTGTCCTGTGTGCACTTAGTCGCTAAGTCATGTCTGATTCCTTGCGACCCTATGGACTATAGCCTGCCAGGCTCCTCTGTCCATGGGATTTTCCAGGCAAGAGTACTGGAGTGGGATGCCATTTCCTCCTCTGGGGGATCTTCTCCATCCATGGATTGAACCCATGTCCTGCCTGCATGTCCTGCATGACATTGGCAGACAGATTCTTTATCACTTGAGCCACCTGGGAAGCCCAAAAGAGAATAGTATTTAGCTCTTTTTCAAAGAGCTGTGAATATTGGAAAACAAATGGAATGAGTCCTCCAAAAGTTGGATATTGAAACCAAACCCCCTAATATTACAGAATTAAGAAGTAGGATCTTTTGATGGTGATTAAGACTAGTGTCCAAAAATGTATCAAACTTCTGTTTATTTATTTAGAAATGAGAGCTCTAAAACTTGGTTGAATTTCATTTAAAATAAGTTGGAAATTAAAGTATGCAATAAATGGAAAGCCCTCAAAGTGCAGCTTTTGGAATTTTGGGGGAACTGCCATGAATAAGGGAAAGCTTGCCAATGAGGAGACATTGAAATATCTTCTTATTAAAAGAAAGATGGAACTAAACAAGTCAAATAATGAGCATTCAAACAGTACATGAGATTTGATTTGGAAAATTGGTAATTGAGTTTGCAGTATCTCAACATGTAGGAAGAATAATTTGATGGAGCATCTATTTTTTATTAGATAATTTGATAATGTGTGCTGAAGTAAAAACCATATGATTTTTCACCATTTAAATTTGATGAAGCTTTAAAAATAATAATAAATACAGGCAGAGTTTTAAAAAAATAAATTTATTTTTATTTACTTACATATTTATTTGGCTGCATCAGGTCTTAACTGCAGCCCTGACCAGGGATTGAACTCAGGCTTCCTGTATTGGGAGTGAGGAGTCTTAGCTACTGAACCATCAGCGAAATCCTAATACAAGCAATCTTTATGGTCAATTTTGTCTTTAAAAATATTTGTCGAAAAAAGTTACTTCAATTGAAGCTGAAAGATAGTATCTGAAGTATTCAAGCTGAAATATTTAGCTATTTCAATATAGAAAAATAGTTTTGAGAATATCCTTCATCTAACATAAATCATCCTGATCTTACCAGCATCTGTAACTTATTTTTTCAATTAAAAATATATATTTTTTACTACAAATAAGAGTTAATTGAATATGTCAAGAATTTTAAACCAGCCAGAAATTACAATTTGACGATCTCAGAAATTTTAAGGAAAAAAATCCAGACAAAAATAGAAATACACTAAAAAATTCTTTGGAAAAATACTAGTGACACTGTTTTAGAGTTAAAAATGGCTAATGAATAAGCAGAACATAGATGATTTTTCAGTCCAGTTCAGTTGCTCAGTTGTGTCCGACTCTTTGCGACTCCATGAATCACAGCATGCCAGGCCTCCCTGTCCATTGCCAACTCCTGGAGTTCACTCAAACTCATGTCCATCGAGTTGGTGATGCCATCCAGCCATCTCATTCTCCATCGTCCCCTTCTCCTCCTGCCCCCAATACCTCCCAGCATCAGTCTTTTCCAGTGAGTCAACTCTTCTCATGAGGTGGCCAAAGTATTGGAGTTTCAGCTTTAGCATCAGTCCTTCCAATGAACACCCAGGACTGATCTCCTTTAGAATGGACTGGTTGGATCTCCTTGCAGTCCAAGGGACTCTCAAGAGTCTTCTCCAACACCACAGTTCAAAAGCATTAATTCTTCGGCAATCAGCTTTCTTCACAGTTCAATTCTCACATCCATACATGACCACGGGAAAAACTATAGCCTTGACTAGACGGACCTTGGTTGGCAAAGTAATGTCTCTGCTTTTTAATATGCTATCTAGGTTGGTCATAACTTTCCTTCCAAGGAGTAAGCATCTTTTAATTTCGTGGCTGAAATCAGCATCTGCAGTGATTTTGGAGCCCCCAAAAATAAAGTCTGACACTGTTTCCACTGTTTCCCCATCCATTTCCCATGAAGTGATGGGACCAGATGCCATGATCTTAGTTTTTCTTTTTTCATGCTGGGTGTTCTACACGACTGTTGTCCCTCAAGTGGCTTGAAGCGCCATGGCTATCCCATTGCCTTTGCTGAAAACATCGCCGTGACTCCCTTTATAGAACTGCTTTCAGTTCTACAACACGAGGCATTCTTTTAACTACTCTCGATCCCTGGTATAGGATCAAAGATCCCATGTGTCTGTAGCCAAAGAAAACAAAACAAGGGCTTCCCTTGTGGCTCATCTGGTAAAGAATCCATCTGCAATGCGGGAGACCTGGGTTTGATGCCTGGGTTGGGAAGATCCCAATGGACAGAGGAGTCTGGCGAGCTATAGCCCATGGAGACGCAGAGTCAGACATGACTGAGCAACTTTCACTTTTCATTCTAAACTGGTTATATAGGCTTGATACAGAGAAGTGAGAAAACATGGAAAAGTAAAATCCAATAAAAATAATCTAAAATATTATCTTCAAGAGAAAATTAGTCATTATGAATATTCTGGTTTGTATATTCTTCTAGTGTTAATTACATTTATACATTTTGTTTTAGATAAAAGTGGAATTATATTACAGTGTTGATTTTATAAAAATAAACATCGTGAATGTGTACAAGGAGTGTTTCTTCAACTGCCCTTTCTGTTGCCACCTCTCCTGGAGATTAAAGTCTCAAAGTAGATGTATTAATTTAGCAGAGGGAGAGTTAAGATGTCTCATTAAAACTTGGATGAACTCCCTCTCTCATAGCTTATTTATATAAGGAGCTTTCTTAAATGGAGAAGGAAATGGCAAACACCCCAGTATTCTTGCCTGGAGAATCCCATGGACAGAGGAGCCTAGCAGGCCACAGTCCATGGGGTCACAAGAGTCGGACACGACTTAAAAGACTAAATGACAGTGACGAGCTTTCTTAAAATCAATGGCTCTAACAAGACATCCACATTAATGTCCCAGAGCCACTGAAACACCTACTCCTTCCTTATGTGTGTGTTGTGAATATATATAATATGTATATAGTATATATATAAATATATAACATTTTTCCTAATATTGGTAATTTGTGTGGGCTTTTTTTCCTTGATAAATCTTGCTAGGGGATTAAAAATGTTGTTAATCTTTTAAAAAACCGATTTACTTTATTCATTTTCCCTATTTTCTATTTTACTGGTTTCTGTTCTCAAGTATTTCCTTTCTGTTACTCCTTTTGGCTTTAACTGACTCTTTCCTCCCTTCCGTGTATTCTGCACATATAACAAACATTAGCTGAGATGTGTCAGCTGCTCTGAAGGGCAAGATTAAAAAATTACACTTCATTTATGATTTCCATGAACCCCAAAAAAGAAAAAGAAAATCAAAGCACAACCATCCGTGTCACACTGAACTTGGAAGAAAGTATAAATAAAACACGCTTTGAACAAAAGCTGCTGGAATATGGAAAAATCTTTCCTAGCCAAGGATCGCCTTTGAGGTTCACTCCAAAACCAGGCAACCACTAGAGACAGTTGGTCCATAATTTTGAGTGTCTAAAGTGCAGCAATTCCAGTTCATGAGCACTAATATAATTTGTGAAAACAACGCATGCATCACTGGCATCAAACTCAAAGTTTAACAAGATCTCTCTTCTCCCGGAGTATATCGTTGGCTGATTGCTCTGAGTCATTAAGTTGGAAGAGACAGTCAGGGAGGATGCATTGGAGGAGCATACAGAACCAGGTGATTTAATTATTTCTCACATTTCTTTCTTCTTGGTAGTTAATTAGCAAACATTCCTTTCTCTCCCTTATCTCTTTTGAGGTCATATCAGCAATTATCGCCCTCCAGTTTATGCAAAAACTACCCGAATAACTCACAATGCAGAAGAACTTATCTGCTTTCTTCCATTTCCTTTTGCCCAAGAATGATTAATAATGAAATATTTCAAACATATGGCAAAACAGAGAGGTCAATAAAACCACCCAGATTTAACAGCTGGTAATGCTCCACTGCACATACTTAATAAAGCTCTTCAGTCATCCCTGCCACTTTTACAAGAATATTTGGCCTTTTCCTATCACATGTCTTAGGCACACATCTTTGTGCATAAATCTCTACATCTCTCTCTGAAGCAGCTGCAGAGCTGTCAGCTCCATGGCCTTTATTGTTGCAGTAAGTCCAACTCCCCAGGGCAGGGGTGAGACACAGTGGTCCGGTGGTTGCAGCGTAGTTTGGGGGCTGTACAGATCTGAGTCCCAAACCCTGTCAACTAGTCGAGTGAATGTGGACAAATGTCTGTACCTAGGTTCTCGATACCTCCTTCTAGAGATGTTGGAAGGCGATGTAAGTGAAGCATTAGAAGAGTACGCAGCCCATGGTTAAGTGGTTGTTATCAGCTTATCTGTTGTATATGTACTGAACAATCCTTATCAAGCTTGTGTCCATATCCAACTGAGACTATATTTACCAGGAACTAGCCAACCACTATCCAGATAATTAACAATTCCTTACCTGCAGACTAATACATATCACCTTGGTATTGTTGTAGCCACACGTTCCGGGAAACAAACTCACTCAGAAGGACAATGCAGATAGTGGAGTGCAGTTTATTACACTGGTGGGCCCAAGGCAGATTCTCCTCTTAGCCAAGGACCCCAACCAACATTTGTGAAAATCTTTTATACCCCATGCGTACGTGTCTGAACCCACAACTCCAAATTCCTTGAGACTTACATAAACCAAGGAAAATACAACCCCAGTAACCCATCATTCATGTGCTATGTGCTCATGTGCTCAAACAGTCAAACAATTAGCCAATAATCAATAAGCCCGAGGTTACACTCAGATAGATACAGAAAAATTTACGGCCTGTCTGGAGGAAGGGGTGATTAGTATATGTTTTCTCTTAGGCGATGAGTAACTTAGATACGATCTTCAAGGTTCCCCTGTCTGGAGCGGGTCTTATCCTTCTGTTGACGTTTTCATAGGCACTAAACACAGAGTTCAGAGTCCACTGGAAAGGTGGCTGAGCATGGTCAGCCCTAAGATGGAGTCCAGGCCCTACGAATTCCTTCTTCAGTATGTGAGGCCAGATACAGCCCAGGGAAATGGCAGTCTTTTCCTGTAATAGTTGGAGGTGGCTTTTTCCCAGTGCTTTTGATTTCAATAACAAAATTGAATTTTATAGTTTTATAGCACTTACTTTGATGTAAAGTCAAATTAGCCCACGAGATAAGGCAACAAATTATAAAAGCAAGGTGCCTTATGATCATGGACATTATTTAGTTGTCTTTTTTAAAATTTATTTTATTTTTTAATTGAAGGGTAACTGCTTTACATTTGGTTGTTTCTATTTCTATAAGCATCTCCTTTTTGTATCCTTAGGTTTCTTTATTATTTGCATGAAAACAAATTACCCTTAAAAAAAATCTACATTTTTAAACTCAGTTTCTCAACCGTGGCTGAGGCTCAAGGGCACCTGTTATCCATCCCAAGGTCCCCACCCAAGACACACTGGGACTCTCTGGGAGTGATGGGGGTGAGAATAAGATGGATGGGATTAACGTTCCATTCAAGTGAGGCTGTTGTAGACCCAGAATTGAGAATCACACTGGGTTAACTACTTGAAATGGTACCTATCTGAAAGGCAGTATTAGATTTTGGGATTAATCAGAAAAATCCTTCTATTTGTTTTCCCTCAATAGCTTAGCAAGGATGCTGCTATGCCAAGTCTTCTGTTGCAGCTTACGTCTTCCATAAGAATGAAGGGTATGCACGGTCAATCCAGGCACAGTGTAAATCAAAACACATGTCAACCTCTGGAACAAGTGTTCGGACCATCTAACTGGATTCCACTAGAATGAGGCTGTGCTACACCACACTGAAGTAATTGAAAACCAACCCCTCTTTAGGATAGCCAAAACATACAAAAAATTGGATTTAACTCAATTTTCAAAAAGAAATTGCTTCTAATTGCATAATGCATATATCATATCCTTTTGCAAACAAAACACACCAAATGTCAGAACCTGGCCTGAGAGTACACTGGTTTCTAGCCCTGAATTTGTTGCCTATTCCTGCCAAAGTTCACCTTACCTCTCCTGCTTCTTTATTCCCATGAGCTGCATGCTCTGAGGTAATCGGGCAGAAAAGTACATCTGAAGATGGAGACCATTAAGAAATCACGCTTCTCTTTATTTATTACAGTCTCCATGGCAAGAGCAAAATAAAAGAAAACTGTGTTTCAAAGCAACGACAATAAAGGAAGCAGCGTCTCTCTCAGGCAGGCAAATCTCAGAAACTATATGCTTGGTGTCAGACGATGCCATGTGCCCTGCCCCACATGGAAATGCATGACTCCCCGTGGGGCTGGCCTTATGTAGACACACAAACTCCAGAGAACCAGAACCCACTGCTAGAAGGTGCCAACTTTTATACTGTCTTTGGGGATCAGGTTGCTAAGCTTCTCTTTCAACTGACTTCCAGATATCAGATGTGAAATCTCTGGGGCTTTCCAGGCCACCTAATTCAAAGTAATCAGGAACCTGAGGAGGGTCAGAATGCTGGCTGACCTCTTTCAACAAACAGGGACCTAGACTTTGGGCTGCTGAGACAGCCAGTTCTATAGCTCTGGACAAGAGTCAGCAGATAACACGTTTTCTAATACTTGAGGCAGGCAACTCCAAAGCTTGGCCCTCTCCCTCTAAGAAGTCGGGGTCTCCAGACTTTTTAGTAACGCAGTAGTGTACTCCCTCAGTGTAGTCTCATCCCATTGTGTCACCTTGGCCGTGTATTCAAGTCCTTTGACCCATATCAATTGCAGCAAGTTGCTTCCCCCTTAATAAAGGCTCTGAGTATCTAATCATAAATTTCCTGAACCATCTAACCCAATGACAGTATTCTCCCTGGTGAGCTTCCAAGAATCCCCACCTCCTCTCCACTCTACCCTAGAAGAAAGTGGAAAAATAGGCATAGAGAGAATGGTGAAAGCAGTAGTTTCTAATAGCTTGCTTGCTTTTTTTTTTAAAGGGAGGAAATTCCCTTTGTGGATTTACTTAGAGCAAAAATGCTATCTCGGCTTTGGACTTGCCCCTATATTCATTAACGCTGGTACTTTTTATTTAGTTTTGTAGGTTCCCTTTGCTTAAAAACCCAGGGGGGAAAACCCAACTCTTTAATTTACTCACATCCTGCTGGGCTTTCTCAGGCTAATCATTTTCACACCAGCATTAACTGCAACATCCTAGTTAGAAGGAAGGGGAGACAGTTCTACTGGAGGTGGCCAGACCTTAGAAGGAAGGAGGTCCGTGCCTCTTGCCGGAAGCCAATACCAGGCCCACCCTCAGCTATTTCAAAGGTCAGCAGGCGCAGTCCTAAAAGAAAACTCTACACTTACTTCCCAACCTGCAGGGCTCAGGGAGGCATAAAGATTCAATTAAGTAAATTAACTGACAACATGCGGTAACTGCCAGTTCCTGAGAACCCAAGAGATAAACAGTAAGTTATCCTCACCCTTCAGGTGATTGAAGAATCTATCTTGATGCAACAAAAATAATTACTTAACAATATTGTGATGGTTTCTGCCATACATCAATATGAATCGGCCATAGGTATACATGTGTCCACCCATTCTGAACCCCCTCCCACCTCCCTCCCCGCCCGATCTCTCCAGGTTGTCACAGAGCACTGGCTTTGGGTGCCCTGCATCAGACAGCAAACTTGCACTGGTCATCTATTTTACATATGGTAATGTATGTTTCAATGCTATTCACTCAAATCATCCCACCCTCTCCTTCTCCCAAAAGTCTGTTTTAAATGAATAAAAATTTTTTAAAAGAATAGGAAAAAATAAAGCAAGCGTGTGCTCTGCAGACTTGGAGAGGAGCTCTCCTCCTCGTCCTGGGGGTGACCCTGTGTCCCTGGCTCTGGGAGACCACTTGACCAGCAAGGTTGACAGCTGCCCCCCACCCTGCTCCCCCCTACACAAAAGCATAAACTTTGTAATCATGGCAACTTAAGCCTGGGGACTAGTTTTATCCAAAGGGAGACCTTTCTTTCCTATCACGGCAGTTCACACTGCTTCATCCTGATCTTTAGACTGAGGTTCAGTCACAATGAAATGGACGATAAGGGTGATCGAGAAGGAGCCAATGGGGGAAGGAGGCAAAAGAGGCAGTCAAGAGGGCCCTACTCTGTCTGGTTGGTAAGGACAGTTAGGATCTTGGGGGAGGGATGGTGAGAATATTATGTTGCTACTGTGTGAGAGAGGATTATATAATAAAAGATGCCCATTTTACTGCCTGGCTGCCCAACTGAATAGGTTTAAGAACCACAGGTCTCTTTTCTAAGTCCTGGCTGGCAAATCCCCTTCCCCCTCCTCCTGTGCAGTCCCCCTTGGTCACCATAAAGTCATCAGTTCCCAACAGAGTCCCAGGGCCCTCTAAGTAGGGGCATTCTGGCCCCTGGCTATTTGTAATTTCGTCCTCTGAAATCCTTGTGTCTCCTCCTGAGTTTGCACACTGACTTGGGCATTATATTCTTAAACTATAAAGTCATCCCCTTTATGCCCATTCAGAAAGCCTAAGCAGATAAGACTAGCTCATCTGAGAAATAGCCAGCTTGCTATATGGAAATCTGATTCTCTCACTGCCCACAAACCATGGACCACTAAAAAGATGCCTCAGTTGGCAGAGCTCAAATGCTTGACCTCCCTCTATCCCTAACAGCCATGCAACTTTGGGAAAAGTTCTATCTTTTCTTTGGATTTAAGTTTTTTCCTTTATTAAAAAAGGGGAACAACCAGCCCCACCTCTTTCAGCTATAAATTCTATGTTTGGAATTGCAAGGGTGAAGATCTGAGAATCTGCATGCCAAATGGGCTTAAAAATAACAGTACCTAACACTCAAGTCGGAGAAGGCAATGGCAAGCCACTCCAGTACTGTTGCCTGGAAAATCCCATGGATGGAGGAGCCTGGTAGGCTGTAGTCCGTGGGGTTGCTAAGGGTCGGACAAGACTGAGTGACTTCACTTTCACTTTTCACTTTCACACATTGGAGAAGGAAATGGCAACCCACTCCAGTGTTCTTGCCTGGAGAATCCCAGGGACAAGGGAGCCTGGTGGGCTTCCGTCTATGGGGTCACACAGAGTCGGACACGACTGAAGTGACGCAGCAGCAGCAGCAGCAACACTCAAGTACTTCACAAATATTAAGTCATTTAATCTTCATTGGAGGGACTGATGCTAAAGCTGAAACTCCAATACTTTGGCCACCTCATGCTAAAAGTTGACTCACTGGAAAAGACTCTGATGCTGGGAAAGATTCGGGGCGGGAGGAGAAGGGGACGACAGAGAATGAGATGGCTGGATGGCATCACCGACTCGATGGACATGAGTTTGAGTGAACTCCGGGAGTTGGTGATGGACAGGGAGGCCTAGCGTGTGTGATTCATGGGGTCACAAAGAATCGGACACGACTGAGAGACTGAACTGAACTGAACTGACTGAATCTTCTCCAGAACCCTATGAGGAAGGTATAATGATGACCCCAGGTTTTTCAGATGGGAACAAGTCAGAGAGGTTGAGCAGCTTGCCCTGTGTCACATAGCAGTGGTAGAGTCAGGCTCTAAGGTAAGTGCTTGTGATCACCATGGATACAGGATAGCAAGCAGATCAGAGGGCTCAACTTCCTCTTCACATGCTTAGGTGAGAGAGGAAGTGTTAAGATGACAGTTTACCTGAAAGTCAACAGCATGAACAAAGAGCCAAAAGGAAAGGTAGCCAGTGCCCGCTCTCTCTACCTACCACCTGCCAGATTTCCCTGCATTATTTAGTGTACACATCACCATAGACAAACAAGCACTTCATGGCAAAGGTGTAAATTGGGATGATCCTGGCAGTAAAGCCTGAAATCATTAAAAAAAAAAAAAAAACATTGATCAGCTTGGGATCTCTTTGCACCTATCAGTGCATTGAAATAGTCAAATGATATTGCATGAGGGAACACAATAGGCCAGACCAAAGAGAGCCACTTTCAAGACTAGTTTAGAAAAATAAGCTGTCTCTAGCGGTCTTTCAAACAAAGTCACTGAGGTTCTGACCGCCCTATTCTAGACTCCCAGCTTTAGGTTCCTCAAAAACAAGTGCCTTTCACTGAGTCCAACACCAGTCCAGCAAGATCTTCGCAGAGGAAAAGACAACATGCTTGACCATTTTTAAAAACAGGTACAGTAACAGCCCCAAACCCTACAAGACTCTCTACCAGGAAATTCTTGCCAATTCACTGAAGAATGATACTGATGAGAATTTATAATACTATCTTGATTCTAAGCTTATAGCAAGCACTACGGCCCAAGATCCTGAATTCAGCCTCTTTTCAATGCTTAATGACTACAGAACAGTTTCATTAAAATGAGTGGTGTTTGGTTCTGTGCCCTTCAGGTTTTTTCCATCATTAATCCTTTTGTAGCAGGGTGGGGCTGGGCTGGGAACGACACATAACTCTGGTTGCAGCTGTCCTTGTGCAACACAGCACATCCACGAGTTACACATGACCTTTTGGGGGAAACCAACACAACTATGCTGTTTTATGCAGCTTTAGGCTGTTAAGTGGTCACTGATATGTACTACCATCAACTTGGAAAGTATATTGATACTTTCTTCGACCTTATCAACCAGATGGCTGTGTGGCATACATGCTGTCAACCTGAATGAAACATCTCTCTTCCCCTGAGCGAAAAGCACACGTATTAAGAAGCTGTAGATTCTTTACTACCATGTCATTGATTTACCTACTGGACTTTGTTAACCCAGGAGAGCTATGAATCACCCTTCTTACCTTTCCATTTAATAAAATAGGCTTCCTTTTGATACAATCTCTTCTTTATCTAGATTTATTTGTTCTGAATCCTGAGGCATTCTTATGGCATTATTTCTTACCAAAGACAGCTCTCCCTCAGTGTTTGTTTAACGATAATTTTTATTTCAAGCTCTTCCTGACTGGTATGTTTGCCCTCTCTCAAGGCTTTATATTCCTAGGAATACTTGAGTCACATGTTGTCAGACTGCCAGCCCGCATCAATCACAGACGGGGGTCACTCACACAGGTCACAGGATGGTGTTAGAATTCTTTAAGAGTTGAGCTCAAAGACAATCTTTTTTCTTTCTTTCCTCTCTTCGTATTCATTCATTTTAATTCCCAGGCATGCAACAGGTCATTCATTCATTCAACCACTAGTTGAAGAATTACTACATGTCAGGCATTTTTGTTGGGTGCAGGAGATAAGAGTTGAACAAACATGGTCTGCTTTTAGGAAGGTCACCATGTGGCAAACAAGAAAGGTCATGATTAGATAAAGCTAGAAGTGTCCTAAGGAAAGATCCACAAGGTATTTATAGGTGTGCAGAGGGCTGTTTGACTCTATCTAGAAGATTCCAGAATACATCCCAGAGCCAAGAAGTGATGCTTGATCTAAACCTTATTTTAAAAGGCAAGCAGTGGTCATTTCAGGGGAGGCCAAACAACAGATGGATCCATGTGGATGCAGTGAGGGACATGATTAAGGGAGAGGCTAGAGACTCTGTTTCTTGAAAGTCAGATTCTGTGCCCATTAGCTCCATCTGGCATTGCTTCTTGGCCCCAGGGACAGCATACAGAGTATGCAGAGGCTAGTCAGGGGTTAGTGTCAGTTCAGGGCATCAGCCTACCCCTCCAAGAGACCTACAGCAGTGACCTTAGGCTCAGCGGCACTTGTTCTGTAGTCTGGTCTGCAGAGGGTTACAGGGTAGTAATCATCCTGGAAGCCTCCCTGGAACAGCATCTCTTTGCATAAGGTCATGATATGAGGGATCCACGTAGCAAAGAGCAATGCAAATGGCATTTGGAGATAGGAAGATAGTGGGTGCCCAGGGGTAGAGACACCAGTCAGTAAGCCTCACATGTGACATGTCAGATAGACAGGGGTAGGGGAAGAGGTGTGTGCATGCTGTGTGCTAAGTTGCTTCAGTCATGTCCGACTCCACAACCCCATGGACTGTAGCCCACCAGGCTCCTCTGTCCATTGGATCCTCCAGACAAGAATATTGGAGCGGGTTGCCATGCCTTCCTCCGGATATCTTCCCAACCCAGGGATGGAACCTGGGTCTCTTATGTCTCCTGCAATGGTAAGGCAGGTTCTCTATCACTAGCGCCACCTGGGAAGCCCAGGGGAAGAGGTAGGGGACACAAAAGGGGTCAGATCTGCTGGTTCCCTTTGTGTCATGGGCATGCTGCTGCACAGACTATTACAGGTTTCCAGTCAGAGCGGCTAAAGTAGAAGAAAATAAGAGTAAATGGTCTCGGCACAGACGTGAAGTACTACCAGAAAATTAGTAAAACAAATCTCATGGTTTGCCTGCTTCTCTTTTCAACCTCTGTTCTCCACGTCCAACAGCAGCCTGCCTGTCATATCTAGTTAGACATTCTCCCTTTGAAATCATACATTCATAGAGCTTAAGGAAGCTTTTAGATAGCAAGGTCATTACTTAAAAAAAGTAAAAATAAAAACTCAAGTAATGCCGTAATCATCTCCTATTTTTGTTTCTGTCTGTAGCATAGCTCATATGCACTAATGTACTTAATGCTCGTCAGAAGACTTGGAAATTGCTCAGGAGGAATGATCTGACTTCTAATGAACCCTGAAAGATCCCCCCTCCATCCACAGGCACTAGCTTTTTAAATTTTCCATTAGAAATTCTGGGTAAAATGATTAAATAAACAATACAATTTTATGAGTCTATGCAACTTTAGGTTTATCTGATTTCATGCTTTGGCCTCTCGGCTCCACAACTCATAAATTTTTCCCCGATATATATGCTTTATGATGGATATTTCAAGAATTTAAAACTTTCACTCCAGCTAAGGTTCCTTAATTCTCATGAGTAATTTCACTGGCCAGGATGTGTTACAGGGACAAAAGCAGTTTCAAAATTGCTGGCTCACTCCTGCTGCCTGCAAATTATTCAGTCTAGCAAAGAAAAAGGTTTTTGTGTTTTGACTGTCGCCAAAGTCACTTAGGATAGTATGTAATTCCCCAATTCTCTCCCCAACTCTGTCCCAACTGGCCCATAATTTTTATTGCAGTTATAAGAAGACAGGGGCTTCCCAGGAGGTGCTAGTGGTAAAAGAATCCACCTGCCAGTGTAGGGAGACATGAGAGGCAGGCTGGATCCCTGGGTCGGGAAGATCCCCCAGAACAGGAAATGGCAACCCACTCCAGTATCTTGTCTGGAAAATTTCATGGACAGAGGAGCCTGGAGGGCTACAGCTCATGGGATTGCAAAGAGCTGTACACGACTGAACGTGCACACACACACACAAGACGGGTTCTGGGTACTGCACAATGAATACAGGTTCAGTCTGTTTAATGCAACAGGAGTATTTCTACTAATACATGTGTCAGTGAGGATTTTGCAAGCACCATTTAAAATTATCTGAAGGGTATTTTTTAGGTGACTTTCTGCTTTTCATAAAGCAAAAATCCTTTTGAAATGATGATGATATCATTCCCCACTTCCTATGTTCTAATTTCAGGTTTTTATGAATTAATTTCAAAAAAGGATGGAGGCTACTGTTCTCTTACATTTGTTGAATAGCCTGCACACCAACACAAGAGCCAATCGAGCTTTGCTGCTAAGGTTTACTAAACAAAGACATGAAAATATGGGCTATAGGCGATAGAACTTACCCACGAGTCAGTAGCCAGCCAAAAATCTTAGTTCCAACTAATTAGCCCACAGCCTTTCATATCTAGTTCTGCTTTTTCAGTATTTTCTAAGAGTCTGATTTCTAGTCAGGAACTGAGAAAGTGGGGTAGATTCTACTTCTGTAGGATCCACAGGGGTGCTAGCCGAGATTCCCTGTGTTAACAGTGGTAGGAAAAGTGGCTGAGCCCCAGGGTCCTAAACACAAGAACTCGTTCTCCTCGGCCTCCATGCTTGCTCCTCTCCCCACCAGAAGATTCTAAAGGGACATAACACATGAGCAGAGAACAAGGCAAGGCAAAGGCAGACGCGAATGTTAGTAGGACTCCTGCTGCAAACCCTGACATGATGGATCCTGGTGAGCTGGCTTGAACTGTAAGCACTCTTGCCAGAGGTTCCGTTCTGTTCCGTTCAGTCGTGTTCGACTCTTTGCGACCCCGTGGACTGTAGCCTACCAGGCTTCTCCGTCTATGGGATTCTCCAGGCAAGAATACTGGAGTGGGTTACCATTTCCTTCTCCAGGGGATCTTCCTGACCCAGGGATCGAACCCAGGTCTCCCGCATTGGAGGCAGACGCTTTAACCTCTGAGCCACCAGGGAAGCCCTGAGGAATGGTTCTTAAATCTGGTCACACATCACAATCACCCGGGGAGGTATGGTTTTGTTCTATAGTTTTAAGTCTGCTCTCAGACTTATCTCCAGGGGTGGGGCCCTGGACTCTGTACTTTAAAAAGCATAGCGTACTGGCATGTCTTCTCCTGTCCCCAGCATTCTTGGTATTAGGGAACCACTGATTTGAGTTGCAAACGGTAAGGTCAGCGGTGTGCTGAAGATGGCTTGTACCAGCTCGCCAAAGCCGACTGTTCATAATTTTCAGGCACTTTTACAAACACTTATCAAAAGTTAGATTATATAAGCTTACTATTAAATGTGTGTGTGCTCAGTTATATCTGACTCTTTGTGACCCATGGATGCCATGGGACTTCCCAGGCAAGAATACTGGAGTGAGTTGCCATTTCACACACCAGGGGACCTTCCCGACCCAGAGAGTGGACCCAGAGGATCTTCTCTTGGGTCTTCTGCATTGGCAGATGGACTTTTTTTTTTTAAACACCGAGCCACTAGTAAATTATATCAAAACCATAGCTAGTATGCAAAGCTCATTATGTCCTAATCACTTACTACATTTAACTGTTCCCTATGTTCTTGAGGTTTTTACATCTGTTGTCTATACACTGGTGGGAAATCCAATAAAATGGCGCAGAGCCATGCATCTCTTCCCAACTCCACTGTCAGTGACAACACATTGGTAGCTTGAGATTAGAACATTTTATCGTGGAGATCAGCAAATGCTAAAAAACTGGAAATTGATATATTGCTGTCTCTAGACTTGTTAGTGATGAAAAAATGCAAATAATGCAGATTAAACTTAATAATATGTCATGCTTGTAGCTGGTACATTGTGAATAGCACAAAATTCGAGGAAATGTTAATACGTATTTAAAAATTGTCTGATTTTAGAGAACATGTTACTCTTTATTGACAAATAAATTCCAAAACATGACATCTTTGTTGTTTTAACTATCACCTTAACTTTTTTTTTGGCCATGACATGTGGCATGTGCTATCACACACACCCTGTACAGTGGAAGTGCGGAGTTTTAACCACTGGACCACCAGGGAACTCCTTCACTGTACTTTTTCATGTTAAGAAAAACATCAACCGACATTCATGTTGGGAACCCCTTACTCATCAACTGCATTCAACGAAAGCATTCGTTGAGAATCAGTGAGCTATATAAAATTCACAATAAAGAGTACTGTATGTTCTGTGTGTGAACTGCATACTTTTATTGAATTCTTACTGTATTTATACACGTACTGTATTTGAAGCACAAGCTGGAATCAAGATTGCTGGGAGAAATACCAATAATCTCAGATATGCAGGTGACACCACCCTTATGGCAGAAAGTGAAGAAAAACTAAAGAGCCTCTTGATGAAAGTGAAAGAGGAGAGTGAAAAAGCTGGCTTAAAACTCAACATTCAAAAAATGAAGATCATGGCATCCAGTCCCATCACTTCATGGCAAACACATAGGGAAAGAATGCAAACAGTGAGAGACTTTATTTTTTTGGGCTCCAAAATCACTACAGATGGTGATTGCAGCCATGAAATTAAAAGACACTTGCTCCTTGGAATAAAAGCTATGACCCACCTAGACAGCACATTAAAAAGCAAAGACGTTACTTTGCCAACAAAGGTCCGTCTAATCAAAGCTATGGTTTTTCCAGTAGTCATGTATGGATGTGAGAGTTGGACCATAAAGAAAGCTGAGCGATGAAGAAATGATGCTTTTGAACTGTGGTGTTGGAGAAGACTCTTGAGAGTCTCTTGGATATTCAACCAGTCAATCCTAAAGGAAATCAGTCCTGAATGTTCATTGAAAGGATTGATGCTGAAGCTGAAACTCCAATACTTTGGCCACCTGATGTGAAAAACTGACTCATTAGAAAAGACCCTGATGCTGGGAAAGACTGAAGGCAGGAGAAAGGAACGACAGAGAATGAGATGGTTGGATGGCACCACTTACTTGATCGATATGAATTTGAACAAGCTCCGGGAGTTGGTGATGGACATGGAAGCCTAGTGTGCTGCATTCCATGGGGTCACAGAGTCGGAGACGACTGAGCGACTGAACTGAACTGCATTTGTATTTAATGGCATTGTATATTCTATTAAATTTGCAAATTGTATATATTATCTTTTGTGTATCAGTAAAATTTCTAATAGACTCACTTTCGATTATATATGTATATACATTTGTTTTCCAGAGAGCTGGCTGTTCAAACATTTACCAGCGCACTGTGGCCTAAGCCAAGAACAAAAACAGGTTGAACGGCTTCCGTGCCTTCTATCCTATAGGTCCATGCCCTTATCTCAGTCCTTCAGTTTACCATTCCCCAGTCAAGAAGTACACAGTGAATTGTACAAGAACACAAGTCAAAGGCAAGAGATTTTCCCGAAGATGCAAAGCAGATAACTGAATCTGCCTAATTCGGCCCTTCCTAAGGAAGCTGTCTTCAAGTAGGGACAGCTTTACACTGACCTGACCACACCTGCCATGTGGAAAAATAAGGGAGACAACAGGCAGTCTGGACACCATGGCCTAACGAATGTCCTTCCCCTTGAAGCCACATCAATGTCTCCTTGGGAGCAGAGGACAGGCAGGGAGAGGCGTCGAAGCAGTAAACTGGGAGTTTGATCTTTTCGTCAGATTTGGAACACATTTGGTACACAAGGGTCAGTGAGCATCTCCACCTTTCACCAAGCAGAGTGTACACAAACATCATGACTCCTTACACATTTTGTCACAGCTTATGGTTTAAACATATCTTTCCAAAGGTGAAATAAAATGCAATTATCAAACCAAGCTGGCACTAGTGGTAAAGAACCCTCCTGCCAAGGCAGGAGACATAAGAGATGTGGGGTTCCATCCCTGGTTGGGTAGATCCCCTGGAGTAGGGAGTGGCAACCTACTCCAGTATTCTTGCTTGGAGAATCCCCATGGACAGATGACTGTAACTGGAGGGTTACAGTCCATGGGGTCACATGACTAAAGTGACTTAGCATGCAGCACTCATGCATTAAAAAGATGTATAGAAATGTAAAAAATTCTGTCGCTTGGTAATCTTACTGTTTGAAACTTCAGGCCAATGCCAATAGCTAACACTCACCACTAAGGAGTTTCCTTCAGTGCTGGGGGAAACTGCAATGAAACTTTGAAGTTTTCTTTTAACAAAATTTGTCCCTAATCAGATTTCTGACTGTCCATGTTACTTGTGTGTCCCAGTCCATGAATCTATTCAATAGAGGAGTACTTTTCCATTTGTCACAATCTTATCCCCCCTCTAACTTCTTAATTTTAAATACAAAGAAGCAAAAGTCCGCCACATATCTGTTATTTTTATCTGAGTACCATGTGGCAGAAACTTCTGCTGAAGAGTCATCCAATTAAAGTGTAATTTTTCAATTATGAAAAAAACACAACTGATGCAGGTAAGGGGTCTTCAGGTAAACTGCTTTTGAATGTCTTGCGATACTGAAAATATAAAAGCACAAGAAGACCTTTCTGGCCTCCTAACAAAAGATGAGTCAATGCTACCGTTACAAAAATGTTCACATATTTACCCACCATAAAAGGGAAACTGGCCTCAGAATATCTTAGAGAAAACACAATGTAATGGGCTAGTCCTGACAAATGGTAATACTTTTACTTAATCGGTATGTTCTTGAAACCTAGGTACAGAACTGCTCCAACAAGATTCCCCAGGTCCTTAAAATAGGAATGTGTTTGGTAAAGGTCAGACTGACACACTGAGGGACGGCGAGGGATGAAGAGTGGGAGAAACTCAATCAGCCTGACACCCTACAAGATATGAGCCTTGTGTTATATTTTACAAATTAATAACCACACTGGTGATGGTAAGGATGAAGGGTGGAGAGGCAATACACTTCAAGAAAAAACACATCAAGATACACTTGCAAAACAAGCTGGGGGAAATCAAGGAGTTATTTCTATGTACCAAGCTCTGGTATCTACACAGAAAGAACATGTACTTTCAACCACAAAGACATTTATTAAGTTAAAAAAAAAATTAGACATTTCTTTTTCCATAGCTTGTTATCTCATAGCAAAACTAAAGAATTTTTTTGGTCCTCAGCTAATAACTTGCCCTTTAATTAAGAACCCGGGGTGTTTTTCTGGTGGACCCTTAATTATTAATCCATACTATCTACCACCACTCATGAATCAGAAGGTTAAAGGAATAGATCATTCATTACTGTTAAAATCCAGAGGACAGTAAGATTGCTGTGGCTTTAGCTACAGATTTCTGTAATATTCTTATTTCTATAGTCCTGTAGCAGGTGCTACCGAGAAGTTCAACAAGTCATTTTCACTACATTAACAGGCATTTTCCCAACTCATTAAGTCTTTAATGTCTAATCTCCAAGATTTACTACTAAATTGCTATTTTTTGAAAGAGGAATCTCTTAGGAGGCTCTGGGACCAAGCTGCCTGTCTTGAATCCTGTCACTGTTACTCAACATGTCCTTAGTGAAATGCTGATAATATGAATATTGACCTTACGAGACAGTAATGAAACTTGAGTTAACCTCAGGGTGAGCATATGTATAGTTTGAAGACAAGGTCTGTATCTTACTTAACGGCAATGAAATTAACCAGGTAATTAGAAAATTATATTGAAGTTATCTACCTAGAAAATGGGCTTCCTCTGTGGCTCTGCTGGTAAAGAATCCACCTGCAATGCGGGAGACCTGGGTTCGATCCCTGAGTTGGGAAGATCCCCTGGAGAAGGGAATGGCTACGCCATTCTGGCCTAGAGAATTGTACTGTCCATGGAGTCACAAAGAGTCGGACATGACTGAGAGACTTTCAGTTCACTTCACTTTGCCTAGAAAATAAGAATCCTGTAGAGAATTTCTCAAATGATACTTTCAAAACATTTGTTTATTTTTACCAGTTTTTCCATTTTTAAGGCTTTTGAGGAAGCCATTCCTCCTAATACTTTCCAAAGTTGTGATGACTCATTCCGGAAACAAGAAAATACACAAAAGACCCGTACACACTGAATACTAAATTTCCAGTTCTGCCCCATTCATAGGCTCATATACTCTCAGCTGAAAGGAATAATGACTCTTAAGTTTTCTCCAAATAAATGACTAAAATTGAAAAATTTAAAGAGATAGAGTTTGCTCTCAAGAGCAGCTACAATTATAAACCTTAGCATCCATTTCCATTCTAAAGTTGCATGAAAGCACAGTATAAAGAGAATACCTTGGAACTCTTATTTTGATTAGTATTTAATTAACATTTGAGATAAAGTATATTCTTGCTAATTCATCAATAATAGATAATAATTTAATTTTGGTGTCAAAATGAAATACCCACAAATAGTATGTTATTTAATAAGTAATGAAAACTAGTTAACTGTGAGAGCTGTGTAACATAGGAAGAGCTACACGGTGCTGGAAGATGAAGAGAGTTGGCCTCAACTTTGCTAACATTCATTTTGAATTAATACATGGAAAGAACAAACTAACTTGATATTTAGCATTAGAAATACCAAACTGTAAAAGTAAAACTTGATTTTTACCTGCTCCTATAGTTTTGCTGTCTGCTGGAGAACAACTATTAGAAATGGAAAATGGTATCTGAATACAGAACTATCCCAGCTGAATAACACAACCTAGAAGGTCATATACTGCAGTGTGCGGAGCTTGAACTTTGGCACTGCAAAGACCGAGGTTCAAATCCCAGTCATGGCACTTCTGAGCTGTGTGCCACAAACAACGTAATCCCTGAGTGTGTTTCCCTAGTCTGCCTTGCGATGATGGTCGTAAAGTAGCACATACCTACCTCATAAAACTGAGAAGATTAAACAAGATAAATAACCATAAATGTGATTCATTTTCCCTCCTATTTCTTCACGTTATAGGTAAGAGAATACTGAAGTACAGAAATGAGGTTCTTTACCAGCAGCACAGTAATTTACAGATAAAGTTGAAACTAGGCTTAAAATATTCTTGTGTTAAGGATGCAAACATGGCAAATGATGTATTAAAGACCAGTAGCTCCACCGAGAAGGATGGTAATTTATTAAGTATCATCTTCCCTGGTGGCTCAAATGGTAAAGAATCCACCTGCAATGCGGGAGACCTGGGTTGGATCCCTGGGTAGGGAAGATACCCTGGAGAAGGAAATGGCAACTCACTGCAGTATTCTTGCCTGGAGAATCCCCATGGACAGAGGAGCCTTGGCAGGTTGTAGTCCATGGGCTTGCAAAGAGTCCAACATGACCGAACGACTAAGCACACACACACACACACCTTATAGCTAAACTGCCATTAGAAGTCTAGAACAAGTGCAACTCATGTGATTAAAATTGTAACATTTATACAATACTTTATACTTTATAAAGTGCTATGACTAATATAACTTAACCTGACCACAATAGCCTTGTCTTTTAAAGACCCATTTTTTTTTTTTTTTGGTTACAAGAGTAATAATTTCATAAACTAAGAAATCTCAGAAAAAACAAGTTACTCTAGGTGTGAATAAAGAAAAATCAGGAAGAAGCAATGATTTTGCTAACAGTTTCTCAACTTTTAATAAAAGCCCAAGTTTCTCTTAACTGTATATATCATACATATGTTAAATTAGAGGCTTAAAAAGTAGCTATTAACACTTTGCTAGGAAGGAAAAGGCTGCTTGGATTTGTTGCAAAAAATATAGGTAAGGAACTTCCCTGGTTGTCCAGTGGCTAAACTCCAAGCTCCCAGTGCAGGGTTCAAACCCTGGTCAGGGAACTAGATCCCACATGCTGCAATTAAAGAGTTTGCATGCCGAGACTACAGATAACGCCTGCTGCAATGAAGATCAAAGGTCCCATGCGCTGCACCGAACACTGGCACTGACAAATATATTTTGTTTAATTAAAAAAAATTGGTAAAAATTTAAAAATTTGTAAAAAATTAAAAAATTGGTAAAAATCGTTAAAAAATTGGTAAGTGATAAAATGTCAAAGTAAATTTTATATGATCAAAGAAGTAAAAGATTGCTACTAATAGAGGCTAATGGTTTTTCAAAATAGATCTTTATACCTTAAATTTCAATTAAACAGTGTCTTCAATGTTACAAGTGGCCAAACCACACTTTCCTTAAAATCCAGCTGTCCTCTTCTCTCGAAATCAATAGAGATGCTAGAAAACAAATTTTAAAAATCCACAAAAGTATTTTAAATGATTTTAATAGAAGATTGTTGTATTTCCCATTTTTTAAAAGTCAAAATGTCTCCTGAAATATAGAATTTGCTATATGTAACTTATCAGAATCTTAACCATTTGTACACTGGTGATGAGGGCCATGAAAGGTTCTGTTTTGGACTGGGAAACTGCATCATTGTTACTGCATTACCTGACAGCACACATCTACCCCACATAATAAGGCTGTTATTGTTTAGTCACTAAGTCATGTCCAACTTTGTGACCCCATGGACTGCAGCACACCAGCCCTTCGTGTCTCCTGGAGCTTGCTCAAACTCATGTCCATGGAGTCAGTGATGCCATCCAACCACCTCATCCTCTGTCAGCCTCTTCTCCTCCTCCTGCCCTCAATCCTTCCCAGGATCAGAATCTTTTCCAATGAGTTGGCTCCTGTATCAGGTGGTCAAAGTATTGGAGGGTTAGCATCAGCTCTTACAACGAATATTCAGGGTTGATTTCCTTTAGGAAATATTCATAACATCCCACCGCAAATGAACACGCCGAATATTCTTAAGTTCTCCGTTCGTTAAAGTCCCTGAGCTGACAGAGAATCTAATCAATGGATCTTATACATTGTGGCCAAATTAACTTGAAAGTGATTCTGCACTGTTACTTCCTTTTCAAAAAGTCAACAAGTTTCCTACTAAAAGTGTCACATTTAAAATAATGGTTAATCCCTACCTGCAACACACTTCATTCTTTTATTTCATCACTTCACTTGACCATGATGCAATGTGTAACGAGGACAAATTTTCCTTGAAAACTAAGAATTGTTATTGCTATTTTTCTCCCACACTCTCAGTACAATATATTAACTCACAGCACCACCTATCTTTGAATAAAGGTTAGGAAACTAGTTTTACTTTTAGCATAGTGCCCAAATATCTGGCCTTTACAAATTAGTGTGAAATTAAGTCCAAAATGCCGAAAGAAAAAAAAAAATCTAAAAGCAGAAGTTCCATTTACATGTACACTCAGACCAGTACATATCAATTTCTTAGCAATGTTTCAAATGAGTCTGGCAAGCAGCAAATAAAGATTTTAATTTGCCACAAAATAGTCAGTGAGCTAACTGTGCCTGAAAATGTTAAGTACACGTTGCAGTCAGGGAGAAGCAGGGCCATTTTGACTTCAGTTCAGTTCAGTCGCTCAGTCGTGTCCGACTCTCTGCGACCCCATGAATCACAGCACGCCAGGCCTCCCTGTCCATCACCAACTCCCGGAGTTCACTCAGACTCAAGTCCACAGAGTAGGTGATGCCATCCAGCCATCTCATCCTTGGTCGTCCCCTTCTCCTCCCGCCCCCAACCCGACTTATCAATTCTAATATTCACTGATATTTTTATGCCCAAGTGTAAACTAGAATATGTGTTGCCTTCTCCTTAGCAGTCTTCTCAACATTTTGGTCATTTCCCTTATTTAAATTAGAAAGGAAAAAAAAAAACAAAAAACAGGTATAAAGTTTCATTTTCACATCCTGTCAGTACTACAAATAAATATAAATTTAAAATGTGGAAGACAGCCTGCTCATATAGCACACAGTTCATTCTCTGTAACAATCCCAATCAGGGACACTATGCCCCTTTCTCAAGAAAGTGTTATTCTCTGACCCTTCCATAAACCTAGGAAGTATAGATATATTAAGAGAAAACACTGTTAGTCAGAATGAATGAGCATCTCTACCAACAGCTGAGAACTCAAGCCATGAGAAGCAACTGATTATAGGAAAAGCTTGGCTGTGATGTCCATGAAGAATTAAAATTTATGAATCTATGGAGCATCTCTCCTGTGGAAGGCAGGACAGCTTTGAAAGGCAGGCGGGGCCAAGTATCATCACCCACTTCACCTACCAGGAAACAGACGTGACTACAGAGCAAGAGTGTCAGTCCACTGGCAAAGCAGAACTCCAGGCCAAGGGTGATTTATGGCTGCCTCATGCTTTATTACTCAGATATAAAAATTAGAAAAAAAAAAAAAAACAAACACAATTTCAGTTAAAATGAACTGAAAAAAATGTGACTTATCAAAGTTATTTTGAAAATAGCATTTGGTTACAATTTTTAGTATAACTGTTAATATTACAAAAGTTTTGAAGAGTATTTTTAAAGAATGGTTTGTTAAAACTGAGTAACTGGATTAAACCACTTAGCAACTGATACATTGGGGCTCTAATTATTTTAGAAAGCTCTTTTGTTATAGCATAAGTAGATCATCACATCATAGTATACAACTTGTAGTCACTGGTAAATTAAATCCATCCAATTCCAGTTACAGTTAGTTTCAGAGTTGTTAAAAGAAGGTCTTCTAACCTTTACAACAAGTAGTCAAATTTTCACATTCAGTTCAGTTCAGTCGCTCAGTTGTGTGCCACTCTTTGCGACCCCATGAACCGCAGCATGCGAGGCCTCCCTGTCCATCACCAACTCCCGGAGTCCACCCAAACCCATGTCCATCGAGTTGGTGATGCCATCCAACCATCTCATCCTCTGTTGTCCCCTTCTCCTCCTGCCCTCAATCTTTCCCAGCACCAGGGTCTTTCCAATGAGTCAGCTCTTCGCATCAGGTGACCAAAGCATAGGAGTTTCCGCTTCAACATCAGTTCTTCCAATGAACACCCAGGACTGATCTCCTTTAGGATGTACTGGCTGGATCTCCTTGCAGTCCAAGGGACTCTTAAGAATCTTCTCCAACACCACAGTTCAAAAGCATCAATTCTTCAGCGCTCAGCTTTCTGTATAGTCCAACTCTCACATCCATACATGACCACTGGAAAAACCACAGCCTTGACTAGACAGACCTTTGTTGGTAAAGTAACGTCTCTGCTTTTTAATATGCTGTCTAGGTTGGTCATCACTTTCCTCCCAAGGAGTAAGCATCTTCTAATTTCATGGAATTTAATTTCATAAAATGTTCATATTACCAATGGAACAAAAAGGATAGTTCTCACCTGCTTTACAGGTCTTCTCTTCCACTCTTTCTGAAGTTTTACATTCCACATCCGTGATTTTCCTAATGTCGTATTACAGGTGACCCCACAATAACATGAGTTTGAACTGTGCATGTCCACTTAACACATGGGATTTTTTCAGTAAGTACCTACTATAGTACTACCCAATCCCCATTTGGTTGAATTCCCGGATGCAGAACCAGGGATGTGAGGGATTGACTGTAAACACAGATTTTCAACTGCATGGGCCACCATTATCTACCTTGAGTTGTCCAAGGGTTAACTGTAATTTTAAATTCCTTCTCTCCTTCTGTAGGATCTCGTTGAAGCTGTTCCAGGGAAATTACTAATCTATTTCAAGTTACTAAACTTCTGTGCCCTAATGTTCAAAATACAATAGAAATTTTTATATTTTCTTATATTTTATTGCATAATATAAACTTGATTTAAAATGTATTAACAACATTATGTTCAAATCAACACGAAATTAAAATGTTTGGCAGGAAATTGCATGATTTATTTTAATATATTCCAACTCAGTACGAAGGTGAGCGAGCAGTTTATTTCTGAAGTTTTGGATATTTTAACTATAATTCATTATCAAAACAAATATTTTGGTCTCTTTCTTCATCTTTAATTTTTTAAAAAATTCTTCTTCTTTAAGTTCACAGTGTCATGGAAGTGTAAAATAAGACTGATAAAAACCACTTTAAAACATATGGCTTTATATACATAAAAAATTCAATAATGTTGCCACAACCCCTAATGCAGTGTGATTCTTATTTATTTACTAGTATCCAGAATAAACTTCTGTACATATTAAATTGTTCAAGTATATCTAGAGCAGTGCGTGTAAAAGTGAGGTCCCACTGCTGCAATAATGGGTATCTCTTTGAAGACTTCTAATTCCAACACAATTAAGGTAGAGTTCTAAAATTTTTTCATTTTACAGTTTATCATACATCCTCAAATATCCTAAAATGCTCCATTGAGCCAAACATCTAATTTAATTTACATCTATAGTTTAACATCCCTTTAGTACAGCACCAGTGGTTAAACTAAAAATGCATCTGACTAACCAAATGTTTTCATTCTTCTGTTAGTTACAGTTTGTTATTTACTTCCATAACATCAAACCCAAATGAAAATGAAGACGACTCAGGTCAAACTCTTTCACCTTAAATAAATAGACATTTCATCCACTTCATACTTAAATACCTAATTGTTTTCCTATAGTGTATGTTTCTCAGTAACAGCAATACAATTAACTAAGCTAAAGACCAACTTCTTATCTTTGAGGATCAGGCAAGTCGGAGAGGATTCTCCAGGTTTGCTTTAAAACTTTCCAGAAACCTGGTGGCCAGTTCATCGTCTACCACCCGGCTGTCACTGGACATGGTGACCGTCATGAGCTGACGCTGCTGCAGCTGGGCATTACCCTCTTCATCCTGAGTGAGCTTCAGCACAGGTCGGAATCTCCCTACAGCCAAAATGCAGGCCTGAGGAGGGTTGATCACGGCAGTAAATTCATCGATGCCAAACATCCCCAAGTTGGAAATACTAGGGGAAAACAAAAAGCTCTGAAGGTGGTATGTCTTTAACCAAAGAACCCTTTCCCTGAGTCATACATTTCTACTTTACTGAAAAACTGTGCCCAGTTATTCAAAGACCAAAGAACACCATTTACTATAGTATCAAAAAGAAACCAAGTAACAACACACAAATACTGTATCTAATATAAACATATATTCAGCATTGAACTGTAAACCCCAGGCAGAGAAATATGGCAAGAAAAAGAAATAGAAAAAAAAAAAATAAATAGAAGAGTATAAGGGTTAGAAAAAAGAAATAAAATTTTGTCTGCAGATGAACTGACTGTGTACAAAGAAAATCTACAGATAGACGAGTAAGACTAGTGAATTTAGCTAAATCACTAGATAAGTCAATGTAAAAATTTGTATCTATATACAAGTTGCTTTCATTAGAAAAAATTAAAATAATACCATTTATAATACTATAAAAATCTAAATCTAATAAAACATACATATGATCCCTAAACAAAAAATTACAAAATACAGCTGAAAGAAGTCAAAGAACTAAGTAAACAACGGTTTATACCATGTTCATTCACTAGAAGACTCAATGCTATAAGGATGTAAATTCTCCTTAAACGTAAATCGATCAACAATTCAATGCAATCCCAACAAAAATCCCAGCAACATCACTGCATGTGTGTATGAAAAAAAGACAAGCTGATTTAAAAATTTATTTGGAAATACAAAGCCAGGAAAGACAATCTTGATGGTGAACAAAATTGGAAGACTTCGACTGTCATAGATCAAAATTACAGTTAGCTTGTATTAAGCAAGCAAAGGACAAACAGACCAACTGAAAAGGTGAGAATACAGAAAAGAACCAAACATGGTTACCTTCTCAATGCTATAGAGTAGTAACGGTTTCAATAACTGAGATTTAGTCATTTAATTATACACAGGGGGAAAAAAGAGAACTTTGACCTTTACCTCCATATCACAGACAAAATCTGATTTCAGATAGATAGTAATCTACGTGGGAGAAACTATAAAGCTTTGAAGATAACACAGAAGAATAAAACTTCATGACTCTGGGATAGACAATAATTCCTAGCAGAAAAAAAAATAAGAGTACTAACAACAAAGAAAAATACTAATACTGATAAATAGGATTTTATTAACTCTGAACTCCTGTTCATTAAAAAACACCATCAAGAAAATTTCAAAGGCAAGGGACAAAGAGGGAAAAGTATTTGAAATAATATATATCCTAAAAAATCTGTGTATCGGGAAAAAGAAACTCCTATAAAACATTTTAAAAAACAGACACAAACTTCAGCAGGTGTTTTACCTGGTAAGTAACCAGATACCCAAATGGCTGACAGATAAATGAAGACAGTATTCAACATCATTAACTTTCATTTCCCTTGGGCTTCCCAGGTGGTATCAGTGGTAAAGAACTTGCCTGCCAAAGCAGGAGATGTATGAGACACAGGTTCGATCCCTGGGTTGGGAAGATTCCCTGGAGGAGGGCATGGCAACCCACCCCAGTATTCTTGCCTGGAGAATCCCTTGGACAGAGGAGCCTGGTGGGCTACAACCCCAAGACTCACTAAAACCTAATAATACCAATAGTTAACAAGAATATGAAGCAACAGAAATTCTCATACACTGTTGATAGGAGCAAAAAATGGCAGAACCATTTTGAAAAGCTATCTGGCAGAATCTATTAAAGATACAAACCCAGCAATTCTACTTTCATGTTTATATACACCAAAAAATACATACACATAATCACCATTAGACACTGACAAGAACGTTCATGGCATCGGCATTTGTAAGAGCACTAAACTGTAAACAACACAAATGCCCACCAGCGGTGAAATGGACACTGGCATATTTACACAGAATACTACAAAATGCTCCAGTGCAATAATAAGTAAATGACTTCACACAACATAGTTCATCTCCCAGACGTTAACGCTGAGTGAAAGAAGCCAGACACTGAAGAATGTGTATTTACATAAAGATCAGAGCTGGCAAAGCAAAAGCGCTGGTAACAACTTTCAGAACTGTGGTTACCCTCTCGGGGGTCAGAATTAGGAGGGATAAAGGGAGGCTCATGACATGGAGGGAATGTTCGTAATCTTGCTTTGGTCGGTTACACAGATTTCTTCACTTTGCAAAACATTCCAGCTACATTCAGTGTACTTTACTGTATGTAAGTTACACTTAAACAAGAATAGAGCTGATAATAACTCAAGAGTCAGAGTGTTAATATTTTACCCCAAGAGACCTTAAAATAAATCACAACTAGAAAAAAAATAGTTGGGGTTTATAAACCTACTTACTATATGTCAGAACCTGAATGTCATTCTGTGAACATCTGAATGGGCTAACCAGCTAACCCTAATGGCTTTCTACTAGCTTTGATATGAAAGCCTAACTATTCTGAAGAACATTTTCACATATTCTCTCGTCTAAAGCATGATATTTAGCTTAAATTTTAAAAAAAGTTTCAGAAAATAAAACAGGTTGACAAGTACTTTATAAATCTTATGTCTGTTTCATGCTACCAATAATTAAGAGTTTAAATTTTACCTAAAAGATCCTCCTTGATATTCTTCAGGTAACAATTTTCCATCTCTGGCTTTCTTTGATAGAGCCTGAGAAAAATATAAACAGAGCATGATAACCAACACTACATTATAAAGCTGATTTTGTCACTTTAAATATATTTTATAGGGTACACTCTCATCTTTGATAGGCCTCGACTTTATAAGAGAGTATACATACATATGCATGTACATATTCATTTTAAAATTATATATATATAATTTTCTCTACACACTTAAAAATGAGTAAGTTAGAGCACAGTTAATCCAAGAAGCTATAAATCTGTGAATCAAAACTCTAGAAAAATCATTTCCATTTAAAACCTGTTCAAATATTGGAATTATCTTGTATACTATGCAGAGTGTTTCAGTGTTCTTTATATATACAATGCAATTTCTGCTTTGCCTATAAACTTTTGTTCTTGCAAGACAAAGTATTAGAAGAGCCCTTTTTGTTAATCTAGTACTTTTTAAATAAATTATTCAATGGCAACAATCTTACAACCAGCACATCAATTTTCCTCTTTCAGCATTTGCTTCTCTTTTACCCATAATAGACTAATTTCAAATAGTTGCTAAAAAAAACAGAATTTTACATTTACTTCACAATATTATAAGCAGCTTCAGTGTTACTCTTTATAACTGATTTTTTAATGTCTGTTTACCATTTCTAAAGATTGCATCTGCCACAATTCAGTCATTTTCCTAGTGGTGTAATTTGTTTACGTTGTTTCTTTTGAATTATTTCATATGATTTCTCAGAAGTGGAATTACAAAGACCTAGAAAATGGACTTTTTGTTGTTGTTTTTGATCCTACAGCTAAAGCATTTCCTGAATGAGCTAGTCTACACTGCTACAAGGGATGTAAAAATGTAGTCATTTCATATCACCCTAAAGCTGATGTCTAAAAACTTACACAGGAAAAGACAGATAATACTCTGAAAGCGAAAAGCAGTTAAATTTTTCTCTACTTGTATTTGCAATTAACCGTACTTCTCTTAATTTTTATTTTTCAATGCTTCAAAATCAAGGGGACAGAGACTGAATCATTACATATGAATAATAAAGAATTATTTTACAGAGTAGGGATAAATGAAGCTATTGTCATTGGGTAAATGATACAAATCTAGGTCTTATTCAATATGATGTATTATATAGATAACAAAGGTTCATTTACCACTGATAGCTATTTAATTTTAAATCATAGATGATTCAATTTTTGAAAAATAATTCTTTAAAAATCTAAAAATGATCTCAACACATCATTGTGACTTACTTCCAAATGCATCAATTACAGATTTATATTATTAGTATACAGTTACTTACAAAATTATATAGATCCGGAATGAAAAATTAAGAGATGAATTTAGACTTGTACTTGGACTATCAAAAATAGAACAACTGACAAATGCATTTGCTCCTGCCTTAAGCAATATAACTTCACATGATCTGAACAACAAGCACGATCACATGAAACTTAAAAGGTTTTCTCTAAAGGCAGATGATCACAACACATCCTGATAAGTTACCAGGCTAAAAGAAATAAAAAATATTTATTAAAAAAAAAAAAACAACAGACTGCAAGCATACATAATACACTTAAAAAAAATCTCTATAAACCCAAAACATATCAGTAGGATATTCATGTCAATGAACTCAAGAGAGAGCATGGAGTAAGGATAGACTCTGATAAGGATCACTGGTTCTAAAATTAACTAATCCTCATTGGGATTTCCTGGTGATGTGAACTTAAAAATCAAAGCACATGTTCCTTGAACCATCCAGTTGACAGGACATAATACAAGCTAACTAGCAATTATTTACAAAATTACCTCGTGCATGCATGCTAATTCGCTTCAGTCATGTCTGAGTCTTTGTGACCCTATGGATTGGAGCCCACCAGGCTCCTCTGTCCATGTGGATTCTCCTGGCAAGAATACTGGAGTGGGTTGCCGTGCCCTTCTTCAGGGGATCTTCCCAACTCAGGGATCGAACCCGTGTCTCCTGCATTGCAGGCGGATTCTTTACTGCTAAGCACCAGGGAAGCCCAAAATATATCACATGCCTTACTAATTCATTCAAAAAATTTTCTGGCTACTAATGAGGTAAACTTTGCTTCTGTCTCTTAAAACTGCTGCAATTAATGAAGAATAGCGTGGAATTTAAGGCTTGTTACTGTATTACTTTATTTAGGAAATATAAACCTGAACTTTGCTGAGGCATGCCTTTAGTCCCAGACACTAACAAGCTTGCAATTCTTAAGCATCAAGAAGTACTTAGAGCAGGCATTCTTAACTTAGAGTCCAAGGATAGATATTCACAGTCTAACAAATTCCTTGAGAAACTACTTCCAACAGAATAGTTTTTATTGAAACCCTTCTTTTAAATAAATTCACTGAGCAACTATTATCTTCTAAGCACCATCCAGAATTAGATATATGGCAATGAACAAGACAGTCAACATCAGAGTGTTGGGAACATAGAGGCGTCGACAAATAAATAAACAAGGTAAATTCAAAGACTTTTAAAGCATACGAAGATAATAAACAGGGTAATTGTTTATTCAGGAACCTACTTTAGCTATGGAAGCCACAGAAGGCCTAAGAAAGTGGCAGTGGAACTGAGAAATGCCTGGGTTTAAATGAACAACTCCTAGTGCTTTCCAGATGCAACACTGTGGGTAATTTCTTAAAAGTGCTAAATCTCAGTTTCTTCAGTTTGAAGTTAAGGTTCTAACTATGATATAAAGCTACTAATATTGAGTGAAGCGCTTAGCCTACTGTCTGGTACATTATAAGATAAGATAAGATAAGATAAGATAATGAAGTGAAAGTCACTCAGTCGTGTCTGACTCTTAGAGACCCCCACGGACTATACAGTCCATGGAATTCCCCAGGCCAGAATATTGAAGTGGGTAGCCTCTCCCTTCTCCGGGGGATATTCCCAACTCAGGAATCGAACCGGGGTCTCCTGCACCGTTTATCAACTGAGCTATGAGGGAAGCCCTGCTGCTGCTGTTAAGTCACTTCAGTCGTGTCCGACTCTGTGCGACCCCACAGACGGCAGCCCACCAGGATCCCCAGTCCCTGGGATTCTCCAGGCAAGAACACTGGAGTGGGTTGCCATTTCCTTCCCCAATGCATGAAAGTGAAAAGTGAAAGTGAAGTTGCTCAGTCATGTCTGACTCTTCGCGACCCCATGGACTGCAGCCTACCAGGCTCCTCCGTCAATGGGATTTGCTAGGCTAGAGTACTGGATTGGGTTGCCACTGCCTTCTCCGGAGGGAAGCCCTGCTGTTGCTGCTGCTGCTAAGTCGCTTCAGTCGTGTCCGACTCTGTGCGACCCCATAGACGACAGCCCACCAGGCTCCCCCGTCCCTGGGATTCTCCAGGCAAGAACGCTGGAGTGGGTTGCCATTTCCTTCTCCAATGCATGAAAGTGAAAAGTGAAAGTGAAGTCGCTCAGTCGTGTCCAACTCTTAGCGACCCCATGGACTGCAGCCTACCTGGCTCTTCCGTCAATGGGATTTCCCAGGCAAGAGTACTGGAGTGGGTTGCCACTGCCTTCTCCGGAGGGAAGCCCTAGTGGTCACCGACCTTGAAGTGGGAGAGAGGCAGGCAGAGGGGGAAGCTCAGACAAAAAGCCAGAGCGAACAGACCCAGGAGCTGCTGGAAGTTACAGGAAATGCTCAAGGCCCACCAGAGGCCCTGGGACATTCCCAAGGGTTGGGAGGGCCCTTCCCATTGCTGGGAGGCGGGTGACACTGCTTCCTTACCACCTCAATTTAGTTTCTTTTAGGATGCAAGGAACAGCAAATGCTAACATGGCTGCTTTAAGAATCATATTATAGGACTAAAATTGATAAATTGGTTAGAACCAAAGAAACCTCCCTGTAACAGTTAATTTTTAACTCTATAGTTAAAGGAAATTCTAACTCTATTGTTTAATCTAATCTCATATGAACATCACAAAAACACTAAAATTACATGTATTTCACTGCTGCTGAAAACTGTTCATGAAAAGGGGTGCAGCATCTAAGTAATCCAACCTTTATTACTTTTTTGAATACCACCCTTCAATTTTAAAAAAGTTCCTTTTTCATATATAAAAACACTCTGCAAATCTTTTCAAAGAGGAGGGAAGAAAGATCTAAGTACACAAATTCCACTAAGGTCACCTTTAATTATATTTAACTCTAAGATCCAAGACTACGCATTTTAAATTAGATTACCTACCATTCATTGGGGCTTCACTGGTAGCTCAGCTGGTAAAGAATCCGCCTGCAATGCAGGAGAGCCTTATTCAAGTCCTGGGTTGGGAAGATCTGCTAGGGAAGGGACAGGCTACCTACTCCAGTATTCTCGGGCTTCCCTGGTGGCTCAGCTGGTAAAGAATCTGTCTGCAATGCAGGAGACTGGGTTCCATCCCTGGATTGGGAAGATCCCCTGGAGAAGGGAAAGGCTACCCACTCTAGAATTCTGGCCTGGAGAATTCCATGGACTGTATAGTCCATGGGGTTGCAAAAGAGTTGGACCTGACTGAGCAACTTACACTTTCCATTCATTTATTTACCTGGGGTAAGTAGGTTTACATATTTATACAGCTCCATAAAGAAGTATTATATTCTACTTTTTAATCCCCCTTATAACTTGTTTTACACACACACACACGTATTTTTATCAAGGACCTGAGAGAGATATATATGGAAAAAGAATCACTTATCTAAATGAATCTGAAATTTTCAAAGGTAACACTTCAACACCTGGGATACTTCTGTCAAAAATTACCCTTGGATATTAATCGAGGCTGTCAAAGCTGACCTACTGTGTATGTTCCTTGCCTATTCAATGCAATAATTTTGGTGAGAGCTGATTCTTCCATATTAGAGCCCAGGGGAAAAAACAAAACTTTGCTTCTGGAATACTAAGTACTTTCAGTGGTCTCAACCCTAGAGAGGAAACGAATAAACTTTTAAGAATAAAGTGCTGTGAAAAGTGAGCACTTTAATAAAAATATAGTTTCAGCTTTAACTTTAAAATCTATTTAAAATATTATATTTAGGGTCAAATTATTTAAAGCAGTCATCTGTAGTTTGAATGCAGCTGGCCCTAAATATGCATGTTATTTCTGAATGTTTGAATGCAAAATAATCTGAAAATGGGTTGTATCTGGATCAAAACTTAAAAACATCTATACATAATCGATAATCATTTCAAAATGTCAAAAATCTCTCTCTCTCTCTCTCACACACACACACACACATCTATTGCACAGTGTGACCGGATCATGTCAAGTCTTTCCCAGAAAGTAAATTCCAACATTCTGCAAGTATAGTATTGCTTAAGACCTACCTTTACAGAGTCAGCAATCTCCTGTAGACCCTTAGCAGCAGCATCTTTTATGACTGGTGTAATTAGACCTCGGTCTGTTGCCACAGCCACTGAAATGTCAATACAGGGCAGTTGCTTCGCACTCTCTCCATCCCAGCTTGCATTAACATTAGGCATTTGCTAGAAAGCACAAGAAGAAAAAAACATGTTATTAAAGAAGGCGCTTTAGACTAAGGTTATTAGAGAAAAATAACTAATGCTATGCATTTTTGAAAGTGAATATAGCTAGACTGAAGGAAAGAAAAATTTGATTTGAAAAAAGTGGTTTGGACTTCTATATTAAATAATTTTTATGTTTGGGAAGAATAAACACACTATCTTTTTGAAGCAAGCTTAAGGAAATTCTGATGATACATGTTTTGATCTCTTTATATAATGGTTAAGAAAAAGGCTTTTTTTCTTAAACCTAATTGCTAGGGAGTATTTAATGTTTGTGAGCCTTCCTGCCTCATATGATGACTGACATGACTTTGAGGAGAAGAGAAGAAGGTAGAGGGGTAGTGACATTCAAACACATTATTCCTGTGGCAAAAGGAAACCTGACTTCTTAGTGTAGCCCTGGGTGATATTAGCAGACCCTTAATAAATGACTTCTCTATTTAAGAGAGATTTCCTAGGCTTCATTACATATGCTATATACTATATATGGGGCTTTGCTGGTGGCTCAGTGGTAAAGAATCTGCCTGCTAATGCAGGAGACATGGGCTTGATCCTGGGTTGGGAAGATCCACTGGAGAAGGATATGGTAACGTGGCAACCCACTCCAGTATTCTTGCCTGGAAAATCCCATGGACAGAGGAGTCTGGCAGGCTACAGTCCATTGGGTCGCAAAGGGCCAGACATGACTTAGCAACTAAAATAGCAACATATACTACATATGAGCATGTACATATTTAATATACATACAACTGCACTGAGGATGAAAAAAAACAGAAGAAATTACCAAATGCCTGGAAACAGTGTGTATTGATAATGTCGTCAACTATCCCAAGAGAAAATGATGCTGAAAAATGGAAAGCAACAACTAATTTCTTTTCAAAAATTTGTCACTTTCTGCCAAGTTAGATCCAAGCCTCCCAGCATGTCATTTAAGCACAGCAATCCACAATTTGATTCCACCCAGTCTCTTTAATTTTACTCCTGACCACTCTCTTAAAATGAATTTTCACTCAGGTTTCTCACAGTTATGCTACACTGATTTCCATTTCATTACTGTTCAACTACTCATTTCACTTCTCCATCCTTCAAGGCTCAACTCTTTTATTCAACGATGCCACTACATCCAAATAATAAAGCCCCAACCTTCTGAGGATATTAAATTCTTCATAGATAATAATGAAATGAAAGAAGAAAATAAATCAAAACAAATCCTCACAAATGAAGAATGTCTGGTCCAAAAATTAGAGACTACTTTAGAAGCCAAAATTATCTGGGCTTACTTTAAGTGTAACAGCTGCTGCCTTGATGATAAAATCGTTTACTGATACTTTAATGTCATCTGAAAGAAAAATAGCATATGATGGTTAATATCCAAAATAAAACTTTAAAATGAACAATTATGATTTCAAACTCAAACTATGAACTGTACTGACAAACAATGGTAAAAAAAAAAAAACATTACAGGTCTTTGTTTGCTTAGTTATAAGGTTTCCTTGAGTAGAAAAATTTGCGTTATATGAGGTCGTGGATAAATAATATTAACCATGAAATGTAAACATTTACTCCTAGTCCTGATTACAATTCAGATATCATACACAAGTACTTGAAAGATACATGACAACCATAATCAGAAAAAAAAGAATCAAGTCCTGTGTCTCTAAAAAGAAAATGGTCTGTCCACAGAATGTATAGTCAGGAAGTTTACAAGAAGATTCATTTTCTTCCAAATCCTTTTCAAATGTCCGTATCCTGTGTACTCTTTGTAATACACTGAATATATTAGAACAATCACCTTAAAAAAACAAGCATATATATATATATACACACATATATACACACACACACACGGGTGGGGGGTGGAATTTTCAGAAATTTCTTTTTACTAACAAGGCATGCAATGAAAAAATTTAAAATTACTACATTAAATAAGAGCTGGTTTTTAACTTAACCAAACAGGATATAGTAAATGCCAAAGATGAAGCAATGTTGGCACGGATCCTAATGCAATGAATGATATGAGGTCTCTCACTAGTTTTATGGTGAATTCAATTAAATCAATGTTCTTCCAGTATACATAATGATTTTAAGATAAAGCTGGGGTCCCCTCCCTTCCCAGAGGGCTAGTCATAACAAAAGCATTGGGTTTATACCTCTGCTTTACCAGTGTGTATGAAAGTGGAAAATGGAAGCTATATTTGATTCTTTATTGCATGGGCTTCTAGAAAAAAGACTTTAAGATCAATATCTAGTCATGGTATGTGGAGGATACACAAATCCAGTTACTATAGTATCATGGAATTTTACACAAACAACAGTTCATTCCAAAGGCATGCTAAGATTTCAGAAAGGGATTAAATGTATCACCATAAACTGAAGTACTGCCAAACTGTCACAGTAACTGTCAGCTGCTTTTCTAATATTCAACTTTATAATTCAGATTTCCAGAAATACAGACATCTTTGTTTAAAACTCCTTTAAGAGCAGAACACTGTGCTTATTTCTCGTGTAGCTCAGCATCCTTCTCACTTTACCTACTATTCATAGGTGTCCCCAGTGAAGACTTCCCAAATCACCTACCAGCTGATGATTTCCAAATCTAGGGCCCTAGTGGGCAGTCCTCACCTGATTTCCCACCCTCATCATATCCTGTATTTGACTACTTTCTTCATCTTGAAACACGTTCTCTTTCTGGTATCTGTGTTACAGACTCTCCTGGTTTTATTCCACGATCTGCTCACTCTCTTTCAGTCAGATACCATTTATATGATAATGATTCCTTCAAATTCTATCTTAAATCCTTCTGTATCTGGAGTTTCAGTCTCAAACACACACTTTCTCACATGACATTTTCACTTATATTTCTGATAGGCACCCCAAATCTAGTATGTGGAAAGAAGATGTTTTCCCCAAATTCCTTTCAAACATATAGAAAGGATACCATTGCTAACATTTTATTAAGAACAGAGTAGGACATAACTGTGGAAAATTCTGAAAGAGATGGGAATACCACACCACCTGACTGCCTCTTGAGAAATCCGTATGCAGGTCAAGAAACAACTGTTAGAACTGGACATGGAACAACAGACTGGTTCCAAATTGGGAAAGGAGTATGTCACGGCTGTACACTGTCACCCTGCTTATTTAACTTATTTGCAGAGGACATCATGTGAAATGCTGGACTTTTCGAAACAAAATGGAATCAAGGTTCCCGGAAGAAATATCAATAACCTCAGATATGCAGATGACAGCATCCTTAGGGCAGAAAGTGAGAACTAAAGAGCCTCTTGATGAAAGTGAAAGAGGAGAGTGAAAAAGTTGGCTTAAAACTCAACATTCAGAAAACTAAGATCATGGCCTCTGGTCCCATCACTTCATGGCAAATGGGGAAAAAATGGAAACAGTGAGAGACTTTATTTCTTGGGCTCTAAAATCACTGCAGACGGTGACTGCAGCCATGAAATTAAGATGCTTGCTCCTTGGAAGAAAAGCTATGACCAATCTAGGCAGCATATTAAAAAGCAGAGATATTACTTTGCCAATAAACGTCTGTCTAGTCAAAGCTATGGCTTTTCCAGTAATCGTATATGGATGTGAGAGTTGGACTATAAAGAAAGCTGAGTGCTGAAGAATTGATGCTTTTGAATTGTGGTGTTGGAGAAGACTCTTGAGAGTCCTTTGGACTGCAAGGAGATCCGACCAGTCCATCCTAAAGGAAATCAATCCTGAATATTTATTGGAAGGACTGATGCTGAAACTGAAACTCCAATACTTCGGCCACCTGATATGAAGCATGACACACTGGAAAAGACCCTGATGCTGGGAAAGACTGAAGGGGAGGAGGAGAAGGGGAAGACAGAGAATGAAATGGTTGCATGGCATCACTGACTCAATGAACATGAGTTTGAGTAAACTCCGGGAGGTGGAGATGGACAGGGAGGCCTGACGTGCTACAGTCCACGGGGTCGCAAAGAGTCGGATCCTACTGAGCAACTGAACTGAACTGAGTACGACATACACTACTCAGTGAGAGAATACCAAATACTTTCATTTGCATATTATTACAAAACAAAGTGTGAAACATGCTTATAGAATGTTATAGATTATAACCTCATATAAGAAAGAAGAGTGGAGATGTATGGGTAATGTGGGCTCTTTGAAGACGCAACAGAAAATCCCTAATTGAAAGGACAAACCAAATCTGGGGAATGCAGATGCCATATGAATCCATACTCCACTGAAATAGTACTGCTTCCTGTCTCATGAGAGGAAGGAATTACGAAAATTATTTCCACAATAACCTCTACGTCATACAAAACCAAGCAAGTTTGATTTGAGACCAAGGGGAGCTTCCAGGGTTAAGTTTCTGACTATTGATCACTCTGTCTAAAATAGCCTTCCATTTGGTTCCTTGGACTGTTAGAATCTGTCAGGTTTGAAAGTCTACACCTAAACTGACTTACCAGTCCTGCTTTCATGTAGGATACAGAAAGCCATAAGAGAAAGCTGTGCCCATCTGAATAGGGTGAGAGGAAAAGCGAGATACACTACAAAATCGTAACTTTCTGGAGCCCATTAGGGAACTGAGGTTATATCTAACTTTTAGAATTATGTCTAATATTTATAATTAGAGCTCAAAGGAGAAAAAAATATGAAGAAGATATAGTTACAAATAACTGTATCTAGAAGTTGTCAAAATTAATCAAAGACAGAAACCACAAAACACATAAGCTAAGAGAAACCCAGACAGGATACAGGCAATAGGTCAAAAAAAAAAAAAAGGGAAATAAAAAGCTTTAAGCACATAACAGTCATACTGCTAAAACATCATATATATATATATATGTATATGAGAACAAAGAAAAAGAATGTCAGCCATTATTCTGTTAAGTCAGAAGATAACGGAATGATACCTTTAAAATTACTGAAAAAACAAAAACAAAACAAAACAAAAAAACACTCATATCAGTTTACTTAAAATTCTACACCCAGCAAAAATATCTTTCAAAAATGAAGGAGATACACCCATGAGAATGGCTACTATCAAAAACACAGAAAATTACATAATTTTTTACTAAAAAGTTTATGTCTCTCAGCAAACTTAGTTTCAGTTGATTTGGGAGAGGAACAATACAAATTTAATACCATGAAAGTATATTTTAAATATGAACTAAAAATTAAAATGTATAAAGAAGAGTGATATCTTAAGATATCTTTAAAATATTCTTAAATCAGTTTTGGGTATTTTTACGCTCTAAAATTTAAGAATTGCTTCTTCAGATATCATTCCAAAAAGTATGATGTATTCAACACTATGGAATCAATTTATTTCTTATAGGAAAAGAGAATTCTTTTCTAATACTAAAATATGCCCAGATGATGAAACTGAAGTAAGAAGATACACAATGTACATGTTATAAACAAAGGATATCGTAACAGTTTAGCATGTATATGACATTAAATAAACTCAGTTTTACTAACCTCTGACCAGATTCTGTCTAGCTTTTAGGACAGCTCCAAGGTCACAGTCAGTAGTCGCATATGCATGAGGTATAGTACTTTTAGATTCAGTTAATCTCTTGGCAATAACCCTTCTAATATTGCTAGCTGGGATTTCAGTGAATGTGCCCTGCAAAGAATGATAACGTGTCCATTAAATCATAAACTGAACTGAAAAAAACAAGCAAATAAACTGTATAACTGAAATCCGGTCTCAATGACCTAACTTAAGAAAATAAAGTTTAATACAGGAAAGCCTGTGAGCCACAACAGAGAACCCTTGAGCTGCAATGAAGACACAGCACAGCCCAAAGTGGCTGTCAGGAATAAAGACCACACTTTGTTGAAAAAAAAAAGGAAACACACCAAATCATAAATAATCCCCTAATGGGTGTGCTTACCTATAAGCCTGTAAGTAGCTTCTGTTACAAACATCACTTCTTAAAACTCAAAGCAATCAATATATCAACAAAACAACTACAGGGAATTCTTACTTATTAAAATGGCATACATGAGAAAAAGATAATCCAAAATACTAGATAATCTCCCAAATTATTTCTATTTTGGTTTGTAATTAAGAATAAAACAAATCACATGAGATCTTATTTTCAATAAACTCATGAAGTATGAATGAGATAAGAAGGTCTTCCTATAACTTTACTGTTGCTTTTCAATTCTGTTCCTTGAACCTCTAACAAAAACATGATGGGCCTTAAATTATGGCTAATTCCTTTTTTGTCCTTCATTCTGGGGCAGGGTTACAATCACTTAGGATAATAAAAACAAATCAAAAGTACAGCTGATTTTTTTTACAAATGCTTTCTAAGAGAATCAAACATCTTATGCTAGCAAAACACTTGATCAAATAAAATAAATGATGTTTATATACTGAAAGAATTTTAAAGTTTATCTGCCAAATTTGAATAACTTATTTTTTAAAGAAATAAGATCTGATTACTCATAAACTGTTGTGTATGTAGACATGAATCATCAATACACATTTGAAAAGTCTGTTTCTCAAGAAATTTGTACTGTTTTTAATTCTTTGACAATATTACATTTAAATATATTTCTCCATCAGAAAAGGCACTGTAGGTTTATTTTTTTCAGTAGCCGTTCAACTTTAAAAAGAAATGATTATCCTGCAATTCTTCTGATGGGAAGCAAATGACATAAAAGGTACTAAGAAAGGGAGACAAAAAGGTAAAATGGAGTAATTTGAAAACAAAAAAGGGCATGTATCCAAGAGGGAGAGAATGATTAGCTATATAATCTCTACAAGTTTTTCACTGTAAGACTATCAACACTGTTAGTCAAAAATAAAACATATCCACAAAAGGGAGCTGGTGTCAGCTATTAATAACTAATAGCACACGCAAGGAAAAAAGACATGAAAAGTATCATTATTACAGAGCAGATACATGGCACGTACACTGTGAAACTTGTGGCAAACTTAAATTGAACCATAATTCTATTTGGAAGTTAGCACTGTATAAACAAATTTTGTTTACTGAAATGTGAAAAACAGAGTATTTCTGTCTTTACCACTTTGAGCTACTACTAGTAGCTCATAATGGACTAGTAAAAGAACCCCTAAGAGTAATGGTTCTTATTTTTTCTCTCAGTTAAATCTGAAAAATAAAAATCTGTTCAGATGACATTACCTCTACATTAGGCTGTCCGGGAGTGGATACAGGAGGGATCATTGGCCGGGGATAAGACGGTGTGGCTGCAGCCTGTGGGGGCAAAGGCGCTGTGGGAGTGGTTGGCAGGGCTGGGGTGGGTCTGGGTTCAGTGATCTTGCCCGTCTGTTTCAACTGGACCAGTTTGAGAGCATCCCTGGAGATAAGGGAGTTAGATAACCATGATTAGCAACCAGGAATCTAAGAACATTCAGAAAATGGAGGCTACACGTGAAGGGGAGATAGAGGAAATGAGCATTTTTTTCGGGAGGGAGGTGTCTTTTGGCAGATGAGCAATTCATAAAGTAAGCCATACCCTCACTCTGGGTACTTGTGAAATAATTTTTACATAGCGTTCACAGAGTGGTAAGCTTACTGCATGTATGACTTTCATTAGGATATTTACTAAATAAAGCACTGGAGCAAATCTGACTGTTTATGGCCAGGAAATCATACCACTTAAAATTATGCCCAAATGCTATCAGCACAATCTAATGTTAATAAACCTAACCCATAAATGCATTTAGAATGAAAAAGAACTAAACAAGTAACAGACTTGCTTTTGTATTATTCTGCAAAACAAAGGTGTCTTTGTTTATTAAAAGGATATAATTAGACTACCATGTCAAGTTCTCAATCCATTCTAAGTTATAGTGGCATAAAGTCATGTATTTCCTTATACAAAACAGCTTTTTGGAAAATTTTAACCTGACAATTCAATAGTACTTAAAAATGTCTTACATTAAAAACGTTTTAAACCTAATTTTTTAAATAAAAAAGATTTTACATAATCTAAAAATGACTTCAGGGTGACACAAACCCAAAGGCAAATTATATTTCTGAAATTCCTTAAATGCAGTTAGTGATCTGGTATTATCACATGGCAGGAAGACCGTTAACTCTGAGACAGCCCAATATTGCTGTTCTGGTGTATACACCCCACATCATCTCTCTTGAGTGTAGCTGGGCCTGTGAACATGATGGATGTCACTCCCATGATTAGGTTGCCTTTGAGGACAAAGTGATGGATTTTGTAGACATATCCATTAAGGTCCTAAATCAGTGACATCGAGTTAATCAAAAGGCAACCTATCCAATGTTCAGACATATCAGGTAAATTCTTTAAAAGGAAGAGAAAATTCCTAAAAGACGAAATCTGAAAGGAGAAAAATTCTTTTACTTGCCTTGGAGAAACAAACAGGCATTTAGGAACTGTCTATGAAGATGACCATACAGAAAAGATCTGAAGGAGGCCTCCAGGAGGTGAGAGCAATCTCTGGATGAGCTAGCAAATAAACAAGGGGAAGAGTTCTACTATCCAAGGACATGAATCCTCCAGGTTGAAGAGGGGTCCAACCTGCAGATGACACCCTACTCCTGGCTGACACCTTGATTTCAGTCTTGTGAGACCATGGGTTGGCACCCCAGCCATGATGGGCCGGGATTTCTGATCCACAGCACTGTCATACAGTAAGTGGGTGTTGTTTCAAACAGCTGCTAGGTTTGTTGCAATCTGTCAAGCAGCAATAGAAAAGCGACACAGATAGGAATGCTCCAGCCTGGGGGACATCACGGGAGGGATTTCTCAAAGTGCACAAGCACATTTTTAAGGAAGGAGAGTCCATGCTTTTTATATCAGGTCCAGAGAGGGATACACGAACTTAACATTCAGTTCAGTTCAGTTCAGTCGCTCAGTTGTGTCCGACTCTTTGTGACCCCATGAATCACAGCACGCCAGGCCTCTATGTCCATCACCAACTCCCGGAGTTCACTCAAACTCATGTCCATTGAGTTGGTGATGCCATCCAGCCATCTCATTCTCTGTCGTCCCCTTCTCCTCCTGCCCCCAATCCCTCCCAGCATCAGAGTCTTTTCCAGTGAGTCAACTCTTCGCATGAGGTGGCAAAATATTGGAGTTTCAGCTTCAACATCAGTCCTTCCAATGAACACCCGGGACTGATCTCCTTTAGGATGGACTGGTTAGATCTCCTTGCAGTCCAAGGGACTCTCAAGAGTCTTCTCCAACACCACAGTTCAAAAACATTAATTCTTCGGTGCTCAGCTTTCTTTATAGTCCAACTCTCACATCCATACATGACCACTGGAAAAACTATAGCCTTGACTAGATAGACTTTTGTTGGCAAAGTAACGTCTCTGCTTTTTAATATGCTGTCTAGGTTGGTCATAATTTTCCTTCCAAGGAGTAAGCGTCTTTTAATTTCATGGCTGCAATCAGCATCTGCAGTGATTCTGGAGCCCAAAAAAATAAAGTCTGACACTGTTTCCCCATCTATTTCCCATGAAGTGATGGGACCAGATGCCATGATCTTTGTTTTCTGAATGTTGAGCTTCAAGCCAACCTTTTCACTCTCCTCTTTCACTTTCATCAAGAGGCTTTTGAGTTCCTCTTCACTTTCTGCCATAAGGGTAGTGTCATCTGCATATCTGAGGTGATTGATATTTCTCCCAGCAATCTTGATTCCAGCTTATGCTTCTTCCAGCCCAGGGTTCCTCATGATGTACTCTGCATATAAGTTAAATAAGCAGGGTGACAATATACAACCTTGACATACTCCTTTCCCTATCTGGAACCAGTCTGTTGTTCCATGACCAGTTCTAACTGTTGCTTCCTGACCTGCATACAGGTTTCTCAAGAGGCAGGTCAGGTGGTCTGGTATTCCCATCTCTTTCAGAATTTTCCACAGTTTGTTGTGATCCACAGTCAAAGGCTTTGGCATAGTCAATGAAGCAGAATTAGATGTCTTTCTGGAACTCTCTTGCTTTTTCCACGATCCAGCGGATGTTGGCAATTTGATCTCTGGTGCCTCTGCCTTTTCTAAAACCTGCTTGAACATCTGGAAGTTCACGGTTCACGTATTGCTGAAGCCTGGCTTGGAGAATTTTGAGCATGACTTTACTAGCGTGTGAGATGAGGGCAATTGTGCAGTAGTTTGAGCATTCTTTGGCATTGCCTTTCTTTGGGATTGGAATGAAAACTGACCTTTTCCAGTCCTGTGGCCACTGCTGAGTTTTCTAAATTTGCTGGCATACTGAGTGCAGCACTTTCACAGCATCATCTTTCTGGATTTGAAATAGCTCAACTGGAACTCCATCACCTCCACTAGCTTGTTCGTAGTGATGCTTTCTAAGGCCCACTTGACTTCACATTAAGTGCAAGTAACTTACCTGCTTCAAAGTTAAAAAGTTGACATTTAAGATAAGAGGTCAGACTGATAATGAAATCTCAAATCATCCTCGACCTTTAGGTAAGGAAAGAGGGAACAGAAGTGGAAAAATGAGCCTCTTGTGTACCTATTGTGGTTATGCTAATTACGTAATCTTACATCACCCATGTGAGAAGATATTACTCCCAAGTTATGAATAAGTCGGTTCAAAGAGGTTAGCGCACAGGGAACTCTATGTAATAGACTATGTGGGAGAGGAGCCTAAAAAAGACGAGCTATGTGTACATGTCTGATTCGCCGTGCTGCACACCTGAAACTAACACAACATTGTAAATCCACTATACTCCAATAAAAACTAAAGCAAAAAAACAACAGGCTCCATTCCATTTCTAAGTTAGTACTTGTGAAGCACCTACTATCATCCTAGGTGTTGAAAATGCATGGACATGTCCCACCAAGGAGCGCTATTCTATAGGCGAGTCACATATTAATCAGGTAAACAAATGAGTAGATAGTAAGTAAAGAAAATAAAGCAGAGTAATGAGGTTGAAAGTCACGGGTGAGAGGAGGTGTTATTTTAAAACAGGGTGGTCAGGGAAGGCCTGAGGACATATTATTTCTGTGAAGGACATGAAGGAACAAATCAAAAGAATAGCTGGGAAAGGCAAGTTTCGAGGCAGAGAAGTGCAAAGGCAGGGAAATTAGGGCTTCTAAGAACAGACAAAGCCCAGTGTAGAAGGAGTGCAACGGACACAGCGGAGAGGCTCTACAGATGAAGCTGAAGAGGTAGGCGGCTAGGAGCTGCCAGGGCTGGGACCAAACCTTGGTATGACCAACTCCAAAGCCTCGGTATTTTCCACTACTTTTCTAATACCTATGCAGAGTATGTCAACTAAACTAAGGCAAAGTCAGAACAAATTTTTCTCATAAGAAAAGACTAGAATAGAATGAAATAAGCCTACCTCAGACTGACAGCAATTCTGGACTGAGGACGCTGCGGGCTACAGACCACAGGGTTGTAAAGAGTCAGACAGGACTGAGTGACTGAGCATGCATGTGTGCCGGGCCTGAGTGAAGAACTGTTTTATCTGCCTCGCCTATACAGGGAGCTAAAAGCAGGACCTCCTGACAAAGGCCCTTCATCCGTCACACAAAATTAACAGGAACATAACTGGAGGCAATGGTGGTGCTCCAAGGTTGAGCCACACCACGGTGGTGATGACAGAAAGACCGAGGGTCCCAGGGAATGAACTTATGTACTCTTAAGGCTTTTGACCACAAGCTTACTTCTGTTTAGAAGTTAACTTTTCTTTACCCTGATAGTTCAGTTGGTAAAGAATCTGCCTGCAATGCAGGAGACCCCAGCTCAATTCCTGGGTCAGGACAATCCACTGGAGAAGGGATAGACTACCCACTGCAGTATTCTTGGGCTACCCTCGTGGCTCAGCTGGTAAAGAATCTGCCTGCAATGTGGGAGACCTGGGATCCATCCCTGGGTTGGGAAGATCCCCTGGAGAAGGGAACGGCTACCCACTCCAGCATTCTGGCCTGGAAAATTCCACAGACTGTATAGTCCATGGGGTCACAAAGAGTCGGACACGACTAATTGACTTTCACTCACTTTAACTTACTTATGGTATTTATAACCAGAAGTGGCATTTTTTCCAGTTAATTGTGACAATTTATATGTGAAATAAATGACTGCCCTATATAAAATAAGACCTTTTACTGATTTTAAAAAATGCCTTTAACAGAAGATATTTTGCTTTTAACAGTTCTTACAAGTCACAGTCTAACATTACTAGTCCTCTTTCATCACCTAAGGTAATTAAATATGTCTCTCTAATAAAATCGATTATTAATCTGGGTATTAAAGTTCAGCATCAGAACACGCTGATTTTCTTCATAAACAGAATGGATCAGAAGTAACTCCCTCTTTTCTCTTCTACTTGAATTTTTGGTTGACAAAGTAAGGAGAAAGGATGCTCCTCACTATTCCAACAATGTGTACTAAGGTATTTGGGGGCAGCTTACACCAAAGCCTGCAATTTCTCAGTCTTACCAGAAGTAAAGCTTTCTGTACATGACATGAAGACAAAGTTTTTTCCAAAGCTCACCTCAGTGTTTAACTCAAAACACAGGCATCTTTAGTGGTATACAAGCATGCTTTAAGGATCCATTTTTCTCATAAAATCTTTTGTAATATGTCACAGTTTGAAGACTGAAGGTTTTGACTCTCTTATGGTAAAGATTTAAAGAGTCAGGGCAGGGAAAGGATCAGGTAACAAGAAGACAAAGATGGCAAAGATATCAAAAACATAACTCTGCAATAGTGCTTCCTTTCAGTTCAGTTCAGTTCAGCCGCTCAGTCGTGTTCGACTCTTTGCGACCCCATGAATCACGGCACGCCAGGCCTCCCTGTCCATCCGGGTACCCAATAAGATAACACCATTCTGTCCTCCTTAGGAAATGTCAGACCTACTATGATGACTTTCAACTTGGGTTTAAAAAAGATCTTTATTCATCACTGATGTATTAAGCACATACGGAGAGAAGGGAAAGAGGAAGAAAACTCTACTTCTTTATCCCACTGCTCTCACACCACTGATCTGCCCTCGAAAAGGTCACTAATCACCAACTTCAAGAGCCTTTTCTCAGATCCCTTCCTCCTTGCCTTACATACATCTCCTAGATACCCTCCAACACAGAAATCTGTGCCTTTTAAAATGCTTCCCTATTGATTATCTCAGTCATAACTTTATCACTTTATTATCAAACTTAGGTCTCTCGTTCTGAACTGTCTCCTGAGACGCATCTTCACCTCAGTGACCCTGATACATGTAATCTGGCTGGTTGGCACTGACAGTAAGCTTCAAACCAGACACCTGATTCACCAGTTACTCCATCAAGACAAGTGGCTCCGCCAATCCCTTATTTCTATTTACGGGGCTAAGACATCACCTGGCCCAGGATCCTAAGCGCACTCCTTGAGTCGCTGTTCTCTTGCTCCATTCTCAACAGATTTCTGGATTTTCTTCTTATAATGCTGTCTCCATCATTTGCATTCTCATCCGTGTTCAGGTACTCATTCTTTTCCTACCTGGACTACTTTATGAGCCTATTAACTTATCTCCTTACCTCAAGTCTTCTTCTGCTCCAATGTATCTTTTACAAACTTGCAACATTGATTTTTCTGTGGTACATCTATTATTATTTGGCATTTCATCAAGTCTTCAACAATTAATGAATTACACACAGACTCTTTACCTTCTTCAGATATACAGGGAAGTGTGTCATGTTACAAAGAAAGCTGTTTTGACCCATTTTTACAGAGACTTTTTACTAAGGTATAGGTTGGTAGAAGATTAACAAATTAACATACGAGTAGCAGATATTAAATAAGGATTGATGTGGGGAAAAACCTAGGCTTAACTACCTATCAGGATTCTTTATTTTAATTTTTAATGGTTAAATGAAACTTGTAAGTTGTTTAATGATTTACTGTTGCCTTTCAGCCAGGTGTCAGAACAGCTGATTTCCAACTCATGTGAGTATGGCACAAGCTTCACATTATGTGCTTAAGAAACAGACAGTAAGGCTGAAGCACAGATGACAGGATATCTGAAAACTAAAGCTACACCGCTTTCATTAAAAGAGATTCATCGATAAGCCAACGCTTTAACGAAGAGTAAAGTAATCCAATGAAAAGAAAGGTCGCCTGGTCAGGCACTGCCACTTAATAATTTAATAACTTTGCTCTATCTCAACTTGTAAAAATTTTAGCCAACATTACTGATCACTTCTTATCAACATTAGATAAACTGGGAAGAGTTTATTGCTTCAAAATGCTAACTCAATTTGAAAATTTAATATTACTCTAATAGGAATGTGGCATACACTACCACAGTAATTTCACATTAGTTCACATGCCTATTTGATTAATCTTTGACTGCCCCACTAGACTAATTTTCAATAGAGCAGGGGCCATCTTTTTTAATATGTTCTTGAAAGACACAAAACTTAAAATTAATTTAAAATATGATATAGCCCCAATAAAAATATCATAGTCTTCCTGCCTAACCCCACCAGTAGGGCTAGATAAATTATTTAAAAACCATTTGGAAGAACATAAAAAAAACCCAAGAAAACTGGTCGATTGAAAAATAAGAGAAAAGATAGCGCTATCAGATTTTATTTAACTTCTATGCAGAGTACATCATGAGAAATGCTGGGCTGGATGAAGCACAAGCTGGAATCAAGACTGCCGGGAGAATTATCAATAACCTCAGATATGCAGATGACACCACCCTTATGGCAGAAAGCGAAGAAGAACTAAAGAGCCTCTTGATGAAAGTGAAAGAGAGTGAAAAAGTTGGCTTAAAACTCAACATGCAGAAAACTAAGATCATGGCATCCGGTTCGACCCATTACTTCATGGCAAATAGATGGGGAAACAATGGAAACAGTGAGAGACTTTATTTTTGGGCGCTCCAAAATCACTGCAGATGGTGACTGCAGCCATGAAATTAAAAGACGCTTGCTCCTTGGAAAAAAAGCTATGACCAACCTAGACAGCATATTAAAAAGCAGAGACATTACTTTATCAACAAAGGCCTGTCTAGTCAAAGCTATGGTTTTTCTAGTAGTCATGTATGGATGTGAGAGTTGGACTATAAAGAAAGCTGGATGCCAAAGAATTGATGCTTTTGAACCATGCTGCTGGAGAAGACTCTTGAGAGTCCCTTGGACTGCAAGGAGATCCAACCAGTCCATCCTAAAGGAAATCAGTCCTGAATATTCATTGGAAGGACTGATGCTGAAGCTGAAACTCCAATACTTTGGCCACTTGATGCGAAGAACTCACTCACTGGAAAAGACCGCGATGCTGGGAAAGATTGAAGGCAGGAGGAGAAGGGGACGACAGAGGATGAGAAGGTTGGATGGCATCACCGACTCAATGGACATGAGTTTCAGCAAGCTAGCTGGTGATGGACAGGGAAGCCTGGAGGGCTGCAATCCTTGGGGTCGCAAAGAGTTAGACATAACTGAGCATCTGAACTGATCAGATTTTAAAGCTTACCGTAAAATATTTCTAATTAGGAGTGTGGTTAAAAAAAAAAACAGGTACTACTTCATGGATAAACTGATCAGTGGAATAGAAAAGAAAATCTAAAATGAGATGTAAATTGCTTTGATCATATACATGTGATTGCATCATTAGCTCGTAAGAACTTAAAACAATGCAAAGATTCACCACTATGCACACTACTTTTCTTCATTTATCATCATTTCTAAGGTTCTGGCTTAGTTATCAAATTAGAACTGTTCTTCTGTAATGCTGCAATTATTGAAAAAAACAACCCTTGCACAAAATACAATTTTATGCTGACAAAAGCAATTAAAAGTACAAAACAGCAGTGAATTTCCTTTTAAATCTTACGCTGAATAAGTCCTTCTTTAAACACTTCCAGAAATAGATGATCATGATAAATACTGGAACTGGGTATTACAAAAAGCACACACATACTCTTTAGTGAATATCCCCCGAGGGCCAGTGGCTGTACCCTGGTTAGCATCCAGCGCGTGCTTTTCCAGAATATTGCGGGCAGCTGGACTTAAACGGAACCTAAGACAAAAATATAAAATTAAAGGAATCAATTAACACTTATATTTGATTCTAAATGTCAACAGCTTTGCTGATAATTAGAAAAATAAAAATGTATAATGAAGCTAAAACAACTTCTATAAATAGTGAGAGTCAAATAAGTTAATCTACTAATCTGGTTTATTTTACTAATAAGACATTATCATACAAATTTAATTACTATTCTAAAATATTATAAGAAACTATACTGTTTCTTCATGTAGTTTTTTTATAGCAAGATAATGTGTAAAATTTAGCATTTGAAGCATTTTTAGGTGTTTTTATTGAGTGGATTAAGTACAGTAACAACGCTCTGCAGCCATCACCACCATCCATCTCCAGAACTTTATCATCCTCCCAAAATGAAACTCTACACCAATTAATAACTCTCCATTCCTTCCTCCCACCAGCCCCTGGCAACCATCATGTTACTCTCTGTCTTTACTAACTTGACTACTCTAGGTAACTCGTAAGTGAAACCATTCATTATTTGTCTTTTTGTGATTGGTTTATTTTACCTACATATCTTCAAGATTCATCCATACTATGTGTCAGCATTTCTTCCCTCGTTAAGACTAACATTCCATTGTGTGTATATAGATATACATGTGTACAAAATATATATACACATATATATTGTATATCGAGCTCTAATGCCTGTCAGAAACTCAAATGCAGGGTAATTAGAAATGTGTGTTAAAATTCTAATTTCATTTTATATCAGTTATACCTTTGAAATTGGAATTCACATTACAGTAATTAGAATTCCATAAATAGGAACACAATATGAAGTTTGGTACACTGAATTCCATTCTGGAATCTTAAAACCTAACTCAGGAATTCAATGCAGACACTAAATATCTGCTTTGCTCTCCACAGGATGTATAGGGCCTTCACAGTACTTGGAATATTTAGCTATTCAATACTATTTGTCTGTGGAATAAATGGTGATGGTAAAATAATCATTCCTAGACCTCAGTTTCCTAAGAGAAGAAAGGGAAGGTCAGCAACTTCTTACTTAATCTACAAAGATGTTTTAAATAGGATAATGATTAAAATATTCCAAAAGTTGCATAATCTTAAAAAAAAAACAAAAACACAAACATTATTCAAATAAGTGTCCCTTGTGGCTCAGATTGTAAAGAATCTGCCTGCAATGTAGGAGACCTTGGTTCAATCCCTGAGTCAGGAAGATTCCCTGGAGAAGGAAATGGCTACCCACTCTAGTATTTTTGCCTGGAGAATCCCATGGACAGAGTAGCCTGGTGGGCTACAGTCCATGGTGTCACAGAGTCAGACACGACTGAGCAACTAATACTTAGCACGTTCACATTTAGATCAAAAAACAGATTTAAGAATGTACCATTTTGGAGAAGGGAATGGCAACCCACTCCAGTATCCTCGCCTGGAGAATTCCATGGACAGGGAGCATGGCAGGCTACAGTCCATGGGGGTCTCAAAGAATTGGACACGACTGAGTGAATTTCACTGTCATTTATTCAAATAAACATACTCACTGCAGTTTTCCTGGTGGGTGTTCCTTCTTGACAGGGGTAGAAATCTGTGGTTCTGATGAGGGGGGAGGCACTGATGGTTTTGCAGCCAGTGGTGGAGGACCTATATCTTTAGGAATTTCAACATGTTTCCAATCTTCTCCTTCTTCAACTAGCAAACCAATCAGTGAACCCAACCGTATATTTTTAGATCCTTCCGCCACCTATATTTTAAAAAGAAAATAATTGCAGAGAAAGATTCATGATTTTGTGAAGTAGTTTATTCTTTGGATAATTCTGTACCTGTTAGAAATCTCTCTTAAAATGAGCTAAAACCTACATCTGAGCTAGCCTACCCCCTCCCTTCCACTCACCATGTTCCTTGCCTAAGTTCCCTCACTTACCCCTTCTCACCACTCTCCTCCTTCGTTACTAAAGCTAACTCCTGAAATTAAAAAGAAAAACAGAGAATCTCTCCTCTTTCTGACAGGCTTCAAATACGTAAGAGCTACCATGACCGTCTTCCTTTTGATGTCATTCAGTACAAATCTAAAATAAGAGTTGTAGTATATATCTTAATTATTTGTTTTTCCACAATGGCTTAGGAATTCCAGCACCTCATAAGGGATTAACTCCTTCAAATAAGTCATATGCACTAAAATTAAAGTAAAATCTTTTCAGTAAACTTAGTCTCTGGAAAAAAATGTCCCATTGTATGGATGAATTGGTTAATTACTTTGGTTAACAATAAGTGTGTGTGTGTGTGTGTGTGTGCACGCACATGTGTGTTTAGTCTCTCAGTTGAGCCCAACTCTCTGCGACCCCATGGACTGTAGCCTGTCAGGCTTCTCTGTTCATGGGATCCTCCAGGCCAGAATACTGGAGTGGGTAGCCATTCCCTTTTCCAGCAGATCTTCCCAACCCAGGTCTCCTGCATAGTAGGCAGATTCTTTATCATCTGAGCCACCAGGGAAGTCCATAGTAAGTGTCCTTTCCACATTTCTTTTTCCCTTGTATGTGTAATTACAAAATCTAAGCCATAAAGTAAAATCTCATGAATTTTTTATCAGTATATGAGAAACATGGCAGTGTCTTAGCTAACCATTCTTTCATAGATAATGTCAATTAAATGCATAAATAAAGATAAGATGATTTTTTTAATGCAAATATATTTTAAGCATTTTGGCAGGATTAATTTACAAAGAAAAGGTTGATTCTTACTTAATTATTAAAAGAAGTCCCTGGAGAACCTTCAGATGCTAAGTTCAGTACTGGAAGAAAATGTCATTCCTTTAAAATTTTCTATTATTCTCTTTCAATTACTTTAAATAAGGTTCATTAGAAACATTCTTTAATGAATACTATACTATAGGATGTTCACTAATATAGTAATTATAAGTAAAAGTGTGACAGAATGGGGTTGACATTTCTAAGTAACACTAATTTTCATGCTTATTAGTATGTGCACAATTAAAATAATAAGTTTTGAGAGTTAGGAAGCTTCCTAAACTTACTAATTACTGATGGAGCAAAACACATATAAAAACCTGGTATATAAAACTAAATAAAGATGTTTAATGAACAGCAGCTGAGGAAAAATGGTAAACAATCCAAGAACAATTTGTTTGTCACACACTAAAAAGTTTTACTTCTTTGGACTGCTCATTTTTTTTAACTATGTCAAAAAGATGAGTTAAGATTATTAATAGGTTAACATTTTTTCGTCTTTTAAAAATGTCTATTTGCTTGCTTATGAACTGCTAACTCAAAATTACAAAGTAAAATGACCAATTTTCTTAAAAAATTGATAGAAGAAAGTATTAAGTGATATGAAGTCCATTTGACGTTAATTCCTATCAAAACTGAACCAGAAACAGGATCAATATCCACGTTCAAAGAACACCACTCAAATAAAAAGCATGTTTAAAAAAAGGGAAGGTTTATTCCAGAGATATCAACGGGTTTCTGAAATCAGACATTATACTGAATCTGAAACTGACACCTCACCTTGTTTCATTTACTGCAATAAATCATATAAATGATTCTGTATATACCCTACCTATTGATATCTTCAGAAGCAGGCAATAATGAGCACTTAGTATCATTTTCCTTTTCACCATATCTAAGTATTAAGTAAATTTTATTTTTAACTACTCATATTTTTCCATTAAAAAATGACATGATGGAACATGAAACCCAAATGCAATGAACAACGGTATACTACCACACAACTTGAATATATTAATAGAAAGTAAAATAAAACAATGTCTATTATAGTTCCATTTAAAGCCACACTAAAGTCACTATGCAAACTTAAAGATCACTTCTCTTTTTCTATTCCCTTAGTGTGGTAAAGAGATCTTTTAGAGGTGTGCTAGTTTCCTGTAGATATTTGCTTATGTTATAGTTGGCAAATATTTAAAATTGATGAAGACCTAGTAACAAAAGAATAAATCACGCTCTTTTCAAAGCTGTGTTGAGAAACCAAACGAGCCTGTTCCTGCTCCGAGTTAGGACTGTGGATGTGCCCTGCTCTTAACAGTACCTGGAGCTTAATGACACCTCAGAGGCCCAGGTCTTTTCCCAGGCATTTGACTTACTTGATCAAAACTCTCTCCTACTCTTGTGGCACTAATTTCTTAATATTAAAAGAAAGAGTTTTACACTTAGTTCTGCTAAAACAGCTCAATAATGTCCAAATATTGGATCTAGAATCTGTCATTTAAATAATAGGCTCCCCTCCCAATTTTTCACAGGTTCCTTGGGTTTCAATGCTGGCTCTGCTACTGACTAGTTATGTGACCTTGGTGAGGTTTATCTCACCCTGTCTGCTTCTTCATCTGTAAAATGGAAATAATAATAGTAACTACTTCATCATTATTATATGAAATAAATGAGTTATATATAAGACACTTAGAATAGTACCAGACATCCAGGAAATGCTACATGGATGGGAAAGATGCTATTATTATGATTAGTGGTGTCTTTCTCCAAGTTACTATGTTTCTTGTATAACATATATATATGTATTTATTTAAATTCATACCTTATGTACATATAGATGCACATATTTATTTATTTCTCTCCATTTTTTTTTTCAACTTTCTGCCCTCAAGGTCTATCTGTGTTGTTTCAAATGGCAAGATTTCATTCTTTTTTATAGTACTCCACTGTGTATTTATACTCGTTTCTTCATCCACTCACTCACTGATGGACACTTAGGTAGTTTCTGTATCGTGGCTGTTGTAAATAACCCTGGAGCAAACATGGGAGAACAGATATCTTTCTGAGTTAGTGTTTTTTCTTTGGGTAAATGTCAGAAGTGGAATTGCCGGATCATATGATAGTTCTATTTTTAAATTTTAGGAACCTCCATATTGCTTCCCATAGTGGCTGCACCGCCAACAGTTTACACTCCCACCAGTAGTATACAGGAGTTCTCCTCTCCACATCCTTACCAACTTGTTTCTTATCTTTTTGATAACAGCTATTCTAACAGTTGTGAGGTAATACCTCGTTGTGGTTAGGTTTGCATTTCTCTGATGATTAATGATGTTGAGCATCTTTTCATGTAACTGTTGGCCATCTGCATGTCTTCTTTGGAAAAATGTCTCTTCAGATTTTCTGCCTATTTTTAAATTGGATTGCTTTTTTTTTTCTATTGAGTTGTATGACTTCTTTATGTATTTTGGATATCAGCCCCTTATCAGATATATGACTTACATACATTTTCTCCCATTCTGTAGGTTGCCTTTGCATTTTGCTGATGGTTTCCTTTGCTGTAGAAAGCTTTTCTATTTGATGTAGTCCCACTTGTTTATTTTGCATCAAAAAATCAGAGCTGAGACCTATGTTAAGGACCTCACCAATTAGGGTTAGGATTAGGGTTATTTTTAAAACAAAAAATATACTCAACATGGATCAAACAGGAACTACAGGGAAGTGCTCCTCATTGCTAAAGGTTGAAAATTCATACAAAAAGGCTCAGCCACGAGGCTGAGGTGGTGAGGCCTATGACAAACTATTTCTCGATATACATACACATACAGAGTCTGAATTCTATCCGGAGGCCCAGATCCCTAGTATGAGTTCCCTTTACCAGAGACATCCCCACAAGCTGAAATGTATTATCTGCAAAAGTGCTAAAAGACAGCCCCTCTAATAAGCTCACCAGTCTACCCAAGGATATGAGATACTAAAGACACAAAATATCTACGGCAGTGCTTCCCAGGAGAGAAACTGTTTGAGGGGGTTCATTCCATTAAAGGTGCTCATAAATACTGTCTGTTTTGATTCTGACATTAAAAAATAATCAGTAAGGAATTATTTAAATAGTTTTCTTCTTTAAAACAGAACAGCTTGAGAGTTGCTGAGTGAGGACTGAAGGCACAACACAACGGTTAGCAGAAACGAGCTGAGTCACATGACTGACTTAAAAGTTGGTTTAGAACCAGTCCAGAGTCTCCCAGCATAGTTTGAACCACTATACAGTTTGAGATTTCTGTCCTTTAATGTATATATATTTAACTTAAATGCACAAAGAACAGTGGTTTAAAAGGAAGATACGTTAAGAAACAATGAAGCAGAAAACAAATCAACGACAAGCTAAAATGCAAAGGGGAGAAGGAACACTTCAGTCTTTTTAACACTTAACCTTGAATACTGGTCTGCCTGCCACTCAAGTGCTGGGCACTGTTCTTGCACAGTACTCACTCATTTAATTCTCTTAAAAACCTTCTGAGGTGCTATTATTATTCCCACATATAGATAAGGAAACTGAGGCTGAGAAGGAAAGGCTAAATAACTTGCTCAAGATCACAGGGCTAATAAGTCAGGAGTCAAATGCAGTGTGACACTAGAGGCAACATTCAATATGATCAGGACCGTGTCTGTAAATTATATTCACATGATCAAAACGATCACACAGCACCTCAAGACAGTGCTATTTTTACAAGGAAGCTTAAAAAAGAAGAGTAGATGATAAATGATTTAGTTTTTAGCTCATGGGAAACAGGCTCATTTACTACTTTAATGTCATTTATCCATTTCAATATTAAAAAATTTAGAACTGAGACTATTTCCCATTTAGTAGAATTTGCTCTGAGCTTTGAGAGGGTATTTTCTCGATTAAAAATACAGTCTATGAAGAAAAATCAACTGCAAGGTCTCACAACTTCAAACTTCAACCGATAATTTTCAAACTACAAAAGGTAATTTTGAAGAAGACTGCAAGCAATTTAATAAAAAATAAGGGAGGGTAGGAGAAAACCTAACAATAAAATAAAACCACAGTGAAAAAAGCCCATTCCTTAGAAAACAGCAGTGACACAGTACTGGGGTGAGCCACAGCGAGGGAAGGGGCTGAATCAGAGGAGCAGTGCCAAAGACGGCCACGGTCTCTTGTTTTTGTAACAGGTTTCCCAGCTGGCTCCAGTGCAGAGAATCCACCTGCCAATGCAGGAGACGCAAGAGACACAGGCTCAACCTCTCAGTCAGGAAGATCCCCCACGGTAGGAAATGGCAACCTGCTCCAGGGTACTCTTGCCTGGGAAATGCCACAGACAAGAAAAGCCTGGGAGGCCACACAGTCCATGGGGCCACAGAGAGTTAGACATGACTGAGCATTACTTTTAGCAATATTCAGATGATCAATAAAGGAATTTTTAAAATCTTTTTTAATATATATATAGATGTTAAAATTCAGAAAGAATTCTATTTTTGAAAATTGCTTTGAAGAGTAACAGCCTATCCCAAAATAAAAACCAATGACTGTATTGCCAATCAATAAGCTAAAATTTTAAAAAATTATGTTTAAATATATCCTAACATCTTACATCCTCTTCACCCTCAAAAGCATCTTGACTTATATGACAAATTATATAGTAACCCTAAATATATTTGAAGCCAATCTTAAACTCTTCAAAAAAAAAGTCATCTTAATATTCTATTTTATTGTTATTTAATCGCTAAGTCATGTTCAACTCTTCGCGACCCCCATAGACTGTAGCCCTCCATGCTCCTCTGTCCATGGGATTTCCTAGGCAAGAATACTGGAGTGGGTTGCCATTTCCTTCTCCAGGGAAACTTTCCAACCCAGGGATCAAACCTGTGTCTCCTGCATTAGCAGGCAGATTCTGTACCAATGAGCCACCAGGGAATCCCCTCCATTTTACCACTTTACCATTTAAAATATCTGCTATCTAATTTGCTGAACAATAAATTTAAGACTAAACTTATGAACGGATACATGTGTAACAGTTTGAGGTTTTTACATGACAATTTACTAGTGTGATTAAATGAGAATTTAACAACTCTCCCATTACCTTAATTGGAAATCATAAAATTATCTATACTGGCAGCAGTTATTCTTTATTAATATTATTAAGAGTGTCTAAGCTTTTTTTATGGCTCTAAATGAGCCACCAGGACTTCCCTGATGGCTTAGATGGTAAAGCATCTGCTTACAATGCGGGAGAGACCTGGGTTCAATCCCTGGGTTGGGAAGATCTCCTGGAGAAGGAAATGGCAACCCATTTCCCATCAAGAATAAGAATCCTACAGAGCTGACTATGGTTCACATCATGAACTCCTAATTGCGAAATTCAGACTTAAATTGAAGAAAGTAGGGAAAACCTCTAAACCAATCAGGTATGACCTAAATCAAATCCCTTATGATTATACAGTGGACGTGACAAATAGATTCAAGGGATTAAATCTGATAGAGTGCCTGAAGAACTATGGACGGAGGTTCCTAACATTGTACAAGAGGCTGTGATCAAAACCACGCCCAAGAAAAAGAAATGCAAAAAGACAAAAGGGTTGTCTGAGGAGGCCTCACAAATAGCTGAAGAAAGAGGAGAAGCTAAAGGCAAAGGAGAAAAGGAAAAATATATCCATTTGAATGCAGAGTTCCAAAGAATAGCAAGGAGAGAAAAGAAAGCCTTCCTCAGTGATCAATGCAAAGAAATAGAGGGAAACAATAGAATGGGAAAGACTAGAGATTTCTTCAAGAAAATTAGATATACCAAGGGAACATTTCATGCAAAGATGGGCACAATTAAGGACAGAAATGATATGGACCTAACAAAAACATAAGCTATTAAGAAGAGGAGGCAAGAATACACGGAAGAACTATACCAAAAAGATCTTCATGACCCAGATAACCACGATGGTGTCATCACTGACCTAGAGCCAGACATCCTGGAATGTGAAGTCAAGTGGGCCTTAGGAAGCATCACTACAAATAAAGCTAGTGGAGGTGGTGGAATTCCATTAACCTATTTCAAATCCTAAAAGATGATGCTGTGAAAGTGCTGCACTCAGTATGCCAGCAAATTTGGAAAACTCAGCAGTGGCCACAGGACTGGAAAAGGTCAGTTTTCATTCCAATCCCAAAGAAAGGCAATGCCAAAGAATGTTCAAACTACCACACAATTGCACTCATCTCACACGCTAGCAAAGTAATGCTCAAAATTCTCCAAGCCAGGCTTCAACAGTACATGAACCGTGAACTTTCAGATGTTCAAGCTGGATTTAGAAAAGTCAGAGGAACCAGAGATTAAAAAAAAAAAAAGAATGAGAATCCAGGATTCTTGCCTGGAAAATCCCACGGACAAAGGAGCCTAGTAGGCTACAGTCCATGGAGCTGCAAAATGTCGGACACGACCGAGCGACTTCACTTTTCAAGCTTTTCTTCTGGCTCTAAATGAAATACAATAATTAATATTTTATATTTAAAATGGAACTCAGATATAAAAATTATGAGTACTAAGAAAAGAATAAAATTGGGGTGGGGGAGAAGATAAAAAATCTCTCGAAGACTATGGAAATAAATCCCTATGAAGAGCAAAACAGGTTATAATTCCTAATCTTTCAAACGTGGGCAAACTAAAAATTGGAGTTTTATATCAACACCTGCCTTTTAATAAGCTCAATTAACCAACTCCTTGATTCTGAAAGTAAGATTCTCTTACACGTATTCTTATAAAAATCATTTTATTACAGGTGCTAATGTGAGAATTATTCCAGAATGAAAGACCAAGATGTAACTTGCGAATGGGAAGGTTAAGAATGGAGGGGGGTAAAAGGCTTTAAAAATGCCAGTAAGACCACCTTAATCTTCCCTCCATTTTTCCCCCTGTAAAATTGCACACACTGTGATATGAATATACTCCCATTCCTATTATCCAAAATGCATGTGGAATAATAATAAAGCCACAGAGCTCTAAAGCACATACAAACAGCCTTTGGCAAGGAAATAGCTATGTGTACAACTAAAGCTGTTATCAATCATACCGCCTCACACCACCTTTTCAGAGCTTTGGGGCCCAGATGAATAGGTACTCCTGACCTAAGACATCATTATTAATCTGAAATGTATCACTAAGCACCTGAGTGAAAAAACGCTATCAATTCTGGAAGACTTTCATAGCCAAACAATCCAGAACTGAGGCCAAAGACACAGCTTGCCAAAAGCACACACAGCTTGGCTTATTACATGTGCTAATTTAAACAACATTTTTTCTTTTCAAAATGCTGCATAAATTAGTGAAAGAAACTATTTTCGGTAAGAACATTTACTTTTTTCTAGTTATAAAGGTACAGAACTTTTAGTCTTCCATTCATATTTCCTCCTAGGAAGTATTTTCAACAATGTGTTTTAACATGGCTATCAATAGGGAAGATGACAATTGAAAGGAATTTTAACAAATCAGAACGCAAAAAATAAAATATTAAGTATGACATTCCAAAGTACAGTCTCTGGACAGAATGTACAAAAGAAGGCATTATATCCACTGTCAAAGTGGAGGCTCAGAAGTGAGACCGCATCAAGGGACTACTAAGATGTGCAGCGTGTCTGCGCAAATCATGCTACAGAGGCATGAATGGATGCTTAATGTCTGTCACAAACACCAACACAAATCATGAGGTAAACACGCCGGCTGAAGTGGGGGTGTGGTCAGCAAGACTGAATGAACAGGTGTAAGAGTAAGGGGAACAGCGCTGTTTACCAGCACTTGGTGGGTGACAGGCCTTGTAATGAGCACATATGCATTATCTCAATCTCTACTATTACCCCATTCAAAATTACTACAGTATATTAAAACTTAGGTCTAAAAGGAAATGACTGATTTTACTAGACCCCACAGCATATTTTCTTTTGCTCATGTAACAGAAAATATGCTATCAAAAGATATGACTGTCAACAACATGCAAGAATGTGAAATATTCCATACACGTATCTTTTTAGGGCTTCCCAGGTAGCACAGTGGTAAAGAATCTACCTGCCCATGCAGGAGAGACATGATCCCTAGGTTGGGAAAATCCCCTGGAAGAGGAAATGTCAACCCACTCCAGTATTCTTGCCTGGGAAATCCCATGGACAGAGGAGCCTGGCAGATTATAGTCCATGGGGTCACAAAGAGTCAGACACGACTGAGCACATAATCACAGATACATTTTTATGCAATTATATTTTAAAAAATTGTAAAAATATAAAGGATGAATAAAACTATATGGATGAGGAAGTATCAGGAAACAGTGTGGCTATGAAACCCACATGCAAGACTCTGCACAGGGCAACTTCAAATAATCTTGTCGAGCGAAAGGAGATGAGCTGACTTTATACACTTTTCAGGCCTAGGAGTCCTGAGGATAGATGAAGATAAGATTTCTCATTTTCATGAGATTACAGTAAAACATTTCTTTAAAAAAATTTTACCAACTACAAACTTGGCAACTGCAAGCTCAAGCTTTAACTATTGTTCTCTTTTGTCTTTAAATTTCACCTTGAACACTTCTCTCATCCCCAGGTCAGAACCCAAAATACTCAGTATTTTCAACTATTATCATAGTTGAAATAGTTCTATGTTGTCTGATTATCACTGGTTATTATTAGACCCAACACTGAAATACTTTAAACATCTGAATTTAAAATGTATAAGGCAGATATAACACAACACACAACCACAGCAACATAAACAAAGAGGTACAAATAAACACTAACTCAATCTTAAAGAACTTGACAGTTAAGAAACCTTCATCCTGTTGAAGACAATCGAAATAAAAACTTACCACTATCTTGGCCAAGATGCCATCATCACTTGCATCTAAGGTAACCACAGCTTTGTCAGTCTCTATTTCACATAAGGCATCTCCAGCACTCACAGCTTCACCTACAAAACAAGACTGGGTTTGTTTTGTTTTTTAAATATGAATATTAGTTATGTGAGTTGGTGGGTGTAAAGTGTTTAAAACATGATAATAAGTATCAAAATACTCAACAGCTATTTCTGGGCTGTGGAACGACAAGTAATTCTCATACTGTGTGTATGTCTGTGTGTTTCTGTTTATGTGTATATGTACACTTTGTCACATTTTCCAAAAGCCCAATAATGACATAAGTTATACCTCTTATAATAAAAAAGTGATTACAGAGATTGTCGAGCAAATATTAAATCACATTTTATGGAGAATAGTAGGGGGTGCATATCCTCCTCTGAACAAATCAATTCCAGACCCCACAGTCCTTTCTTTTGAATATATTTTGACTATTATTTCTTAAGAAAACAGTTTTACAATTAATAGCACCTCTTTAACATCTTAAGCGAATTCAGAAACCCTGCCGGCACAGAGCAAAAATGAATAAAAACATATGAAGCATGATGAGAGAAAATCAAAGACACAGCTAAGGTCAAATAAGGAATGTTTCTGTGGAACAGAAATGGTATGGATATTCAAAAATGCTGAGCAGAACCTGACCTGCTGGCTTCTGGATCAAAAAGCAGGTGGTACAGAGAAAGGGTGATGTATAGTGGTTTTCTTTGGTGCAAAGGGAACTAAAAGCAGGGTACAACTCACACTGATTCTCTCCTTAAGTCGAGGGTTGGATCATGGCTCCACTTATAATAGGAGACTGATAAAACAAGGAACCCAAACCTCTGACTAGAACTATGGCTTTAAATCAGAAGTATGGGTCTAATAAAGTACTAATAAGGGAACGAAAGACGACCTGAAGACCAGGAGCAGAGCCAAGCCACCCTCTGGTTCCATTACTGCGTCTGCCAGAACACCAAATATCAGCAAAATCAAGCAAAATCCCTGGATTGAGGGGTGGGGAAGGGGAGACTCAGGGAAGAGGTGGCAAGACACTGAAACTAAAACAAAAACATTCCCCTCAAAAGTAAATGGCAAAACAAAGTTCTAAAACATGAAGAAATTTAATGCCAAGAAAGAAAACCACAGAAATCAGGAATCAACTCAGAAATTCATTTCAGATGCAATCTGTTTAGTGCAACCCACCAAAGATTTTAAAATAAGTACCTTAAGGATGTTCAGAAACAGAAACAAAGGTAAAAGATTCATCACAAGAACAAGAAATTAAAAAAGAAAACTAACGTACAGAAACAAAACATTATCAGGTTGAAAGGGGAAAAAAGAACTGGAAATTTTAGAAATGAAAAATACAGTGAATGAAATTTTATTAAAAAAACAGTCAATGGGTATGCTCTACAGGTGAGGTAGTAAAAGAACGATTTGGTATGAACTGCCTGGAACTTAACATGAGCAGACAAAAAGTTAAGCAGAAAAGAGCAGTTAAGGACATAAACGGAGGCTGCAACGGCTGTCCAAAGGCGTTCCAAGGAAGAGGTGGGAGAGAACATGGAGAAATGGCGACCGAAGCGACAACTGCTGAGCGTTCCCTGGAACTGAAGCGAGGCGTGTGTCTTCAGAATGGAGGAGCACTGAGTGAGCCTACAGTGTGGTGATCCAGCATGCGCAGACCTGGAGGGGACACAGGGAGTCTTGGAACTTGCTGGAAATACTCTGCATTGTGACTTGGTGTTGGTAACCGGGATACATGTGCATATAAAAATTAACTGAGTTTACACTTTGTGCACGTAATACCTTGATAAAAAGAATTACTGTATACATGTGACTCCACATGGTAGATACACTGTACAGAAGTTGCATACAGTCAACAATAGAAACGCAATTTTAAACTCTATCAGAGGGAAAAAAAACAGATTACCTCAGTGGAATGACAGACTGAGAGCACACTTCTCAGCAGCTGCAATAGAGGTCAGAAGGCAATGGAGTAATATCTTCAAAAAGCTGAGGAAAAATAACTGTCTAGAATTTTATATGCAGCCAAACCACCATTCAAGAATGAAGGAAAAGTATTCTTTAGATACACAAAAGCTAAGAAAATTTACCACTTATTGATGAGCTACTACAAAATGCAGTTTATCAAAAACAAAGGCAGACAGAGGGGACTCATGGCCTATGCAAAACAAGTTAGCACAGGAAATGATACAGTGTTAACTTCTGATCATTTAAAAGGTAATTTCTGAGGGGTTAAAAAGTTTACAACTCAAACACTAAAAAAATAGTAAGATGGATAAGGTTATTTTTGGCTTGATAAAACATACAGAACTTTGATATAGACAGGAGAAAAAAATACTGGATAACTCTACATTCCACTGGCAAAATATAATTAAATATGTATCCTAAAAACTTAATGGTATATGCCAAAAAATATAAAAATGGAAATTCAACCTGCAACATTCATAAAAGCAGGAAATACAGAAAATAACAAAACGTATCATCTAATTAAAGGCAGATGAATGAAAAGAAAAAAATCAAAGAATAAAAACAGAAAACACAAATATGGCAGAAGTTCAAACATACCAGTAACTGCAATTAATATAAGTGGATTAAGACCACCGACTGAAAGTAAGAGATTATCAAAACAAAAAAATAAAATCTGTGTAAATGTTACTTATAAGAAACAGACCTAAAACAAAAACAGAGTAAAAGGAGAAAGAAAAATATAAAACACAGAAACACACCCCCTTGCATACCCACCAAAAATAGCTGGCATAGCAATATGAATAGGCATACTCAATAAAAGAACATGAAGGAAAATCTAAAACGCAGAAATAACAAATATGCTCTAGAAGTTCACTGTACTAAAACTCCTTCACTGAATACCAAGATTTTCACATAGATGGCTATAATATACCTCAGTTAAAATAGCTCAGAACAACCAATACAAACTATTTTAATGAAATAAACTATCTGTTAGATATTTACTGAACACCTAATAGGCACTCTCTGTCTAATCCCAGAGAGATTTTCCTACTTAACCAATATTTATTGAAAATATATTATGGCACTGAGGATTCAACAGTGAGGGGAAAACAAAAAATAGTTAAGATTTCTGACCTCACGAAGCTTCCTTACTATCTTGTGACAAATTAAGTGGAAATTACAGTGGGATTAGGTGAAGTCAGGATGCTATGGCAACATTCAGGAGGGGCATCCAATTCAGTTTTTGGTAGATGAGAGACGGTTTTCTTAAAAAAAAAAAATTAAAAAAAAATCTGTGCCTGAAAAGATGAGGAGGAGGCAATCTAGTAAAGGGGCAAGTGATCCAGGCAGAAGGCACAGCATACCCAAAACCCCCGAGAATAGGGAACTTCAAAGGATCTGGCTAACAGTATCTGAGAGAAGTGAGCAGAGATTAGGCTGGTGAAGTAAGCAGGAATCAAACCCAAAAAGGAATCTTTGTCTGTCACTCAGAGAAAGCTACTGTGCCAGATTATACAATCTCACACTACTTCTTTATCTGACACATTTCAGGGTAGTTGGACAGGCTACACTGCAAACGGAAAGGAATCATATCCTAATACGTTTCTGTTGTAACCATGGAAAAAACAACTGAAAGAGGCAACCTAGCAGTTAAATCCTTCTTTTAGACACCCAGGAAAGAAATTCTGCCCGTAGGAAAACTATAAAATAGTGTTTTATCATTTGTGCTTGCCTGTTTCAAATTCCAAACACCCTTTGAAAATCATTCACAAATTGTATCTCAGCCATAGATCAACCTAAGTCATTTTGTTCCTATTCCTGAATCCCTAAAGTAGTTGTAATTAATCACAAGTTGCACTGTGAAATGTTATGCTTCCTCTATTTACCAAACTATGAACTTCACAACAGGAACAGGACGCCCCTCAGGTGTTTCATACTCTGCATTCCCCAGGACGCCAGGTAGTGCCTCATACATAATGAGTGTGAGATTAAAGCATTTCAGGAAAAAATTGAAGTAATATCACAATCCCTCATTTCCTTATAAGGTATACATCAAACTGTCCTTTAAACAAAGCTGCACTGTTTCTTTCAGTTCTACATTTGACATTTAAAAACTTATGTATCCTGTCTCCTTTTTATTTTAATGTACACCCATTCACAAAGAACAGACATATATATTAGCTATAACAGAGTCCTTAGAAGAAGATAAAATGTAAAGAAACACAGAAGCATCTAATTATGTGGTGAACTTTCCCCAGGAACCACAGCAAGGTTTAAAACATTGTATTATTATGTAAGGCACATTACCTCTAATATCACACAACTAAGGTTCTACATACACATCAATAATCAAAGATAAAGTGAACGCCAAAGAAAAACTTTGAGCCACGAGGATTCCAAATATTCTCCGTTTCCGCCTTGGTCAACAATTTATTGCTATAACTTGGAAAGCCTGCAAGGCACAGGAGTTACAAGGAGCTCTTCCAACACAGACACAGGTTTATTCCAAGCCCTGACACTTACTGGTTGGTAATTTTCACCAAGTTATTTATTAATCTCTCTCTGACTCTAAGGAAGATTTTGAATTTACAGCCATTAGGAAAAAAAAGTCATGAACCTGCCAATGTTAACTCTTCACATACCTTTTCAAAAAGTACTTCAGGACATCTTTAGATTAAGAAGTTAGATATGTTATGAATGAGCATTGAGAACCAAGATTCATTCTAGTGCCCTACCGCGTGCACACTCAATTATTTCAGACAGATCATTCACACGTTTAGTACATAAGGCATTCATTGGTAAGCACCGGGTATAAGTAAACACCACAGTAAGATGTGGCTCAGAGTCTAGAGGAGAAGCCTGCGAGGCTAGCACGGAGCATCCCGGCTGGCGTGAGGCGACAGGCGGCTCCTCTGCGGCCGCGGAGGAGGGCTGCCTGGCTGTAGAAGGAGCCGGCGGCCTCGCCGTGTCCTGCGCGTCCCTGCGCCATCGCCTCGCGGTGCGGGTCAGCAGCCGAGGTGGAGCGGGCCCGGAGCGAGAGTGCGGGCCCCAGGAGGGGCCGGAGCAGAGGCCCGCCCGGGGGCCGCTCCCCAGCACCGAAGCCAGCATCGTCATCAAGCCGAGCCTTGGTCCCGGTGGGCGGCTGAGGACTGGAGTACACGCAGGCGTCCCTTCTCTTTCAGATTCTGGGTGTGTCCAGACCAGACAGTAAACGGTGATCTGTATCAACTAAGCACATTCTATGACTTTCTGCAAAATAATTCTGTTCTGCCGAATGTGACGGATCAAAAGGTGTGTGTGGGGGTAGGGGTGGGAGACAGAGTAAGTCACGTGGACATGAACATTAAAGGAAACACCTCGTCTTAGTGTTAAAATGAACCACGAAGACAACTATGATGAGAGACAAAAATAATTGTTCATCAACACAAATACTTACTACCTGCCCTATGTGAATGACACTGTGCAAGGCCCGATGGTAAATAATAATAAAATAGACAGACCTGCTTCAAGACGTTTCTAGTCTGACGGAGGAAGACGACTAACAAGCAGGCCAAGAAGTCCCATCCAGTCAGTGCCCACCACCCTGGGAGGATAGAGAAGGGGCCCCTAGTCAGGGTTTGCCAACTCTTTCCATCACACATGAAAAGATACCATTTGTATCCCCACGGCCCAGGCAACTCAGCTCCTAGGCCATCTGTAGTCCTACTCTGAGGGCTGAAGGCATGAGTAGTTGTTTGAGAAGGAAACTGCTAGGCAAAGCTAACCTCCCTTACATCCCTCTGGCTCTTACATTGTACTGCAATGCCCATCACACATGTGGCTAGTGGCTATTACACTGGACACTGCAGACACAGAACACTTCCATCACCACAGAAAGCTCTGTTGAATAACATAATCTGTAATTCCATTCACCAACTCTAGAATTCTGACATAATAGAAATATTAACAATAAATGTGAAATGCTATTCATAATGATGAAATGTGATTCAGCAGCAAAAGGAATGAATTGCTGATACATGCTACAACATGGATGAACTGCAAATTCATGCTAAACCGAAGAAGCCAGTCACAAAAGGCTTCATAAAACATGATTCTATTTACATTAAATGCAAATTTTTAGACACAAAGAGAAGGCAAATTTTTAGAGACAAAAGCAGATCAAGAAAGTGATAAGAGAAAGAAGTGACTGCAATCAAGCATTAGGGAATTTTGGGGGGTGAGAGAAATGCTCTAAAACTGGATTTCGATGATGGTTTCAGAACTCTATATATTCACTAAAAATCACTGAATTGTGCATTTAAAATAGGTGAAGACTACAGTGTGCATATTATACCTCAAAAGCTGTTAAAATAGTAGTATACTGAAACAACACAAGTTATTTGTGAAACACACATTTAAAAAATTTTTCATTTTAGCATCCAAACATGTATACAAAACCCCAGATAAAAACAGAAACCAAAGCCATCTACAATAAAAGCCAGAGACCCATTGAACTTTCCAGTAGCACCTGGTAATAACAATTCAGTGATCAACTCATCCAAGACAGTTTTATTTCTGAATTCTATACACTATAATAGTTAGGTACAGTCTAAGGTTTGCTCAAAAATTGTTTGAAATATTCAAGATTCCCAGTCACATGACAGAAGGAAAGCCCACATAAAATGACGGTTTCTGACAAGTAAGAAACACCAAGAGTGGCGGCAGTAACGTGGCTGATGAAGCAAGTTCTACATGGGTTCCAGACGTGGCCAAGGAGCTCACAAAATCGTCAGTATCTCAGCCTAGCTTTGCTCCAGTGTTTCAGGATATGCTCTTAAATATCTCAAGAAAGAAAACAATGTTTTTCATACCCTTAAATATGCTCTCACAATAGGAGGGAACAATAATAGTTTCTTCCTTTTTGTTGTTTTAACAGATTTGACCTTCCAGTTCAGTTCCGTTCAGTTGCTCAGTCATGTCCAACTCTTTGCGACCCCATGATTTGACCTTTAAATTGATGAAAAAATAATCTATATACACTTTAAATAAAAATATCTGATGCACACATCCCCCATCAAATAACAAGCTTGTAATAAAAATGTGGAATTGCAGTATAATTCACCTTTCAGCAGATTTTGAAATTGTACGTTACCTAGCATTTTTGAACTGTTTTCTCTAACTTAATGATGCATATTCTTTACTTAATCCTCAGACTGAAGTTAAGTATTGTAATATTCATTATGAAACTACTTTTCTAACACTCATTAGATCAATAAAGATGGGAACAATTTACATGCGGTATTATTACATGTTTCCGTGTGATGACAGTGGTTATCAGGAGGCTGTGACCACTTGGCTGTACAAGAGCGAATGGAAGTCCCTCACCCACTCCCTGTCCATGGAATGTGCACTCTGCTTGCCTTCCCAGCCCTAGAAGCTGCTCATGGACATAGCCATGAGATACAATTCTGGTAGTGAGATCACCTGGACAGTGTATGTGAGTGAGCCCAGTCAAGGCCTCTGTATACTTTTAAGATTCTTGCTGGTGGTGTGGGGTTCAACCCGGCCCGTGGCCTCTCATGAAAGTCCCCTTGTTTATTAAACTTGTCACGTTATCAAACTGGAGCCTCTTTCTTCCATTTCTCCCGACCTTCCATGTATGAGGCAGATTTCAGATGTCACTCAGGAAACTCCTGAGGAGGTTATGAAACACTATGACTTCAAAAAAGAGAAGGAAACTGAGTTATCACAGAATTCTGAAGTCAAGGATTTATCTTAGATATCATCTGGTTCAACTCACTCCCAGATATTTCATGGCAGAGTGGGAACCCCAAAGAACAAATCCAGGCAAATGTTAGTTTTTAAGACCCAACTGCCATCCACCAAAGGTTATCAGATCATTCAGTTCAGTTCAGTTCAGTTCAGTCGCTCAGTCGTGTCCGACTCTCCGCGACCCCATGAATCACAGCACGCCAGGCCTCCCTGTCCATCACCAACTCCCGGAGTACACTCAAACTCACGTCCACAGAGTCGGTGATGTCATCCAGCCATCTCATTCTCCATTGTCCCCTTCTCCTCCCGCCCCCAACCTTTCCCAGCATCAGAGTCTTTTCCAGTGAGTCAACTCGTCGCATGAGGTGGCCAAAGTATTGCATTAGCCTTAGCTTAAAAATAAATTAGATTCAAAATTAGATACATTATTCTTTTTCATGAAAAAAATTTCAATCCTCTTAAATGTCTGAAAGTTTAAACTCAGTGTTTGAAATAACAGTAACCATACAATAAAGATCTCAAGATAAAAAGTTTTTTCAAATGTAGCTAGTGAGATAAAAAGTATATAAAAATTTTTCTTACAGAATATAAATGTTTTTAACACATAATGATAGAACCAAGTTGTGTTATCAAGCACTAAATACACTAAGCCATATATAATCCTACCCATGTGTACAATAAAGAACTAAATTATGTTCACACACACCAAAAAAAATTCACAAAGGTGATGAACTTAAAAAAGAAGCCAGTGAATTGTGGAGAACCAAGGATTTAAACATCTCTATTACTTATGTGTACTGGTAAACATTTCTCCTCAGTTGGTAGAACACAGAATTTTAAAAGCAACCACCAAGGAAACAGCCTCCAAGGGCTTCAAGTAAATCCTGGCTTGTCCTATATGAAAATAGCACATGTAATCAAAATTAAAAAAGAACAGAATGATGAAACCATTGTCTCCTGGCTCTTCATCATATTCACCATATTCTAATGGCTGTGAATAACTTATGAGACTGCCAGTGAGCTGAAAGACCAAGAGATAAATGTGGTCCAAAGAACCCTCTTATCTATTAATACTTGCCCCTCAGGTCTCAAAGTGTGAAGAAATTTAATCTTTTCATAATAATCTTAAAAGGCTGGTCTGTGTCTGAATCATTATTTAATGACACCAACAGTCTGTCATGCTGAATGTGGAAATAGCCAAAGGCCTGTAATTCATCAGGAAAAAAGAAACTTAAAAATAGATTCCAACTGACTGCATTATTAATAAAGGTGGAACTTTCTTAGATACTGATAATTATTTTAAAAGGTGGCAGCAACCCTGCAGAGCCAATGGCTCAAAATGCTTCCTAATGAAGCACTGGTCCTTTCATTTATATGACATTTGTCTTTCTCAAATTCTAGAAAAGTCTCTGTCAGTTTTGGTTTTGTTTTTTTTTTTTTGGTATTACCTCTTCCTCATTCTCTTTTTGTCCTTGTGGAATTCTTCCTATTGGGTTAGTAGAGGATTCTCATTCTATTCTTCACGTCTCAGCTTCTCTTTTATATTTTCTACTGTTTTATCTCACTGCTGCATGCAGAATAATTTTCTCAGGTTGGACTTCATGAAACCTTTGGTCAGTCTACATTTTAACCCAAATCTGAGTTTTACAATTTCTAATTTTGGAGACAATATTTTCCATTCCTAGAAGTTCTACTTGTCCTTTTCAAATATGTCTGGATTGTGTTTGTCTTTTTTCATAGTTTCAATTCCTTCTCTTACAAGTTTTATCATTTCAAACATATGTTTTGATATATGCAGTAATTCCAATTAACTGAAGTTCTTGGAGGTCTAATTCTGCTGCTTGTTATGTCTAATAACTTTTGCTCCTAAAAGACAGCTTCCATGTCAATTACTAAATCTGGAATTGTGAATTTGTGGCTAAAGTGGGACTTTATCTGGGAATCTTGTGTGAACTGGCTTAGAGACTATGTTTTCCATAATAATGGCATCTGCCAAGTAACCCAGGAAGATTATCAGCCCAGGACTGCTTCACCTCTACTTGTGCGTTCCCAGAAAATGCAAATACTACAAATCTGAACCCCCAAAGCCTCATGAGAAGAGGCCTATGAGAGAACATTTTCAACAGAGTAGGCATTTTAATTCCAAGTCAAACAAGTATATTTGTCTGTTATCATATGGCTTTAGAGGGCTTCCCAGGTGGCTTGATGGTAAGAAATTTGCCTGCAATGCAGGAGACCTGGGTTCTGTTGCTGGGTTGGGAAGATACCCTGGAGAAGGAACTGGCAATCCACTCCAGTAGGCTTGCACGGGAAATCTCATGGACAGTGGAGTCTAGCAGGCTACCGTCCATGGGGTCGCAAAAGAGCCTCCTTGTATCATACCTCCCGTCTCCTATACTGGCCCAGTCCACAGATCCAAACTCCTGCGGCAAGGCCCATTCTATCATTTGTCTGATTGCCTTTCTAGCACCCCAGTCCTGCCTCTTACCCACAAGAATTGGGTACTTGTCTCTCATACTGCCAAACTTGTACCCCCACTTGTAGCCTTCTTCCCAACCCCAATGCCTGTCGTCACTGCTATGAATGGCTCATTCCCTAGAATCACAGCACAGCCCTGTCATACTCTGAACTCCTACCCACTGCCTAAACTCTCTCTATACCACTTCATAAGCACTAGGCTGGACCATTCAATACCAGCATTTGTCTGGATGACACCTGTGCCCACTGAATCACAGAGAGACCCCGGAAGTCCTTCAGGGTGACTCTCTGAGGTCAGTCCTCCAACCATGTTCTCCATTCTCATCCTCCTCTCTTTACTTGTTTAAAGCTCGGTTTATCATTTATCATTCCGAAGCATAATAATGGCTATGGGGAACTCATGGTCAATATCTCTATACACCTGTTCAACAAACTCTAATGGAAATTCAACTCTCCAGAAGTTTGATATGTTGCAGAAGGAGTGAAGAAGCACAGGGAGATGGCTAGAAGAAGCCATCCCACAGTCAATACCCGGTACATGGCAATGACAGTTCAGTTCAGTCGCTCAGTCGTGTCCGACTCTCCGCGACCCCATGAATCACAGCACACCAGGCCTCCCTGTCCATCACCAACCCCCGGAGTACACTCAAATTCATGTCCACAGAGTCGGTGATGCCATCCAGCCACCTCATTCTCCGTCGTCCCCTTCTCCTCCCGCCCCCAACCTTTCCCAGCATCACAGTCTTTTCCAGTGAGTCAACTCGTCGCATGAGGTGGCCAAAGTATTGCAGTTTCAGCTTTAGCATCAGTCCCTCCAATGAACATCAGAAAGGAAAAAGAAAAAGAAACCACCTGCCAGAAAAAGAAAGAGTCTCCTTCTCCAACTTCCTCCACAGTAATTTTTCCTCTGTTCCTTTGTGCCATGAGCACTGTAGCATCCTTATCTCTTTGGCCTCCATATACTTAGTCTTACTTTTTAAAGCACCATACTAAGTATTTAAAACCTGGCAAAATACTTATTTACAATAATTATTGTAATACTTTATTTGTATAAAAATAACCTATGTGATCATCAACAGATGAATGGATAAAGATGTGAGACATATACATAAATACATCATTTAATGCAATACTATTCAGTCATAAAAAAGATGAAATTTTGCTATTTGCAACAGCATGGATGGACCTTGAGGGTATTATGCTAAATGAAATAATTGAAAGAAAGATAAACATGATTTCACTCATACAAAGAATATAACAAACAAAACAAATAGATCAACAAATCAAAACAAACACACAGCCACAGACAACAGAATAGTGGTCACCTAGTAATCAGGGGAAGTGGGGGAAGGAGGAGAGGATAAAATGGGTAGAGGATCAACCACTTGGTGACAGATGGAAACTTAAGTTTTTGGTGGTAAGCACACTGCAGCATATAGAGAAGAAATATGAGTCTGTACACATGAAATACACAATGTTACAAACCAAAGTTACTGCAGTAAATCTGGTAAAATGGTTGCTATAAGTAAGAGATTAATAGAGCTTAGGTACTATTATAACAAATATTCTCTTACTAACAAGATTCAAAATTCACACTGAGTTTATAAAAAGCTGAGCAAAGAGTAGTTTCTCACTCCAAGTTATATCCCAAAGGCTACAGACTGTACAACTTTAGAAAAGATTAGCACAAAAATCTCAGAAGTGATGAAGAGAGTTAATAAACCAACTTAGAAACTTTTACAACTGTCCACTGACTCATGAACAACTTTGCTCATCCTCCCACCAGAGGTTTTTTGAAGTTAATGCCAGACATACTGTCATTTCATACATAAGTATTTCAACTCATATCTCTTAGAGATAAAATTTTTTAAATGATTATCACAGTATCATTAAACCTCTTAAATGATTAATGCCTTAATCTCATTAAACATGTAATTTTCAAATGTCCCCAAATGTTTTAGTTACTTGAATCATAAACAAAATAAGGTCTCTACATTGGAACTGGATTATGCTGGTATACTCCTCATGGTGTCACTGAATACATCCTCTATTATCTCCTGAAAACTGGTGTCAGAACTATAAGCTTGATCACATTTGGCTCAAGTTTCTGGCAAGACAATCTTGTACCTGGTGGGGTGTACGAGCTGGATTTCTCTCTTTTTGTGGTAACAGTGCACCATTGATGATCACTGGCAATCTCCCTTAATTCATCAGAGTCTGCAACATTGTGACACAGTGACATTCTATCATTCCTCCATCATTTAAGAATTGGGAAATGTGCCACTAATTAGAAATTTCTTTGCACCAACTACATGGTTACTCTGAGCTACAATTTGCAGAAGAAAGGCAAGGATAATACGTGAGTCTTTCCACTTATTGTCGGTTTTCAAAATGAGTTTACTTTACTGGCATTCCCTAAAGGAGACCAACTCCTAGTGTTTTTCTTTAGTATTATTGAAAGCTTTGAATTCAAATATATTTAATGTGTTTCGAAATACACCATAGATACTATTCTTACTGATCCTCAAATCGACCCATTTTTGAGTCCTGAGTCCATTAAGATGCCCTCAGGAGTTTTGGGGGAACTTAGCTTGAAAGGTTTCCCCAGTGGCTCAGACAGTAAAGAGTCTGTCTGCAGTGTAGGAGAACCAGGTTCAATCCCTGGGTTGGGAAGATCCCCTAAAGAAGGAAACGGCAACCCACTGCAGTATTCTTCCCTGGAAAATCCCATGGACAGAGGAGCCTGGTAGGTTACAGTCCATGGGGTCGCAAAGAGTCACAGACGACTGAGTGACTTCACTTTCAGGAGTTTTTGATAACTGCTTTACTTTCTAAATTGACAATATGTTCAAGCAGGAGACCCCAGTTCAATTCCTGTGTGGGGAAGATTCACTGGAGAAGGGATAGGCTACCCACTCCAGCATTCCTGGGCTTCCCTGGTGGCTCAGCTGGTAAAGAATCCACCTGCAATGTGGGAGACTTGGGTTTGATTCCTGGGTTGGGAAGATCCCCTGGAGAAGAGAACCAGTATTCTGGCCTGGAGAATTCCATGCACTGTACAGTCCCTGGGGTCGCAAGAGTCAGACATGACTGAGTGAGTTTCACTTTCATGTTCCATCTTGTACACTGCCTGCCACAGACCTGGAAGCAGCGATTTTCCAAGAAGCTCTGGTTAACTTTAGCAGGAAATGGCATTTAGAGACTATAGTCTCATTGTTAGGGGTGCTCACTGCTAGCAGGTTTGTCATTTTTCCAGGCCCTGCCACGGAAAAGAGCTAGAAAATTAATCATCACAGGATCTTTCCTTAACCCTAGCTATCTTTCATATGTCTTCCTTTAAAACACACCCAAAGGCTGGGTTCCCAATAATATCAGCTTAATCACTCATCTGCTTTATCCCATAAAACACATTTTAAAAAACCTTAGAGTAACAAAGACAACCAACATAACCACTATAATACAATTACTCTAAACAGTTTATATTTTTAGAGCTGTCATTGTCTTTCAGTTACAATTTAGTAGGTATATATAGTCAAGTTTACTGACACTTGAAATAGCCCCTCTCTGCACGGTTATTGTATCAGTTAGTCAGTATATGATTAGGCCCTTCTGCTTCATCTGATTTCCACGGTTTAGAGTCTTTTAAAATTAAATTGTGTTAAAATTATGCAAAATATGTGTATGTTCTAAAGTTAAGGAGACAAACAAGATACATTCAGAGAAATCCAGCTTCTACGTTCTCTCTCCACTCACCACACTGTTTCCTCAACTGCAGTACAGATAACCACTTTTTTTTTTGTTAATTTTTTTTGTTTTAAAATTTTCAAATATTAGTACTCCTATCTCCTTTTTTAGTGAATGATACATACTATATTTACCAGTTTCCACCTTGCTTTTCTGCCCTGAAGATCACGCTACAGTAGTATACAGAGATGCTCTTCATTCCTTTTACAGCTGTGGATACAGTGTATGTTACTCATCAAACCCTGTGTTGACCACAGCTGGACCGTTTCTACCTTTTGCTATTATAAACACTGCTGTAACAAACAGCTTCACATGCGTGTCTTTTATTTTTGCCTTGAGATAGGACCCCTAGAAATAGAACTGCCTGGCCAAAGGGTAAATATAAATGTAACTTTTCTAGGTATTGACAAATTTTCTTCCCTAGCATCATTGACTTAATGGACATGAGTTTGAGCAAACTCCAGGAGAGAGAGAACAGGGAAGCCTGGCGTGCTGCAGTCCATGGGGGTAGCAGAGTCAGACAGGACTGAGCAACTGAACAAGGGCTTATGCCATTTTGCATTTCCTTCAGCAGTGTTTGAGAGTGCCTGCTTCCTCCCATTCCCTGTAGTCTCATGAACAGGATAACTTATCAAAATTTTAAATTTTTGTTAAAGTGATTGGTAAGAAATAATAAATCAGTGTAGTATTAGTTTGTGTTATTATTAGTACAAAATATTAAGTAGCTTTTCACATGTTTAAAGGCAATTTGTAGTTCTTTTTCTGCAAATCATCTACTCCGATATCTTGCCCATTTCCTTGCTGAGCTGATAGTTTTCTTATTCTGTACTTTTTAGAAATACTAACCCTCTGTGGTTAAAAACTGCAACACCCTTCTCCAACTTGTCACTTTTTTACTCTATTTATTATGTTTTCAGCTATACTAAAGTTATTATTTTTACTATCAAATTATCTGTAGCTCCTTTATTGCATCTGGAGTTTGAGTTGTAGTTGGGGTAATTATCTACTTCCAGAGGAATTCACCAGCTTTTTTCCCCTAGTACTTGTCCGGTTTCATTTTTGTACATTAAGTGACTGAGTTATTTGCAATTTATCACTGGCACGGCATAAGGACTAAATCTGCATTCGTCCCCCTTCACCATTTACACACTGAATAACAGTGTGTGTCTGTGTCCACTTCCTCCTTTTCTGTTCAGTTTCTAGTAGTATGTCTTTCTGTGCACCGATACCACAGTTCTAATTACACAGGCTTAATAACATGTTTCAAAATCTAGTAGGTCTACAACTCTCCTCTGCTGCTCTTCTACAAGTTTTTTTCAGTATTTTTACTTATGTGTTCTTTCCAATGAAGTTTATAATCAGATTGCCTAGCTACAGGAAAACACACATACACAGAGTCATTATACAGTCACAAACTAACTTTAGGGAATTGACAGTTTTATGATGCTGAAACTAAACAAGTGTTCAGAACTAAAACTTGCAAAAAAGCCTTAAAACAGCTGATCATTCTCTGCTTGTGAAAAGATGCAGGCTAACCCCATAAAACCTTTGCTACGTTACCACAAGAAATTTTTATTTAAACAATAAAGGTTAACAAGCATAAGAACCAATCATTTCATGTATATCATGCATTGTGTAAACCAGCAGATGAGAAAAAAACAAAAATGATCAAATAACACAGGTATTAGTAATGCACGACTCACCCTCCTTTTTCAGCCATTTCACAACGTTCCCTTCTTCCATCGTAGGAGACAGTGATGGCATTAGTATCTTAATAGGATCAGCTGAAATTCAAAAAAGGAAAGATCAAACTCAAAAAGTAATACACCTCATGAGGCATCAACAAAAAGTTCAAGTAAATTAATATGAAATTCAATCTGAGGAAAAAAATATTCCAGTCTGAAAGACACCCAACTTGTCAAACTAAGTGTTCAGTAATCTTTTCCAGAATATTTTAATTCCTTTTTCATCGTTCCCCCAAGTCCTCTATGCATATTTTCAAGCCAGGTGCTTACAAGATTTAAAAAAAAAAAGTTGACTTATGTTTCATCTTTTTCTCCTTCCCCTTTTGTCACTACAAAAAGACACTTACAAGTAAAACAACCAAAGGAAAAGACAAATAAAAAGAAAATAAACTGGTTTCTGATAACCTACAGCACAATAATTAAGATGAGATTTACAAGAGAATAATCAAGATTAAACTTTAAGAAACTGGTTGTGTTTTTACTTTCATGGAAACGGTAACCCACTCCAGTATTCTTGCCTGGAGAATCCCATGGACGGAGAGGCCTGGTAGGCTACAGTCCACGGGGTCGTATAGAGTCGGACACAACTGAGCAACGGAACGGAATATACTATTCAAGAATCAAGGGTTCTTGCTGCTAAGTGTGAAAAGAAGAGGTTTGCCTTGTTGTGGGTGATGTGGCAAGAGAACTTATGTAATTAAATTAATCTGAGATTGTGTTCTATACCAGAATTCGATTAAGGATCCAAAAAGACAGACTCAAGCCAGGGTGACCTCTCCATAAAGCAGAGCTACTTTTCCGTCAGGTATCAAAAAAGAAGATACTTCATATATTTGCCAGATGTGCTTCCCAAGAGTTCCACCTTCCAGGACCAGAGCACACAGTTGTTACATTACAATATACAGAAAGTTTATACTAATAAATAGTTACCCACTCCAGTGGTTATTTAGCAGCAGCTGCAGTAACAAACTACATTCCCTGAAATCCTCCACAAAACTTATTCTCTTCCTATTCAACTCTCTGACATAAAAAAGCAAAACATATCACATCTAGCATATTTCAAATGTGGAAAAGAGTAGAACAGGACTTTTCTCCCCACTGATGTTCTGGGGTTGGAAATAAGGAAATTTAATACTAATGTTAAATGAAGTTAAACATTTTCTTTGGGAAACAAATAATTTTCATGTAATTTCAAATGGGGAGTTCCTATGGCTTCATCGTAAAGGAGTTTCATCTCTGAAATATTTGGAAGGAAGCTTCTGTCCTCCCTCCACTTTTCACTCACTCCCCTCTAAAGGACTGGGAAAAGGACCTGAACAAAGACACCTTGCTTCAGTCTTTTACTCATTTTAAGACCTGCCTGCCTACAGTGAGTCTGCATTTTCCCTTCAGTTCTTCTATGTACTAGGCATAAATGGACCTACCTTCACAGCAAAGAGCAAGTCCAACTCTCTCTGTTCCTGCCAGCAGGCCCAGTGGGTGCTGGGAAGTTACTCAGGATGTGTAGTTTATAGACACACTCTCTCTGAAACAAAAGCCCAGAGTCTACACAGGGGCTGTACTGAGGAGTCCAACTGTAGAAGGTCACAGACTTAAGTCACATTTTCCAATTGAACAAAATCATCAGCGTTAAAACTGTTACTCTGATCTCTATCCATTTGACTTTTTGCCTCTTTCTCAACTGGTACTAAACTATAAGGATACAAATGTAGAATCATCACTCTTAATAATATCCCAACAACGACAGAGCCCAAACCAAATTCTAAGTCAACACACCCATTTCATCAGTGAGAAAAACATAGCCCCTGATCTCCTACACTCTATTACCACTCATCAATAATTGATGATCCTTACCAATATGGACCATCAATTAATTAATCATCAGTTATTTATAATGCCTATTCACTCAGAAATTCAAATGAGAGTATTCTTCATGTGTCCAATCAAATAGCCTAACAATCCCTCTCTATTAAAAGTTCAAGCCTGACATTATGAGATGGGATACTTCACAACCATCTACATAGCAAATTTATACATCAAATAGAGTTTCAATACAAGGAGGCAAACTAAATGAACTGCAATGATTCTATGTCCAGATTCTGATGTATGACAAACACGAACTCAATTTTCTCATAGCAAAGTCTCTCTTCAATATTTTTACACCTTGGTTCTAGGTGCCATGATACAATATTTATTTTATGATTCTCTCCTATTATAATCTCTCACCTATGAGACGATCACATTTTCCATTATTTCTGACAATAAATACTTTATTATGAAAATTTCACATTATTTTATGAATTCCCACATCAAGAACCACAAAATTTTTCATATTTTAAAAATAAAAACATCATTCTTCATACAGTCACCCTTCATGGTGAATTGGAATTGCTTCTCTGAATAATGACAATAAAAACATAAAAATTCTGTAATAGATCATTATCCTTCTCTGAAATGAAGGTGACAAAAAAACAAAGACATTCTGGACATTTCCATTATTCAGTACCATCTCCTGATTGATTATACTGACTTATGGAGAGTAAAATGTGCAATGTGTTTTCTGATTAATCTGACCAATCTATCCTCAGACTCTCATGCTAGAAAATCATTTTAAAAAGGAAGTATTAATTTATTAATGAAAATGAATATTTCATTCTAGTGTATCCTCGTTCTCCCTGAATATTATACACATCTTTTCCAAATATATTTTTTTCAATGGGAAGGTAATTATATAATCATAATACCAGTTTTGAATGAAGGGCTTCACATAACTAATATCTGATGGCTGCTGTCAATTCTTTTGAAGATAGTATGGGCTTTTCTAGACTCCTTGAATTTTAACCTATACATAACATTGCTTAACATATCATTAGAAGTTATATATCACTTCCCCTTTCATTTCAACAAGCAGTACATTCTACCTTTCTCCTAGCAAACTGAGGAGGCCTTAAAATGGGCACCAACTACAGTTCCTATTCATAACTGGGCACAACTATAGTAATAATAAAGGAAATGTGGTTTTTTATTCCCCTGGTCATACAGGTTATTTCAATCAGTACTCAAAAAATACCCCATATTTTGTTAAGACTTTAACCCTCTTGTAGTTATTTTAGTGTTGTTTCTTTTTATCAAGCTAAAAAGTATTTCTATTGGCTGATAAGTCTGCCCTTCTGAAGCAATTAAAGACAATATTTAAAATATTTTAAGGTAACTAGAGTAATGTACATTTCCAGTTTATATTTAAATATATTGATTTTAGAGTCTCATCAATCCATCACAACTGTTTTAATCTCTTTTACTGCCTCAAGAAAATGGCACTGTCAGTTTTTAGTATATATTTTATATTTTTAGAACACATTTTTCCTTAGTATATTGCTGCTTTACCTTCTTCATCAGGCATTTGATCACATGAGCAATCGATCACTCACTGAATCTACAGCAGTTTTTCTGAACAATTCCTAATTTCTTCAAATCTGATCTTTCAATCTTTCTAAAGCATAATTCAGTTTTCAACTTCAAATATAGTGCATTAATCTAATTTCTTATTCTCTAAAGCATGTCTTTCATTTTAAAACACTCACAGATCATTAAAACCGATAAAAAAAAAAGTTTTAAATTGAAGACCTACACATCAGTTCTAAAAGGTCTCTAGATTTTTTAAAAGATTAATATAAGCAAACTCTTAAAATACAAAGGCAGAACAAATAGCTTGGTGGCTAACATGAAGCAGATCTAAGCTCCATTACTCTAACAATTAAGGAAATTCCGCAATTTACATATGGTACTACTTGAGAGTCATGCTCTGTTCCATTAATACGACTATAATCCAAACACAAAAATCATGAAGTGAAGATAGACAAATCGAAGAAATAAATTACCCAGTACTTTATTAGCAGAGCTCTATGTTCTTTACATTAATTTGCTTATTTCTTAATAGAGAGAAAGCTTTTCATTTAATCACTTCTCTTTCTAACGCAAGAACTCATTAAATAAAATTGACCTTTAAAATTTCTGCTTAAATAAAGCAATTCTGCCACCTGCAGGGTGGATGAAAAAAGGCCATATGAAGTACAAGTAATTTCAAAATCAGTACCAGGGCACAAAGTAATATTAACATTGCATTTTTGAATAAAGAGAGGTAAAGATGTCACATGGGTCTTTGTTCAAATACTTATTTTGATATAAGAATAGATTGAAAATGTCAATGAGCAACAACAGAAAACATATGCAGAATAAACTATATGTGCATAATAGTTTGTCTGAATATAGTATTTAAAGCAACAAATACAGTGAAAGAGGTCCCTCAAACAGTAAACATGGCATATGTAAAGGACAGGGAAGCAGCGCTGCAGGCCATGGGATTGCAGAGTCAGACACAACTTAGCGACTGCACACACACACGCACACACGCACACACACACACGGCATAATCCAATTTCTACCTATTTAGCTTGTATGTACACAAAGACGGAAAGGATTCACTCCAAAATGACAATAGTACCTGTCTCTAGTTGATGGCTTCATTATATATGCTTTTTGTTTCTTTGTTTCTTGTTACTTTTAGACATAAACTCACAAGAACAGGGAGAAAAGAAAGAACAACAGAACAACTTCTGGAAGCAGAAAAGTGAATAATGTAGATAGTAAGACAAATGATTAACTAAGAAAGTCTAAGAAAGCTGAATACTAAACCAGAAGTGGAAAAAACTGAGATAATCAACCTGGTTTATATAAGAATTTCCCAAAGGTCCAAGAACTGGCAGTACTGAGGACCTTTGGAAATACTGGCCCTTTGAAGACTTGGGTGAGTGCTATTTAAGTGCTGAGTAACACCACCGTTATGACCAACCTTGATAGTATATTAAAAAGCAGAGACATTACTTTGCCAACCAAGGTCCGTCTAGTCAAGGCAATGGTTTTTCCCGTGGTCATGTATGGTTGTGAGAGTTGGACTGTGAAGAAGGCTGATCGCTGAAGAATCGATGCTTTTGAACTGTGGTGTTGGAGAAGACTCTTGAGAGTCCCTTATACTGCAAGGAGATCCAACCAGTCCATTCTAAAGGAGATCAATCCTGGATGTTCATTGGAGGGACTGATGCTAAAGCTGAAACTGCAATACTTTGGCCACCTCATGCGACGAGTTGACTCACTGGAAAAGACTCTGATGCTGGGAAAGGTTGGGGGCGGGAGGAGAAGGGGACGACGGAGAATGAGATGGCTGGATGGCATCACCGACTCTGTGGACATGAGTTTGAGTGTACTCCGGGAGTTGGTGATGGACAGGGAGGCCTGGCGTGCTGTGATTCATGGGGTCGCGGAGAGTCGGACACGACTGAGCGACTGAACTGAACTGAACTGAACTGAACACCACCATCCTTCAACAGAAGACTGGAGGTTGTTTCCTCTGTAGAGGTAAAAGAGAAGACCTTTGGGAGACAGGCTGAACCTACACACCTAGAGAAATACAGAAACTACAAAAGTACATTAACTGAGAAATCAGCTGATGTGACTGACAATACCAGAAACTGTGCTAAGTAGGTATTAGATGGTGTGGGACAAATAGGCAAGTTAAAGAGGAAAACTAAAGAAAAGAGTTTAAAGGGAAAGATTTAGAAAAAAAAGCAGAAAAGTTCAGTTCAGTTCAGTAGCTCAGTAGTGTCCAATTCTTTGCGACCCCATGGAATGCAGCACGCCAGGCCTCCCTGTCCATCACCAACTTCCAGAGCTCACGCAAACTCATGTCCATCGTGTTGGTGATGCCATCTAACCATCTCTTCCTCTATCGTCCCCTTCTCTTCCTGCCTTCAATCTTTCCCAGCATCAAGGTCTTTTCAAATGAGTCAGGTCTTCGCATCACGTGGCCAAAGTATTGGGAGTTTCAGCTTCAGCATCAGTCCTTCCAATGAATATTCAGGACTGATTTCCTTTAGGATTGACTGGTTGGATCTCCTTGCAATCCAAGGGACTCTCCAGAGTCTTCTCCAACACCACAGTTCAAAAGCATCAATTCTTCGGTGCTCAGCTTTTTTATAGTCCAGCTCTCACATCCACACGACTACTGGAAAAACCACAGCTTTGACTAGACAGATCACTGTTGGCAAAGTAATGTCTCTGCTTTTTAATATGCTGTCAAGGTTGGTCATAGCTTTTCTTCCAAGGAACAAACATCTTTTAATTTCATGGCTGCAGTCACCATCTGCAGTGATTTTGGAGCCCAAGAAAATAAAGTCTCTGTTTCCATTGTTTCCCCATCTATTTGCCATGAAGTAATGGGGGTGGATGCCATGATCTTCGTTTTTTGAATGTTGAGTTTTAAGCCTACTTTTTCACTCTCCTCTTTCACTTTTATCAAGAGGTTCTTTAGATACTCTTCACTTTCTGCCATAAGGGTGGTGTCATCTACATATCTTGAGGTTACTGATATTTCTCCCAGCAATCTTGATTCCAGCTTGTGCTTTATCCAGCCCAGCATTTTGCATGATGTACTCTGCCTGTAAGTTAAATAAACAGAGTGACAATATACAACCTTGATGTACTCCTTTCCTGATTTGGAACCAGTCTGTTCTTCCATGTCCAGTTCTAGCTGTTGTTTCTGGACCTACATACAGATTTCTCAGGAGGCAGGTAAGGTGGTCTAGTATTCCCATCTCTTTAAGAATTTTCCAGTTTGCTGTGATCCACTCAGCCAAAGGCTTTGGCATAGTCAATAAAGCAGATGTTTTTCTGGAACTTGCTTTTTTGATGACCCAACGGATGTTGGCAATTTGATCTCTGGTTCCTCTGCCTTTTCTAAATCCAGCTTGAACATCTGGAATTTCATGGTTCAAGTACTGTTGTAGCCTGGTTTGGAGAATTTTGAGCATTACTTTGCTAGCATTGAAACAGCTCAATAGCTATTGAATAGCACTGCAATAACTCTGACCAGGAATGCAAGAAGCTGATGTTGAACAGTTCTATGAAGACCTACAAGACCTACCAGAACTAACACCCAAAAAAGATGTCCTTTTCATTATAGGAGAATCGAATGCAAAAGTAGGAAGTCAAGAGATACCTGGAGTAACAGGCAAGTTTGGCCTTGGAGTACAAAATGAAGCAGGGCAAAAGCTAACAGAGTTTTGCCAAGAGAACACCCTGGTCATAGCAAACACATTCCAACAAAACAAGAGAAGACTCTATACATGGACATTACCAGATGGTCAATACTGAAATCAGATTGATTATATTCTTTGCAGCCAAAGATGGAGTAGCTCTATATAGTCAGCAAAAAAAAAGACCAGGAGCTGACTGTGGCTCAGATCATGAACTCTTTATTGCCAAATTCAGACTCATATTGAAGAAAGCAGGGAAAACCACTAGACCATTTGGGTATGACCTAAATAAAATCCCTATGATTATACAGTGGAAGTGAGAAATAGATTCAAGGGATTAGATCTGATAGACAGAGTGCCTGAAGAACTATGGAAGGAGGAGTTTCATGACATTGTACAGGAGGCAGTGATCAAGATGATCCCCAAGAAAAAGAAATGCATAAAGGCTAAATTGTTGATGAGGCCTTACAAATAGCTGAGAAAAGAAGAGAAGCTAAAGGCAAAGGAGAAAAGGAAAGATACACCCATTTGAAAGGAGAGTTCCAAATAGCAAGGAGAGATAAGAAAGCCTTCCCCAGTGATCAATGCAAAGAAATAGAAGAAAATAATGGAATGGGAAAGACTAGAGATCTCTTCAAGAAAATTAGAGATACCAAGAGAACATTTCATGCAAAGATGGGCACAATAAAAGACAGAAATGGTATGGACCTAACAGAAGCAGAAGATATTAAGAAGAGGTGGCAAGAATACACAGAAGAACTACACAAAAAAGATCTTCATGACCCAGATAATCACCATGATGTGATCACTCACCTAGAGCCAGACATCCTGGAATGCGAAGTCAAGTGGGCCTTAGGGAGCATCACTACGAACAAAGCTAGTGGAGGTGATGGAATTCCAGTTGAGCTATTTCAAATCCTAAAAGATGATGCTGTGAAACTGCTGTACTCAATATGGAAGCAAATTTGGAAAACTCAGCAGTGACCACAGGGCTGGAAAAGGTCAGTTTTCATTAAGAAAGGCAATGCCAAAGAATGTTCTAACTACCACAAGATTGCACTCATCTCACATGCTAGCAAAGTAAGAAAGGATAACAGTCATAATATGGGATGATGCATAACAATTCTTAGTTAAGCACACTTGGTTGGTGTCAACACTAAATATAGATTTAATTAAGAATTGAAAAATAACTACATTGGGAGAATGGGAGAGAGAAAACGGGGGGATGACTGATCAGAAGTCATCCATAGATAATATATAACAGAGAGAGATAAGCAAATGCCACAGGACAGTTAGGAGACAAAACTTGTTGCTTCTAAGGAGGATGACTGGGAGAGTAGGAAAAGATGGGTCAGAGATCCACTGTGTTGCCATAAGCCTTTTAGTACCATTTGCCTATTTAAACTACACACATGCACTACTGTATTAAAATAAGCTATTATTTAATAAAATAGGTCTAAATGGGGTTACTCATGTCAAGAGATTACAGTGGGGCCTGGCAAAAAGTTAAGTCTCAAAAAGTGTAAGCACTTAATAGGCAGCACAGAAATGGTTAAGAGGATGAACTCTGAAGGCATGCAGTTGGCTAGATAAATGATGGTGTCCTGGGCTTCATAGGTGGTTAGTGATAAAGAATCTGCCTGCCAATGCAGACACAAGAGCCACAGGTTTGATCTCTGGGTTGGGAAGATCCCCTGGAGGAGGGCATGGCAACCCACTCCAGTATTCTTGCCTGGAGAGTCCCAGGGACAGAGGAGTCTGGTGGGCTACAGTCCATAGGGTCACAGAGTTGGACATGACTGAAGCGACCCCTGGCCACACACACACACGACAATATCTTACTTCACAGTTCATTTAGGTAAGGAGAGACAGATTCATAGGTTCCTCTCACCTTCGCAACCTAACCTTGAAGGTTCCCTTTCTACTCTTTACCTTATCCAGCCTTGTCCTCATTGCTGAAGTGCACTAACTCTTGAACCCTTTAACTGTACCGCACATTTGAGAAACTAAATGTTGTACCTCCCGTGGTTAGTGTCATAATACTGCCTACTAAAGCGAAAGGGCAAATGAGGCATTCAACAAACGCTTACAGAGCTCCTGCTGTCCTAGCCCTCAACCCATAGAAGACCAGAATCCTGACCTCAAAGGATTATAGTTTAAATGGGTTGCAAGACAAACCTACAAGCGCTAGAGGGTAGCAGATAGCTGTGCTGTCAGAACGCCAAAGGGCTTAGACGAGAGTCCAGCTGATCAGGAAAGGAAATCCTGATTTGTGTGCTAGTACCGCTTCATCCTCTTTAGAATGGCTATTATCAAAAACACAGAAAACAAGTGTTGGCGAGATGTGGAGAAATTAAGAGCCCTTGTGCACTACCGGAGGGAAAGCAAACAATGCAGCTTCAGTGTAAAAACAACCCAATGGTTCCTCAAAACACTGCACACTGAATGACCACTTATTTGATGAGGCAATCTCACTTCTGGCTATATACCCAAAAGGAATGAAAGCAGGAACAAGAATGGGTGTTTGCACAACCATGTTCATAGCAGCACTATTCACAGGGGCCAAAAAGTGCAAACCACCCAAATGTCCATTGAAACGTGAATGGATAAACAAAATGTGGTATATACAGCCAAAAAAACGTGATTCGGCCTCCAAAACGAATGAAATTCAGATACCTGCAATAACATGGATGAAACTCAAAGACATTATACTAAGTGAAATAAACCAGACACAAAAAGACAAATATTTTATGATTCCATTTTTAATGAGGTACCTACCTCGAACAGGCAAATTCAGAGAGGAGGTAGAACAGTGGTTACCAAGGGATGGGTGGAGAGGGAATGGGGAATTACTGTTTAACGGGTACAGAGTTTCAGTTTGGGATGATGAAAAAGTTTTGGATACCACAATAATGGCCATACAACAGTGTGAACGCTCTCAATGTCCTGGAACTATACATTTAAAAATAGTTAAAATGTAAATTTTATATATATTTTTTACAATTAAAAAATAACATTTAATTTAAAAAAATCTGCCAGGCAAATAAAACTTGGTGAGGGACCGACCAACAGAGATATTCCAGGATAGGGAAACATCATATGCAAACAAAGAGAAAGGAAACATAGCTTAGTTTGGCTAAAGAGTAGGATATAATGAAAATGAAAAGTGGGTCAAGGAAATTCAAAAAAGCATGCTGGGACTACTACCTAATAATACACAGCCACCGTGCCTTCCAATACACTTTAACACATGGTTAATGGCCTTGACATTCTATAAATAGCAATGAAAAGGCATGAAAATATTTTAAGTGAGTAAAAGCAATAACACAATAAAAAACTGAACTTGTTTGCAGTGCCATAGGCATAGCTATGTCCACAAGGATATAACTGACAAAAAAGAAAAGAAAAACTGCACATGCTTTGAAATAGTCACAACTATAAAGCTAAAATAATGGGATTTTAAATGCAAAGTAAAGATATCCATGAACATGTTACCTGTTCTCCTTTACTGACTTAAAATACTTGTCCTGAGACTGAAAAGGCGCGTAAAGGACCAGATCCTTCTAAGAAAAGTAAGGAGGGTAAGGGGACCCAGCTGCAGGGAGGAACTAGTTTCCTGGTCGATCAGAGAAGCCACCCTGACAAAGTGAGCGGAACCGAATGGAAGAAGCCATGCAAATCTCTGACGGAAGGGCCTTCTTAACAGAGGAAAGCGCAAGCACAAGAATGAGCTGAGAGCATACTTGGTTTGCTCAGAATTCACCGAGGGAGCCGGTGTGCTAGAGTGGACTCAGTGTGAGGAGAGGCACGGTCAGAGCCGGAGTCATAGAGGTGGAGGGTGTGTATCATTTTGGGCCTTGAAAACCGGTCAGGACTTCAGATTTTCTTCTGAGATTAATGAGAAGCTCTTGGAGGGTTTTCAGCAGAAGAGTAACATGACCTGGTTTATAATTTAAAAGTGACACTCTGAAAGCTGCAGGGAGAACAGTCCGTACCGGGCCAAGGGTGTGGCGGGGACATCAACTGGAACACTCCTGCAATAAACCGGATTAGAGGTGGCGGTAGCCTGGACCAGGCTAGTTGGTGGAACAAGTGGTGAGGAGTGGTCAGATTGCATTTAAAAGGTAAAGCCAGTGAGAATTTCTGGTAGTTCAGCTGTGGCATGGGAAAGTCAGGAATCAAGGATGACTTGATTTAGGAGCACTGGTTTAAAAAAAACAACAACAGAAATCCAAATTAGATGCCTCTGCTCCAAAAACAACATTCTTCTTCCTGTAAAAAGTGCCCTAAAAGCCTACATAGCCTTGATTCCTATTCAGCTATTCAAATGTAGACAGAAAAATCCTATTAAAAATCAGGTCAGTTATGAAGAGCCTGTGCTTGCTCTTGGCAAAGCACTGGCCCAGGGAAACAGTCCAAGGAAACCTCGTTTGGTTCTTCCAAGTGTAGAAACGACACTCACTCTCTTCCCCTCTTAGCATGAGACCTGCCGCACACACACACACACGAGCCAGTAGCTGATGGCATCAGTGCTAAGCCTGAGGCATAACGTGGAATGACTAGCGGCTGTGAGTCCGGTGGGCCTGCGAGGCGTCTCCCACCTGCCCTTACAGACCTAGTCGTCAGCCCTCCCCAGCACGACTAAACAGGCCACACTAATAGGCTTCCCTGCCTTGGCCTCCACCAATAGGCAGCATAAGGAGACTGAAAAGGAGAGAGGAGAGTGAGGTCAGGCTATTTCCTCAGCTCCCTCCTTGTGTGGTTGCCTGACCTGGCTGGATCCTTTAACTGACGGGCACAGCTCCATCAGAGATCACAAAGGCTCCCCGCTTCCCAGTTCATGAAGTGCCCCTTGTCCATGCCTCTCCAAGCTGAGGGTGATCACAGCACCTTACTCAAAAAGCCCCTTAGTACCGCCCCATCTCTATACCCTAAGTTCACAAAAATGGTCACTTATTAAACTCCACTCAAATTACCCATTTTTGGAGTGTCATCCATTCCCTGACAGGTCCGTATAAGAAGACTTAGGAGGGTGGCATTAAGTAACAAGAACAATTTCAAACCACAGGCAGGTCACTCCCTTTGAACGAACAGTATGAGCAGAAAGGGGCTTCCCTGGTAGCTCAGCTGGTAAAGAATCTGCCTGCAATGCAGAAGACCGCGGTTTGACTCCTGGGTTGGGAAGATCCCCTAGAGAAGGGATAGGCTACCCACTCCAGGATTCTTGGGTTTCTGTGGGGGCTCAGTCAGTAAATAATCAACCTACAAGGCGGGGGACCTGGGTTTGATCTCTGGGTCATGAAGATGCCCAGGAGGATGGCATGGCAACCCACTCCAATATACCTGCCTACCACCTTTCTTGTTCTCAGATATGGCAAATACCCTTGCAAAGAAGCACAATTATTTTCTATAGGAAATAAAATGTTCACGGTAACAGGTTGGAGACCAGGTGGCATTATAGATAAATTACAGGGAGATCTACAAGTTCCCTGGAATCACATAGAAAAATTTGCATTTTTCTGAAGAAGTGATGAGTTTTACAGTTTTCAAATAGATTTATGCCCCTCTAAAAAAATCAATGTGAACAGATTCCCAAAGAAATGCTCCTGAATTATATATTTACCAACCTTAATTCTTCCCTATAAATATTTCGCTAATACAAGAAAGACTGTGATTGCAGGACAGTATCTATTAGACCACCAGCTACAGTAAATGGACTGCTTCAGTTCAGTTCAGTTCAGTCGCTCAGTCGTGTCCGACTCTTTGCGACCCCATGAATCACAGCACGCCAGGCCTCCCTGTCCATCACCAACTCCCGGGGTTCACTCAAACTCATGTCCATCGAGTCGGTGATGCCATCCAGCCATCTCATTCTCTGTCGTCCCCTTCTCCTCCCGCCCCCAATCCCTCCCAGCATCAGACTCTTTTCCAGTGAGTCGACTTGTCGCATGAGGTGGCCAAAGTATTGGAGTTTCAGCTTCAGCATCAGTCCTTCCAATGAACACCCAGGACTGATCTCCTTTAGAATGTACTGGTTGGATCTCCCTGCAGTCCAAGGGACTCTCAAGAGTCTTCTCCAGCACCACAGTTCAAAAGCATCAATTCTTCGGCGATCAGCTTTCTTCACAGTCCAACTCTCACATCCATACATGACCATGGGAAAAACCATAGCCTTGACTAGACGGACCTTGGTTGGCGAAGTAATGTCTCTGCTTTTTAATATGCTATCTAGGTTGGTCATAATTTTCCTTCCAAGGAGTAAGTGTCTTTTAATTTCCTGGCTACAATCAGCATCTGCAGTGATTTTGGAGCCCAAAAATAAAGTCTGACACTGTTTCCACTGTTTCCCAAGCACAAAAAATAAAGAGGCACAATACAGTCCACTTTGTTTACAGAACCTGTTGATTCCTTTACACTTAGTACCCACCCAGTGATTTGAAGGTATGTCAGTATGGCTGCAGAACTATTTCCTGAACAAAATAAACCAGACACTTCAGAAGAGGTTTCAGCTTGCAGCACTGGTCTTCCTGGTATTAAACTAGAAAATTTAAATTCTACATGAATCCCAGTTAATTCTGCAATCCTGGAACAAAGGCAAAAAGAAATCACCACTCCAGAGTATAGTGGAAGAATGAACATATGACTAACAGTTTGGGGATTTATACATCTTGTCATAAAGGCAAATGAGGCTAAAGACAACAATAAGGTATATTCAAGAGTGGATCATCTTAGAAACTTACACAGAGGACACCGACATATACTTTAACTCTTGAATGGTCCTAACATCCTTTATACAGTCTAGAATGTTAGTATCTTAAGTTATTTAAAATAGCTTAAGACATCACAACTGTTGCTGACAATTTCACAATGAAGGTATTACTCAAATGCCTCACTTATTAAAAAAAAAAGGTGTTCGCTAATACCTACACAGTGAACAAACTTCAGCACGCTGACACTGTTCTGCTGATGTCTACAGTCAAGTTATTACTTGGCACTGAAGAAGGCTGTGGTTAGGGAAAGAACCGGCTTTGGTGTCAGGCAGCCTGGGTTGAAACTAGATTTCTATCACCAGAGCACAGCCATTAGCTGTCATAAGTACTGAGTGAATTCACATAGAGTTCTGAGAAAGGGGAATGGTACATGGTAAGCTCTCAATAAATGCGATGTATTACTCCCAAACCCACATTTCCAACTTTTTTCTGGCTGGCAGAGACCTGATTCTGTTTGGCTGTAACCCTTTCTTGTGAACATGTGCCCTGAGTTGATGAGCCCACTGCCCAGTGCCCTAGTCCATTCGGACTATGAGAAAATACCTGAGACTGGTGGCTTATAAACAACATTTATTTCTCACGATTCTGGAGGCTGGAGAGTCCAAGATCATGATGCTGGCCAATTTGGTATGGTGGCTGATGAGGGCCCACTTCCTGGTTCACAGAGAGCATCTTCTTGTGGTGTCTTCACATGGTGGAAGGGGTGAGGCAGCTCTTTGGAGCCTCTTTTATAAGGGCACTAAATCGCATTCATGAGGGCTCCTCTCACTCTGACCCAGGCCCCTGCCAAAGGCCCCCACCTCCTAATACCCTCTCACTGCCCATTAGATTACAATGTATGAATTTGCGGAGGACACTCCCAACTTCATGATTAGTCAAAGTCAGTCTGCTCCAAGATATCCAATAAGGAAGGACCTCTTTTCTTCCTCTGTATATTATCATACGCATAGTTCCAAAGTAATCATTCACTTACTAACCTTGGACAAACCACTAAGCCTCATGGACTATCTCTTCACCCATAAAACACAACTAACCTTTGCATGGGTCTTATGATTAGAAGTAACAGAGGTAAAGAATCTTTTTTTTTTTTCAGGCCGTACTGTGTGGCCTGTAGGATCTTAGTTCTCCAACCAGGGATCAAACCTGTGCTCCCTGCATTGGTATGCAGAGCGTTAACCACCAAACCACCAGGGAAGTTTGAAAAGAATCTAAAATGAAGTCTTGCAAATAGTGAATGTTCAGTATGTAATGGCTCCTTGGAATATCCCACTTTAATATTGTGAATGAAAAGTTTTAAAGCAATGTGTACTAAGTACTTCCTGATAATCCAGATCTTACCAGATTCTCCTGCTGCTTCTTCTAAGATCTCATTCATCCCCTTTCTATTTTCCTTAGATGACCAAAGATCTCAACTACTGAGTAGCCTATTCTGCCTTGTTTAATTGATCACCCACTTTCTCTAGTCAATTCAGTTCAGTTCAGTGCAGTCGCTCAGTCGTATCCGACTCTCCGCAACCCCATGAATCACAGCATGCCAGGCCCCCCTGTCCATCACCAACTCCCGGAGTTCACTCAAACTCAGGTCCACAGAGTCGCTGATGCCATCCAGCCATCTCATTCTCGGTCGTCCCCTTCTCCTCCCGCCCCCAACCTTTCCCAGCATCAGAGTCTTTTCCAGTGAGTCAACTCGTCGCATGAGGTGGCCAAAGTATTGCAGCTTAGTCAATACTTAACCCCAAAACAATTAAAATGAAGGATTTCACTACTCTAATCAAGTGGTCAGAATAACAAATGTCATTGATTCCCAACTCACACTTCCCTTTTAATGTCCGAACTGCAGTCTTCGATGGAATCAACCCTGTGTTCTATACGACAACTGACCTACATTGGGTCATCAGCTTCTCTGCCCAGGGAATCTGGAATTAAAGCACAAAAATGGTGGTGTGTGCTTGAACTAAACTGAAAGAGCAAGGAATGTAAGGACTCACATCAGCACTAAGGCAAGGCAAGTTGACATGATAGAAAAAGAAAAACCATGAGTAAGTAGATTGGCAAGTCTGTGGAGAAAACCAACGTAAATCAGAGAAAGAGAACAGACAATGGAAGCCCTACAAGAAATGGATATGGCCCAGCCACTCTGGTGTTGTACCCTTCTAAGAAATCCTATCTTTATTTTAGCAAGTCTGTATGTTTCTGTTTCCATGGTTAAAGAACTCAAAGAACAGTAATAATAGTCTCAGCAGTGTAAGTGTAGAAAGATTTAATTACAGCCAGGCCTAAAACAGTATTTATGCTTTGGCAAAAATACCTGCAAAAATTAATAAACAGAAACTTCAATTAAATAGAGTTGGGAGACCAGAAGGGGGACCTCTCACACCCTGTGATAACTGCAAAGCCCAACAGGAAGAAGACTTATTCCTCTTCTTTCCTGGTGAGGACTCAGCCAATGAAAAGCCGTGGACTCTTTGCTTACTGTGGCCTCCCACCTTCCTCTGCCCCTCTGTATTAAGTGTTCTCCTGCCTGAGCTTGTGGACATTAGCATGTGGCTCCCCATGGTTGCAGACCTCAAACTGCTCTTCTCCGCAGATCCCGAATAAACCCATCTTTGCTCAAGAAATATCTGGAGGTCAGGTATAGGTCAACACGCCACACCACTGAGTCTTAACAAAGAAGTCCTCTCCTTGTTATAGAACCACCATCAAAAACTCAGATGCTTAGAGGAAACAGGAGAAAGAAGTGGGTTATCAGCACCTTGTAAGTTTCTTTAGCTGCAGTCATGCTTCATTTTCATATTAAATCTATAACAAATTTCTTCCTTTACACACACACACACACACACACACACACACAACCCCCCCCTCCCATTTTTCCTAACCTATCTCTCGCTTTCTGCTTTCCACAGAGATAAGAGTACAAGAAAAGAACAACTAGAGGTGATGACAAATTTCAAAGGACATTAAGTCTTGTTGGTTGAGAGGTAACAGAGAAGAGAAAATGGTCAACTAAAAAGTTTGTAATTTCCTACCTGAAGAGAACGGTGATTACTCAGTCTCAATCGTCTGTCACCATATAGGTCCTAACTTTCAGTTTTCAAAGACAAAAATTAGACTGTTTATCTAAAGTTCCTAGTTTTTAAATGTGGTCAATAAATTTAATTTTCTCCTAAAATGACACAGACTGGCTCACTGGCGGCAAACGTGCAATACTGTGGACCTGTTTTTTCATATAACTTCTGAGATTTTTAGCTTCCCCAGATATGTTTATTTAACATCTATAATATGCAAGGCCTATAGTCAGATATTGGGCAAAGCACTACAAAGACTGAAGCTCATTTATTTTCCTCCTCTCATGTCATTTTACATTCAACATGTTATTCCTCAGAGACAACTTAAAACCAACAATATTAACATCTTATTAATAATTAATTCCAAACTAAGCCATTTTCTCTGAAAGGGCAGCAATGGAAACTCTTCAAGGTTAAATGCCTAAGGTATGATGAAAAATGGTTTACAAAGGCTTTGCCACTTCTGTAAATATCACAGCTAGTCTGTGGGTCTTTATGTCTGCTACTCTTTCAGCCTGGAAGGGCTGCCACCTCCAGGAAGCCTTCTTATGTTCTCCCTTATCATTCTGAACTTAGCCCCTCTGAGCTCACTACACACACTACTGAAACCATGCCGTTGTTTACTTCCCCATACTTTAAGCCTATACAGAACACAGGATTCTATCTCCAGAAGCATGACTAGATGTGCCTGAACACACAGAACCTGTTCCTTCAGTAAGGCAACTACTTTCTTAGCAGCTACCAGGTACCATGCAACTAGGGCTCATTTCTTCACTCAATAATAGTATGGTGAATAAGTCTCTGCCCTCTCAGTACACATTGCGGTTCAGAGCATGAAACAGTTAAGGATTTGTTCAACACAGAGTAAAAAAATACATGGCTCCTTTTCAGGTCATTACCATTGCAGTTGTGTGGCTTTGGGAGGACCACTTAATTTCTCTGAGCCTTATGATCTTCTGTCCAATAAAAATGCAGATAATGCCAACTTTACTAGGCGGATGTGAGAAGTGAATAAGGAATTCTAAGAAGGGTTAAGCACATGGCATATGCTACAGTTCATAAATATGCTGCCAACAAACACCTTTTAAAGAAACCAAAACTCCAAGTGACTTCACAACTGTCTCATTTTTAAATCCTTGACAGTTCAGTGAAAGAGGAAATAATTCAATAATTGTGTCAAATTCACAGTCTATAGACTACCAAATAGTTGTTTAGTTTTATGAAACTACAATTTCTACCAAGTTGGAGAAAAACCAACAAACACCTCATAATCCAGGCCTTGTAAAGCAAATAGTTTCAAGGATTGTCATGTATATTTATCATGGCAAAACAAAAACCCGTATGTGAAAAGTCAGGAGACAAATTTTGGCTTAGCATTAGGAAGAAAATCTAAGATTTCCAAATAACCTACAGCTATCCAATAACCTACAGTAATCAGCTTCCATGTAGAGACACTAATGCCTATGCCCCACCACCCCCAAGATGTTCTAACCCCAGAACCTATGAATATGTTATGTTACATGGCAAGAGGGAATTAAGGTTGATAAAGAGATTAGAATTGCTAAACAGCTGACCTTTTTTCAAAAAATTTTAAATGACTTTGGCATATTTTTTTATTTATTTTTTGGCCGCACTGCACAGCATGTGGGATCTTACTTCCCTGACCAGGGATTGAACCCATGCCCCGTGCAGTGGAAGCGTGGTCTAAACCACTGGTGCATGTGTGTGTGTGTGGATGCTAAGTCTCTTCAGTCGTGTCCAACTCTTTGTGACCCTATGGACTGTAGCCCACCAGGCTCCTCTATCCGTGAGATTCTCCAGGCAAGAATACTGGAATGGGTTGCCATGACCTCCTCCAGAGGATCTTCCCGACCTGGGGATCGAATCCGTCTTCTGCAGCTCCTGCACTGCAGGTGCATTCTTTACTGCAGGTGGATTCTCTACCGCTGAGCCATGGGGGAAGCTCTTTAACCACTGGTCCACCAGGTAAACACCTGAGGACCACCACTGAACAGCTGATCTTGAAATAGGGAAAGAAGCCTAGATCACTGAGGGGGGCCCAATATAATCACCAGGGTCCCGTATACATCAAAGAGGGAGGCACCAGGAAGCTAACACAGCTTTCCTAGGATTCTTTACAGATGAAGTTCAAGCAGATAGACAAGTTGTTCGCAGTGTTTTGGAGGGTAGATAAAATGTCATGATGCCTCAGATAAGGACTGTCGAGTTGGGTCTAAGCAAAACCCCTGAAATGGCATGCACATTTTTGAGTATGCAACACTTGCCCCCTTTCTCAGTAGAGAGAGTTTAAAATGTTCAAAGATTCTCAAAAGGATCGGTTTAATAAGAACATTCTTTCTCAGTTATTCCTAACAGTGAGCTTTAATGTTTCATGATTTTCTAAGAGAGCAAATCTCAAAGTGTAGCCCATCAAACACCAAACGTTGATGTTTTGTATATGAAAATTCACCAAAGGTTGTTTGTAAAATGTAGATTGCTGAGTTCCACCCCAGACAGAATCTCTGGCAGCTGTAGGAAAGTTCATTATTTAACAAACTGGGGGAAGAGAAGACAGGGAATGCCAAAACACAGTTTAAAAAGCCACTGCTACAAGAGGGATTTTATGAAACATTAGGCTGAAGAAGTTAAATTGTTCCCTTAAATCTTAAAATCTCAGTGCACTCACCATGCCATTAACTTCATATAACATTTTTTTTTTTTCTGGGCTTCAAGTAGCTCAGAAAATGTAAGCAAGTGCCTACGCCAAATTTTTTATATTACAATTCATCTTATGGAGCAACTGAATGATCGGCAGGTAATAATTATACATCACGTTCAGTATGCATTCGCCCCTCTTGTAAAGAAAAATAATGCCTGGCACACTACATTGCAAACTATTAACTACTAGGAGAACTGTGTTGTGTTTAACGACAACTTTCTATAATAAATTTTGTGAAGAAAAAGGAATGTCAACGACTATCCAGTTCCACAAGGGTTAATTCACAACTCACTGCTGTTGCCCAGCAACAGTGAGACCTGAGAGGAATTCAAGATGAAGCATCTGCTTTGGATAGACAGGCTCTAGGATAGTTCAAAGCACATCTCAGGAAGAATTTAAACAACCCGAGATTCTTACATATCTCCATCCATAAAAAAACACTAAGATAATATTAAAATCATTAACATGACATATCTATTATGTCAGTAATCTTTGCTAAGATATACGCTTGACTGCATGCATTTCCTAGCCAAAAAAATTAATATGCAATCTGGCTTACCCCCCACTCCCACCCCTGCAGAGTAGTTCCTCAGAGCTGAGTGGCTGTCTCCTGGGCTATAAAATTCAGTTAAGGCCTCGAATAAAACTTAAACTCACAACTCTTACATTGTGTCTTTAAGTTGACACCTTCGTAAGATTCCCCTCCTAAATTTTCACTCTTTCAAGCTCATGTTTTGCTTAAAACATTCTTCCGGATCTATGTCTGATGATGTCTAGACACTTACAAATGGGGTCCTTCACCAGTCGTGGCGTAGAGCAAACCCAGTGGCCTCGAAGGGCTCCTAACTGAGACGGGTCAGGGGAATGAATAAAAGCAGCTAACGATGACGTCTGAATGTCAGCAACCTTGGGCAATTAGCGAAGTCTAAAGACACCTGAAATATGACTGGGAAGGGGCCTGAGACAGGCCTCGGAACCCAAATTCCAAGGCAAGGTCACGAAGAAGCCAGGCGGCCAGGGACGGAGTCAAGTTGTCCTAGCTTCCAAAAAAGCCCTTTGCGGCATGCACTGGAGCACGTCAGCAGACCCTCTTCCAGAAAAAAGCATTAGGGAACGGTGAGCTCCGGGCGCCTCCGCACCCAGATGCAGGCCCTCGATCAAAAAGCCCCTACCCCAGGCCCATTGCTCAGGTGCAGAGAAGCTGAGCAAGCCCCGGCCACTCACCCCGCAGCCACTGCGTACTGTGAAACCATCTCCAACTAGCTCCACGGCCGACAGACCACCTAGCAGCCCCCTTAACCAGCTCTGGGCTTCTGCGACTGCCAAAGCCCAGAAGGCAACGCAGCAGCCGCGGGTCACAGCCCAGCCTCCAGGAGGCCGCCATCTTCCCGGCCTTCTCCCGGGCCGCCCTCAGCACAGCCCGATCGCTCAGTCATCAGGGCCCGCCCATGCCCCGCCTCCCGCCCGGGGACAGGTTCCCCTAGAGGCCGGCGCGCCTGTGAGTCACGGTCTAGCCCCGCCCCCAACCCGCTTGGCCCCGCCCCCGGCCAGGCGGCTGCGCGGTTGGGTGAGAGAGGCCCTCCCAGACCCGCCTTTCCTCTGGTCCGCCCCGCCCGCAGGCTGCCTTCAGAGCCGCCTGATGCAGTTTGGGCCTCGTCGCGCTGGCCCAGGCGGGGCGCCGGGGGCGAAGCCGTGCGGAGGTTGCTAGGCGCGGGTGCCGCCGAGTCCCGGCCATGTCTGGCTCTGACGCCCCGGAGGGAGGCTGCTGCTCACGGCAGGGCCGCGTGCAGGTAGGGGCGGGGCCGCCGGGGCCCTCCATTCCCAGGAGGCGCGGCGGCGGCGGCGGCGGCCGGACGTCGGCCGGGTGGGGCTTTGCGGGACCCCCGGCGCCGCCGCCTGCTCCCCGCACGTGCAGCTGAGGCCCCGGCCTCCGCGGCGAGCTCTGCTTTCCGTGCCGGGGGCTTTCGGTGGCGAGGGCCGGGCACCAAACGTGGAAAAGGGAAAGATAACCGAGGGGGAACGTTGGGCGTCGTTAATGGGTGTTTCAAAACCACTTCACATAAAGACAGATCTTCAGGGAAACGCGAAGCTCTGGAGTGGATTTGGACTGTGCTCTGCAGCTGTTTTCCTGTCTCCTGGCGACCATCCATCCCTTCGTTTGCCGCTCAGCAGGCAGTGGGAAAACGGCCGCGGAGCCATCTCTTCGGACTGTAGCCAGCACTTTTACTCTGCGCAGTTGCTCTTTGACTACCTCGGTTTAGGCTGATTATGGAATGATCTTAAAAAGGGTTTTTCCTTAAGCAGAAGAGGAAAATCCACCCTTGGGCTGCGCATACCGTTTCATTCTGGAACACCCACGTGCTCAGGGTGATGATTAAGGGCTTGGGCTTGGTTATGGAGGCGATCTAGAGGAATAAACGATTACAACGTGAGAAGCCTCGCTTAATTAAGAGGCACAGAGGGAAAGCCCCCCCGAAACTCGCTTCTTTATTTCTCCTGTTATTATCTCTTGGGGCTGAAGGTCCCAATCAAAAAGTAGGAACGTGGCAGGTTTTATTGGGAAATTCTTGGCAACCACTATTCTTGTGTGAATAAGTGACATAACACAGATTAGCAAAGTCTCGTATTTGTTTTCTTCTTCCCACGTACTACAGTTTATTTCTCATTTCACTGCCGTTTAAAAACTCGCCCACTGTCTGCCTCTACAAGGGTTAGGTCAGTACCTGCTGGAGTTACTGACTTTCAACACACCCTGAAAAGAGTAGAGAGAGGAGATCAGGAATGAGATACTCTAGGGAAAACTGGCAGAGCAGGCTATCAGACAGTTGTTTTCAAGAGAACATTTATGAGTCTTAATTTCTTGCATTTTTCTCCTATCTAGAAAAGCACTAAAAGAATTTGTGGAGACGTCTGTTCCTTGTGACTAGCGTCAACCTTCTGGTGATTAACATCAACCCTTGGCCAAAATGTCGGCTTGATTCCATGTGACTCCCCTTCACTAAAATTATCTATCTACTGACCTCGCTTCTCACCGCTTTGGATCAGTTCCTCAGAACTGAGAGGCTGTCTCCCTGCCTATAGTCCTCATTTTGCCCCCAATTAAACTTAACTTTGAGGTTGTGCCTTTTTTTTTTTTCTTTTTCAGTCAAGATAGCTTTTTAAAAACTATCCCCTGGAGTATAAATTCCGTTAATGGAATGAGTTTGTTTTGTTCATGGCTGAATTCCCAGAAGGGCTTCATGCATGGTAGACAGGCAAGCAATACTTAAAACTTGTGTCACCATCCACTTAGCAACTCAGCCAACTGAAAACTTAGAATTCCTTGAAGCCTCTTTTTTTTAGGTTTTCTTACCCAAAGCCTGTCCTTTTTAACTTCTTTATCTTCCAAATCCATCTCCACCATCACACTTTGAAATTTCTTTTTGAAACTATTTTGCACAGCCTTCTGGTCTGGTCTGGTCTTTTGCTTCCTTGGTCATTCTTCAGGCTTTCCTCTTACCCCTGTAGAAATGTTTCAAAAACCAGATGTGATCCAGTCGTCTACTTAAAATGACTCAGCAGTTATCAACCACCTGTAACATAAAGTCCAAACCCCAGTGCATGGCATGAAAGATCCTTACAGTCTTTATCCCTACCTGCCTCCACCCCACAGAACCTAATTCTGGCTGCAGGTACTTAAGGGTTCTCTTGACTGAAATGCCCTTCCTCCTCTTTACATACCTGCATACTCCGGCACATCCTTTATTAAAACGTAGCTCAGCATCCCTTCCTCTCTAGTCTTTCCCAACTCCTGCTCCCTCCCAGCAGTAGCTTCTACTCACGTAATGCCCTGGACCGTCTTGTTTTATATATTGTTTTGTGATTTTACAACTTTTACTAGAGTTTGAGCCCTCAAGGGTAAGGATTTCATCTTACTCATATTTATTTCTTTGGGGCCTTCAGTAAAGGTTTGTTAAGTGAATGAATGAGAGGGCTATTCAGTAGGTACACAGAAAACATACAAAGGGCAATTGCCATGACACAGAGTTTGAGGAAGGATCACTTCTGCCTGAGAAGATGAGAGAAGGAATCATAGGGGACGTGGGTATAAAGGCTGATCAGCAAGAATTTGACAGCTAGAGTTGGGATAATTGGAGATCCAGCATGAGCAATAACAGTGCAAAGAGAAAAAGATGTATACTTGGCTGTCAAGATAATGTGTCTTAGTCATCTATTGCTGCATAGCAAGTATTCCACAAGTTAGGCATAACACACAATCATTGTCTCACAGTTTTGACAATTAGGAATGCAAGAGAATTTAGCTCAGGGTTCTGGCTTAAAGTTTCTCAGAGATGGCAGTCATGCTGTCAACTAGAGCTGCAGGCATTCAAACCTTGACTGCAGTTGGGATATGCTTCCAAGCTCACAAAGTTACTGGCAGGCCTCTGTTCCTCCCATTTTATTGGCCCAAGCCTCAGTTCTTCCCTGTATGGTCTTCTGCATAGGTAAAACCCTATAACATGGTAGCTGCTGATCCAAAGGAGAGCACAGAAGATAGAAGCTGTAGTCTTTAGTAACCTGATATCAGCAGTGACATACTATCACTTCCCAGTCAGTCTTCACACAGACCAACCCCATACAATTTGGGATGGAACTCTATACCAGGATGTGGAAACCAGGAAACTGGGGTCATCATTAAGGGCCATCCTGGAGGTTGATTACTACGTAGGTAGACTAGAACTGAGAGATTTATGTAAAAAAATGAAAATATTTGAAAGTTAAATTGGAGCAAGAAAGCAGAAGGACTTATGTTGGTCCTTTAATGGATCAGAACATGGTGGTTCGGAGTCGACCGATGAGAAAGTAAAGGAGAAAGAAAGAGGCTGTTATTCTTTGGTTTACGCAGAAAGCCAGTAAAGCCCCTGGAATGGGGGCTTGCTCTGTTCACGAAGGCCTCAGGCGCCCTCTCAACGGGGTGAAGGCACAGAGCCCCTTCTTGAGAGGGTCTTAGAAGCCCGGGCAGGAAGGTGAACACAGAAAGCCTCTATGCTCCAGGAATTAGCCTGAAAAAGAGAGAGAAAGCAAGACACGGACACCAAAGCTCTGATGGAGCAAAGGTGTTTTATTCAACATTGTGTAGGTATTTATACTGTCTTACAAGATAGCTATTTTCAGCAGAGATAAAATCAAAACTTACAAGTTATCAAGGAAACATGAGGTCATCCATATGAAAGATAGTTGTAAATAGTCAGTTTTACCATATAGTTCATAAAAAGGAAAAGGGTACTTATCACCGTATAGAAAAACTAACAAAGGAAAGCTTGGATTCCTCGGCCCCATGGAGAGGCTTGCCTCTCCTCTTAAGGAACAGAGAATTCCTGACAGATCCAAAACCACACAGGAAACCTCCTGTTATTTGTTTCCGGACAGACTTAAATAACAGACCTAGGACGTGGTATCTGAGAATTAAATGATTTGAGGAAGGGAGTTTAAGTGATCAAACTAATGTATTATATTAGTACTAAAAATAAAGTGAAGGGTAAGCTGGAGGGAAATGGAGAAGTTGTAGGCAAAGAGGCCAAATAAGAAAAAATAACCTTCATCCTGGCCAAATATGAGTCCATGAGAGCTTTACACTCTATTATTATAAAGTAAGAAAAACGAGGATGATGGGAAAGAAAATTCCACAAAATTAACTGCATTCAATTTAAAGGACTACCTTTTATTCTGACATTATCCTTCCTACTCTTTTTATGTTAAACATCCACTTTCTTTTTTGAAGAAAGTGATAATGGTTAAATATAACTAACGTTGTAACTTGGCAATCTTACGTCAGTCCCTAAAATTTAAAGAACAACAACAACGAAAGCTACTGGTCTTGAAATTCAGAAGTCTAGGAATCACTCATTTTTTAATATAAGGAACTCGATACCCAGAAAGTCACTGACTTACATAGGGCCCTCAGCTAGTGGATATCAGTGTGAAAGCCAGGCTCCTTGTGTTACCAAGTTCAAGCTCACCTGTTTGCTGCACGATAGGCCAATGCATTGAGAGACAGTGTGTTGAGGCAAGGAAGAGACTTTAATTAGAGAGGCAGCAGCCTGAGAAGATGGCATGCTAGCACCTCAAAATAACCATCTTATTGGGGTCTGGATACCAGGTTCTTTGATGGTTTAGAGAGAAAGAAGCAGGGAGGAACTAAAGTCGAAAGGCAGAATGGAGAGGGAGATGCAGTGGGAAAGTAAAGTGAACGAGTCTTCATTCTTGCAAAAACCAAGGTAATGTCCAGCCTTCAGAAGGAGTGTGTTAATCTCTTCAAAGAGACGCTTCAACAGTAAGTGAACTGATAACTTCCGGATGTTCAAGCTAGATTTAGAAAAGGCAGAGGAACGTGAGATCAAATTGCCAACAACTGTTGGATCATGGAAAAGGCAAGACAGTTCCAGAAAAGCATCTACTTCTTTATTCAGTTCAGTTCAGTCGCTCAGTCGTGTCTGACTCTTTGCGACCCCATGAATCACAGCACGCCAGGCCTCCCTGTCCATCACCAACTCCCGGAGTTCACTCAAACTCATGTTCATCGAGTCAGTGATGCCATCCAGCCATCTCATTCTCTGTCGTCCCCTTCTCCTCCCACCCCGAATCTATCCCATCATTAGAGTCTTTTCCAGTGAGTCAGCTCTTTGCATGAGGTAGCCAAAGTATTGCAGTTTCAGCTTTAGCATCAATCCCTCCAATGAACACCCAGGATTGATCTCCTTTAGAATGAACTGGTTGGATCTCTTTGCAGTCCAAGGGACTCTCAAGAGTCTTCTCCAACACCACACTTCAAAAGCATCAATTCTTCAGTGCTCAGCTTTCTTCACAGTCCAACTCTCACATCCATACATGACCACTGGAAAAACAATAGCCTTGACTAGATGGACCTTCGTTGGCAAAGTAATGTCTCTGCTTTTTAATATACTATCTAGGTTGGTCATAACTTTCCTTCCAAGGAGTAAGCGTCTTTTAATTTCATGGCTGCAATCAGCATCCGCAGTGATTTTGGAGCCCAAAAAAATAAAGTCTGACACTGTTTCCACTGTTTTTCCATCTATTTCCCATGAATTGATGGGACCAGATGCCATGATCTTTGTTCTCTGAATGTTGAGCTTCAAGCCAACCTTTTCACTCTCCTCTTTCACTTTCATCAAGAGGCTTTTGAGTTCCTCTTCACTTTCTGCCATAAGGGTGGTGTAATCTGCATATCCGAGGTTATTGATATTTCTCCCAGCAATCTCGATTCCAGCTTGTGCTTCTTCCAGCCCAGGGTTCCTCATGATGTACTCTGCATATAAGTTAAATAAGCAAGGTGACAATATACAACCTTGACATTCTCCTTTTCCTATTTGGAACCAGTCTGTTGTTCCTTATCCAGTTCTAACTGTTGCTTCCTGACTTGCATACAGGTTTCTCAAGAGGCAGGTCAGGTGGTCTGGGATTCCCATCTCTTTCAGGATTTTCCACAGTTTATTGTGATCCATGCAGTCCAAGTCTTTGGCATAGTCAATGAAGCAGAAATAGTTGTTTTTCTGGAACTCTCTTGCTTTCTCCTTGATCCAGCGGATGTTGGCAGTTTGATCTCTGGTGCCTCTGCCTTTTCTAAAACCTGCTTATTTTGAACATCTGGAAGTTCATGGTTCACATATTGCTGAAGCCTGGCTTGGAGAATTTTGAGCATGACTTTACTAGTGTGTGAGATGAGTGCAATTGTGCGGTAGTTTGAGCATTCTTTGGCATTGCCTTTCTTTGGGATTGGAGTGAAGACTGACCTTTTCCAGTCCTGTGGCCACCGCTGAGTTTTCCAAATTTGCTGGCATATTGAGTGCAGCACTTTCACAGCATCATCTTTCAGGATTTGAAATAGCTCAACTGGAATTCCATCACCTCCACTAGCTTTGTTCGTAGTGATGCTTTCTGAGGCCCACTTGACTTCACATTCCAAGATGTCTGGCTCTAGGTCAGTGATCATGCCATTGTGATTATCTTGGTCATGAAGATCTTTTTTGTACAGTTCTTCTGTGTCTTCTTGCCACCTCTTCTGAATATCTTCTGCTTCTGTTAGGTCCATACCATTTCTGTCCTTTATCGAGCCCATCTTTGCATGAAATGTTCCCTTGGAATCTCTAATCTTCTTGAAGAGATCTCTTGTTTTTCATTGACTATGTCAATGCATTTGACTGTGTGGATCACAACAAACTGGAAAATTCTTCAAGAGATGGGAATATCAGACAGCCTTACCTGCCTCCTGAGAAATCTGCATGCAAGTCAAGAAGCAACAGTTAGAAACAGACATGGAGCAGTGGACTGGCTCCAAATTGGAAAAGGAGTACGTCAAGGCTGTATATTGTCATCTTTCTTATTTAACTTATATTTAGAGTACATCATGCAAAATGCCAGGCTGGATGAAGCACAAACTGGAATCAAGATTGCCAGGAGAAATATCAATAACCTCAGATATGCAGATGATCCCGCCCTTATGGCAGAAAGTGAAAAGGAACTAAAGAACCTCTTGATGAAAGTGAAAGAGGAGAGTGAAGAAGTTGGCTTAAAGCTCAATATTCAGAAAACTAAGATCATGATCCATTCCCATCAATTCATGGGAAATAGATGGGGAAACAATGGAAACAGTGAGAGACTTTATTTTCTTGTGCTCCAAAATCACTGCAGATGGTGACTTTAGCCCTGAAAATTTAAAAGATGCTTGTTCCTTGGAAGAAAAGTTATGACTAACCTAGACAGCATGTTAAAAAGCAGAGACATTACTTTGCTGACAGAGATCCGTCTGGTCAGAGCTATGGTTTTTCCAGTAGTCATGTATGGATGTGAGAGTTGGACCATAAAGAAGGCTGAGCACTGAAGAATTGATGTTTTTGAACTGTGGTGTTGGAGAAGACTCTTGAGAGTCCGTTGGACTGCAAGGACATCCAACCAGTCCATCCTGAAGAAAATCAGTCCTGAATATTCATTGGAAAGACTGATGCTGACGCTGAAACTCCAGTGCTTTGGCCACAATGTGAAGAACTGACTCATTAGAAAAGACCCTGATGCTGAGAAAGATTGAAGGCGGGAGGAGAATGGGATGATAGAGGATGAGATGGTTGGATGGCATCACCAACTCAATGGACATGAGTTTGAGTAAGCTCCAGGAGTTGGTGATGGACAGGGAGGCCTGGCGTGCTGCAGTCCATGTGGTCACAAAGAGTCAGACACGACTAAGCTACTGAACTGAACTGATAGAGATTCAACTTATTGCTATAGTGGATATTGTCCAGTTTCTCTTTATTATTTGTAAATCCAGGATTCCTAATTAATTTCATGTATAGGTGTTTTGAATTCTCTTCGGTACACACAGTTGTACCATCTTTTTGATTCCCTCATTAGTTGATGGGCTAAAATGCCTTTGACAGATGTTCATTTTATGATTGTAAGAGAGTCCCCCCCCCAGGAAAACCTCTGAGAAATACTTGCCTCAATTATGCTTAAATTGAAAGAAAAGGTGGAGGAAATTAGAGCCATGGCTGGCTGTGAGCAGTTACCTCAGTGACATTCAAGGCTGATTTCCTTAAAATAACTGTCATGGTCTGGACTCGGGTTGGAAGAGAATTTTCCAGACATGAGACTGCATGAGAGTTAAATAAAGTTTATTAGAGTGGGAGAAGCTGTTAGAACAGTGGGCCAGCTCAAGGGAGAACCAATGTTGAACAGGGTCCTTAGCCTACTTTTATACCTAGGGTACAAGGAGTAGGATAGGGGACTTGCGGGTCATTTGCTGATTGGATGAGGCACTTATACTGGGTGGGGTGACAAGTAAGGCAAATACCTTCTCCCTATGGGGTAGGAGGGGAGACAGGTTATACTGCTCAGGAGGACCTGAAATCCATTAATAGTTAAAACACAGGGGAGAGAAGGATGATAAGGCTCTGGTTTTTCTGTTCCTGCATTCCAAGACCCTCCATGGTTTTACCTGCTCTTTCGTTCTTGGGTCACAACAATAACTAGATTGAAAAATTGGGGAAATAAAATATTGATTCAAAAACTGTTTAGGCCTTAGTTTTTAATATATACAAAACAACCCAGATGGATGGGGTGGGGAGGGAGGTGAGAGGGGAGTTTAGGACTGGGGGACACATGTATACCCATGGCTGATTCATACAGTATGGTTAAAACCACCACAATATTGTAAAAATTAGCCTCCAATTAAATTAAAACATATGTATATATATAACAAAATACTGTTATATGTTGCCCCCTAACTGTATGGAACCTCTACTATAAGAAGTTAATTGCAACCTATCTTTATATATCTTTCAAAACCGTTATTCTAAGTGAAAAATCAGACTTAATAACAAACGAGATACTATTGACATTCAGGGGAAAGCTAAATCTTTTCTTTCTTATCAATTCTTATTAAAATATGTATTCTGATTTTTACTTTTCCTACGATTCTGGGTAACTTAAATGACTGCATTTTTAGTAAATATACCTCTCTTGGTTCCTGCTGCTAAGTGATTATATTTTTGAAACAGTAATTTTGTGGATTTGAATGAAACCTTACTAACAACAGCTGCCTTGTCATTGTTACTCCTGTAGCAGGAAGCTGGCTAATGGTTCTAATACCGCAGTACTGGAAAGACAAAAGGGAAATGGGGTGGGGAATGGGGCTTAAGAACAGTCTATTTCCTATAACGTTTGCAACTTGCCGTGCAAATTGATGGTTTTAAGGATTGAAAACTGCAAGAGTCTTCTCATTGGTCTGATACCTCAGTACTGGAAAGACAGAAGGGAAACGGGGTGGGGGTGGGGTTGGGGGGGAGTGGGGCTTAAGAGCAGTCTATTTCCTATAACGTTTGCAACTTGCTGTGCAAATTGATAGTTTTAAGGATTGAAAACTGCAAGAGTCTTCTCATTGGCTGCATTTTATTTTTTTTGTTTTGTTTAATTTTTATTTTACAGTATTATATTGGTTTTGCCATACATTGACATGCATCCACCACTGGTATACATGTGTTCCCCATCCTGAACCCCCCTCCCACCTCCCTCCCCTTCCCATCCCTCTGGGTCATCCCAGTGCACCAGCCCCGAGCATCCTTTATCATGCGTCGAACCTGGACTGGCGATTCATTTCACATATGATAGACATGTTTCAATGCCATTCTCCCAAATCATCCCACCCTCACACCCTCTCCCACAGATTTCAAAAGACTGTTCTGTACATCGGTGTGTCTTTTGCTGTCTCACATACAGGGTTATCATTACCATCTTTCTAAATTCCATATATATGCGTTATTATACTGTATTGGTGTTTTTCTTTCTGGCTTACTTCACTCTGTATAATAGGCTCTGGTTTCATCCACCTCATTAGAACTAATTCAAATGTATTCTTTTTAATGGCTGAGTAATACTCCATTGTGTATATGTACCACAGCTTTCTTATCCATTTGTCTGCTGATGGACATCTAGGTTGTTTCCATGTCTTGGCTATTATAAACAGTGCTGTGATGAACACTGGTGTACACGTGTCTCTTTCAATTCTGGTTTCCTTGGTGTGTATGCCCAGAAGTTGGATTGCTGGGTCGTATGGCAGTTCTATTTCCAGTTTTTTAAGGAACCTCCACACTGTACTCCATAGTGGCTATACTAGTTTGCATTCCCACCAACAGTGTAAGAGGGTTCCATTTTCTCCACCCCCTCTCCAGCATTTCTTGCTTGTAGACTTTTGGATAGCAGCCATTCTGACTGGTGTGAAATGGTACCTCATTGTGGTTTTGATTTGCATTTCTCTGATACTGAGTGATGTTGAGCATCTTTTCATGTGTTTGTTAGCCATCTTTATGTCTTCTTTGGAGAAATGTCTGTTTAGTTCTTTGGCCCATTTTTTGATTGGGTCGTTTATTTTTCTGGAATTGAGCTGAAGGAGCTGCTTGTATATTTTTGAGATTAATTCTTTGTCTGTTGTTTCATTTGCTATTATTTTCTCCCATTCTGAAGGCTATCTTTTCACCTTGCTTATAGTTTCCTTTTTGTGCACAAGCTTTTAATTTTAATTAGGTCCCATTTGTTTATTTTTGCTTTTATTTCTAATATTCTGGGAGATGGGTCATAGAGGATCCTGCTGTGATTTATGTCGGAGAGTGTTTTGCCTATGTTCTCCTCTGGGAGTTGTATAGTTTCTGGTCTTACGTTTAGATCTTTAATCCATTTTGAGTTTATTTTTGTGTATGGTGTTAGAAAGTGTTCTAGTTTCATTCTTTTACAAGTGGTTTACCAGTTTTCCCAGCACCACTTGTTAAAGAGATTGTCTTTTCTTCATTGTATATTCTTGCCTCCTTTGTCAAAGATAAGGTGTCCATAAGTGCGTGGATTTATCTCTGGGCTTTCTATTTTGTTCCATTGATCTATATTTCTCTCTTTGGGTGAGTACCGTACTGTCTTGATGACTGTGGCTTTGTAGTAGAGCCTGAAGTCCAATAGGTTGATTCCTCCAGTTCCATTCTTCTTTCTCAAGATTGCTTTGGCTATTCGAGGTTTTTTGTATTTCCAAACAAATTGTGAAATTATTTGTTCTAGCTCTGTGAAAAAAACCGTTGGTAGCTTGATAGGGATTGCATTGAATCTATGGATTGCTTTGGGTAGTATATTCATTTTCACTATATTGATTCTTCCAATCCATGAACATGGTATATTTCTCCATCTATTAGTGTCCTCTTTGATTTCTTTCACCAGTGTTTTATAGTTTTCTATATATAGGTCTTTTGCTTCTTTAGATAGATATATTCCTAAGTATTTTATTCTTTTCGCTGCAATGGTGAATGGAATTGTTTCCTTAATTTCTCTATTTTCTCATTATTAGTGTATAGGAATGCAAAGGATTTCTGTGTGTTGATTTTATATCCTGCAACTTTACTATATTCATTGATTAGCTGTAGTAATTTTCTGGTAGAGTCTTTAGGGTTTTCTGTGTAGAGGATCATGTCATCTGCAAACAGTGAGAGTTTTACTTCTTTTCCAATTTGGATTCCTTTTATTTCTTTTTCTGCTCTGATTGCTCTGGCCAGAACTTCCAAAACTATGTTGAATAGTAGTGGTGAGAGTTGGCACCCTTGTCTTGTTCCTGACTTTAGGGGAAATGCTTTCAGTTTTTCACCATTGAGAATAATGTTTGCTGTGGGTTTGTCATATATAGCTTTTATTATGTTGAGGTATATTCCTTCTATTCCTGCTTTCTGGAGGGTTTTTATCATAAATGTATGTTGACTTTTGTTACAGACTTTCTCTGCAACTATTGAGATAATCATATGGCTTTTATTTTTCAATTTGTTAATGTGGTGTATTACATTGATTGATTTGCGGATATTGAAGAATCCTTGCATTCCTGGGATAAAGCCCATTTGGTCATGATGTATGATCTTTTTAATGTGTTGTTGGACTCTAACTGCTAGAATTTTGTTAAGGATTTTTGCATCTATGTTCATCAGTGATATTGGCCTGTAGTTTTCTTTTATTGTGGCATCTTTGTCAGGTTTTGGTATTAGGGTGATGGTGGCCTCATGGAATGAGTTTGGAAGTTTACCTTCCTCTGCAATTTTCTGGAAGAGTTTTAGTAGGACAGGTGTTAGCTCTTCTCTAAATTTTTGCTAGAATTTAGCTGTGAAGCCGTCTGGACCTGGGCTTTTGTTTGCTGGAAGATTTCTGATTACAGTTTCAATTTCCCTGCTTGTGATGGGTCTCTTCAGATTTTCTATTTCTTCCTGGTTCAGTTTTGGAAAGTTGTACTTTTCTAAGAATTTGTCCATTTCTTCCAAGTTGTCCATTTTATTGGCATGTAATTGCTGATAGTAGTCTCTTATGATCCTTTGTATTTCTGTGTTGTCTGTTGTGATCTCTCCATTTTCATTTCTAATTTTATTCATTTGGTTTTTCTCCCTTTGTTTCTCGATGAGTCTGGTTAGTGGTTTGTCAATTTTATTTATCCTCTCAAAGAACCAGCCTTTGGCTTTGTCGATTTTTGCTATGGTCTCTTTTGTTTCTTTTGCATTTATTTCTGCCCTAGTTTTTAAGATTTCTTTCTTTCTACTGACCCTGGGGTTCTTAATTTCTTCCTTTTCTAGTTGCTTTAGCTGTAGAGTTAGGTTATTTAGTTGACTTTTTTCTTGTTTCTTGAGTTATGCCTGTATTGCTATGAACCTTCCCTTTAGCACTGCTTTTACAGTGTCCCAGAGGATTTGGGTTGTTGTGTTTTCATTTTCATTCATTTCTATGCATATTTTGATTTCTTTTTTGATTTCTTCTGTGATTTGTTGGTTATTCAGCATCGTGTTGTTCAGCCTCCATATATTGGAATTTTTAATAGTTTTTCTCCCGTAATTGAGATCTAATCTTACTGCATTGTGGTCAGAAAAGATGCTTGGAATGATTTCAATTTTTTTGAATTTACCAAGGCTAGATTTATGGCCCAGGATGTGATCCAACCTGGAAAAGGTTCCGTGTGCGCTTGAGAAAAAGGTGAAATTCATTGTTTTGGGGTGAAATGTCCTATAGGTATCAATTAGGTCTAACTGGTCTATTGTATCATTTAAAGTTTGTGTTTCCTTGTTAATTTTCTGTTTAGTTGATCTATCCATAGGTGTGAGTGGAGTGTTAAAGTCTCCCACGATTATTGTGTTATTGTTAATTTCCCCTTTCATACTTGTTAGCATTTGTCTTCCATATTGTGGTGCTCCTATGTTGGGTGCATATATATTTATAATTGTTATATCTTCTTCGTGGATTGATCTTTTGATCATTATGTAGTGTCCTTCTTTGTCTCTTTTCACAGCCTTTGTTTTAAAGTCTATTTTATCTGATATGAGTATTGCTACCCCTGCTTTCTTTTGGTCTCTATTTGCGTGGAATATCTTTTTCCAGCCCTTCACTTTCAGTCTGTATGTGTCCCTCATTTTGAGGTGGGTCTCTTGTAGACAACATATATGGGGGTCTTGTTTTTGTATCCATTCAGCCAGCCTTTGTCTTTTGGTTGGGGCATTCAACCCATTTACGTTTAAGGTAATTATTGATAAGTACGATCCCGTTGCTATTTACTTTATTGTTTTGGGTTCGAGTTTATACACTCTTTCTGTGTTTCCTGTCTAGAGAAGATCCTTCAGCATTTGTTGAAGAGCTGGTTTGGTGGTGCTGAATTCTCTCAGCTTTTGCTTGTCTGTAAAGCTTTTGATTTCTCCTTCATATTTGAATGAGATCCTTGCTGGGTACGGTAATCTGGGCTGTAGGTTATTTTCTTTTATCACTTTAAATATTCCCTGCCATTCCCTTCTGGCCTGAAGAGTTTCTATTGAAAGATCAGCTGTTTTCCTTATGGGAATCCCCTTGTGTGTGTGTTCTTTGTGTTTGATCTTTGTTAATTTGATTAATATGTGTCTTGGGGTGTTTCGCTTTGGGTTTATCCTGTTAGGGACTCTCTGGGTTTCTTGGACTTGGGTGATTATTTCCTTCCCCATTTTAGGGAAGTTTTCAACTGTTATCTCCTCAAGTATTTCCTCATGGTCTTTCTTTTTGTCGTCTTCTTCTGGAACTCCTATGATTCAAATGTTGGGGCATTTAACATTGTCCCAGAGGTCTCTGAAATTGTCCTCATTTCTTTTAATTCGTTTTTCTTTTTTCCTCTCTGTTTCATTTATTTCTACCATTCTATCTTCTACCTCCTTATCCTATCTTCTGCCTCCATTGTTCTACTGTTGATTCCCTCCAGAGTATTTTTGATCTCATTTATTGCATTATTCATTATATATTGACTCTTTTTTATTTCTTCTAGGTCCTTGTTAAACCTTTCTTGCATCTTCTCAATCCTTGTCTCCAGGCTATTTATCTATAACTCCATTTTGTTTTCAAGATTTTGGATCATTATTTGGAATTATTTATCAGGTAGATTCCCTATCTCTTACTCTTTGGTTTGGTGGGCATTTATCCTGTTCCTTTACTGCTGGGTATTTCTCTGCCTCTTCATCTTGTTTATATTGCTGTATTTGGGGTGGCCTTTCCGTATTCTGGCAGTTTGTAGAGTTCTCTTTATTGTGGAGTTTCCTTGCTGTGGGTGGGGTTGGACGGGTGACTTGTCAAGGTTTCCTGGTTAGGGAAGCTTGTGTTGGTGTTCTGGTGGGTGGCGCTGGATTTCTTCTCTCTGGAGTGCAATGAAGTGTCCAGTAATGATTTATGAGATATTTGTGGGTTTGGAGTGACTTTGGGCATCCTGTATATTGAAGCTCAGGGCTATGTTCCTGTGTTGCTGGAGAATTTGCGTGGTATGTCTTGCTCTGGAACTTGTTGGCCCTTGGGTGGTGCTTGGTTTCAGTGGAGGTATGGAGGTGTTTGATGAACTCCTATCGATTAATGTTCTCTGGAGTCAGGAGTTCTCTGGTGTTCTCAGGATTCGGACTTAAGCCTCCTGCCTCTGGTTTTCAGTCTTATTCTTACAGTAGCCTCAAGACTTCTCTATCTGTCACTTCCAAGGTGATTCCTTCTGTTTTAGCTTCTGTTTGCTGGTCTCTTCGGTGTCTAATTTCCACCCTGACACTAGGGGGCGGTGGTGGACACTTTTCAAGGCTCCCTTGTTCAGTCATGCTGTGGGAAGGGAGGAACGCTGCAGACAAATATCTCTGGCGTCTGTGGGGAGTGCTCGCAGTGTCTCGGCCACACTGGGTTTGCCCCCGCTCATGGCGTGTGTGCTGTCCCAGTCTACACTGCACAGGCTCTAGGTTGCTCTGCTGGGAACTGTCTGAGGCCGGCACTGGGTTGCATGCACATCCCAGGTCTAAGCCACTTAGGTTCAGATACTCGGGTACTCCACAAAGGCGCAGACTCGGTTGGGCCTGTGTTTTGTGCCCTTCCCTGGTCAGAGCAGCTCAGGTGAGCAGGTGTTTGGAAAGCATGGTCACTGCGACTTATCGCCTCCCTGGTCCCTGCCACTCGGTTTTCTGGGTGTACAACCCACGCACCTTCTCAGGCGGATGTCGATCGGCCAGAATCCCAGGAAGTCTTGGTTAGCAACGAAGCCTGCTTGCAGTTTGGTAGATGATGCCTCTCTGGGGCCACGATTGCCCCCTTCCAGCTCTGGCTGCCCTCCCCTGCCTGTCTCAGTGGGGGTGGGCCGTCCACAGCCGACTAGCTCTAGTCTGCCCTTTGTTCTGTGAGCAGGCCTGGCAGTGTCTTAGGTTAGGCTTTTTGCGGGGTAGCTACCCCACAGTCTGCTTTGCTACTAAGTTAGCACCCTCAGATTGCCCTCGCACATTCAGGCTTGGTCCTTACTCTAAGCCATGCAGCCCGCGCCTCCCTGCCCAGCCCCCGCTTGCTAGTGGCGGATGCAGGCGTCTGCACTGCTGCTCCGCTGGGAGTTACCTTGGGCATGTAATCTGTGGGTTTTAATTACTTATTTTTCCTCCTGGTTATGTGGCCCTCTGAGGTTCCAAGGCTCGCCACAGACTCGCCAGTGAGAGTGTTTCCTGGTGTTTGGAAACTTCTCTCTTTTTTAAGCCTCCCTTCCTGTGATGGATCTCCATCCCTACTACTTTTGTCTCTCTTTTTATCTTTTATATTTTTTCCTACCTCCTTTCAAAGACAATGGGCTGCTTTTCTGGGTGCCTGATGTCCTCTGCCGGCATTCAGAAGTTGTTTTGTGGAATTTACTCAGTGTTCAAATGTTCTTTTGATGAATTTGTTGGGGAGAAAGTGGTCTCCCTGTCCTATTCTTCTGCCATCTTAGGACTGCCCCCTGGCTGCATTTTAATATGTAATTAAAATATCATTTATATTCCTAAAAAAGGAAATAGTAAATTATACAAGGCATCAGTAATTTTGACTAGATTTAAAAAGGAAAAAATAAGAAAAACCGACATAGCTTTATTCATTTTAATTCAGAAACTTTTCATTTATTAAAGTGGAAAGGAAATGAACCTTGTGACACACATTGTGCTGCCTGCTTTATAGCCATTATCAGTTCAGTTCAGTTCAGTCACTCAATCATGTCCACCACTCTGCAACCCCATGGACTGCAGCATGCCAGGCTTCCCTGTCCATCACCAACTCCCGGAGCTTACTCAAACTCATGTCTATAGAGTCAGTGATGCCATCCAACCATCTCATCCTCTGTCGTCCCCTTCTCCTCACACCTTCAATCTTTCCCAGCATCAGGGTCTTTTCCAGTGAGTCAGTTTTTCACATCAGGTGGCCAAAATATTGGAGTTTCAGCTTCAGCCTCAGTCCTTCCAATGAATATTCAGGACTTATTTCCTTTAGGATGGACTGGTTGGATCTCCTTGCAGTCTAAGAGACTCTCAAGAGTCTTCTCCAACACCACAGTTCAAAAGCATCAATTCTTTGGCACTCAGCTTTCTTTATAGTCCAACTCTCACATCCATACATGACTACTGGAAAAATCATAGCTTTGATAGTTATGGTGAATGATGTCAGATTTGTGATCTCTGAAGAAGATTTAGCTTTGGGACTAGGGACCAGGATTGATCAATCTAGAGCTTTTGTGTAGCAGAGTTTTATTAAAGTAAGAAAAGGGTCAGAGAAAGCTCCTGACATAGACATCAGAAGGGGGACGGAGAGTGCCCCCCTCACTAGTGTTAGTGAGGGAATTATATCCTTTGATGAGTTGTTACAATAAATCAAAAGAATGTCCCAAGGTTGTAAAGATATTACTAGACCCACTTCCATAATTCACATTTTAAAATAACAGGATTAGCCAGAAGGTTTTCAGGAAGGAGAAACTGTCCTCAAGCAGTATACATTGTGGTTATATGATCCCTATTACAGAGTTTAAACTGAGTTGTGTAATCATCAGTTCCGGGCTTAAAGAAAAAAAAGGTTTTTTTGTGACTAAGACTAAGGAATGTAGAGAGGGAAAAAAAAAACCCCACAAAGTTTGTCCTTTCCTCCTCTTTGAGCATTCCAGACCCCTCTCTCCTTGGGGACCCCTGGATCTTATCAATCTGCCTGGGAATTGACTCTCTCAGTTTTGACCAGACGGACCTTTGTTGGCAAAGTAATGTCTCTGCTTTTTAATATGCTGTCTAGGTTGGTCATAGCTTTTCTTCCAAGGACCAAGTGTCTGTTAATTTCATGGCTGCAGTCACCATCTGCAGTGATTTTGGAGCCCCAAAAATAAAGTCTCTCACTGTTTCCATTGTTTCCCCATCTGTTTGCCATGAAGTGATGAGATCGGATGCCATGATCTTAGTTTTCTGAATGTTGAGCTTTAAGCCAACTTTTTCACTCTCCTCTTTCACTTTCATCAAGAGGCTTTTAGTTCCTCTTCACTTTCTGCTATAATGGTGGTATCATCTGCATATCTGAGGTTATTGGTATTTCTCCCGGCAATCTTGAATCCAGCTTGTGCTTCACCCAGTCCAACATTTTGCATCGTATACTCTGCATATAAGTTAAATAGGCAGGATGACAATATACAGCCTTGATGTACTCCTTCCCTGATTTGGAACCAGTCTGTTGTTCCATGTCCAGTTCTAGCTATTGCTTCTTGACCTGCATACAGATTTCTCCGGAGGTAGGTCAGATGGTCTGGTATTCCCATCTCTTTAAGAATTTTCCATAGTTTGTTGTGATCTATGCAGTCAAAGGTTTTGGCATGGTCAATAAAGCAGAAGTAGATGTTTTTCTGGAACTCTCTTGCTTTTTCTGTGATCCAACAGATGTTGGCAATTTGATCTTGTGTTCCTCTGGCTTTTCTAAATCCAGCTTGAACATCTGGAAGTTCACGGTTCACATACTGTTGAAACTTGGTTTGGAGAATTTTGAGCATTACTTTGCTAGCATGTGAGATGAGTGCAGTTGTATGGTAGTTTGAACATTCTTTGGCATTGTCTTTCTTTGGGATTGGATATATCCATTATATGTCATTTTAATCCTCAACATGTTCTCATTTAACTGATGAGTAAACTGAGGCCTGGGCTTCCCTGGTGGCTCAGTGGTAAAGAATCCATCTGCCAATGCAGGAAACACCACTTCGATCTCTGGGTAGGGAAGATCCCCTGGAGAAGGAAATGGCAACCTACTCCAGTATTCTTGCCCGGAGAATCCCATGGATAGAGGAGCCTGGTAGGCTACAGTGCATGGGGTCACTAAGGAGCCAGACAGGAATGAGCAACTAAACAACGAAACTGAGGCCCGAGGTCATGTAAGCAATTAACCCCGAAGCCTGTGCTGAATCAGAACTTTAAGAAATATCAGCTTTCCCATGTCCTTAATTTTATATTCTTAAGTCTGCTCCATTAAATTATCACTAGCAATACTTATCTAAAATAAAATAGTATGTATAATATTAACAGTGAATATGGGAAAATACCATAATTTCAAATACCCATATAAGTAGCTAAAAATGTAGTCTGTTCAATAATAACCCCTCTGTGGACTCAAAAGATGTTTTTTCCCCTTGACCCAATGCTGAGATTTCTACAGGCAGGTTTGCTGACTGTGCTTTGCTGCACGGTGCGTCTGTTTCTTGTTCACTTTAATCTGGAGAGTATAGTCCCTTGAGGTCCCATGTGTGTGTGGGGATTTTCTATTGGATGCCCCGTTTGGAGCACACCTTATGTTTTATCCTGTGCTTCTAGTGACTTGCATAGCTATCAGAATTGAAGCAATAGGTCACCAGAGTTTTGCAGATGCATTCAAGGAAGTTAATAGGAGTTCACTCCTCTCCCAGGTAGACTCACTCTTTCCTTTAATGGCCCCTGTGAAACCTTATTTTCCAGCCAGCTAAGCAATATATTTTGAAATATTTTTAAAAATAATTTATTCAGCTGTTTTAGTTGTTTTTAAGATAAGGGTTGTAAATCATTACTGCCAATGGAATTCATGGTATTTCTTTATTATTGTTTTTGTTTTCATTCATTTTAGCTTTACCAAAAGGGGGGAAATGCTTTATTTTCTTTTTCTAAACAAATAGTCACCAGACATATGTAAAAGTGGGGCTTTTATTTCAGCTAGATTTATTGTATTGAAAATTTCACCATCTATATAAATGTAGAATCATCATGTACATCTGAAACATAATGTTATATATCAATTATATCTCATATGTTACTTATATGACATCTTAAACAGTAAGATGTTTTCCCAACATATATCTTCATAGAATGAGGCCTAGAAAATATTAATTTTGATTGCTTCGAGTGCTTTTTATGTCATTTTGAGTTATATTCCGTAATGAGTATACATTGATTTTGTAATAATAGAAAACAGTATAATTACTATGGAAAAAGGACTTTTTTTAGAAAAATAAAATTGAACCAACACAGAGAAGATGAGCAAATAACTCTCATAGTATATATTATGTACATCATGCCTTAATGAGGTGTTTTGAATAAGATGTTTTGTTTAAAGAAATCTTCTGGGTAGGCTGAAGTGTGCTTCTTTCAGCACTAGATTCTGTTGTATTTCAACCATTTCAGTAAGACATTTTGTAATATAATCTGGCATTTCCCCACCTTATTGTTATAACTTGTTCCATAGTATTGGACTGTGTGGCCCTTAACTGAATGATTCTAGGTTGCCAAACAATATGGTAGATCCACTTTCCAAACATTAAAAACAAAGTATATTTTGTAATAATTTTCTCTCTCACAGTACCCTCTGTATGGTAGATATTCTTAAACTTTCTTAAATTCGTTTTTTACTAGAGATATCTAGTATATATTATAGTAAGTATGTTCCGTTCCATCGCTCAGTCGTGTCCGACTCTTTGCGACCCCGTGGACTGTAGCCTACCAGGCTTCTCCGTCCATGGGATTCTCCAGGCAAGAATACTGGAGTGGGTTACCATTTCCTTCTCCAGGGGATCTTCCCGACCCAGGGATCGAACCTGGGTCTCCCGCATTGGAGGCAGACGCTTTAACCTCTGAGCCACCAGGGAAGCCCTATAGTAAGTATGTAACTATGTATTATATATATTATTGTAAGATATCAAGTAACTTACTATAATAGTTAGTTGATAAAATAATGTCTATTTAGAAATCACTTTCTTCTTTTTAAGGACAAGGAACATCCAAGATACCTGATCCCGGAGCTTTGCAAGCAGTTCTACCATTTGGGCTGGGTCACTGGGACCGGAGGAGGGATTAGCTTGAGGCATGGGTAAGTTTCTCCATATAAGTAGAGCACCAAGAGCCTAACATATATTATGTCAAAGGAGAGCTGATGATCAGTTTCTTATGGTGCTCAAGGTCGTTGGTTTCCAAATACCTATTTAGAAATAGGCATTTGCATAACCAAGTAGAGTAAGTTTGCTTTAGATGTTGCATGTATAATAAATACCTGTAAGAACCACAATTTGTAATCCAAACGATTTGGTCCTCAGTCTTTGGAGTACCAGAGTTAACTAACATGCTGCTGGATATGTTCATGTCTGGAACGTTAAAGGATCCTCTCTGGGTAGACAGGATTTGTTTCAAAGGTTCAGATACATATTTCAGAGTCACTTAGATACAGATGGTTAACCATCCAAGAATCCTAAAAATTACATTTTGAGTAAAAAAAGGCAATATGCCTTTCTAACTACATGTATCGTTATTAATGGACTTAATACCTGTGGGTGCATGTTGCTCACAGGACAAAACAGGAGGTATTTGACTTCAAATAGAAGGAATAAATAATACTTAATTGTTCATTAGATTTATTCAGTGTCATTCCTTTAAGAGGATGAAAAAATAAGTAACCTATTTACAATGAAAATAAAAGTTGTAGAATCTCATTCCCTTAAGTGTTTCTGGAACAGGATTAATATTTTTCCTCCTGAAATGTTTTAGGAATATTAATTGTCTGGAGGCTGAATATTAAATTGAGTAACTTGATTTATTTCTTTATCCTAATTCACTTTCTTTAACAAAATTGGACTGCTGCAATATTTATGTGATATTGAATATATAAAGAAACACCTCCAAGGAGGCTGCATTGTTTAGAAAAGAATGGAATGTAAAATGTAATCAGTAAACTTTTTTTTTTTTTTGGCTTCTCAACATGCAGTTATCTTAATTCCCCAACTAGGAATTGAACTCTTGCCCCTTGCATTTTAAGCATGGCTTCTTAATCACTGAACCACCAGGGGAGTTTCCATAATCAGAACATTTTGGACTGAAGGGATTTTGTGGCATACCACAAGATAATGCCATTGAAACTTCATCTGCTTCAAATTACCAAGAAACTCATGAAATATAATTAAATTGTGGGACACGGCAGGAGAGCCTTACTCAGTAACAGCCGTCAGAGTTCACATGTAGGGAGGCTCTTGTTCTGCAAAGGCCCTGTTTCACGTAGTGCGTGGTACCTCCATTACATGGATCCTCTTACCATCAACCCAGTGCTAATGTGTCAGTCAGTATTTCACAGGTTTTCAGAGTATTTTGCCGAAACTTTCAAGTTAACCTGTTCACAACAAAGTCCTGTAACGACACTTGTTGTCATTATAGTTGTTTCATTTTTTCATTTAGGGGTTGAGTCCTAGTAATTTTGTTTTTGAGCTGTATTATTTATGATAAATCATATTCTAAACCTTGCCTTTAGTAACCTGCTTTTTAATTGCATTGTCAGAAATACTAGTTTGTACATGTATGAATAAGGGCTTCCCAGGTCGCACAGTGGTCAAGAATCCACTTGCCAGTGCATGAGACTCAGGTTCGATCCCTGGGTTGAGAAGTTCCCCTGAGTAGGAAATGGCAACCCACTCCAGTATTTCATGCCTAAAAATTCCATAGACAGAAGAGCCTGGCAGGTTTCAGTCCACAAATTTCATGGACAGAGGAACCTGGCAGCCTGCAGTCCATGGGGCCACAAAGAGTTGGACGTGACTGAGCACGCACACACACCCAGGCAGTGCAGTGGTAAAAAAATCTGCCTGCCAATTAGGAGAAACAGTAGATATGGGTTAGATCCCTTGGTCAGGAAGATCCCCACTAATAGGAAATGGCAACCCATTCCAGTATTCTTGCCTGGAAAATTTCATGGACAGAGGAGCTTGGTGGGCTACAGTCCATGGGGTCACCAAGAGTCGGACACAACTGAACACACACACACACACGTACATATGTAAGAAACAGAGCTTTCTACCAAACTGAATTAAAATAACTTTTCCAATTGGCTCTTTTAAAAAAAAATAGCAAAATTAAAAATAGAATGTAAGCAAGGGGCCATTGCAGATCTCAAGAGAAAAATTTTTTTATCATAAAGATATAAAAAACTATGTAGTTAAAATGTAGAACCATTCACTAAAATTGTGTGTGGTTATGCTAAAGCACTGAGGGGCACATTTTAAATTAATTTACTTTGTAGCATTACAGTAAATTTGTAGGGAAGTTGCATTGTATTTGTAAAATGCTTATTAGATTCTCTTAATTGGTGAGGAGCGCCGCCTGGAGGTCACAGGTGAAAACAGCCATGATTGTATGTCACTGCATTTGGGATCTTACTAAATTTGTGCTCCATAGAGTAAAATGGGTAATTTGTAGTAAAATGTTGAATTTTCTCCCTAATATTTAAATGACTTTGTAGACCCATATCAATAATTTTATCAATGATATTAATATTCTCATGTTAGTGAAGTTTTTTTCTGATGCTTCAAGAGCAGATATATTTGGAATGAAGCACAAACCCAATTGATTATGTTTCCATAGTAAGTGTGGCAATAAGCCCTTTGGAGAAAATGAAATTATTTACATTTCCAAGGTTTATATCAGTCCAGTTTATATGCTCCTGATGTATGGTGCCAAACAAGAAAAGACAGCTTAAGACACAGATGAGTGTTAAATCAGAAGGAAGAAATGGAGGACCAAGAAAATAACAATAGTCAAGGCTATTCCAGGATACTTAGCAGCCATTGTGTTTAGGTTGGGCTCCTACCTTTCACGTTTAACATTTCCTGTGTTCACAGCATAATGCTTTTGTGTGTCAGAAACACTAATTCTGTTGTATGCTGCTAGAATTAAAATTAATAAACCCATATTGTAGACAAGATAATTGAAGCATAGTAAGATTTAAAAGATCTTTTTAAGCAGATAAGAGTAGAAGCAGTACACGTATTATGAACTCTTGTGGTTTGTCCCCCTGCTCACCACAGTGAAAGAGCAGGGAGTGTGGAGAAAATAAATTCCCAAACGTAATACCTTGAAACTCAACATGCTTTCTGTTTGTGGCTTACAGTCCCAAGAAATACTTTATTTTTAGTCTTTAGCATTTGTCCTTCCCAAAATAAAAGCTCTATCAACTCTGTATTTTTATCCAGATATCTCCTTCCTTGTAGGTGTAAATATATTTTTTTCTAAAATCTATTTAGCTAATTGTTTAATCAAAATTGACCAAAGTCTAAACTGATTTCTATTTTACAAAAGTAGTAATAAAAACAGATTTAGCATACCAGGGAATTCCCTGGCGGTCCAATGGTTAGGATTCCATGCTTTCACTGCTGCTGCTGCTGCTGCTGCTAAGTCACTTCAGTCGTGTCTGACTCTGTGCGACCCCATAGACGGCAGCCGACCAAGCTCCGCCGTCCCGGGGATTCTCCAGGCAAGAACACTGGAGTGGGTTGCCATTTCCTTCTCCAATGTGTGAAAGTGAAAAGTGAAAGTGAAGTTGCTCAGTCGTGTCCGACTAGTAGTGACCCCATGGACTGCAGCCTTCCAGGCTCCTCTGTCCATGCGATTTTCTAGGCAATAGTACTGGAGTGGCTTGCCATTGCCTTCTCCGATGCTTTCACTACTGAGGGCTTATTTCCAGCAGACTGTTGTGAACTTTATCTGGGTCTCTTCCCGGGACTGCACAAATATCTTCCCACATGAGAAGACCTACAAGTCCACTTACCAACAGAGGTGATTGGGCTATGTACCACACGTGATTCCAGAGTCTCTTTCATGTTCTTCATGTTACATGAGGACAAAAGATTTGGATCTCTGGTATTTATAAGGGGTCCTTTTTAACAGTATGATTCCTATGCATTGCCACTGGTTCCAGAGGAATGCCACTCTATGATTTTCTTAGGCAACAAAGTTCTAAAGCAGTAACTACTTTGTGAAAATGAATGTTTGGACAAAGCTTATTGTGCTTTGGATTTCACTCCCTTTATCAGGCATTTTGGGCTTCCCTGGTGACTCAGATAGTGAAGAGTTAGCCCGCAGTGCTGAAGACCTGGGTTTGATACCTGGGTCGAGAAGATTCCCCTGGAGAAGGGAATGGCTACCCACTCCAGTATTCTTATCTGGAGAATTACATGGACAGAGGAGCCTGGTGGACTACATTTTCGTAGGATCACAAAGAGTCAGACATGACTGATCAACTAACACTTTGACTTTCATATCTAGCATTTATTTTCTAGACCTTAATTTATGAGTAGACCTTAAAGGAACTTCCTTACATTTTGTCAGTTTTAAGTCTATAGGCTTATTTGTAACCCCAACTTCGGCAGCTTGATGCAGTATAGCCAGTCATCCTCATTTTCTGTGGGAAACAGTTGATATTTTTTTAACTCATTATTTTATGTTGGAGTATAGTCAATTGACAATGTTGTAATAGTTTCAGGTGGACAGCAGATAGACTCATGCATACATATACATATATCCATTCTCTTTCAAACTCCCCTCCCATCCAGGCTGCCACATAGCACTGAGCAGAGTTTCATGTGCTATACAGTAGGTTCTTGTTGGTTATCCATTTCAAATACAGTAGTGTGTACATGTCCAAACTCCCTAACCGTCCTTTCCCTCATCCTTACCCCCAGCAACCGTAAGTTCGTTCTCTAAGTCTGTGAGTCTCTTTTGTGTGTTCATGCTTAAGTTGCTTCAGTCCTGTCTGATCCTTTGCAACCCCGCCTGCCAGGCTCCTCTATCCATGCTACCCAGGGATTGAACCCATGTCTCATACATCTCCTGCATTGTCAGGCGGGTTCTTTACCACTAGCGCCACCTAGGAAGCCCTGGGAGCCTCCTTCAGAGACAGTTAATATTGATGTAGTGTCCCTCGTCCATGCCTCAGTGGCAGAAGCTGGAGCATGCAGGTGCTGATATTTCCTTCATTTGCATTATGTGGCAGCTCTTTAACACCCTCTGGCAGCAACTGAAACTGATACATGAGCCAGAGGATCTTTGTTGAGGATGGAGAGAATTTCGAGAAGATTTTGAAATTAATTTCCAAATCAAATGTGAAAGCCCCTTGTGGTAATGCTGTAGCACCCTCCCTTAGCACAAGTGCTGTATAACAGAGATCTCCAGATGTAACCATGCCTTTTACGTTTTTAACTTTCTGCAATTGTTTTAGCTTTGTTACCATGTATTTTCACAAGATACAAGTATTTTTCAACTAGGAAGCATACTGTTCCACCCAAAAAAGTAGGCCAGGGTTAAAGCTGTAATTTAACCAGCCATCCAGCAGAGGTCTCTGAACTTCATGTTTTGTAATAAGAGCATTTCAAACAACAAAATTAAACCCGATTCCTTGCAAGACTTTGAGTGAGCCTATTTTCCTCCGATTGGATTTTAGAATTACTGTGTTCCATGTCTAGCAAGATCAACTCTGCTTATTGATGCTTAAAGATGCTAAAGACTTGTGTTTTCATATTTGTATTTATCCTAACTAGATGAAAGCCTGGTTACCATTAATTTTGCACCATAAAAAAAAAATAAAGAACTTTATATGAAAATGTAGAAGACAGGAGCAACTATCAACATTTTACTGTGTCACCAGCGTTATAAAGACATTAAAGTAGCTTTCTGTTCTTTCTATACAACCTATTCCATTAATTGAATAAAGCTGCTATTTGTATCACTTGATTTATAAAGATGATTAAAGATTGGACTGCAAGGATACACTTTTCTTTTTGCAAAAGCAGAACAATAGAGTTAAATACCAATTTCTGTATTTTGTATCACCAGCAATGAAATCTACATTGCTCCTTCAGGAGTGCAAAAGGAACGGATTCAGGTATGGTAAAGGGATGCTTCTTAAACCTAAATGTCTGCTCTTCTCTACCTGATTATTGTTTTGTGAAATGGAATTAATATTAAAAGAAATGTTAGTTTTGAAGGGAAATTATATTGTGATAATTTAAATAACTAATCAATAAACATTTGTTAAGTAACTACTAAATTTTTTTAAGGTAGTAATGATCCTACATGTCATCAGGTGTTCTAAATTTTCTTTCAGCCTCTAGAGGGCAAAAGTGAATAGTGCAGTCTTAAATCATAATAAAAAATGATTATAAGTTTGCAGCATTATAACACCATCTTTATCAGGCTAATAGGTTAATCAGATTGGACCAAATGGGCCAAATTGACTCATATTTAATAATGGCAAAGCTCTTCCAAAGTTATAAAACTTTGTTTCAAAATTTTGAGAGGACCCCTTTTGTATTAACACTAGAATAATACCCAGAATAGAGTTAAAACAAGTATGTAATACTTAATTCTCTCTAAGGCATAATGCTTTGTTAATAAAGAATTTATATTGTTGTTTATAATAAACCCTGGCAAATGAAAGATACAAGTCAGAAATATGCATGTATTACTAGGAAAAACCTGTGGATCTACATAATTCCTTAGAACTTAAAAAATAATGTGCCTCATCGAGATTAGCATTTCTGAGTACCAGGTAAGATTCTCAAGGAATTTTATTCTCTGTTTTTCCTCTTATATTGTGAAATATGAAAAAAATACCTATCCTAAAATACTGATTATATAGTCTCTCTGAAATATAGTTGTGAAATTACATGGCAAAACCAAGAAATTAAATCAATGAAATGTAACCTCATACTTGCATATTAAATTTTCCATATCAATTTTTGCCTTCAAATTCTAAAGGTGGATTTTTGTTAACTCTTTTGAGATTATTTTGGTTAGTAGAAAACATTTTTTTATTTCTCAAAATGACTACAAATATTTAAAATGAGTTACACATATATTAACACATATATACACTATAGACAAACAAGAAAGAAGACATTTCTTATCGATATTTTATGAACCTTTTCTTTTCTTTTTCCTTCTGTAAATAGCCTGAAGACATGTTTGTTTGTGACGTCAATGAAAAGGACATAAGTGGACCTCCGCCATCTAAGAATCTTAAAAAAAGCCAGTGTACTCCTCTTTTCATGAATGCTTACACAATGAGAGGTCGGTAGAAACTGTACTCAACATAATGAATATTTGCAGAGTAGGCTCCCCTAAATGGGCTTCCCTGGTTGGCTCAGTGATAAAGAATCCTCCTGCTTATGCAGGAGATGTTCAATCTGTGGGTAGGGAAGATCCCCTGGAGAGGGAAATGGCAACCCACTCCAGTATTCTTCCCTGGAAAATCCCTGGAAAATCCCATGGACTATAGTCCTGGAAGGCTATAATCCATGGGACTATAAAAGAGTCAGACATGACTTAGTGACTAAACAATAAACTCCCCCCTAAACAATGGCAATTATTGTTGTAATTCAAATTTCTTAAATACCTGCTATGTACAAGAATTCTAAATGTGTTAACTGATTCATTCCTCACATCAGCCTCTGTGGAAGGTCCGTTAGTTCATTTTATACATGAGAGGACAGAGGCTGTGGGAAGATTTTCCCAAAATAAACAGCTAGTGAGTTTTGGGGCCAGAATTCCAATCTAGATGAGTATGACTCCACTAGTTTGTCAAATTAACCAACTAACTATTATACATACAATCCAATTCCTACTCTTAGTTTAGAGTTATACCTCTGTGAACTTGTAGTAGAAATTAATCAAACTACAAAGGAGGGAAAATCATGGTCTTTTCTTCACTTCAGTGGGAGTGGTCCTCTCTTTTTTTGAAAAATTTACTGTATGACAGAAGTATGACTCATTTTATTAGTAATTCCCAGAAATTGTGGTAGAAAACTCACCTAAAAAGGTTGAACCTAAAGGACAATGTAAAAATAAGACAGTATAACTGAAGTACTGACTTAGCCATTGCAACAAAGTCATAAAGACCATGCTTTAGTATAGCCCCTGAATGAAATCAGTCTACGGTGAATAACCATGCTATGTTCTGTTCCTAGACATTACCAGCTACTGTTGACAGGCTGAAATTTCAGCAGCAGATTCTGCCAGCCTGAAGAATCTTTCCTAGCAAAAAAACTAAATAAACTTCCAGTTGCAAAAATAGCCATTACTGAGTTTTATAGTGTACAAATTCTTTTTTAGGTAAATCCATTGCATCTATATCTTAAAATCCCAATCATCCCTTATGTCACCAAGATGTAGCCTACACGATAAAGCCTATCTTGATTAAGGGTCAGACTGACCTGGGTTCAAATCCAAGTTTTCAACTACTGTCTAAAGTTGGACAGTGTAGTTAAATAACCGTGGATAAGTTATTTAACAATCTCTGAGCCTTGACCGTTAAATGGGAGAGATGGTTGTTGTGATGATACAAAGAGAAAACATCTTTAAAGGAGACGTAGGAATACCTAATTGAGTGGTCATAGTGTTATGATAATGATCTCCATTATTATAATAGCTATACTTCAGACCATCTAAAAAATGTTTTTGAGCATGTGTCAAGTATTGCGTGCATTGTCCACTTGCTGGATAAAGTTTAATGTTTCTTCTTTTCACTTTCTGACTCTTCTCTTTCCTGCCTCCCTTCCTCCTCTCCTGCCCAGTGCCAACTTATTATTCCATGCCAAAAAAACAAGTCCATAGCCATATATAAATATGTGTGTGTGTGTGTGTGTGAGAATTCTTTAAAAAGGGTAATTTACTTTTCACTGAGCATGTGACTGTATTCTTCCCCTCCACCCACACCCCAGGAGCAGGTGCTGTGATCCACACCCATTCTAAAGCTGCTGTCATGGCCACCCTTGTCTTCCCAGGAAAGGAGTTTAAAATTACCTATCAAGAGATGATCAAAGGAATAAAGAAATGTACTTCAGGAGGGTATTACAGGTATTTCCATCCCCCTCCCTGCCCTTTTTTTTGTGCTTAAATAATTTGAACAGTATTTCTCCTTCTTGTGATAAATGGGATCCTGATATGTTTATGTGTTTAATGCGATGTTATGTATCTGTGTTAGTTAATACCCCACTTAATATTATACTTCCAGATCTATTCTCAATGACACAAATCAGATGCCTCCCTTCCTCCTCCCATTCCCAACCCAACCTTGGTAAATTATTGCCATCAAAAATAACGAATGTTTGTTGGAGTAAAAAGAAAAGGCCTTGGCTGAGATTTCTGTAGAGATGGAAAGACTGTGTTCCTCTATCGAAACAACCCGAGAATAAGCGCTCCTCACCTTCACTTTGTCTTCAGGAAGTTTCAGCTCTGACTAAAGTTTATGGTTTGTTTGGATTTCATGTAGTATTTCTGTAGAATTTTCATTAAAAAAGTTTATAATTATTTTAATTTAGATCTCTATATGCTTATAATTTTCAGTGTGGAAAGGGGCATAGATAATATAGAACAGAGGTCCTTTAGACAAAATCAGCTAAATCTACCAGCCCACAAAAATGTGGCCATTATTCATCAATCTAGAATATAGTGACATGAATAAACATGTTTCTGGGACTCAGGGACAGGCTTAGCATTTCATCTAAATGTTTGGGCATTCTTGTTCCTGAACCTTCACCCTTCTTAATTTCCTAAAGGGGCTGAATCCACTTTGGCTTGTTGAGAGGAAAAGGGTGCCAATTTCACTGAAGTGTTCTTAGGGCTGTATGTTACTGTTACTGCACGTAATAGACAGTACGTGTTTAAACTAGTGTGCTGAGAAGTTCATTTGACTTGATTTTAGTTAATATTTATTGTGTGCCTAAAGCATTCCTCAGCACTGGGAAACACCTACGTACAGAAGTTAAATATTTAAATTATGAAAGTGTACATACTAAAGCATAGCTGCATACTACCTTTTCCACATCTGGGTCTTGAAGGAGAGGCATTTGTGTGTTACCAATTTCATCGGCATTTGATTGCTTCAGTGAAGAAATAAAAATAGGTCAGAAGAACATGTGAAACGGTGGGTATGGGAGCAGATCCCAGCAGAGAGTTTTTGGAATTTGTGGAAAAAAGAATGACACTAATGCAAAGATGCCATTTGTTATGCATCACAGTGTATATACTTTCTATATATTATGTTCAGTGTTTCAGAACTTAAAGAGTACAAAGTTTTTTGAGACGTTTTTGCAATTCTGTTTGAGCCTGGCTGGGAAATGAGTAACAGGGTCATTATCCCAGCTCTTGGGCAGTAGTACTTCATCAGATTTTGGGTAGAATCCTAAGTATCCGGTCAAAAGAGGGGCAAAAAAAGTTGGATGAGGTAGGAAAAAGGATGGAGTTTTTACATTTTCTACTATACTTTTTAAAAATTTTAATTGCATCTTAAAAATAATGATAACTTTCAAATGCCTACATCTTACTGGGGAGGTAACCATGTTAATGTAACTGTCCTCCCTTTTGAAGGCGGAATGCCTATGGAAGGGTGAAAAGAACGCTGTTTGGTTGGTTGGAGGACTACCCCTGGCTCTGCTCCTGTAAAAGGAGTAGATCGGACTGGATTAGCTTTCAGGTCTTCTTTTACTGTGAAATTATTTTGCACCTGGAGCTATTTCTGACTGTTTGGTGTATGGTAAAGGAAAATATAAGTTCGTGGTTTTCATGGCCAATACAAGGAAAGACTTGGGACTAGCAATTTTTCCTTCCATGTTTAAGGATATTTTATAATTACCTCTGTTTTCCTTAAGTGAAATAATGGGCAACCTCATTCTGTTAATGATAATGATTGGCCAAGTTCTTTATCACATGACCACTATTTATTCTGTATTTTCCCTAAAGTAGTAATTTCTGATAGTTTATTGATAGAACTTATTTTGGTTAAATGTAACCATTACAGAGGAGGTGAAAAAGCAGATGATACATTAACAAGGCAAGAGAAGTTCATGTTAAAAGGAAAATATGTCTGAGTTTTGATTGGTTGTAAATGACCTCAGAAATAGTTGTAACTTTACCAGTGACAAATTATTTGCTTGAGTATTATTACAGAAACAAAAAAAGAAAAATGCATATTTTGATTTCATCACATGTACTTACTAAAAATAAGGTAAAAATAAGTTCTAACGTCACACATTTGAGAACGTTCTAAAACTGTTATCATACCCTTAATGGTTTGCTCGAAAGGTTTTTGCTATCCCAGGACCATAAACCACACGTGTATTTATTTGCCTATCCAAGACACTTTTGGGTTCTGCAGAGATAGAATAAAATGATTTCGTACTGTTGGGAAATTCCTGCTTTAAGTAGTTCAGTTGTTAATCCTATGTTCAAAACACTGTGATTCTCTATGCTTCATGAAAATACTTGTATGATCTTGATAATTTCTTTGTTAGGTTTTGGTGTCCTGTACAAATTTCTGCCACTTCTACTTAGGATTAGAACAATGCCTGCTGGATTCCCAAGGCGTCTTTTGATATAGTTGTTCATGCCGGATACACAGACTGACGTGCAACATCTTGTTCATAATTTGGAGTGACTTCTCAGATATAAGGAGAATGTCTAACTTATTATTTGAAAAAGTGATCAGTTTTATATATGAATACTTTTGTTTTAAAAAGGAGCATGTTTTGTCTTACAGATACGATGATCTGTTAGTCGTACCTATTATTGAGAACACACCTGAAGAGAAAGACCTCAAAGAGCGCATGGCTCAGGCAATGAATGATTACCCAGACTCGTGCGCAGTGCTTGTCAGGCGGCATGGAGTCTACGTCTGGGGAGAGACGTGGGAGAAGGCTAAAACCATGTAAGTGTGAACCAAAGAATGTCAGGGCCAGTCACCACTCTTTAAAAGAAGTGTGAGGTTTTTTTTGGTGTGTCCCTGTTCAAATTGGTTTAATCTGAATTTAAACCAATTTCTTAGTTTATCATTGTTATTTCTAGATATTTTGTTTGTATTATATTTCTTTTGTTAAGAAATAATTTTCAGATCAGCTGTTGTTTGGCAAGTCACTGTGCTCTTTGATATAAAGAAGGAGTAATAGCTCTTGTTCTCTCAGTTGAGGGCTAGAATGATTTGCTACATTTATTTACAAAAGTGGCACATAATAAAAAATTTAAATTTAGGTAAGTAGTATATTTTAAAATCTCTTTTATTTCCTGAGAAGTATATAGTATGATATACTATATACTAAGCATGATACGGTATGATTCCTTTTTTAAATCATGTTAGAGACAAAATAAGAAACCCTTTGTATAGAATTGAGGGGTGAAAAATTACTTGCAACAGGGTTCACTTGATGCAGAGGAAAAATGTGATTATTAGAAGTGGAGAACTCTGACTAAACACTTTTAATGCTTTTTGCTTTTTATTTTTCTAAACAGGTGTGAGTGTTATGACTATTTGTTTGATGTTGCTGTATCAATGAAGCAAGTAGGGCTGGACCCTGCACAGCTTCCTGCTGGAGAAAATGGAATTGTATAAGTCAGTGGAAGTTTACTATATAGAGAGATAAAGCTTATCTTAATTATTACATAAATGACATGACCTTTTTTAAATGAATTGAAAATGTCTATGAAAATATTGATTTGTCACTAAACAATGCAGATCTTCTGACACTGGGTGATATTTGCTTACATTCTTATAATTTTAAATGACAATACAATGGAATAAAAATTTTATAATGAATGTGTTTTGGGTTTTTTGACTGTGCTTTCCTGCATATGGGGTCCTAATTCACCAATCAGGGATCGAACCCGTGCCCCCTAGAGTGGAAACGAGGAATCTGAACCACACAAGAAGTCCCATTAATGTTTTTTATGTTTATTTCTAAACCCCTTAATGGCAAAATATTTCCCTTTGAATTAATTTTTTTTTGTATATACTCCCAGAGAATTCCTATTACTCTTCAAATTTGTTGGTGATAATAGAACCCATTGGAAAATTTCCACTAAATTACAGAATGAGCATTTTCTTATTTTAATATTGGTAACATAAATTTACATGAAAAGTTAAGACCAGATGTGCCACTCAGTGCTAATGTCAGATCAATTTTATGGATTTCCTCTTTATGCTGTACAGATTTCCCTATATCGTGATGTAGAGCAGTCATGTTATAGTGGGTTCAGTTGTAAAGTTCAAATCAAGTGATATTCACTCAAACTCTCCTGATGAAATAAACCGTGACCAACCCAGAGATGGAGAGGGAGGCCTGGCATGCTGTGATTCATGGGGTCGCAAAGAGTTGGACACGACTGAGCAACTGAACTGAACAACTGAACCCAGAGATGTAATCAGAAAATGCTTTTTTAAATGTAGCCAAAAGCAGCAGCATCTTGATCATAAGGTTTTATTTGGTTAATACTATTATTTAACTGGGAGAGAAAATAATGCACCATCTCCAAAATCATCATCTCACCCACCAGCCCCCTCTGTTGATCGTCTTCAACCATTCGAATTCATTTACCCCAATTCTTTCTCTCCAGCAAGTCTTTCGCCTCATCTAGACTTCCGGTCCCTTGATCCTACATCATTGTCCATGCCTTCTTCCATATCCTTGCTTCCTTATGGAGCACACATGATGGCATTTGCACCACATTATTGGAAACATCCTAACCCGTTGGCCCCTCCATCATACCTGTCAAAACCCTCGGTCTTTGAGACCCACTTTCTTGGCACCTGTACCCAAGCAGCAAAGCCTGATGGGAAGAAGTGCCCAAGTACGTTGACTGATCTCACTTCAGATTTTTGACCACACCTCTCAGGTGGGCACTTGTTGCTGCCAAACAAACCTTTAATTCCCTGGTGGTAGTTTAGTTGCTGAGTCATATTCAACTCTTTTGCGACCCCATGGACGGTAGCCAGACTCCTCTTTCTGTGGGATTTCCCAGGCGAGACTACTGGAGCCGGTTGCCATTTCCTCCTCCAGGGACCGAACCCTCGTCTCCTGTGTCTCCTGCATTGCAGGCGGATACTTTCACTGCTAAACTGCCTGGGATGCCCTGTAATTCCCTAGTAAGTTCACTTTCTCTCTCTGTTGACTATTTCTCACAGTGCTACTTATCTGACATCAAATACCCAACCTTCCCACGTTACCTCTCAGATGATAACCTCCTCAGACTTTTAGAGATGAATTGATTCAAAGAACTAACTAATCTCCCCATTTCACATTTCTGCCAGCCTTCCTGCCTCCAGCCTTCTTTGTCACTTTCCTTCTACTGAATTCTAAGGTCAGTTCTTCCACTTATGCCTTGGATCCCAGCACCTGCTGACCTCAAGGGCTTTGCCGCTGCAAAGATCCCCACATTTTACTCCATTTCTTTCTTGCATTGTCAATTTTTACCCTCTGATTGGTATAAAAGTGTGCTGTGATACCTTTCATCTCAAACACACAAACTTTGCTTTCAATCATTTGGCTAACTCCAGCACCTTTACTTGGAGAAGGCAATGGCACCCCACTCCAGTACTCTTGCCTGGAAGATCCCATGGACGGAAGAGCCTGGTGGGCTGCAGTCCATGGGATCACGAAGAGTCGGACATGACTGAGTGACTTCACTTTCAATTTTCACTGTCATGCATTGGAGAAGGAAATGGCAACCCACTCCAGTGTTCTTGCCTGGAGAATCCCAGTGTCGAGGGAGCTTGGTGTACTGCCATCTCTGGGGTTGCACAGAGTCAGACACGACTGAAGTGACTTAGCAGCAGCAGCACCTTTACTGGTAGCTCAGCTGGTAAAGAATCCGCCTGCAGTGCATGAGACTCCAGTTTGATTCCTGGGTCGGGAAGATCCCCTGGAGAAGGAATAGGCTACCGACTGCAGTATTCTTGCCTGGAGCATCCGTAAGAACAAAGGAGCCTAGTGGGCTGCAGTCCATGGGGTCGCAAAGAGTTGGGACATGACTGAGCAACTAAGCACATGCACAGCACCTTTCCAACAGAGCTTTCTGGAAGCGTTACCCACTTTTCTGCCAACTTCTGTTTTCTCACTTGCTCCTTGACCCACCCACTCCAATCCGGTTGCACCACAGCCACTGAAACAGCTTTATTTAGCAAGAGTAAGAATCCCCCCAATACTCCTCCTTCTGAAAGCTTTGTTTGCTTGTTTTGCTCTAAGTGAAACCTGTTTCTCCCCTGGGGACACCATCCCCCTGAGGCCCTCAAAGACTGTTTTCACTTCCGCTCTTACCCCAGTGTTGCAGGGAGTGAGTTCCTTGAACACTCAATATCCTTCCCCTCCTCCTGTTCCATTGTACTCTGCAATCCTTCAATCGCAGTTCATTCCAGCTCTCTCCTGACTCCAGACCCGTACTTGTGCGCCTCAATGTGGCTGAAGGAAAACAACCGTGCCGAGGTTAAGTGGGCCCTTAATTCTGCCCATGAATTTTAATTGATTACAGTGGTCTTTCTCTTGATTCCCCTCTTGCCCTTGACAACTGTTTCTCTCCACACTTGAAACACCTCCCTGCATATTCATTCTTGATGACCTTGATTGCTATTTCACTGGAAGAAAAAAAATTAGAAACTACCAGGAGAGAACTTGCTTCCCCCTGCCTGCATGTACTTGCGATGAACAGTCTGTGCCTCTTTCTTTAAGCAGTAGATCTCCCAGTTCCAAAACCAGAATTTCCTGGTGTCTCCCCAACTCAATGGTAACTCCATCCTTCCAGTAACTCAGGCAGATAATTGCAGCATCCTGCTCGAGTTCATTTGCAGGCTTCCATCCAGCTAATCAGCAAATCCCATCAGCTGTACCCTGAGAACAGTCTCTACACTTCTTACTGTGTTCAGTCATTAATACCTCCTGGCCCAAGCCCCACCATGCCTCACCTGTGTGCAGAGTCTCTCAGTTACATCCGACTCTTTGCGACCCTATGGACTGTAACCCACCAGGCTCCTCTGTCCGTGGAATCTTCCAGGCAAGAATACTGGAGTGCATTGCCGTTTCCTTCTCCAGGGGATCTTCCCCACCCAGGATTGGACCCGTGTCTCCTGCATTGCAGGCAGATTCTTTACCCACTGCTGAATCACAGCAATTGCCTCCTAACTAACGTCCTTGCTTTGGGCTTTGCTCCCCACCTCTTCCTGGCCCCCTTAGCGTCTGCTCAATGTGGGAGCACCTGTGAGGTGCTCCTCAGCCCCAAACCCGGGCTTCCTGTCTCACAGTGAAGGCGCCACTCCCTTCCTGCCCCATTCAGTCGCCCTCTTCTCACTTACTCTGCCGCAGCCACTGTGGCCGCCTTCTGAGTCTTTAACGTTGCCAGGCACTTTCACACGTGTTCTTCCCTCTTTAAATGCTCTTCCTCCAGCCGCCTGCATCGCTCAGTCCCTCTGCTCATTCAAGGTTTCCACAAGTCATCTCTGCACTGTTATTTTACTTTATTTCCTTCTTTAATCCCTGCCAGCTCTAGCCTCAGAGCCGCTGTCCTTCCTGCACCCTCGTCCTGGGATGCCCTTCCCATGTGCAGCCCCCCGGCTGTCTTCTGAAGGTCTTCCTTGTATGCACTCCTCCTCCGACTGCCAGCAAAGGACAACTAGGAGGGCTAGTTCTCCCAACACAGTAGGGAAAATGCTGTTTGCTAAGGCTGAATCTTCAAGTAGGGCTTCAGCAAGGTCCTTCTCCCAGTGTCCATATCAGTTGAACACGACCGAGTCAGGTTCAGAAGCAAAGGAAAGCTTCATTATTAATGGAACAATGGACAGTCTCCGGGTCTAGAGCCTGATTACTCTTATTTTAAATTGCAACCCTGCCCTCCACACCTGGAGCGCTCTCTCCTGCTCTTCTTTGCTGCTGTTCAGGCACTAAGTCATGCCCAACTCTTTGAGACCGAAAAAGCCCTGCTTGGGCTTCCCTGGTAGCTCAGCTGGTAAAGAATCCGCCTGCAATGCAGGAGACCCCAGTTTGATTCTTAGGTGGGGAAGTTCCCCTGGAGAAAGGATAGACTGCTCACTCCAGTATTCTTGGGCTCCTGTGGTGGCTCAGGTGATAAAGAATCCACTTGCAATATGGGAGACCGGGTTCAATCCGTGGGTTGGAAAGATCCCCTGGAGTAGGGCATGGCAACCCACTCCAGTATTCTTGCCTGGAGAATCCCCATGGACAGAGGAACCCGGTGGGGTACAGTCCATGGGGTCACAAAGAGTCAGACATGACTAAGCGACTAAACACAGCTTATTTAGTTTTCTTTTAAGCACTCAGAATCAGCTCGCATACTATAATTTATCTTTTTCCCCCCTCGTAGATTGTGGATCCCATGAGGACAAGGATTTTCCCCTGTTTTGTTCACAGGTGTAGCCCTAGTCCCTTGAACAGTACGTATCTGCTCAGTGAAAGACCACTTTTGTGCCAAAACTGGTGGTCAGTTCTCTAAATTTTATTTGAATTTACAATAACTTCACTGGTGATGACTCTCTCCTTGAAACATTTTTCTCTAGGCTTCCATGACCCTGGACTCATGTGATTTTCTACTTACCTCATTGGTCACTTCTGCGGTTCTTGAATATTTCTCTCCTGTCAGATATCTAAATGCAGGAGGGCCTCAGGGTTCTCTGCCCTTAACAGTCTCCTCCTCCTATCCATTTTTCTCAGGAAATCTCATTTGGCACCGTAGCTTTGAAATATTACCTATAGGCTGATGACACAGTATTTTATCTCTAGCCCAGATATCTGTCTTACATTCCAGACGTATCTCTCCACCTCCTACATTTCACACCTTGGATGTCTAATAGGCCTCTTAAACCTTCCATGGCCCAAAGCGGTGCCATTGAATTTTCTTCTGAGTGAGCCATTGTCCCAGCCCCACCTCCAAACAGTTTCTGGGTAGTTACACCAAAAGCTCTTTGAGACAGGCCTGTCTTGTTCACTGCAACCAAGAAAAATGCCTGACCACTGTAAGCACTCCATATATATTTGTACTCTTGCTTCTTGGTGAAGATTCTTCCACTGGGGAGAAGTAATTTTGGTCACTTCTGTTTAACCTCATTTTCCTCATTCTTAAAATGGAGCTGAAGAGCGAGATGAAGTATGTGAAGGAACAAACCGCAGGGCTCCACCCATAGGAAAGGGTTGGCCAAAAAGTTCATTCAGGTTTTTCTGTGACATTGTATGGAAAATCTCACATGAACTTTTTGGCCAACCCAATAGATATCTAATAAATATCTATTGCCCTCATTTAAAAAATATTTATTTAATTGACTGTGTTTGGTTTTAGTTGTGGCACGTGGCATCTTTAGTTGTGGCATGTGGGATCTAGTTTCCTGACCAGTGGTCAAACCCAGACCTGTGCATTGGGAACACAGAGTTTTAGCCATTAGACCACCAGGGAAGTCCCAAATTACCCTCCTTTCTATAAGATGCTTCATCCTTGGAAGGAAAGCTATGACAAACCTAGACAGCGTATTAAAAAGCAGAGACATCACTTTGCCAGCAGATGTCCTATAGCCACGTACAGATGTGAGAGTTGGACCATAGAGAAAGCTGAGCGCCAAAGAATTGATGCTACTGACCTGTGGTGTTGGAGAAGACTCTGGAGAGTCCCTTGGACAGAAAGGAAATCAAACCAGTCAGTCCTAAAGGAAATCAACCCTGAATATTCATAGGAAGGACTGATGCTGAAGCTGAAGCTGCAACACTTTGGCCACCTAATTCGAAGAGCTGGGAAAGAGTTGGGAAAGACTGTTGCTGTGAAAGATTGAGGGCAGGAGAAAAGGGCAAGAGCATGAGGCAGTTGCATAGCATCACCAACTCAATGGACATGAGTTTGGGCAAACTCTGGGAAATAGTGAAGGACAAGGAAGTCTGGCATGCTGCAATCCATGGAATCTCAAAGAGTCAGATATTAGCCACTTACAACAACTATAAGTCTTATTTAATTCTCATGAGAGGATTTTGAAGTATTACTCCATTTTTTTAACATGGCAAAATTGAGCTCAGATAGGAATAATAAATATGTAGAATTTAAGAGAAAAAATATAAACTTCTTACAGCAATGCCTGTTATATCCTAGAAATGCATTCAAACTGTAAAGGTCTTTTTCTAAACACCCCTCACTTAGTTACCCTCAAGGCAATTGTAATGAAGTAAGTCATTTAAACTGTACTGTAGTACGGCACATCTCTGATCGTGTTTCCCCGCCACCCGGCCCCCCTCCAGCCCAATATGCAGGAAAGATGCCTAAAACCTCATTCGGAGGTCAGGGCGTGGCGGGGGCACAGGTAGCTGGTGGAAGTCTGTATCTCCTAGTTAGTTGTTTTTAGTACTGGATGGACATGAGTTTGAGTGAACTCCGGGAGTTGGTGATAGACAGGGAGGCCTGGTGTGCTGCGATTCATGGGGTCACAAAGAGTCGGACACGACTGAGCGACTGAACTGAACTGAACTTAAAGAATATGATCCCTGCAAAGGGATTGCAGGGGCTGAGGTCCAAAGGCGACACACAGACAGTGAAGGAAGAGCTTATTCTCAGCACCTGGCATGTGGGTGACTCGGTGACTATTTGTGGAGGGGAGCAACAGGCATTCTTCACATGCCCTTGTGACTGTTTTTCTCTCAATTATCCCCACTTCTTTAAATAAGGAGGGGAAAGTTGGGTTATGAATGAAAGATTAAACTGGTAAGAGATCTAGATCAAACACTTTTATTTCACTAAGTGCAGGACATTCCATTCACTCCCAGATTGAATAAGGGATTAACATTTTAGTCAAGAGTATATTATTTGTTTCTCAAATGATTTTAGAGTCTATGGTTCCACCCAGCTCTCTTTTGTAAGAAGCAACTCAAAATACTATAGTTCCCCAGAGAATGCCCCAAACAGTCAGAATGGTAAAGTCATAACCTTAGGAAGAGTTTCATCTTATATTTCAACTGGCTCAAATGCTTTCCTTTTGATGAAGAAAACTGCCATGTTTCACCAGGAATTCCAGTCAGGGTAGTCAGATATGGGACTTACAACACTGACATCACTTTTAAGAAGCAGTAAGAATTCTCCCACCAAAGTTCTTCAAAACAGGACTATAAGAGAAAGAGAATTTGGTTTTCATCTCACTGATGGAGAAGGAAATGGCAACCCACTCCTGTGTTCTTGCCTGGAGAATCCCAGGGACGGGGGAGCCTGGTGGGCTTCCGTCTATGGGGTCACACAGAGTCGGCCACGACTGAAGTGACTTAGCAGCAGCAGCAGACCTGTAACCACTGAGTCATCACGCTTCTGATGACTATAACTGAAATAAGTATCCTTTTGTGGTTATAAGTTATAAGCAGTGTTCGTCTCTTTATCTGTCAGAGTTGTCTCTAATCATGTAATTTTATCGTTTGAAAGTATATTTTCTGAAAATTACATAAACCTGACTAAAGAAAAATTGGGGGGGCTTCCCAGGTGGTGCTAGTGGTAAAGAACCTGCCGGCTGATGTAGGAAACATAAGAGACGCGGGTTGGGAAGATCCCCCTGGAAGAGGGCATGGCAACCCATTCCAGTATTCTTGCCTGGAGAATCCCATGGCAAGAGGAGCCTGGCAGGCTACAGTCAATAGGGTCGTAAAGAGTTGAACACAAAACAAGCTATGGCAAAGAAAAAATGTAGTTTTCCTCCATTTGTTTTCTCCTTGTTTAAAATTCTGTGACTTATTATTATTGAAATTTTAGAAGAAGCCAGAAAATAAGCAAGGTGATTAAATACTGTATTAATTTCCTCTATGATTGTTTTTGAAACTTTATGATATAAAAGTAAACATCGTAGGGATAAAATGAATTTCTTTAATTCATTAGAAGATTGTGCAGTCCAGGCCAGCTGTAATAATCATAGCAGTCTTTTTGGAGCTCTAAAAAGTCACGGAGCTGCATTTTCTAGGAGCTCAAGCACCATGGTGCATGCATGCTCAGTCACTCAGTCGTGTCCAGCTCTCTGCGACCCCATGGACTGTAGCCCACCAGTCTCCTCTGTCCATGAGATTCTCTAGGGAAGAACACTGGAATGGGTTGCCGTGACCTCCTCCAGGGAATCTTCCCCACCCAGGGATGGAACTCGAGTCTCCTGAGGCTCCTGCATTGCCTGCAGATTCTTTGCCGCTGAGCCACGGGGGAAGCCCGGAGCATTACAGTAAGCAGCTTTAAATATACTATACCCAATTTCATAATAACCTTCGAAGGTATTATTACAGAATTAAACAGAATTAAATTCGGAGGTTAAATTACCCAAGTAAAAAATTTACCAAGACCACCCGGCAAGCCCTTTGCACTTTCCCACATCAGATCAATTTTATCTCATCAATATGATACTAATTACTTTTATGGGTGTAATGAGAGTTTCCCTGTTTAAACATAGGTGGTTTCTGAGGTAGGCATTAGGGACTTAGGAAAAGAAGCATTTTTGTCTTTACTGACCTAATAGTACCCAAAATTTCTTTGGAGACCATTTATTAATCATGCATTGGGTTTCCATTTACTATAAAGAACTCTCTTGTATTATTTTACTTATACTTTTACTAAGTATTTTTTACTTTCATACTTGATATTGTTTTTTATTCCAATGAGAGTTACATCTTTGCAAACAAAGCCAAGAAATTCATGTGTTTTTGGTTTTGTTTTTTTGGTTTACTGCAGAGCTGCATATTAGGTTTGAAGGTCAATGAGTAAAGTGAAACTCTCCAACAGTCAAAATTACCTTAAAAAATCCTTTAGATCATCCGTATAGTCCCATACATGTGATTTGTGCATGTAACACAGTTTCTTTCATCTTTCATTTTCATAAGTGTTTATCTATGACCCTGAATCACACTTTTTTCCTTTCTTAAGAATATTGATCAAGCCATCACCAACCATTTATCTACCACTTGAACAATGTGTCTTAAAATTACAAATGTTTCCATTGGTTTCGTAAATATTCATTCTTGGTTTCAGGTTTCATTGCATCCATCACTTTTAATATACGTAAGGAAAAGGAGGGATTGCCCTGGTATATGATCCCGTTAACTTTAACATGATTGAACACCACAGTAACTGGAACTCACTAGCTAGCTAAGATTCGTTCTGTTCCCTTACGCATGATGAAACCTTCCAATTAATAAACTTTTCTTTCCCATATTTCAAATACAAAGATCTTATGCTCATTTAGGCTTGTATTATTTTATGAAAACTGGGTGAAAAACCAAAACACCCTATCCCAAGGAAATACAGTATATTATGGTAACAGGTATGCCCTTGAAGCAGGCAGTTGTGTTGGTGTCAAATATAAGTAGAAGAACCGATGACCATCTGTAAGCTTATCAGTCTGATGTAAATGATGAAAGAGGCCACAAAAAGATAGCATGGACAAGAGAATGCAATAGACATGCCCAGAGCACTGAGTGCTCCCGCCCAAATGGGAAACTGCTGCCTCTCAAATGACATTGGTGCAAACCTAGGATAGTAAGTAGATGTCAAGAGATACTGACTGAATGACTCTGGGCCTCCCAGCAATATTAAAGTAGATGGGAATTAGGAGTAAGAGGAAATGTCTGTCTCACCTCCTCCTCCCAGTTCCACAAGGAAAGAATTGAGCCTGGGAAGAATGAATGCCATGTTAGTCTTTTTTTTTTAATTAATTGATCATTTATTATTTTTGGCTGTGCTAGATCTTTACTGCCGCATGAGGGCTTTCTCTAGCTGCAGTGAGTAGAGTCTACTCTTTGCCGCTGCACGTGGGCTTCTCATTGCAGTGGCTTCTTTTGATGTGGAGCACGGGCTGTAGGCTTGCGGGCTCAGTAGTTTTGGCTCATGGTCTTCGTTTCCCCAACACGTGTAGAATCCTCTTCGACCAGTGATCGAACCTGTGTCCACTACCTTGGCAGGTGGATTCTTCACCATTGGGCCACCAGGGAAGTCCAGCCATATTAGCTTTTATATCATGGACACAGTTGGTCATGGTGATTAATGGAGTAGGACTGAGAAAGTCTTAAATCCCTGTCTGGAACAGAATTGAAAGGGGGAGTTATAAATAAACAAATCAGTATTATATTGTGTGCTGTGTGTTCTAAGTCGCTTCATTCACGTCCAATTCTTTACAACCCTATTGATTGTAGCCTGCCAGGCTCCCCTGTTCATGGGATTCTCTAGGCAAGAATACTGGAGTGGGCTGCCATTTCCTTCCCCAGAGGATTCTTCCTGACCCAGGGATCAAACCCACATCTCTTATGTCTCCTACATTGGCCACTGTTAGTTCTTTACCACTATCGCTACCTGGGAAGACTGTATTATATTACATCACAAAGGAAGAGGTTTGGAAGAATAGGATTATAAAATCTTCAGTTCAGTTCAGTCGGTCAGTCGTGTCCGACTCTTTGCGACCCCATGAATCACAGCACGCCAGGCCTCCCTGTCCATCACCAACTCCCGGAGTTCACTCAAACTCATGTCCATCGAGTCGGTGATGCCATCCAGCCATCTCACTCTCTGTCGTCCCCGTCTCCTCCCACCCCCAATCCCTCCTAGCATCAGACTCTTTTCCAGTGAGTCAACTCGTCACATGAGGTGGCCAAAGTATTGGAGTTTCAGCTTTAGCATCAGTCCTTCCAATGAACACCCAGGATTGATCTCCTTTAGAATGGACTGGTTGGATCTCCTTGCAGTCCAAGGGACTCTCAAGAGTCTTCGCCAGCGCCAGAGTTCAAAAGCATCAATTTTTCAGCGATCAGCTTTCTTCATAGTCCAACTCTCACATCCATACATGACCATGGGAAAAACCATAGCCTTGACTAGACGGACCTTGGTTGGCAAAGTAATGTCTCTGCTTTTTAATATGCTATCTAGGTTGGTCATAACTTTCCTTCCAAGGAGTAAGTGTCTTTTAATTTCCTGGCTGCAATCAGGGTCTGCAGTGATTTTGGAGCCCAAAAAAATAAAGTCTGACACGGTTTCCACTGTTTCCCCATTTTTTGCCATGAAGTGATGGGACCAGATGCCATGATCTTCGTTTTCTGAATGTTGAGCTTCAAACCAACCGTTTCCCTCTCCTCTTTCACTTTCATCAAGAGGCTTTTGAGTTCCTCTTCACTTTCTGCCATAAGGGTGGTGTCATCTGCATATCTGAGGTGATTGATATTTCTCCCGGCAGTCTTGATTCCAGCTTGTGCTTCTTCCAGCCCAGCGTTCCTCTTGATGTACTCTGCATATAAGTTAAATAAGCAGGGTGACAATATACAACCTTGCCGTACTCCTTTTCCTGTTTGGAATCAGTCTGTTGTTCCTTGTCCAGTTCTAACTCTTGCTTCCTGACCTGCATACAGGTTTCTCAAGAGGCAGGTCAGGTGGTCTGGGATTCCCATCTCTTTTCAGAATGTTCCACAGTTGATCGTGATCCACACAGTCAAAGGCTTTGGTATAGTCAATGAAGCAGAAATAGATGTTTTTCTGGAACTCTCTTGCTTTCTCCATGATCCAGCGGATGTTGGCAATTTGATCTCTGGTTCCTCTGCCTTTTCTAAAACCTGCTTGAACATCTGGAAGTTCACGGTTCACATATTGCTGAAGCCTGGCTTGGAGAATTTTGAGCATGACTTTACTAGTGTGTGAGATGAGGGCAATTGTGTGGTAGTTTGAGCATTCTTTGGCATTGCGTTTCTTTGGGATTGGAATGAAGACTGACCTTTTCCAGTCCTGTGGCCACTGCTGAGTTTTCCAAATTTGCTGGCATATTGAGTGCAGCACTTTCACAGCATCATCTTTCAGGATTTGAAATAGCTCGATTGGAATTCCATCACCTCCACTAGCTTTGTTCGTAGTGACGCTCTCTAAGGCCCACTTGACTTCATATTCCAAGATGTCTGGCTCCAGGTGAGTGATCACGCCATCGTGATTATCATCGTCGTGAAGATCTTTTTTGTACAGTTCTTCTGTGTATTCTTGCCACCTCTTCTTAATATCTTCTGCTTTTGTTAGTCCATACCATTTCTGTCCTTTATCGAGCCCATCTTTGCATGAAATGTTCCCTTGGAATCTCTAATTTTCTTGAAGAGATCTCTTGTTTTTCCTGTTCTGTTGTTTTCCTCTATTTCTTTGCATTGATCACTGAGGAAGGCTTTCTTATCTCTCCTTGCTATATTTTGGAACTCTGCATTCAGATGCTTATATCTTTCCTTTTCTCCTTTGCTTTTCGCTTCTCTTCTTTTCACAGCTATTTGTAAGGCCTCCTCAGACAGCCATTTTGCTTTTTTGCATTTCTTTTCCATGGGGATGGTCTTGGTCCCTGTCTCCTGTACAATGTCACGAACCTCCATCCAGAGTTCATCAGGCACTCTATCAGATCTAGTCCCTTAAATCTATTTCTTACTTCCCCTGTATAATCATAAGGGATTTGATTTAGATCATATCTGAATGGTCTAGTGGTTTTCCCTACTTTCTTCAATTTAAGTCTGAATTTGGCAATAAGGAGTTCATGATCTGAGCCACAGTCAACTTCCGGTCTTGTTTTTGCTAACTGTATAGAGCTTCTCCATCTTTGGCTGCAAAGAATATAATCAATCTGATTTCGGTGTTGACCATCTGGTGATGTCCATGTGTAGAGTCTTCTCTTGTGTTGTTGGAAGAGGGTGTTTGCTATGACCAGTGCGTTCTCTTGGCAAAACTCTATAAAATCTTGTGGAGGCAATAAAGCTTATCTAATATTTCATTATTAAATGTCTAATTTTTATGAGCTTTCCCATTAGCAAACTATGAATCATTTTATTCATTAATAACAATTGCATAAAATCTTATAGTTAAGCAAACACTTTCACTCTTCTTGTCATCTCAGCCATCCTGTGATTGCAGCATTTTCATCATCTGCCAAAGAATACAAGCTTCTGGCAAACCATGGCCATGTCCTGTGGATCACTATTCCTGTGCCCACATGTACTAAGACAATCAAAAATGTTTGTTTTCTTGAAGAATCCCCCCTATTGCAAATGAAAACACAGATTCCAAAAGGTTAAATTGTCCAAGCCCTGTGAGTGGTAGAGCTCGGAATTTGTCCTAGGCTTTTGGCTCTAAATTCTGTGACATTTGCCCAACCTGGATAAACAAATATCTCAGCAAATGTAGATATATACATTTGATTCTTAAATTTTTTAGTTGTTCAAGATAATGTACATAGGGACATTTTCAGATTGACTCATCTGTTTTCTTTAAAAAAAAATCTTTTAAAAAATTGAATAGCTGTTTACAGTGGAGGCTTCCCAGGTGGTACAGTGGTAAAAAAAAAAAAAATCTGCCTGCCCATGCAGGAGATGTGGGTTCGATTCCTGGGCTGATAAGATCCCCTGGAGAAGGAAATGGCCACCCATTCCAGTATTCTTGCCTGGAAAATCCCATGGACAGAGGAGCCTGGTGGACTACAGCTCATGGGCTCTCAAAGAGTTGGACACGACTGAGCAATTGAGCATGCAATTGTTAATATTTACAATGTTGTGTTAGTTTCAAGTGTTCAGTTCAGTCGCTCAGCAGTGTCCGACTCTTTGCAACCCCATGGACTGCAGCATGCCAGGCCTCCCTGTCTATCACCAACTCCTGGAGTTTACTCAAACTCATGTCCATTGAGTCGGTGATGCCATCCAACCATCTCATCCTCTGTCATCCCCTTCTCCTCTCACCTTCGATCTTTCCCAGGCATCAGGGTCTTTTCAAACGCGTCAGCTCTTTGCATCAGGTGGCCAAAGTATTGGAGTTTCAGCTTTAGCATCAGTCCTTCCAATGAATATTCAGGAATGATTTTCTTTAAGATGGACTGGTTGGATCTCCTCGCAGTCCAAGGGACTCTCAAGAGCCTTCTCCAGCACCACAGTTCAAAAACATCAATTCTTCAGTGCTCAGCTTTCTTTATAGCCCAACTCTCACATCACATCTCACAGTTTCAAGTGTGTAGCACTGTAATTCATTTATACATAGTACTCTTGCCTGGAAAATCCCATGGACGGAGGAACCTGGTAGGCTGCAGTCCATGGGGTTGCTGAGGGTCGGACATGACTGAGCAACTTCAATTTCACTTTTCACTTTCATGCATTGGAGAAGGAAACGGCAACCCACTCCAGTGTTCTTGCCTCTACAATCCCAGGGATGGGGGAGCCTGGTGGGCTGCCGTCTATGGGGTCGCACAGAGTTGGACACGACTGAAGCGACTTAGCAGCAGCAGGATATCATTGAAACAGCAATTATGTCCCTATCTTCCTCAGCAATTCTTAAGAATGAACTTAGACAAGATGATCAGACTGCATGTTTCTGCTCTTTTCATTTTTTTCTAGTAGTTCTTCATGGACATGTGGATCCTGATAACCTCTGTCTCACATAACCTAGATATGTGTTCATTTAAAAAATTTCAGCCTTTAAGGCCTTGTATTACAGAATGTCAGGTAGAATTCTGCCCTTTCAGTTCCTTTTTTTTTTTTTTTAGCAATTTTACAGTTAATTTCATGGCATCTGTAACTAGTGAGTGATCTTATCACAAAACGGAATGACTAAACTCGTTTCAATTTATATTTATCAATGTCACATCAGCAATCATGTGCTTTTTATAGAAAGTCTCTGAAAAAGACTTCTTTCTTCTATTTTCCTAAATTTCAGAACCTTCCAGAAATTTCCTCCTCTGCCTCTTTTTATCCGGAGTCCAAATTGAATTCTTACTTCAAGTGCTGATTTCCCTGCCCAGCCAAGAAGGCCTATTAATACATTGATGTGTCTTGTGAGGGTCAGTACTTTTCCCCCAGGTAACTTCATAAAAATTACCATTTAGCACTTAAAATGATTCACCAAACTTAAAAGTAAGTGTGATTTTAACCCAGGCCTTAACTCCCTGTAGCTGTTCATCTTCAATCATGCACTGCCATTCACATATTCTTCAGGCATTTTTCCTATTTACTTAAGAAACAAATCACTACCTATAGTTCCAATGTGAAATAAAAACTTTCAGTTCAGTTCAGTTCAGTTCAGTCGCTCAGTTGTGTCCAACTCTCCGCGACCCCATGAGTCACAGCATGCCAGGCCTCCCTGTCCATCGCCAACTCCTGGAGTTCACTCAAACTCATATCCACAGAGTCGGTGATGCCATCCAGCCATCTCACTCTCTGTCGTCCCCTTCTCCTCCCGCCCCCAGCCTTTCCCAACATCAGAGTCTTTTCCAGTGAATCAACTCGTCGCATGAGGTGGCCAAAGTATTGCAGTTTCAGCTTTAGCATCAATTCTTCCAATGAACACCCAGGATTGATCTCCTTTAGAACGGACTAGTTGGATCTCCTTGCAGTCCAAGGGACTCTCAAGAGTCTTCTCCAGCACCACAGTTCAAAAGCATCAATTCTTAGGCGATCAGCTTTCTTCACAGTCCAACTCTCACATTCATACATGACCACGGGAAAAACCATAGCCTTGACTAGACAGACCTTTGTTGGCAAAGTGATGTCTCTGCTTTTTAATATACTATCAAGGTTGGTCATAACTTTCCTTCCAAGGAGTAAGCATCTTTTAATTTCCTGGCTGCAATCAGCATCTGCAGTGATTTTGGAGCCTCAAAAAAATAAAATCTGACACTGTTTCCCCATCTATTTGCCATGAAGTGATGGGACCAGATGCCATGATCTTCGTTTTCTGAATGCTGAGCTTCAAGCCAACCTTTTCATTCTCCTCTTTCACTTTCATCAAGAGGCTTTTGAGTTCCTCTTCACTTTCTGCCATAAGGGTGGTGTCATCTGCATATCTGAGGTTATTGATATTTCTCCCAGCAATCTTGATTCCAGCTTGTGCTTCTTCCAGCCCAGCGTTCCTCATGATGTACTCTGCATACAAGTTAAATAAGCAAGGTGACAATATACAGCCTTGACGTACTCCTTTTCCTATCTGGAACCAGTCTGTTGTTCCATGTACAGTTCTGACTGTTGCTTCCTGACCTGCATACAGGTTTCTCAAGAGGCAGGTCAGGTGGTCTGGGATTCCCATCTCTTTCAGAATTTTCCACACTTCATCGTGATCCACACAGTCAAAGGCTTTGGTATAGTCAATGAAGCAGAAATAGATGTTTTTCTGGAACTCTCTTGCTTTCTCCATGATCCAGTGTATGTTGGCAATTTGATCTCTGGTGCCTCTGCCTTTTCTAAAACCTGCTTGAACATTTGGGAGTTCACGGTTCACATATTGCTGAAGCCTGGCTTGGAGAATTTTGAGCATGACTTTACTAGAGTGTGAGATGAGTGCAATTGTGCAGTAGTTTGAGCATTCTCTGGCATTGCGTTTCTTTGGGATTGAAATGAAGACTGACCTTTTCCAGTCCTGTGGCCACTGCTGAGTTTTCCAAATCTGCTGGCATATTGAGTGCAGCACTTTCACAGCATCATCTTTCAAGATTTGAAATAGCTCAACTGGAATTCCATCACCTCCACTAGCTTTGTTCGTAGTGATGCTTTCTAAGTCCTACTTGACTTCACATTCCAAGATGTCTGGCTCTAGGTGAGTGATCACGTTATCGTGACTATCTTGATTGTGAAGATGTTTTTTGTACAGTTCTTCTGTGTATTCTTGCCACCTCTTCTTAATATCTTCTGCTTCTGTTAGGTCCATACCATTTCTGTCTTTTATCGAGCCCATCTTTGCATGAAATGTTCCCTTGGAATCTCTAATTTTCTTGAAGAGATCTCTTGTCTTTCCCATTCTGTTGTTTTCCTCTATTTCTTTGCATTGATCACCGAGGAAGGCTTTCTTATCTCTCCTTGCTATTCTTTGGAACTCTGCATTCAGATGCTTATATCTTTCCTTTTCTCCTTTGCTTTTCACTTCTCTTCTTTTCACATCTATTTGTAAGGCCTCTCAGACAGCCATTTTGCCTTTTTGCATTTCTTTTCCATAATAAAAAATTATTTTAAAAAATTCCATAAAAAAAACCCAAAAAAAAACCTTTACCTTAAACCAAATCCATGACATATTAAAATATCTATTATCACTCATAATCTTTCTTAGTGCTTTTACATCCTAGGACTGTGGTTTTCCTACTGGATTTCTTGTTCTTCTGTTCCTCTTGCCCATCCTTCTTAATGTGTGTGTGCATGCTAAGTTGCTTCAGTTGTTGTGTTTGACTCTTTGCGACCCTATGGACTGTAGCCCACCAGGCTCCTCTGTCCATGGGATTCTCCAGGCAAGAATACTGGAGTGGGTTGCCATGCCCTCTTCCAGGGGATCTTCCCAACCCGGGGATCAAACCCAACTCTCTTGCGTCTCCTGCATTGGCAGGCAGGTTCTTTACACCCCAGCGCCACCTGAGAAAAACATCCTTCTTAATAGGGGAGATTTTATTCTTTATTACTTTTTTCCCCTTCTTGTCTTTTTCTTGTTTCTCTTCCTTTTCATTCTTTGGACATATATCTTTTCTTTTGTTCTTTTAACCTTCTGTCCTGACTTATACTTCTTTCTTGACATCTATATTCTCAGCAAATGTATTAGTGTTTTTAATATTTTTACATTGACTTTGAGAAGAATCACTTAGCTTTTTTCCATTATCTTGGCTGACACTTATTAGGGATCTTTTAACTCCTAATTTCAGCTGCTCTTCGTTTTATACTCAGCACTTGTTCAGTACTCAGGTATTGGCACTCATGTAGTGGGAAGCTGTCACTTGAACTGTCTGCCCAGCTTCCTTGATTCATTGGACCCAGTTCCACATCCTGGCCATTCCACGAAATTTTGGAATGACTTTATCAGTCACAATGCCCTACCTGCCTTTGGCTATAGGCTTCAACACGTGACCAGGTCTGGCCAGTCATGGGCACCATCCCCCTGCCCACAGTGGTGGTTTCGATGTGAGGTTCCTGACTCAAGGAACGCTGCCAGGGTGCGTCTTCCCTACCTCGAAGAAGAAAGGTATCTTTGATTGAAGAGAGTGAAACCAACACACAAAGAGTAGCACTGAAAGCAGATATAGAAATGGAAAGTTCCAGTGAAGAGCTATCTACCGAAACAGTGAGTCTCATTACCTCATTTCAGCCCTGCCTTTGGATTCCCCTTAACCTTTAAGTCAGAAAGAATGAGCAGATTTGTTTTTTATTTAGTCTTTTAACCTGAGTCATTTTGAGATGAATTCTTTCTTAACAGAGTCTTCACTGATACAAAACCTAAGAGTAGATGCTATGCAATTGTGTGAAATAAAAAGACTAATTCACATTAATGTGAATGGGACCAGAATTTTTCATGCACATTTCTTTCTACAGAACTGGTAAACAGAGAAATGATGTTGGTATATTGCTATAACATGAAATGTGTGTTGGTTTGTACATAGCGTTTTTTTTTTTTTTTTTTCAGCTCATTGTTTAAAGCAACCAGGGCAAGCTCTCATAATTAATGAGAAAACTTTAGAATTATATGAAAGCTTCAGGAGGAAAATTGAAAATGGACACATGTTCATTCTTTATTGCAAAAAAAGGCAGGGGGGAGATAATTTAGTAGCTTCACAAGTCCTCAGTGTTTCTACCGGTTAAACTGTGTTTCTACCTGTATAAAAACTGTGTTTAACACTGTTAAACAGTGTTTCTACCTGTGTAAAAAATGGGTTAATGAAGAAGGCTTTAGATCGGGTTGGATTTCTAAATTTGATGAAAATAGAGTCTTTGAGAAGCAAATGCTCTCTAAGGCCTGTATGTCAAAAAAGAGCAACCCTATGGGATTATAAGGAAGTAAATAGTTAACTAACAGTGACGCTTGGTGCAAATCCTGGAGAGAGCCGACTGCCAGCATTTTCATTAGCAGCAGAATTGCTTTTATTGGTGTTCTGGTTACATGGAGTGATAAATTTCAGTGGTCTGCTTCAGCCTGGTTGGTTCTATATGCTTTATTATAGCCGACACAGCATAGAGCATAAATACGGTATTAGAACATTTATGTCTCATTTATATATACCCACACTATTTCTGAAAAGGATTGAGGACCATACAAGATTTTACATAATAAGATGATTTGGAGGGACATAAGAGGAAAGAAAGAAATAGAAACACAGGCATTATCATCAAAGGGCAATGTTAAGGCTAAAACAAAATGAAGTTGTAAGGCCCCATGTTATGTATACACTCTTTGGTGTAAAATCAGTGGCAGTTCCATAACCATTTATTACTATTCATCTCACATAACCCAAATGGCTATGTTGGTTTAGATTGAAAAATAAGAATATAAACTTAGTAGAATTAAATATTTGTACCCACTTGATTAACTAGGGATATGGTAGACTTTTAGATCCATAAGAACAAGATTTTTGTTTGTATTTCACTCCTGGATCTCCAGGACTCTGGTGTGTAATGGGTATTCTGTAAATATCTGCCAAGTGAAAGTAATTAAAAACAAACCATTCTATTTCCTTAGGTTCTGAATTAGTTCTTAATTTATTTTTTCTTTTAAAACCATTTTTATTCTAAAATTAGATGTAGAAAATTAAATAAAAAATATATAGCTTAATGAATTATTACAAGGTGAACACTCATGAAATCCTACCCAAGTCAAGAAATAGAACTTTACCAAGCACCTCAGATATAGTCCATGGGGTAGCAAAGAGTCGGACACGACTGAGAGACTTTCACTTTCAAGCACCTCAGAAGCTTCACCTGTGTCCCATCCCAGCTACAACTTTTCCATACCACCAAATGTAGCTGTTATTCCGACTTTTACAGTAATTGTTTCTCTGCATTTTAAAATAATACATTACCCAAGTGTACACCTTAGACCCTGAAGTGTTCCCCATTAAAATAAAATTGTCATAGCCTTTAAATTTCCTTGAATCCAAAGGTTATTCCTTTTTCCACCCCTTATCTTTACAATTTTTCTGTTGAAGAACTCAGGCCATTTCCAAGATTGAATTTTGCTGCTTTTGTACTCATGACTCATGATCCTCAGACCTCAGTATTTCTTATAATCTTATTTTTATCTTTATTTATTTACTGATATTTTAACTCAAGTTCATGTTTGTTTGCAATGTGCATATACATTTACCATAACAGAAAAATTCAAACTGTACAAAGGACTATCTCTGTAGAGCATTTCCTCTTCCCTCTCTGCTCTCATGGTCACCTATATCCTCTCTTTGGAGGTAACCACTGCTACCATTTCCTTGTGCAGTCCTCCACAGGTAGTCTGTGCAAATGGAAGAATATATCTACATGCATCTGTATTAGACACAGGGATACAACACCTGGATCCCTTTTCATGGAAGGGTTTGTGGCCCTAGAAGTGCTGCCAGCAGATAGCCCTTAGCTGTCAGCCTATCCAGAGGTTGCCACCCAAAGCCGTGCCCTCCCCAGGGCAGCCCATATCCAGTGTTTGAGGCAACAGGAATGTAAAGGTCTGGCCATCTCAGCCTGGTTACGTCTGAAGGGCCAATTCTTTCTCAGGGTTAGCTGAGATCATCAGGTCTGGATTACAGCTTGGCTTCTCCCTTCATTCAACCCTGCTTCTGCCCTCTGTCTACCACAGGTAGGGTCACCAACACTCCCAGTTTTCCAAGGACTGAGGGCAGGTCTCAGGATGCTGTATTTTCAGTGCTAAAACCAAAAGTGTTCCAGGAAAACCAGGATGAATTGGTCACCTCAACCATGTGTGTTGATCCCAGAGATACCACCTAATAAGCATCCTATACACTAAACTTGGACTCAGAATCTGCTTCCTGGGGTCCTCAGTGAGCGACAGAATTTAGACTGATCTGAGAAAGTAGGTATAAAATGGAGTTTAGAGCTGAATCTCTTACCACCAGGTTGGTATTGCAGACCCTATTGATCAGTAGGTGGAGAAAATACCCTCTGACACAAAGGGACAGTTCAATTGTGAACTTTCACCGATGGTTAAGATTGTACACCAAAGAAGAGAAAACCCTGGCAGACACAATGTATCAGGCATTCGAAAATTATGGAGGAAATGGTCACCATAGCAACAGTGGAATTGGATGGCTACTGTGATTATTGCTTCAGTAAAAGATAACAAGAGCCTGACAGTGATTAACAGGCAATTGAAAGCCACCAGTGAAAGCCACAGGGTTTCCCTGGTAGCCAGGAGATGCTCCTCTCCTGTACTAGCAAAGAAAGCTGAAGAACAGGTCCAGGTTTTAATGGTCAGAGTATCTGACATTCAAAGAATGTTCAATGTGAAAATAAGGCCAGTCTGCCATGACAAGATCAAGGGTCTTGCTAGGAAAGAATGGGACCATGACACGGTCAATGGAGTAATCAGTATTCGTGTTCCTGAAAATCCTTAATTTCCAGATTCCCTGAATTTTCTGAGCCTGCAGGAATGATTAGGAGCTGGAACCCCTCCTTTGCCTTTTTCCACTCAAGGCAGCCTCCTGCAGGATCTGTTCATACTCCCCTCTTGGCCACGAGGCACATAAGTAGGGTTAAGTCACAGAATAACCCAGTTAGGGTTTGTGTTAGGCCAGGAAAGAGAGGAAACAGACCCCCAAGGAGCTGCAACACCTAGCTACAGATACAAGCAGAAGATAGGAGAGTTTTGTGGCAATGAATTCCAACAGTGCTTGACAAAGAAAACTGGTATGTAAGACTGGATATGGGAGACTTGGTTTATTATTGGAGGGGAAAGGGGTCTATTTAAACTCTTAACCGCTGTTGGACACAGGGTCTGGAGTGACATTAGTAGCTGAAGACCCAAAGTATCACGGCCTCCCTGTTACACTGGGTTCAGAAGCAGCCAGGCTACAGATTGTTGATCTAGTTCTGGCTGACTGTGGGCCCATTGTATATTTCCGATGTATGGTTGGAATAGACATGGTTGGGAGATGATGCAGCCCTCACTTTGGATTTTTGGCCTGTGGAGTAAAAATTGTCTATCAGATTTTTGTAGAGGAGACCAAGAGAAGCTTTTAAAAGTGCTAACACCTCCATCCTGCTCCCAGCCAAGATACTAAACGAGAAACAAATTTGTATCCTCAGAGAGACGACAGAAATTAATGCCACCTTTAAGGATATAAAGGAGTTGGTTGAGATCCCCATTTCATCTCCACCTAATTTACCCGCTGGGATCCCTGTAGAAATCAGTCAGATGTCCTGGAGAATGACAATAGACTACCATAAACCCTACTGCTGCCTCCATGACAGATATGGCATGAGAAGATTAACTAGAGATTTGCTAGAGAAGATTAACATGGCCTCAGATACATGTTGTAGAGCTGGCAATTTCTAGATCAGAAAAGAGGATCACAAACAGTTCACCTTTATGTGACACAGGCAATAATTCCACCCAGCCCCTCCTCCAGGGCTGTGTTAGTGCTGTCTCAAAATAGTGTCCAAGGAGATTTGGACTTTCTGTATATCTCATGGATCATTGTATTGGCCCACTACATTGATGACATTATGCTAAATGAGCCAGGTGAGCAAGAACTAGCTAACATCTGCTCGAGCATTACGAGATAAGTCTTATGAAGAGTCAGGAGCTTAACACATGAGGAAAAATGCTAAATATCTGATAGTAAAAGGCATGCTAGTATATTCCATCCAAAGTGAAAGACAAGTTGTTACATCTTATACATCCCACTAGGAAGAAGGAAGCCCAGTGCCTCATAGATCTCTTTGGGTTCTGGAGGCAAAATATTCCATTTGGGAGTACTGCTGCAGCATATACACTGGTTGTCTTGGAAGGCTGCCATCTCTGAGTGACACCCAGTGCAGGAAAGAATTCTGTAGCAGTTACAGCTTGTGGTGGAAGCAGCCTTGCTACTTGGGGGCCATAGGACCCACAAGACCCTGTGATATTTGAGAATCAGTTGTGGAAAAAGCTATCATGTATAGTTTACATCAACTCCCAGTAGAAGAATCACTATGCAGATCCCAGGCTTCTGAAATGAAGGATTATTTGCCTTTTGAAAAACCAATGTACCCCTGAGCCTATGAAACACCAAGGATGATGGTTAATTTATGTGTTAACTTGGTTAGGCTATGGTGCTGGTCAAACACCAGTCCAAATGTTGCTGTAAAGGTACTTTTAGATGTGATTAACATTTAAATCAGTAGACTTTGAGTAAAGCAGATTACCTTCCATAAAAAGGTGGGCCATATCCAATCAGTTGAAGGCTGTAAGGGAAAAGACTGATGTACTTTAAAGAGAAATTCTGCCTCCAGACAGCTTTGGATTGCAACACTGACTTTATCTGGTATTTCCAGCTGACTGGCCTGCACCACAAAGATTTTGTTTGTCAAATTTTTAAATTTTAAAAAAAAATTTTAGCTAAGTCACTCAGCATGTGGAATCTTAGTTCCCTGACAATGGATGAAACCCACACCCCCTGCAGTGGAAACATAAGAGTTTTAACCACTGGACCACCAGGGAATTCCCTGCACTGCAGGTTTTGGACTTGCCGGCCCCACAATCATGTAAGCCAATTCCTTAAATAAATCTCTCTCCATCTTCAAATGTATGTGTGTATATATGTATGTGTGTGCATGTGTGTGTATACACATGTATGTTCTATTGGTTCTCTGTCTCTGGAGAGCCTAATACCCCAAGTGACCATACATCCAGAACATCCAATATCATCATGAGCTAGGTTTTGTCAGACCTACCAAGTCATCACTTAGGTGGATCCACAATTCCTGAGATGGCAGTGGTCCCCTTGGAATCAAGCATGAGTTGGGCCAGAGGGCACAAAGCAGTTGCAATAGCAGAGAGCTCAGGATTTTACCCATTCACTGTTGCACAAGCACTTCTTTATTTCATACATATGATCACATGGTGAGTTCCTTAATCAGCTGACAGAGGAGGAAAAGCCTGGGCTTGATTTATGGATGGTTAACTCAGAATGCGCTTGTAAGCCAGAAACTTACCACAAACTAAACTATATCCCCACCCAGGGGTGAGCTAGAAAAACAGTAGTGAGGCAAAATGCTTCCAGGGAGGTGAGTGTCAGGTGATGAATCTGGTCACCCACTTTGCATGGACCAAAGAAGTGGCTCAAGTTTATAGACTCACTGGCAATGGCAAATGACCAGGCTGGCTGCTCATGTGTCTGGAAGCAGAAAGATTGGAAACTTTGGATTGAATTGGTCTGAGGTAGAACTGTGAGGAGAGATCTGTGACAGCAGCACGAAGAATGAAGATCTTTGAATCACAAGCTGATGCCAACCACAGAGCACATATCTAGAACTGGCATGAGACAACGAGGTGGACAGGATGACTCAGTCAGGAGATGTCATCCAGCCTCTGAGTCTCTCTGATAGCACCTCCCACGAGTCATCTGATTAATTATTTCAGACTAAACAAACCTTCAGTAGATCACATTCGTCATGACTAAGGACAGCCACCAACTCTGGCACTCACAGCCAAGTTTTACGGTAATATTTGAGGACTCACAGAAGCAGGAGCCAACCAAGGGTCAGATCTGGAGGCCCTGATAGGATAACTATTCATGGCTATGAGCTCATTGTTCTTCCATGCCTGGACTTGACCAGGCATTAAGTCTCCTTGGGCACTCAACACAAAGATGCATTTATCCAATGAGTGTAGTGTTACCCTTAAATGACTACCAGTGGCTTCTACCAGCAATCTTTCTCTATCTGTGTCTATTTAGAAAGGACTCCACCCAGTAGCTGCCTTGGGGTCCTCCCAAAGGAGCCCAAACCCACATCATTGAAAGGAACCAAGCTTCTATTCTCCTCTGCAGAAAGTCTATAATCCACTACAGTAATACAGCTGCCTCCAATGGTAAACCATGAGAGAATCCACCTGGTGTGACTGCCCCAGAAAATTGTTCAAACCCTCAATGATTCCACCAAACTCTTACTGCCATTTCATAGCAATGGCAGGAAATACCCAAAAATGTTCAGTAGGTAGCTGGAGATATGCATCGGGAAAAAGACTATCAGAATTTTCAGCAGATCAGTGAATTCTTACATCCATTCATCCATTTATTTATTCAATAGTATTTATTGAACATTTACTGTGTGTCAAGCACTCTGCAGTATGCTCAACATTTTCCAGTGAATAAGACAGATCTGGCCTCTATTATACCTATATTTAGACTCTGATGGGATCGTGAAAGTATTCATTGAAGCCATGAGTATAGATGATCCTTCCAAGGGTGTGGGGAAATGCTTGACTACAGGGCACATTCTAGAGTGTAAAAGAGAAAAGAGAAACTAGCAAAGGAAGTAGATAGAAAACCAGAAGAGCATAGCATTTTGTTTAAGATATGAGAATGGCAAAGGGAGAGAAAAGGTAAAATATCTCCTGCTAAAAAAGTGTAGATGGTATTTAAAAAATGGACTCTAGTCTCAGAAATATGTAAGTTTGAGTCCTACCTCCACCATTTTTTGGTGATATGACTTTGATTGGGAGATAAAAGATCAATTATGATGAGTGTCAAGTACACTGCTTAACAAACAGAAGTTTGGTTTTTTATTTTGCTTTGGGGAGGGCACCTTTGAATTTCACAAAAAGAAGAATTGGTGCATTATAGGAAATTTGCCTAAAGTCCTTAAACTTCAAAATTCAGTATGCTCTCCCTCATAAACCCTTCCAGTGTCTATGTACTTCAGAGTGTGAATCTTCCACTATGGGCCCTTTTGATCAGACATAGGAAGAATGGCAATAAAGAGGACACTTGTAATAACTATTTAGGGCCCCCATTCACTGCTCAGATGCCCCAAACTTTTAACTTTGGGCATGTGCTCAGTCACACAACTGGAAATTTAAGCAAAGTATATCTCACAACTCAGAACTTGTGGCTGAATTGGACTCTCATAGTCAGTGTAGCATATGAATAAATCAAGCATCAGACTCACCTCAATTTAGAAGGCTACAGGACATTTTTCTTTTGCCATTACTTGGACGTTGGAGGCAGGGATAGTAACAGGGAACCAAAAAGAGAAATATCAGAGGCAAGTATAGAAAGCACCAACAGACTGAGATCCAAAAGAGGAGATGGCCAAGCTTGGGAAAGACTGAGAAATAGAAGGCAGATGTCAGAGGGTCAAGGAGAAGACCTTGAAAGCAGGCATAGACCATTAATTGGAGAAGTTTGGTAGTGAAAAGACAGAGATGGAGAATTCTGGCTATGCTGCTGTCAAATGCAACCTGAACTTAGGTCAATTACTTAAACCAAGTTCTGTTTGATGAGTTGGCTTCTCAAGCAAGCATTCTGTCTGTTTCCCAGGGCTTGGCTTTCTCATGTTCCAGAAACAGTGAGGATCATAATCTCTGCTGAGAGGTCAGTGGAAAAACTCTACTTTCTAGTATGCCCAGCCTGCAGATAATGATCTTGACTAGAAGATTACAAGGCAGTTAAAAGGAGTTAAGGTGACAGGTCAGAGTGTCTTCATTCCAACTGGGGAAAGATCATTCTTTTGATGCATTAGCTTAGGCAAATAAACAGTCACTAAAAGTCTCTGCAGTGACACCAGATTTCATGTCAGGTCCTAGTTTGGGATGCAGGTACAGCAGCATCTAGGTCATCGGTGTGGATTTGGCTCCTAAATCACTGACAGGCCATGGATTAACTCTAGGATAAGATCATTTTCTTGAGGAAGGGATAGTCAGTAATGGAGGATGAAGACTGTGGTTTGGCTCCCATCCCAAATCTATTTCAGAGCATCTTCCACTACCCAGCAATTGATCCTAACTCTGACTTTAATGAACTGGCAGAGAATGGAAGTTCCATTTCTGCTCCTCTCACTTCCAACTCCTGCCCTTTTTTTGCTGGAGTGGCTACTAGCCCATGTCTCCATGGCTGGATTTACCAGAGGGTCTGCCTTTGACCTCATGTGTGTGCATATGTGCTAGTCAGGGTGGTGACAGGGCTTGCCAGAATATTCGCCCCAGTGCTCAGAAAGCTTGGTGACCTAATGTTTATGATGATGTCTGGCTGATGGGTTTTAAAACCCTTTAAGGCTTGAGATCCAAATTTTAATCTACACACTAGCCTCATGGCCATAAAGAGAAACTTCAAGGGGTGTCCTTTCCAGGGCTGCCTTCTGAGTACACTGATTCCTGAGATAGGTCAATGGCTGGCATGGGAAAAAGGAGCCTCTCAAAGGTATAAGATGGGATCTTCCTACAGATTTCCATTGTTGGATTTAACTTTTTTTGCAGATTATTAAGATAATGTTTTATTTTATGGATAGTATTTTCTGCTCTGTATACAAACATGTAGGAAAAGTATGTCTTTCAGAATTCACCAGTTTGGTTTTTTGCTTGCTTGTTTTTTGTTTTTAATTGGAGGATAATTGCTTTACAATGTTGTGTTGATTTCTGCCATACAGCATTGCAAATCAGCCATAGTATATATATGTGTGTGTGTGTATATATATTAGTATATATATATCCCCTTCCTCTTGACCCTCCCTCCCACTCCCTATCCCCAACCCTGCCTCTCCAGGTCATCACAGAGAGCCAGGCTGAGCTCCCCGTGTTATACAGCGCCTTCCTACCAGCTCTGTGTTTCACACATGGTGGTGCATGTATGTCAACGCTGCTTTCTCAATTCATCCCACCCTCTCCTTCCCCCGCTGGGTCCACAAGTCTGTTCTCTACGTCTGTGTCTTCCTTTCCTACAGATAGGTTCATCTGTATTGTTTTCCGTTTTCTAGATTCCATACATCTGCTTTAATCTATTATATTAGCTGTTCTCTTTCTGACTTACTTCACTCTGTGTAACAGTCTCTAGGTTCATCCACCTCACTGCAACGGACTCAACTTCATTCATTTTTATGGCTGAGTAATCTGGAAAAGACTCTGATGCCGGGAAAGGTTGGGGGCAGGAGGAGACGGGGACGACAGAGAATGAGATGGCTGGATGGCATCACCGACTCTGTGGACATGAGTTTGAGTGAACTCCGGGAGTTGGTGATGGACAGGGAGGCCTGGCGTGCTGTGATTCATGGGGTCGTGGAGAGTCGGACACGACTGAGCAACTGAACTGAACTGAACTGAATATAACATGGCATGCATATACCACAATTTGTTGGATTAAATTTAAATAAAAACATTATCATATTAGGTTATTGGATGATGAGGACAGGAATTAAAGCAGTATGGCTTTATTTTTGTTTACTCATTTTTCAGTGTATATTTGTTGAGAACCTTCTATGTGCTGGGCACTGTGCTAAATGCTAGAAGTGCAGAATGAGCAAAACCAGTCAGGTTCTTACCCTCATGGAGCTGGAAGGAATTAGTTAGATCATAGCACAAGGAAGCAGAAGAGTACAATACTTTTAAGAGGGCTATGGTCTGTGAGATCAATCCTGGGTGTTCATTGGAAGGGCTGATGCTAAAGCTGAGACTGCAATACTTTGGCCACCTCATGCGACGAGTTGACTCACTGGAAAAGACTCTGATGCTGGGAGGGATTGGGGGCAGGAGGAGAAGGGGACGACAGAGGGTGAGATGGCTGGATGGCATCACTGACTCGATGGATATGAGTTTGAGTGTACTCCGGGAGTTGGTGATGGACAGGGAGGCCTGGCGTGCTGTGATTCATGGGGTCGTGGAGAGTCAGACATGACTGAGCAACTGAACTGAACTGAACTGAACTGATGGTCTGTGAGAATATGTGATAAAGAAGCTTGATCTGGTTTGGTGGCCATGATGGTAGAGGGAAGGAATATCTTAAAGTTTAAAGGCCAATAACACAGAGACCATTAATAGCTCATTTGGTAGCCTTGGCCAAGTCTTAGGGATGAGGATTCTCCTCTCTTCCTTTCAAATTGTTCCATGTTTCTTTCTGGATGGAAAAGAAAAACTAGAAAATATCCACTTAGGTTTAGGTGATGCTGTTGGACAAAGAAGTAATTCAATAAGAGAACATGATTTCTTGAGGTACTAAGTTCAAGGCAGGCTAGTTGCTACTTCCTAAATGAAAAGCCATCAAGTAGAATCTTAATAAGTTGACTAAATTCAGTCTTTTCTAACTATTAATGCAGGAAATGTATATGAATTGGGCTAATTATATAAAGACTTCAGATAAGGAACTTCAATGTGCAATATTGAGGAACACAGATTTCAAACCACATAGTGAGGGACCATGCCCATACATTATTTTTTGTAGGACGAGAATCAGGAAACCTCTGTGAAAACAAAAAGATGTGAAAGAAAGACCCCTAGGCTGAGTGTCCCCAGACTTTGATTTTAACACCAGCAAGGCCATTAACATTTCCTCTGTGACTTGGTATACATTGCTTTCTGTCTCTGAAGCAATTGTTTCTCATTTTTGAAAGTGTGGGGTTTGATCTGTGATATTTAAGGTCCCATTCCTTCAAGACTCTTCTTATTCCTTGCTTCTGTAAGATGGCCAGACTCAGAATAACAAATTTCTATATTCCCCAGCTCAGCATATAATTGTCTCCCATTTCTGATCCCTGTCTGTTCATCGCATGTGTTAGGTTCCACGTGGACCCAGACCGGAATAGATTTACCTGTGTTTGTCACATGATTAGTGAGTTACAAGTTCAGATCTGGATCTCAGTTAATTATCACTAACCATTTATTACCCCTGTGACCTGGATAACTTATTTCAACTTTCAGAGAGTCTATTTTCCCATCTGTAAAATGGGGATGACAATCATCCCCTCTCAAAGTTGTCATGTGCCTGGTATAAAATAAATGGTGGTAGATAACTTTGTGGTTATGTGCTAAAATGCTAAACTCAAGACTCCTGGGTTCTAATTACACACATCCACCACTTGCCAGCCTTGAGCACTTGGTCAGGTTACTTAACTTTCCCTGTATTTCACTTTCCAATCTGTAAAATAGGTTTAATAATCACAATAGTGAGCATCAAACCAATAATCCAAGTACGCACATGGAACAGTACATGACTCTTAGAACTCAATACGAGTTAGCAATTATTATGATTAAGTGGTAGCTATGACCGAGAATGAGATGGCTGGATGGCATCACCGACTCTATGGACATGAGTTTGAGTGTACTCCGGGAGTTGGTGATGGACAGGGAGGCCTGGCATGCTGTGATTCATGGGGTCGCGGAGAGTCGGACACGACTGAGTGACTGAACTGAACTGAATACTTTTTTCTACTAGAGTGCAGACTATATATCAAAAATGCAAACATCCAGCAGGAAATCATCATTGAGGGCATTACTCAAAGAATCAGAAAAATAATTGACATCTCTCCTAGTTAACCCAAACACAAATTAATTATTGTGCATTTCGTTCTAACCCTTGATGAAAATAGAGATAGTATGGCTTAGCCCTTAGACACTGAATCGAAAGGAATCAGAAAGGAAATGCTTTCTGAAGTCCACCTTGGCTGTTGGCACACCATCTCCGCCCCACTGACCAACGTGACCAAGAGCCAAAAGCCAAAGCTTCACAGCACTCAACAGCTGGGCAAGTGGTAACCACACAGGATTTATGCCTGTTGAGAGCGAGGTCGTGATTCAGGGGTTTGACTCTGTCAAACGGTGCTGACAAAGACACACTGTTTTCCCTGACAGTATAGAATCAGATTACTGCACATACAAGTGTCTCACACCTGGAAAAGATGAAATTACACTGAGCTTAATCCTCCGAAACCAGATCAACAAGAAGTCGCTTAAACATTTAGGAGATCAGTTGTCTCCTGGCAAAGAAAATAATGCAAGGCAGTTGGGCAGTCTTCACTAATTAGAAGGGCCTGGCCTTGTCAGTTGAAAAACCTCTCTGATCCTTTATTCTCTTTATTAATTATACCTTGAGATGTCTGAACACAGTCTCTGGGCACTTAGGTGTCGTGTACTCATTCTAGTTTGCTGAGGAAATCAGTCCTTTGGTGAGGTTACATAAGTGAAACAAAGCAGACTGGTATCAGATACTTCACTAAAAAGAGACAAATAAATTCATCCCTTTCAGCAAAATTAAGCTTTGCTCCAATTAAGGTCAGTGAAGATTCTGTCCATGCCGAATGTGTCAGTGAACACATATCCAGGGTCGTAACCAAAACTGAAGCCAGACAGGAGTTTCATGACCTTTGCCTCTGGGTTTATCTCACCAGAAAGCCAGGGTTTGGAAAGGTGTTTAAACCGAAGACTCCTAGTGAACTCCGGCGCACACCATCCCCTGCAACGCCTCTAAACACCCGGCCTCTCCCAGCGGCCCCACCTGCAGGGCAGCTCTGTCCTCACACCAGTTCAGTTCAGTTCAGTCGCTCAGTCGTGTCCGACTCTCCGCGACCCCATGAATCACAGCACGCCAGTCCTCCCTGTCCATCACCAACTCCCGGAGTACACTCAAACTCATGTCCACAGAGTCGGTGATGCCATCCAGCCATCTCATTCTCTGTCGTCCCCTTCTCCTCCCGCCCCCAACCTTTCCCAGCATCAGAGTCTTTTCCAGTGAGTCAACTCGTCGCATGAGGTGGCCAAAGTATTGCAGTTTCAGCTTTAGCATCAGTCCCTCCAATGAACATCCAGGATTGATCTCCTCTAGAATGGAATGGTTGGATCTCCTTGCAGTATAAGGGACTCTCAAGAGTCTTCTCCAACACCACAGTTCAAAAGCATCGATTCTTCGGCGATCAGCCTTCTTCACAGTCCAACTCTCACATCCATACACGACCACGGGAAAAACCATTGCCTTGACTAGACGGACCTTGGTTGGCAAAGTAATGTCTCTGCTTTTTAATATACTATCAAGGTTGGTCATAACTTTCCTTCCAAGGAGCAAGTGTCTTTTAATTTCATGGCTGCAATCAGCATCTGCAGTGATTTTGGAGCCCAAAAAAACAAAGTCTGACACTGTTTCCACTGTTTTTCCATCTATTTCCCATGAAGTGATGGGACCAGATGCCATGATCTTTGTTTTCTGAATGTTGAGCTTCAGACCAACCTTTTCACTCTCCTCTTTCACTTTCATCAAGAGGCTTTTGAGTTCCTCTTCACTTTCTGCCATAAGGGTAGTGTCATCTGCATATCTGAGGTTATTGATATTTCTCCCAGCAATCTTGATTCCAGCTTGTGCTTCTTCCAGCCCAGCGTTCCTCATGATGTACTCTGCATATAAGTTAAATAAGCAAGGTGACAATATACAACCTTGACGTACACCTTTTCCTATTTGGAACCAATCTGTTGTTCCATGTCCAGTTCTAACTGTTGCTTCCTGACTTGCATACAGGTTTCTCAAGAGGCAGATCAGGTGGTCTGGTATTCCCATCTCTTTCAGAATGTTCCACAGTTTATTGTGATCCACACAGTAAAAGGCTTTGGCATAGTCAGTGAAGCAGAAATAGATGTTTTTCTGAAACTCTCTTGCTTTCTCCATGATCCAGCGGATGTTGGCAATTTGATCTCTGGTGCCTCTGCCTTTTCTAAAACCTGCTTGAACATCTGGGAGTTCATGGTTTACATATTGCTAAAGCCTGGCTTGGAGAATTTTGAGCATGACTTTACTAGCATGTGAGATGAGGGCAATTGTCCGGTAGTTTGAGCATTCTTTGGCATTGCCTTTCTTTGGGATTGGAATGAAGACTGACCTTTTCCAGTCCTGTGGCCACTGCTGAGTTTTCCAAATCTGCTGGCATATTGAGTGCAGCACTTTCACAGCATCATCTTTCAAGACTTGAAATAGCTCAACTGGAATTCCATCACCTCCACTAGCTTTGTTAGTAGTGATGCTTTCTAAGGCCCACTTGACTTCACACACCAAGTGGACGGAAAACAGCCACCTCCCCATGCTATCTTCAACCTGCAGCTCCAGCTTATTGAAGCCAAGTTCTCCCCTCTGTTCCCTCCCGCAACAAGATGACTTAGTTTGAAGTTTTCATGAAAATTAAACTATGAAACATATATCTCAATCGATTGTCCTACATTATGCAAAACAATGTAATGATGAAGGGTGAGAGTTGATCAACCAAAATTTAAAAATTTTATTTTAAAAACCAGATAATATATGCAAAAACCCCACTAAAAACAAAAAACATATAACCAAAAAAATGCCAAAGACACCACAATTATACCAAAAAAAAGTGGGTGTTCATCTTTCCTCTCTCTCCAGCTATAGCTTTCTCTGATGTTTTAGAATTGCTTTCAATTCTTCTGTAAGTATTTAATACATATTCAAGTCATATATATAGTCGTATATACAGTATGTCTATATATATAAAAACTTCAACACACGCACACACAAATGGTAACAAACCTAGCCCCCTGCTCTGCACCTTATTTTGTTTTGTTTTATACTGTGTTGGAGATTCACATCAATACATACAGGACAGCCTCGCTCTTTTCAAAGACATCAAAGAATTCTATGGTATGGATGCATCATAATGGACTTAACCAGTTCCTTAGTGAAGGATATTTAGGTTTTTTTCTCCCAATCTTTTGGTTTTATAGACAATATGGTAAGATATGTGCCTTGTATGCACAACATCATATCCATGTGTAAATATACCTGCAGAAGAAATTTCCTTGGAGTGGGACAGTCAGGTGAAAAAATACACACATGCGTAATTTGGGTAGATGCTGACCAATTATCATCATAGAACTTGAGAAGTTGTGCCAATTTATCTTCCTACCAACAATGAATGAGACACGCTATTTCCCCAAAACCTGGAAGGGCCAGTGTGTTACCAAATTTTTTGATTTTTGCCAAATCAAAATGACGATTGTATCTTACTTGATTTCATTTGCCTTTTTCTTATTACTGGACAGAGCACCTTTCCAAATGTTTAGATGTCTTTTCCTGAAACTGTCTATTCATGTTTCTTGGGGCATTGGTCTCTTTTTTTCCTTATTTTTTTTCATCTAGGTATAATTGACACATAACATTATATTAGTTTCAGGTGTATAACATCATGACTTGATATTTGTGTATATTGCAAAATGATCACCACAATAAGTCTGGTTAACATCCGTCACCACACATAGTTCCCTGATTTGTAAACACGCTTAGTACATTAAGGAAAATTGGGCAATACAGTGCAAATACTTTATCCTAGTTTGTTGTTTGATTTTTTTACTTTGTGTCATCTTTTTCCCAAGCATATTAGTTTTTTCTTCTTTTGCATAATCAAATTTATCAAGTTTTTCTTTCATTTGGAGTGGGTGAAAGTGGGGAGAGGCCATCAATATTTAACTGACCAAAGTAAAAACTGACGAAAAGCCAAACTCCTCCAAATAGCCTACACGTCTGTAATCTTTACTTCCTTCTCAAGCCTCATCTCTGTCAGCTCTCCCCACACACACAAAGTTCCAGCCAAATAAGCTAATTGCATTTCCCAAAACAAGTCTTCACATCTGTTTGGGTTTTTTTTAATATATATATATACATATAAATGATGAATAGGTTCTTCTTTCTATTTGGAAAGCGTTTCTCAATCCCGTATTCCAAATTTATCTGATGGGCAAACTCCTGTTTCATACAAAGCAATTCAGATATCATCTCCTTTGTGAAGAATTCCCTGCCTGTTTCATCTTTCTTGTGTGTGATTAGTTATGTAGCATTTTCTACAAACCACTCTGGTACTGATCATATGGTTCAGTTCATATCCTAGACAGTTAGCGTGGGCTCTGGAACCAGGCTGTCTGGGTTGGCATCCTGGTTTGGCTACTTATTTGATGTTTGCAACTGACCTTGAGCAAATTATTTCACTTCTCTGTGCTCTAATGTCTTCATCTGTAAAGTGGGGATAACAAAAATGCATCATAGAATTGCTTTAAGAATTAAATAGTGCAGCATTTGCTACAGTGTTAAACAGACCTGCTTGAGAACAGTATCTGACACAAAGAAAATGATCATTATATGAATGAAAACATACTGAACCCAGCCCCAGTCTAAGCAACAGAGAGAAAACCTCCAGGAGGCCGTTGTGCTATCATTTACCTGCTTCCCGGTCTTCTTTCCTAGACTGAAGGCCTTGAAGGAAAGGGCCAGATATTGTTCTTTACACAACTTTGTCTCCCAAGCACCCAATATATGGTGGCTTCATTGAATGAACAAATGAATGAATACATGTTTTCCTGTCCAAGGTTCTCACTTTAGTTGAAATATAACATCAATATGTAAAATAAATTTAAGAAAGCCCTCAATATAAAAATAAAGATAGAGAAGTTGTCCATAACACAAGCAAGGACAAAGTCCTTATACCTGTAATTGTTAAATAGTCAGAGACCAGTGGAGCTGAACAACAACAAAAAATTCTTGAGGGTATTCTCTTTAAAGGTTTAAATTTGACAGAGAACAAGGATTGTTGAGATGATTGAAGGCATCCCACGCAGGGGAAATGACCCATATGCAGGGCCACTTCAGGTTCCTCTTAAGTCCTAGGCAGCTCCACACATACCTTATCAAACCTTCAAAGAGGCCTCTGTCTACCATAACTCCGGGAAAAACATTGCAAGACATTTTCCAATTTGGCTTTTGAAATTTGCTGTGAGTAGCTCCTTTGACGGAGAAGGCAATGGCAAGTCACTCCAGTACTCCTGCCTAGAAAATCCCATGGATGGAGGAGCCTGGTGGGCTGCAGTCCATGGGGTCGCTAGGGGTCGGACACGACTGAGCGACTTCACTTTCACTTTTCACTTTCACACACTGGAGAAGGAAATGGCAACCCACTCCAGTGTTCTTGCCTGGAGAATCCCAGGGACGGGGGAGCCTGGTGGGCTTCTGTCTATGGGGTCACACAGAGTCGGACACGACTGAAGTGACTTAGCAGCAGCAGCAGCAGCAGCAGCAGCTCCTTTGAGTCCCACTTGGTTATGATTTCTCAGTCATCATTGGGTACCCATGAGAAATTTTAAGTCGTAAAATCTAATCCACAAATTATTTTTCATTGTAATGAGATATTTATGAATATCAAATTTAGTTACTGATATATGATATAATTTTCAGTAATGTCACTAAACATTTTAAAATTTTGATTTCACAGTTTTCATATTTTGGAAGCATAACATTTCTTTCTTTCTTTTTTTCCTCCTGATCTCAGGTATTTTAATCAGCTCTTGAAATGTTCTTGGGCCCCAGCTTAGGCATTATGCCTATGGTGCCCAGTGGGCAAAACAGCCCAGCTTGTTCAAAGGCCTGGAGGCAAGTGCAATCAAGTTTTATGCTGAATATGACAAGCTTATTTTCTCTGTTGAAGCCAAGTATTTATGTGGAGGATTAGTTGGATACATACTTCCTAAGGGAACCAGCTGTTTTTGTAAGTAAAGGCCTGTTCCAAAAAGAACAAGAAACCTCTTTCGGCTAGGAGGTGGGGGTAAACAGGACACATTGCTTTTCTCATCATCTGCCAGGAACACCATGCCCTCATTTCATGTCAAAGTCTGTTAACACTCAGTACCAGATACAAGATCTGGAATTGAAATTATTATTTTCCATCACAGAGTCGATTCTTATGCCTTTTCCGGGACAAATTCCCATAGCTTTCCAGGTTCTTTGGAGCAATTTAGACCCTTTTCTTTTTTTCATTCCCCTCGTGGCAGATGTTGTATATCACATCCCTTGGTATGGAGGAGAGGTCCCGTCTTTGAACAATGCACAGAAAAAGGTAAAAAATAGAATGAGGCTAAAAACTTCCTTGAACCTGAACCAGGCTGTGGGGAAAGAACACTGGAATGGAATATCCAGCTGGAATGAACATCATTTTTACAGGTGGTGGTATGAATGACTCCATTATAAAGGAATCAGGGCTGGTGTTTTGCACAACTCTAGGGGCAACTTGCACGTAGGGTCACAGTGTCCCCCCTGGAGTTGGGCAACTTTGTGGGTCTGAAAGCAATGGGTCATAGGCCTTTAATTTCCAGAGAAACAAGAAGCAAAATGGCCCAGGAGAAGAGAGAATATTCTACCAAGTTGCATATATGTTTCAAACATTCCAGAGCTGCAGTTGATTTCATGCCCAACTCTTGCTACACCTAAGATTTGCATACAGTACTGGGGAGGTTTGGGGGGAAAACCAGGATTCCACCACTGAACCCAGGCCAAACCCTCAATGACTGGAACCTGGGAAATCTGCTCTTTTCAATTTTAATCTAGCTTCCCTTTCCCAATAGTATTTAAAGGACAAATGTGTTCTGTTCTGCAGCCCTGGAACTTACTATTCATGGTTAAGTCATTACCTGTGAGGACTTCATAAGAGTTATTGGAAGTTTAGCTTTACAGTAAATGTACTATAATTTACACAGTAAAATGCAGTCCCTTGCTTAATTACTTACCTAACCTATTGGGAGTTTTTCTCATTTCTCAGATGAAGGTTTTTACTGAGGGCCATAACTACAGAGTTGACATTGCTATGAAACACTTTTGAAACCCTCAGAATAAGACTTCTTGACAACACCTAAGAGCAACTCGCCAAAAACAATGAATGGTGTTTCACAATCTGAGTGGGTGTACTTCATCTACCTAATATGTAAATAAAGGAGTGGTGAGTTAACAGCTCAATACTGGAGGAACTTCTCAAGAAAGCTCAGCTACTAGAAATCAAGGGCAACTTGACTCAGATCCTGTGACCCTGTGGAATTTGGGCTCTGCAAGTCCAGTGGGCCTAGAGCAAGGAGAGGATATGAGGCCCCTTTCTCTCTGTGGGGTTCACTTGTGTCCATAGAGATGAGACCCCAGGAGGTGGGCTCTAGATCTGATTCTGAATCGTCTGTTGTTTCTATTCCTCGGGACCAGTGATAAACTTCTGTCATGTCCTGTGGTTCACGTCAGAGTGAAAGCCCCATAGACCAGCATGACCCAAGGGAGTAGAAGCCCCCAGGCCCAGCCAAACAAAGGAAAACAGGGACCGTGGAAGAGGGAAAATAGTATTTGTTAAGTACTGATGGAATCATTGTAGCAATTACAATTCAATCATCAGTAGCTAGCACTTGTCCACACTTATTTAAACACGGAAACCCAGATTCCAGCAAATTCTGCCCACCTTTTAAGCTCCTCTGGAAGCCCCCAGGGGATGTTCCATAGGCATCTGCACACAGTTCTGTTGTTTTCCATCCAGTCTCTCTGTTGATGTCCAGTTCCTGAGATTCCCTCCATAGGCTCCATGCAAACCTGACATCTGGGCCAAGGCTGTGTCTCATGGCACTGCCAGAGTTGCTAACCTAAAAGGGGCCAAACTGTTAGTATCTTTTTACCTGGGCAGCAAAGCATCCAAGGTGTCACATAGTCCCTGTGAAAACAGCTTCTTCTTGCCTCTTTCTGGGAGGGTTCAGGTAAGAGACCCAAGGGATCAGCCTGGTTCATTTGGGATCTGATGCCTGAAACAGATGTCCTTTTTTCTCTCCACCTTCTCCCTTTTCCTACCCTTTATCCTCCCCCAGCCCTCCCTCCCTCACTCAATTTCACTGTATCGTAATGAACCCCAATAATCTGCATTTTAATGAGTCCCCACGGAGGCCAGATCACACCTTCTGAGAAGCAACACTGTGTTTATTAAAAGGCTGTATAGCCTGGTGGCTGAAGCCATGAGCCACACATAGATCTGAATACAGGCTCTACCACTTACTATGTCCTTAAGCAAGTGGCTTAATGTCTTTACGGTCCAGTCTCCTCAATTACTAAATGGAGATAATAAGACTTAGCTCATAGGGTTGTGGTTAGAATTCCACGAGATCATTCATCTATATCTTCCTTGTATAAATTATTTAGGGACTATAATGTTTGAAGCAGTTTTAGATGTTGGAGATACAGCAGAGAACAAAATATCCAATCCTTTATTCTCATGGAGGTTAAATTCCATCTGGGGAAATAAAGAATAAGCACAGATAATATAATGCTGGACAGAGATAAATTCTATAAAGCACAAAGCATAATTAAGGTATGGACAGTGACAGGGAAACTATTTGATATAGGACAGTCAGGAAAGGCTTCTTTGAGGAGGCTGGCATATGAGTGAAGACCCAATTATAAAATATTTAACATAATTCAAGCATAGAGTGTTCCATAAATGGAACCTTTAATAATATTACTTTCCAGGTTCTTATCTTCAAGATTCTCGTTGAATAATATATGCCTGAAAATGCAGTAGATACTTAATTTTATTTTTAAAAAATACATCTGTGCAACAACATTAAAAAAATACAACTCATCTCACAAACAAAGCCACACATTTTAATTATCGTATCTCATTCATTCTTACTCTCTCATCCCTGGTTACCTTTCTACTCGGTACCAGAGCAAGGTCCAGACCTGAGTGCTTTGACCACTGGTACATTACCCCTCGGGGCTTCCCAGCTGGCACAATGGTAAATAATCCACCTGCCAATGCAGGAGATACTGGTTCAATCCCTGGGTCGGGAAGATGCCCTAGATTAGGAAATGGCAACCCACTCCAGTTTTCTTGCCTGGAAAATTCATGGACAGAGGAACCTGGTGGGCTATAGTCACAAAGAGTCAGACATGACTGAGCCACTGAGCCCTCACACGCATTACCCCACAAATGTCTGTCAATACTTGGGAGGAGTAGCAATACACTTTCTAGAATGGATCCGCTGTGAGCTCTTATGGAATCTGGACTACAGATGAGGAAGGAAGTGTGAAAGGGGAGTGAAGCATGTTTAGTTGAAAGCGCTGTACATCACTCAGGGGTATCATTGTATTGACGGTGTGTAAGCCAGCATGAATGGTATCACTGAAGAATTATCTAAGACCACTTGGAAGCCATTGAAACCTGGTTTGGCTGTAGAACAGACTTTTTCAAAATGTGTTTCTGGAAACATCTGTTCTATGGAGTTTCATGTTCAAAATCTTTGGGAAACACTGCAAACTGAATTTCGCTCCTGGAGATTCACAAGACATATTAACAGATTAGATTAAAGGTCTTAAGGGGTTCTTCAGTAAAGATATCTTATTATCCCTAATTGACCCAAAATTCTCTGATCACAGAACCCCTTTCTCTCTTAATACTTATTAATTTGCACTTTTTAATACTTGTTTTGGGCTCCCTGAAAGCTCGGTTGGTAAAGAATCCACCTGCAATGCAGGAGAGCCTGGTTCAATTCCTGGGTTTGGGAAGAGCCACTGGAGAAGGAGGGATAGGCTACTCACTCCAGTATTGTCGGGCTTCCCTGGTGGCTCAGCTGGTAAAGAATTTGCCTATAATGCAGGAGACCTGGATTCGATCCCTGGGTTGGGGGGATCCCCTGGAGAAGGGAACAGCTACCCATTCCAGTATTCTGGCCTGGAAAATTCCATGGACTGTATAGCCCATGGGGTCATAAAGAGTTAGACACAACTGAGCATCTTTCACTTGGACTTCCCTCATAGCTCAGTTGGTAAAGAATCTGCCTGCAATGCAGATGACCAGGGTTTGATTCCTGGGTTAGGAAGGTCCCCTGGAGTAGGAAATAGCAACCCACTCCAGTATTCTTGCCTGGAGAATCCCATGGGCAGAGGAACCTGGCAGGCTGTGGTCCATGGGGTTGCAAGAGTCGGACATGACTTAGTGACTAAGCCACCAATACTTATCACTCCGCACTTTTTGAAATGTTACTCCGAAGGGTAAATTTTAATCAGCTCATCACAACTCAGACTTCCAGAATCTTAGAAATCGCACAGAAGTAAGCAATTAGTAAATATGGAGTGTGACTTAATATAGGTGTCACAATAGGTGAAGCTACTATCAAATGTACATTCAACTGATAGTCAAACGTTTATGTACAAATGAGTGCTCTTGCTTCAAGTATCAGAGAGGCATCAATATATTAATAGAAAGGTTTTGGAATTCTAGGTTTTTTTGGACTCATTTTCAGAATCTAAAAGTTTTGGGGTGGAAAGAAATCTTACCCTGCATTCCAATTTGGATTCTTGAATGAGAGGGAGGGATGGAGTTATAGCCAGCTTGCTGGGAATTGAGCATAACCTGCAGCTTCTTTTATGGGTGCTGAGGGGCACACCCTTGGGAGTGTGTCATGCATATAAATATTTTCTGTCATGTTTATTATCTGATGAAATAAGGTGAAGAAGTGCTGAACCGACGTAAATCCCATATTTTACGTATGATACCATGGAGGCCTGAAGGGGAAAAATAACATGCCTGGATCACTCAGCTAGAAGAAAACTCAGTAGAACTGAGACACAAGAGTCTTGTTTTCTGGCTCTGAACAGCTTGGCCTTATTTAAAGCATCTGTTTCATGTAACGTTCCCTGGAAGCAGAGCCTGAGATGGGAATTCTAGTGAAGAGATTCATTGGAAGAATGTTATAGACCCCACTCGATTGAGGATCCTTCTGTGTCAACCAATAAACAGATCAATTTTGGGGTAGAAAATGCTTTCTCCTAAAGCCAAAGAGGCCTATTTTAATTGTATAAAACACAAAGTACAAACCTTTGACTTTGATTTTAGATAGGATAATCCAGCATGCCCAGATCACTGGATCCCTTAAAACGTCACCATAGTAGCGAGCCACTGAATCTTTGTAGTGTTTATCTCCCACTTCCTACTCCTTGAAGCACATGAATGTTGCCAAGGCATCCAGAGAATATGCCACCTCTCGTCACTGATATGGGCTTCCCAGGTGGCACAGTGGTAAAGAATCTGCCTGGCAATGCAGGAGACTCAGTTTCAATCCCTGGATCATGGACATCCTCTGGAGGAGGCAACCCACTCCAGTATTCTTGCCTGGAGAATCCCATGGACAGAGGAGCCTGGCAGGCTACAGTCCATGGGGTCACAAAAGTGTTGGACATGTCTGAACAGCTAACACTTCCACCTTCATCACTGATAAAATGATATCATATAGTGGATCAAGTCCCAGTATTATTCTGCATAATTGTCAGATTGTTTCAGTCTCTTTGGACTACACTCTGATCAGAGAGGAGGGACATGGACACAGCCCTGAGTCTATAAAGTCCTGCTGTCCTTGCCATTAGGTTCTGTGCTTGCCCTTCAGCTCTCTTTGCCCTCTGGCTGCAAAGAAGTACTGTTTCTAAGTGCCATCAAAGAGGACCTCAGCTTTAAGTCACTGATTAACTCATGTGAGCCTTGCATTTTCTCTCTTCACTGAATCAACAGCACTTAGCAGCAGCTTCCCAATTGCACAGTGTTTGATTTAGCTCCATAGTTCTCAAATGCCTGGGCCACTATTTCCTATATCCCCCTGCTCACCAAAAGTGCAATTCTTAGCCACCGCACTGCTGTAGAAAGCCAGAAACTATCAGTCCCCTACCTACTGACAGGAGGGGGCCTCATTGTCCTGTGGCCTGTGACCGATACACCTCCGAATTTCCCATGGCTGTGATTAGTACCATCTTAGGTTCAGTTCAGTTCAGTTCAGTCGCTCAGTCGTGTCCGACTCTCCGCGACCCCATGAATCACAGCATGCCAGGCCTCCCTGTCCATCACCAACTCCCGGAGCTCACTCAAACTCATGTCCACAGAGTCGGTGATGCCATCCAGCCATCTTAGGTAGAATTCCCTAAAAGTAGAGCCTAAGGTGGGGACTTTTCATTGAAAAAGTGCTCACAGGAGAAGTAAGGGAAGCAGAATGGAGCAAGAGGATAAGAGAGAAGTAAGGATATGTTCTCAGATGAAAACTAGCGTCAGTCTGGCCCCACAGAAAGCTCTGAAGCAGGAATTCCACCACATAGTTGGTTTTCCCTCGAGGCGGGGATGTCAGCCTTTTGTATCTGTTTGTCATTGGCTGCTGTCAGGGTGTGAAGGGGTGTCTCACCTATGGGGTTGGCCACTCTTGGTCAGCAGAGAATGCTCTGAGGCTGGGGCAGCTTTACTACAGCTCCTGGGAGATGGGCCCACCAGCCAGGTGATGGAGAAACAGACAAGGCACTGACCACTCCAGATAACTTCTGTAATCACTCCTAGTTCCAAGGATTAAGAGTTGATAGTAACAAATAGCCAAAAAGTTATTTGGATCCAACCTGGTAAATCAGCTTAATATACAATATAGTATTTTAAAAAAAAATAATAAAAATAACATTTTTTAAAGGTGATAATAACGCTCTATACAAAGAATTTCCTGTTTTCCTTTGTGGTTTATAAACTACTCTGCATCCAAGGTCCATCAGTTCAGTTCGTTCAGTTGTGTCTGACTCTTTGCGACCCCATGAATCGCAGCACACTAGGCCTCCCTGTCCATCACCAACTCCTGGAGTTCACACAAACTCATGTCCATTGAGTCGGTGATGCCATCCAACCATCTCATCCTCTGCCATCCCCTTCTCCTCCCGCCCCCAATCCCTCCCAGCATCAGAGTCTTTTCCAGTGAGTCAACTCGTCGCATGAGGTGGCCAAAGTATTGCAGTTTCAGCTTTAGCATCAGTCCTTCCAATGAACATCCAGGATTGATCTCCTTTAGAATGGACTGGTTGGATCTCCTTGCAGTCCAAGGGACTCTCAAGAGTCTTCTCCAACACCACAGTTCAAAAGTATCAATTCTTCGGCGCTCAGCTTTCTTCACAGTCCAACTCTCACATCCATACATGACCACTGGAAAAACCATAGCCTTGACTAGACGGACCTTTGTTGGCAAAGTGATGTCTCTGCTTTTTAATAAGTTATCTAGGTTGGTCATAACTTTCCTTCCAAGGAGTAAGCATCTTTTAATTTCATGGCTGCAATCACCATCTGTAGTGATTTTGGAGCCCCAAAAAATAAGGTCTGACACTGTTTCCCCATCTATTTCCCATGAAGTGATGGGACCAGATGCCATGATCTTAGTTTTCTGAATGTTGAGCTTTAAGCCAACTTTTTCACTCTCCTCTTTCACTTTCATCAAGAGGCTTTTGAGTTCCTCTTCACTTTCTGCCATAAAGGTGGTGTCATCTGCATATCTGAAGTTGTTGATATTTCTCCCGGCAATCTTGATTCCAGCTTGTGTTTCTTCCAGTCCAGCGTTCCTCATGATGTACTCTGCATATAAGTTAAATAAGCAGGGTGACAACAGCCCTGAAATACCCCTTTTCCTGTTTGGAACCGGTCTGTTGTTCCATGTCCAGTTCTAACTGTTGCTTCCTGACCTGCATATAGGTTTCTCAAGAGGCAGGTCAGGTGGTCTGGTATTCCCATCTCTTTCAGAATTTTCCACAGTTTATTGTGATCCACACAGTCAAAGGCTTTGGCATAGTCAATAAAGCAGAAATAGATGTTTTTCTGGAACTCTCTTGCTTTTTCGATGATCCAGTGGATGTTGCAATTTGAGCTCTGGTTCCTCTGCTTTTTCTAAAACCAGCTTGAACATCTGGAAGTTCACAGTTCACATATTGCTGAAGCCTGGCTTGGAGAATTTTGAGCATGACTTCACTATCATGTGAGATGAGTGCAAGGTCCATAAAGGACTCCAAATACTTTATATCAAGTGGTATTATCATTAAAGTAAGAGTCTAAGTGATCACTTTGATGTTGACAGCACTTACTTGGAGGCGTAAACACAAGAATGTGTGAATGAAAATCAGGTTACTCTCATTATATAAAAATAGATTATAAAATGGACAGTTTACACTAGAAGAAATACATATGGCCAAAAAAAGATCTTAAATGCCTTTCGGCTTCTCTAGAGATTAAAAACACATCTAGTAAATCAAAGAATTATCGTTCCTTTGCCTATCATGTGAGGACGAAGTGAGATAAATACTCAAGTATCTAGGGTGGAAGTGTGAATGGGCACAGGCTTTTTGGAAGACAATTTGACAATATGTATCAAAATTCTGGAAAAAAAATTGATAGCTCCCTCCCCCAACCTAATAATTCCATGTTGAAGAACTGATTGCAAGGAAATAATCAGTGAACCAAAAAAACTATGTTCAAAGACATTCAAATGGTATTGCTTTATGTTAGTGAAAAATTGAAAGTTGAACATTTAAATGTCCAAAAATTGTGGAATGAGTACACAAATTCTGGAACATTTAGATGATGAACTATTGTACATTAGGACTGCCTGAGTTTGAATTCCAATTCTTTCTTTCCCTATCTCTATAACCCTGGGAGAGTTAATTAACATTAATTACTTTTCTTAAAAGGGAGATTATAACAGGTCCTATCTCAAAGGGTTGCTATGTGAAGTGCTTAAAACAGTGCCCGACTCATAGAAGAGCTATTATTATTGTTTAGGAGGTACAACATAAAGGTATATTAATGTCTTGTGTAAATATTTATATATTAGATAAGTGAAAAAGTGGGATACAAAGTACATATAATATGGTGCCAGGTTTTTTATGATTAGATATTCATAGGTCAAAGCCTGGAAAAAAAATAAACCATTAAACCACAAACATTTTGCTCTCAGGACTCCTTTATCCTTTTGAAAATTATCATAAAGAACTGTTGCTTGTGTGAGTTATATCTATGGATAGTTACTATATTAAAAAATTAAAATTTGAAAATTTAAAAATGTAGGTTTGCAGCTGCACATAAGCTTTTAGAGTAATGATACACTTGCATGCCCTGTAACTTCGGGAAAGCTCCACTGTGCACCCAAGAGACAATAAGATTCATGTCAATGTATGGCAAAACCAACCAATATAATATTGTAAAATAATTAGCCTCCAATAAAAATTAAAAAAAAAAAAAAGAGTAAACCAAGCCTACAACAGCCTGGTATTAGTAGTAAGAGAATTCTGGCTCTGTGGACCCCCTAAAAGAATTTCAGGGGGCCCCAGAGGGTCTTTGGACCATGTTTTGAGAACATTGCATTAAATCAATGTTAGTATATATCATTTTATACATTTTTTTTGTCTTCTGTATTTTTCAACCTTTCTATCATGAGCGTATATGATATTATAATCACAAAATGTAAGAATAATTTTTAAATGCATTTAGTGAACTCTGGAAGTTGGTGATGGACAGGGAGGCCTGGCGTGCTGTGATTCATGGGGTCGCAAAGAGTCGGACACGACTGAGCTACTGAACTGAACTGAACTGAACTGATGCCGGGTGAATATACATTCAGTTAGATCAGAGATTCTTCTGCCTAAATGATCATCCTGCATTTTCCTGAATTCCAAGAAGTATGTTCCTCAGTTTTGCAAGACATCCAAGAACACAGGAATTGGTGGTTCTACCTAATTGAACTTATTTAGGATGCTTTTCTTAAATCCAAAATCTATTTAATAAAATGTTGAAACTTTCAGGAGGAAGCCAGGTCAGACTGGGAGAGTGACTGATGGCAAACCTTCTGCTTGTGCGCAGAATAGGGGTACTACCCCTTATGAGCAGTTTAGCCACAGAGTCAAAGATGCCTGGTCCTCGTGTCTTTGTGCATTGTGATCATATGAGCACAATTGATGGTCACTTTATGGTATTCACGCCTGTGTTCTCAGGGCCTAGTACAGTATCTGATGCACGGCAGGCATTCAACATCTGTTAAGTGAATCAGTGTATGAGCAAAAGCTGCCAAGAAACTGGCAAGAGGTGCTTTAATAATGGTTTCCATGCCAAGCACTTTGCATATATGTTCTCATCTCAACCACCTATATCTCATTAATGTGGAACTTTTATCACCCCTGCTTTCCAGATAAGAATACAGAAGCTTAGAGAGTTTTAGTCACTTGCTCGAGGACACCCCGCCAGGAAACAGCAGAGCACAGATTGGAACTCAGGTTTGTCTGAGGGCAGAGCCCATGTGTCTGACTCTGTAGAGTACCACCTTTTTAACAGGCTGCTATGATCTCTGGGGTTTCTGCAGACTGCAGCCCACCAGGCTCCTCTGTCCATGGAATTCTTCAGGCAAGAATACTAGAGTGAGTAGCCATTACCTTCTCCAGGAGATCTTCCCAACCCAGGAACTGAACAATCAAACCTGGGTCTCCTGCATTGCAGGCAGATTCTTTACCATCTGAGCCACTAGGGAAGCCCTCTGAGAAGACCACTGGCCCAGAAAATGCTTGGAAAGATCACCTGGAACCCTGATAGTAAAATCCCACCCTTAGAAATTCATGCTTCTACTGAATTCCTGCCTATAACACTTAATCTTCTGAGTATAGGTTATAATGTGTGTGGGCATGGGGGAGGCAGGAGGAGGGAAAGAGGAGACTGGAGTAAGTTGAGAAGGGGAACTGGAAAAGTTCAGGGGTGTGGAGAAGCTGTAGCAACACAAAGCTGGAGGGATTGAAGACAAAAATAACCATCTCTCCCTCCCAGGTGTCCTGGCAACAGAAACTGGGGGACCAATGGAAGGCAAATCTCTCTTCATGAGCTAAGCTGATACCAGAGCTTCATGGACACCATGTTTGAGAAGGATGGAGGAAGCAGGTGGGCCCAGTCTTCCTAAAATCGGTCAAAATCCCTGCAAAACCCTGCTCACTCAAGATGGCTACTCTCATTCACCCAACATCTCAGCAGAAGCCCCCGCTGTACAACATCCATTCAGCTTCCAATGAGTGAAAACAAGACAGAGTCTCAGGAACACGACAAAAAATGTCTGCTGATGAAAAGGAACATTTTCCATAAAGATCTAGGGAGGTGGCGAGGAGGTGGAAATACGAGTCAGGACAACAGCTGAAAAAGATAAGAAGAACCTGACCAACAAATCGACCGAGAGATTGGAAAGGTTTTTTCAGGAACTGCAGGAGGAAAATGGGTTTATCTGTTGCACAATGTTTACTGAATGTGTATTAGATTGCTTCACTAGAGCCGATACCTATGGGGCATGTGCCTGGAATGTTACGCTGGCCCTACAGCCTGACCTTTGCATGTCCTATGCCCTCTGTCTGGAAAGCCTTTCCACTCTTCACCTGGCTACATCAAATTCACCATTTAAGACTCAACTGAGAGACAATGGCCTCCATACAGCCTCCTATAACTGCTATTGCTGTTGCTGCTAAGTTGCGTCAGTCGTGTCCAACTCTGTGTGACCCCATAGACCGCAGCCACCAGGCTCCCCCATCCCTGGGATTCTCCAGGCAAGAACACTGGAGTGGGTTGCCATTTCCTTCTCCAATGCACGAAAGTGAAAAGTGAAAGTGAAGTCACTCAGTTGTGTCCAACTCTTAGGGACGCCATGGACTGCAGCCTACCAGGCTCCTCCGTCCATGGGATTTTCCAGGCAAGAATACTGGAGTGGGTTGCCATTATACCTCTTAAATCTCCAGCCAGGTATGGGTTATGTTGATCCAGATAATCTGTATCTGTGACTGTCTCCCTGGCTAAACTGACATTCCTTGAGGGGCTGTGTGATTATTTTTTATTTTTCTCGGCTGTGCTTCACAGCTTGTGGGATCTTAGTTCTGTAACTAGGGATTGAATCCGGGCACTCAGCAGTGAAAGGCAGAGTCCTAACCACTGGATCCCCATGAAATTCCTGCTGTGTCTTTTTCTTTTCATCTCCCCAATGCCTGGCACTTAGTAATACCGTAGGAAGTATATGTTGCATTAATTTGATTCTCCACACCCCACACCACTGACTAATCAAATGAATTTAAGTAACAGACAACTCTTACTGGACTAAAACATACTCTGGGAATCAGATCTGAGTTCTGATCCTGGCCTCACTGCTTTCAAGACCTATAGCCTTAGGCAAGTTTCTCAGCCTCTTTGAGCTTCAGTTTCCTCACTTGTGAGTGGAGTTAAAATCTTCCATCTCAAAGAACTGTTGAAAGGATTCAATGAACAAGTCCCTGGCACAGTTCCTAGTACATAGTGAATACCTAGTAACTATTAGTTCCCTGTGAAAGTATTAGTTGCTGAGTAGTGTCTGACTCTTTACCACCCCATGGACTATAGCCCCACTAGGTTCCTCTGTCCGTGGGATTCTCTAGGCAAGAATACTGGAGTTGAAGCCATTCCCTTCTCCAGAGGATCTTCCTGACCCAGGGATTGAACCTGGGTCTCCTGCATTGCAGGCAGATTCTTCACCATCTGACCCACCAGGGAAGCCTATTAGTTCCCTGTAGTAATAAATTATTGGGAAAAGTCATACAAAGATTGACAGGACCAGGGACTTGCTTGGGCCTTGATAAGGAGTAAAGTCTATTGCCCTCTGGGGGTGTCTTGAGTAACTTGGGCCATGGGCCGTATGCTCAACTCTTAGCTGGAGTCCTCAGTGGCCCCTGAAGTGGGGTGTGGGGAACCTGTTCCAGGGTAGAGCTGAGGTGGGCACACAGCAGGGAGGCTAATGAGAGGGGACTTCTGTCAAAAGGACCTAAAGGTGGATAAGAGACTGGGACAACCTGGAATAACAGCAGGAGTGGCTGTGGGAGGCAGTCCCTGGGGTCAGGTTTACCTCACCTCTATCCTAAGTCCTCTCCATCTCCAGCCTGGGAGAACAGCACAACACTGAAAGTCAGCTTACAGGCCAAGGAAGGGAAGAGGTGGGATGAGGAGGACAGTGGAAGGATTTAGGGATCCTGGGGCCCATGGGTGTGGGGCTTCTGTGTGATTAGAAAGGGCCCCCAAAGAGAGAGGTTCCCTGTAGGGCAAGGAGGGGAGACACGCTTCAACTGGCGACTCAGTCAGAATCTGTTCTGGGCTCTGAGGGATCACAGGGGTCAACTTTAGATCAAAGGAAAGAGTACTTCTATGTGTCCTGGACTCACCCTTAATTATCATTGAAATGTTGCAGTTGATGGTCTGTGCCTTCCTCCCCTTCTGATGTTAAGAGCAAAGTTGAGACATTTGACAGAGACCCCAGTATCTATTCTCTCCTTCTTCCTAAGCAGAAGACCACTCTATATTTTAGCTGAACGTGCAGCTACCCAGAACAAGACTATGTTTCCCAGACTCCCTTGCAGCTATGGCAGGCTGTGAGGTTAAGTTCTGGCCCATAGGATAGATGCAAAAGCCAATGTACAACTTCCATGAAACGTTCTTAAAGGTAGGGGGTGTGCCCTTCTCCTTCCAATTGGCTTGGAATGTAGATGTGATGGTTGAGGCTGGAGCAGCCATATGGACTATGACGTAAGAGCTTCATGTTGAAGATAAATGAGCAACAGCTAGAAGAATTCTAGGTATGAAACCTGTGTAGTTGCCATACTAGGTGACAATGCATACCTTAAGAGGGAAATAAAAAAAAAACAAACTTCTACCTCTTACTTTGGGTTTTTTTTGTCACAGTTGAGCTTAATTTTAACTGATACAAGGGCCTTCTCAGTAGTTTCAAAAGCCGAAATCTTCCATTTCCTTGGGAAAAAATACCATGCAGGTTAATGATATTGAGTAACATCTGTTGAGGGTTTACTATGTTTAGACTTTATCCTAAGCACTTTGAGTGCCTTAGTTCATTTAATCCTCATAATAATCCCATGAAGTAAGTGCTATGTTATTCTTTCTTTGTAGATGAGGAAACGGGAATGAGGCAAGTTAACTGACTTACTCAAGTTCACAGAGCAAGTAGTAGAACTGGTATCTGAACCCAGATACTGGGCTCAAATGCAGACTCTTCACCATTGTAGTAGCTAAAATTTAATCATATCGGAGTCCAAATCAGAGTGCTTTTGGTGTTCCCTTTCTTGGTTTCTATCACCCAGAGTTCTTTCTGTCTTTCATTACTTTCAAAATGGAGATATAAATGCATTACCTAACACAGTGGTTTGGGAGGAGCTTTCTTGAAACATAGGACCCGTAATAGAAATGGAAGTGTAGGGGTAAACTGGTAAAAACGGTTGCTTTGTCAAGTGGGCACCTCTATGCTAAAGTGTTGGTGTTCAAACTTTCTGAGCGGCGTCACCCTATCAGTGTAAACCGCAGCCTGGGGACACAGAATCCCTTAGGCACGAGTGCATGTGTGTCTGTGTGAAACTCACATGCCCTGCTGTATGGGCAGACTCCTATAGTGGGTACTGGGGTGATCTGCCCAGAGCCCCCCTTTAGAGCTGATTCCTCCAGCTTCTAGAAGTTCCTAGAAGAAGGAAGATCAGTTGCTGAAGGCTCACAGCTGCATTCCTCTCTGGAAACCGTCCTTGGTTGAAGGAAACTGCTCATCCAAGGTCAGGCCCTTCCAGGGTACAGCCGGCAGTCAGTGACTGAGGCGGGTGCAAAAACCCAACTCCTTTGCCTTAATTCAGAACCCCTCTGAGCGTCGCCCCAGCTCCCAGAGCTCCCTGTACCATGGCTGCAGCCTCTGTCACATGTGCATTCAAGTCAGCTCCCCCGGTGTATCACCTGAGACCACTCCCCGACAAGCTTGCACACAGCTTTATATTTCATAGTCTGTTTCCAGAGACTCAATCAAAGACAATGAAGTGCATTATCAGGTAGACTTTCAAATTAAAACTCAAGCAAGGTTGAAGTGAAAGTAAATACAAAAAGCTGTAACATCTATTTACCCCCAGCAACTCTCTTGTGCTATGTCTACACACTTTAGAGATAGTTTCCAAAGTTTATAATTTAACATATTATTCACATTAATCCCAGCCCAGGGATAGGAAGACTGGGAGAAGATGGAGGAAGAAAAGGGAATCCTTCCCTCATTCTTCCCACCCAGTTCAGATTCTCCTGGCACGGACACTCATAGCCCCATTTTCTGCTCCTTTGGGATATTCATCACACTTGTGGAAACTCGTTTAACGACTGTCTTCTCAGAAGACTAATGATCCACGAGGTCACGTTCTGTGTATGTCTTGTTCACTGCTGTATACATAACCTAATAGTTCCTGATATTCAGTAGACGCTCAATAAATACTTGTCTACTGGGAGGGAAAAGGCAAGAGAAAAAGGGAGAGGCAGAATAAGAGAGGGGCTGAGGGACAGGGAGAGGCTTAATCAGGATCTGTTCGCCCCTCATTCTCAGCGATCAGTGCTACATAAGGCTTTCCCAGCTGTTTCAGTCCGCAGGTCCTAAGGACGGCTTTGAACTTGGAGAGCCCTTCACTGGGAATATGGAAGGAGTATGTATCCATTAGTTCATCCAGTAGATCTCATTAGAACCTACTGTGTATCAAGCCACCTGCTCTGCTTTGGGGATGTAAAGGTGAGTGAGCCTAGACAAGGTGTCTGAGCTTGTGCAGCTTGGAACCTGGGAACAGACATTAATCAAACAAAAGCACAGAAATTTCACTGACAAATTAGGGTAAGTACTCTAGAAGAAAGAAGAGGTACGCCCTAAATATGGCACGGTCTGGTGTACATTTCGGGGGGTGGGGTGCAGATGGCAGGGCAGTTTGGTCAGACACGGCTTTCCCGTTGGAGGAGGTGATGCTTGACATATAGCTGATTGGTCTGGTTAGCTGGGCTGGCGTTTCTCAACCTCAGGACTGTTGACATAGGGGCCAGATAATTCTTTGTTTCTGGGGGTGGGGGCTGGTGTCCTGTGCACCTCAGAACCTTTAACAGTAATGACCTCTATTCACTGGATGTTAATAGCACGAGCCCTAACATGTTGGTTGCGATAATCTCAACATCTCTGGACATTGCCAAATGTCCCCAGGAGGACAAAATCGCTTCCAGCTGAGAACCACTGAACAACGGGAATAGTCCAGGTGTTTGGGGAAAGGAGAGGGCAGAAAGGGGAAAGATAAGTCAGATGGAAGGAGCCACAGCTCCAAAGACCCCAGGGTGAGAAAGCATTGTGGTTGGAGGGACTGGCGGATGGGGCCAGACCCTGAAATCTGAGAAAGAAGGAAATGAGTTGTCTACCCCTTGGTAAAGAAAACAGAAAATTGCAGAGAAAGAGAAGGTGGGAGCCTACCAGGCTACTGACAGGATCTCATGACTCTAATCATGGGGATCCAAATAGTAAGAAATAAGCCTCTGTAAATCCAGAGCCCTGAAACAATGTTAATTGAGCTGGGTTAGCACATGTAGCCCATGAGCCCAGCTCGCAGGGCTGACGAGGGGATGACTGATGAACCGAGTGGGGCGAGATGACCTGCCAAGGGCTCCATTTAATAAATCAGCTGACACTCCCCGGCATTTGCATTGCTAATGGCGGTTCCTAAACCCCAGGTGTTGCTGCAGAAACTTGTCCGATGTTGCCTTCCCACCTGTAACTCCCAAGGGAGTTGGCAAGGGGCACAGGGTTCTGGGTGGTGCGATCTGAAACACATTTTAAAATCGGCCTGGAGCTGGTGGACAACATGTCCAAAAGATCTGGCCGCACACGTGTGGGCATGGTGTCCAACCGAGCACCTCAAAGCTGGAGTCACAGGGTCCCTGAGGCAGAACTGCCCTGTAATGAGGCGTCAGATGCCCCTTCTTGTGCTACTGAGCTCCCAGGCATTCCACCATGAATTCATTTGCTAACCAGCGAGGACCTCCAATAAATGAAAGCTAACCACTTTCGATCTCCGTTTCTTCTAGTCAATGCTGAAAATTTTCTTTTCTCTGTTTTTTTGGGAATGGAGGGTGGGACATGGGACGCTGAATATCAAGGTCATGCAAGGAGTTTTTTTCAAGGTGTATCCCATGCTCCATTAGCCCTAAGACTCCTGTATGCACTCAGGGAGGTGTGTCCTTCAGGATCAGTGTCGCCAGTTTCCCTCTTGCCTAAAACTCCAATATAATTTGATATGACATTGTCCCTGATCCTGTTTTCTTTTTAAATTTTGGAATTTTTTTCCTTGTGGATTTTTGGCATTAATTTGTTTGTTTGTTTAAAATACTGCATTAGGAGATTTCCCTGAATGTCCAGCGGTTAGGGCTCTGTACTTCCAATGCTGGTGTCATGGGTTCGATCCCTGGTCAGGGAATTAAGAGCCCACAGGCCGCACACATGCCCTCTTCCCAAATTAAATTAAATTAAAAATTTAAAAAGAAAAGATACTAGAAAAGAAAAAATATTGCATTAGAATATTATTCATCTTGATGACTGAAAATTTTAGGGCCCCTTAAATTTTTTAAATTTTATTTTATATTTAATTGTAGTAAACCACATCGAACATAAAATTAATGATCCTAACTATATTTTAGTGTGCAGTACAGTGGTATTAAGTACCTTCACTTTGTTGTGCAGCCATGAAATTAAAAGACGCTTGCTCCTTGGAAGGAAAGTTATGACCAACCTTGATAGTATATTAAAAAGCAGAGACAATACTTTGCCAACCAAGGTCCGTCTAGTCAAGGCAATGGTTTTTCCCGTGGTCATGTATGGATGTGAGAGTTGGACTGTGAAGAAAGCTGATCGCCGAAGAATCGATGCTTTTGAACTGTGGTGTTGGAGAAGACTCTTGAGAGTCCCTTATACTGCAAGGAGATCCAACCAGTCCATTCTAAAGGAGATCAATCCTGGATGTTCATTGGAGGGACTGATGCTAAAGCTGAAACTGCAATACTTTGGCCACCTCATGCGACGAGTTGACTCACTGGAAAAGACTCTGATGCTGGGAAAGGTTGGGGGCGGGAGGAGACGGGGACGACGGAGAATGAGATGGCTGGATGGCATCACCGACTCTGTGGACATGAGTTTGAGTGTACTCTGGGAGTTGGTGATGGACAGGGAGGCCTGGCGTGCTGTGATTCATGGGGTCGCGGAGAGTCGGACACGACTGGGTGACTGAACTGAACTGAACTGACTGACTTTGTTGTGGAACCACCACCATTCATCTTCCCAAACGGAAACACTGTAGCCACTAAACAGTAACTCCCCATTCCCTTCTCCCCCAGCCCCTGACCACCACCAATAATCTTTCCTTCTCTATAAATTTGCAACTCTAGATGCTTCATATAAGTAGAATCTTACAACATTTGCCTTTTGGTGACTAGCTTATTTCACTTAACATAATGTCTTCAAGCTTCATCTATATTGTGGCATGTATAAGAATTTCCATCCTTTTTAAGATTGAGTAATATTTCACTGTACGTATATACCACATTTTGCTTATCCATTCATCCATCCATGGATACTTGAGTTTCTTCCATCTTTTAGTTATTGGGAATGTTGCTATTCAGTCACTAAGCTGTGTCCGCCTCTTTGCAACCCCACAGACTGTAGCACGCCAGGCTTTCCTGTCCTTCACTATCTCCCGGAGTTTGCTCAAATTCATGTCCATTGAATTGGTGATGCTATCTAACCATTTCATCCTCTTCCATCCCCTTTTCCTTTTGCCTTGAGTCTTTCCCATCAGGTTCTTTTCCAGTGAACTAGCTCCAGGTGGCCAAAGTATTGGAGCTTCAGCTTCTGCATCAGTCCTTCCAATGGATATTCAGGGCTGATTTCCTTTAGGATTGATTACTATAAACATGGGTGTGCAAGCATCTATTTGAAATCCTGCCTTCCATTATTTTCAACACCTAGAAGTGGAATTGCTGAATCCTTGATAATTTTATTTTTAGTTTCTTCACGAAATGTCATATTGTTTTCCACAGAGCCTACACCGTTTTATATCCCTATGAACAGAGCACAAGGGTTCCAATTTCTCAACCTTACCAACAATTTTTTTTCTTTCTTATTTTGTTTCATTTTGTTCCTTCCCTTTGCCTTTCCTTTCCTTTCCTTTTCTTTTGGTAGTAGCTCTCCTAATGATTTGAGGTGGGTGTGAAGTGGTGCATTCAGGCGTGCTAAGTTGTTTCAGTCATGTCTTTGTGACCCCATGGACTGTAGCCCGCCAGGCTTCTCTGTCCATCACCAACCCCCGAAGCTTGCTTAAACTCATGTCCATCTAGTCGGTGATGCCATCCAACCATCTCACCGTCTGTCGTCCCCTTCTCCTCCTGGCTTCAATATTTCCCAGCATCAGGGTCTCTTTTCTAAAAAGTCAGTTCTTCTCATCAGGTGGCCAAAGTATTGGAGCTTCAGCTTCAACATCAGTCCTTCCAATGAATATTCAGGACTGATTTCTTTTAGGATGGACTGCTTTGATCTCCTTGAAGTCCAAGGAACTCTCAAGAGTCTTCTCCAACACCACAGTTCAAAAGCATCAATTCTTTGGCTCTCAGCTTTCTTTATGGTCCAATGCTCACATCCATACATGATTACTGGAAAAACCATAGCATTGACTCTACAGACCAAGGATACCATGTTGTATTTAGGGTGTAGCTGTTTTTCTTTGTTGTTCTTTGTTTGTATTTCTGCAGTTTTGCCTGAAGAATGCTTTTAAGAGGGAAATTTGGAAGCCTTTAGATAGGAACAATTCTGCCACTATCTTTCACCACTCCCTATTTTCTAGTGCCAGCTTCAGACATCTGCAGTTACTGCCTGCCCCTGGAGACATGTGAACCTGTAAACCTTTGCTTAGGTGTCAGGTTAATCTTTCCCCCTCCAAGAAGCCTTATTTCAGTGGTTAATTCTTTGGGGTCTGCAGAAATCCTCTGTTAAAATTCAAATACCGTCAGCTATGAAATCTATTCACCGTTAAATATCTTAAAGAAGTTAATTGATAGGGAGGAAAGCCTTACTGGTTTGTTGTTAGTAAAAAAGTGCCAGAAGATGAGAAGGTGGTAGGGAGATAGGCAGGCAACTCTATGGGAAGGCTGGCCAGGCTTTGACCCTGGATTCACCCATCTTATGTCATGGGCTGGGCCCTGCCTGAGCTAGACGCTGATTCTTACTGCTCAGTTGCTTGACAGCTCCTGCCCACCACCTCTGGGCTTCCTGGCAGTGTGGGTCTGTGAGCCCCCTAGAACCCATTATGTTGCTGACTTGGTCCATTCTGCTGGCTGTACCTTGTTCCTTTCCAGAATGTGGGTAACTCAGGTCCTTGGTGGGAACCTGATGGGACACAGAGGCCGCAAGAAACTCTGCCACTAATTTACTGAGGAGTTTCTCTGCCCAGAGCAATGCAAAGTGCTAAATTAGTATTTGAAAGTGAAGAGCTGACATTTAAACACAGCAGAGGCAGTATTTTCAACCTTTTTTTTTAACTCAAAAATAGACCACAGGCTATGAGCAATCAACCAGCTTATTTTCTTCCCCACATTTTTACATATCTGAATGTGCATATACAAAATTTCATATAGGGATTTCCCTGGTGGTCCAGTGGTTAAGAATCTGCCTGTCAATGCAGGGGACACAGGTTCGATCCCTTCTCCAGGAAGATTCCACATGCTGCAGAACAACTAAGCCCATTCGTCACAACTACTGAGCCCTACCAGCCAGAGTCTATACTCTGCAACAAGAGAGGCCACCACAGTGAGAAGCCATGCATCACATCTAGAGAGTAGCCCCTTCTCACCGCAACTAGGGAAAGCCCGTGTGCAGCAATGAAGAGCCCATGTGCCACAGTGAAGACCCAGTGCAGCCAGAAGTATATGAATAAATTAAAAAAATAATTTAAAAGACTGCTCTTATGGACGGCTGACACCGTGGGCACTTTAGTCAATTTTAACAAACACCTGCTTGCTCTTTCGGACAAGAATCTTATTTTTCTCTCCTTGCCAAATGAGAAAAATGGAAAGTTTAGCTCAGAGAATCCAAAAGATGAACCAGCTATGACACAGCAAAAAAAAAAAAAAAGTAAAACTGGCCTTGAAATCATGGAATGGAGTGGTTAAGAGCATGAATCCTGAAAGTGTGTATATTTTGACCACCTTTGCCATTTTCTCACCCCTGCAAATCCCACCTCTGGCAACAACCAATTTGTTCTCTGTTTCCTATTAGTTCATTTATTTGAGATCCCACATAGAAGTGCTATCATACAGTATTTGTCTTTCTCTGTCTGACTTATTTCATTTAGCATAATGCCCTCAAGAATCATCCATGCTGTCCCATATGTCAAGAGTTCCTTCTTTTTATGGCTGAATAATATTCCATGACCGACCTTGGTGGTATATTGGAAAGCGGAGACGTTACTTTGCCGACCGAGGTCCATCTAGTCAGGGCAATGGTTTTTCCCGTGGTCATGTATGGATGTGAGAGTTGGACTGTGAAGAGGGCTGATCGCCGAAGAATCGATGCTTTTGAACTGTGGTGTTGGAGAAGACTCTTGAGAGTCCCTTATACTGCAAGGAGATCCAACCAGTCCATTCTAGAGGAGATCAATCCTGGATGTTCATTGGAGGGACTGATGCTAAAGCTGAAACTCCAATACTTTGGCCACCTCATGAGACGAGCTGACTCACTGGAAAAGACTCTGATGCTGGGAAAGGTTGGGGGCGGGAGGAGAAGGGGACGACCGAGAATGAGATGGCTGGATGGCATCACCGACTCTGTGGACATGAGTTTGAGTGTACTCCGGGAGTTGGTGATGGACAGGGAGGCCTGGCGTGCTGTGATTCATAGGGTCGCGGAGAGTCGGACACGACTGAGCGACTGAACTGAACTGAACTGATATACATACATGCTTCATTTTCTTATCCATTCATTCATCAGTGGACACTTAGGTCGCTTCCATATCTTGGCTCTTGTGAATAATGCTTCAATAAACTTGAGGAGTGCAGATAACTCTTCAATGTACAGCATGGTGACTACAGTGAACAGTGCTATATTGTATATTTGAACTATTAAACTTTTAGTTACAAACAAAATTGTAACTATGGGAGGTAATGGATGTGTTAACCAGCCTTATTGTGGTGATCATTTCACAATATATACATATACCAAACCGTCACCTCATATACCCTTAGACCAAGTACATTGTTAAATATCAATTATCTTTCAACAAAGTTGAAAACAAAAAGTGTTACCTGGTGTTCAAATGCTGCCTGCCTGCACCTTGGAGTAGCTTTGTGATGTGGGAGGAGTCTGTTAAATTCTGCATCTCAGGATAATAATAGTACCTTATTGTGATATTATAAAGACTAAAGGGGAGGGAGCATGTCGACCCTTGTAGTCTTTATAAATATGTGGGAGATAAAACCCTGGAAATACAGACTCTCTGAGTCTGAATCTCCGGCTCTTTGGACACAGAACTGACTGAAAGAAGCACCCTTCCCATAGCCCCATTTTACAGATAAGAAAACTAAGGCCATGGAAATGGAAGACTTTTTGGTTTCAGTTTTGGAAATTAAATTAGGAAAAATAGAATTTAAGAGGTCAAAGGAAAGCATCTGAAATAAAAACACAGAGACAAAACAGCAGGGCCAGACTAGATAGAAGCTAGACAGAGCATCCATGAAAATGGGAAGGTTGAGAAGGTTAACAAAACAGTGAACTCATTTCTGTCAGGTAACCGGAAAGAACAAGCCATGTTGTCATACTCCTCAGAGGCTGGCCGGGCAGCTGCCAACATGCCAACAGCAGTCACCTGTATTGCCCCTCCCTGAGCACTGTCGTGAGGTTCCACACTCCTAACCCTGCTCAGCCATGTTTGGGGGCTGTTCCCATCAAGCCCCTTAAGAAAATTCATTCTATGCTCCCTTTTTTCCAGTTGGCTCCCTGTTGGCTGCAGTTGGCCTCGGCTACACCCTCCTCTGCAGAGGGATGAAGTGTTCAGAAGGCACTGTCTACAAAGCGAGCCCCTTTCCTGAAAGCTGAGGGCTGGGCAATCAGCATATGCTGTAGCACATTCTGGATCCTTCCAGAAACATGGTTCCTCTTCTCCAGTCATCCCTGTACACCTTGACTTAGGTTGCACACATGCATGTGCACGCACACACACACACACACACACACACACACACTTGCACACAGCAAAAGAAGAAGGAACAAAGATTTCCTGCCTTGACTACTCATCAAGCGATTCTGTCTGAACTGACCAAGTTCACTCAGGGACCTGCAGGATGGCTCAGAGTCACATGGTGGCAGAATAAGACAGATAAGAAAGCAGAGGGGTGGACTGGGGGGAGGGCTCAAGGTTTGTTATCTCTGGCCCCGTTTGAACATTTTTCCTCTGTTATGAAGCAACGTCTGTATTATCTAACCCCCACCCCCACGCCAGCTCAAATGAAGTGGGTGGAGCAGGTCCATCCACCCATTCTCCTCCCGCGAAGATGAAATCACCTCCTGAGTTCTTTCCTGTGCGTCTGAGTATAGCTGGCAGGCGGTTTGATCGCCTGTCTCCCTCTCCTGCAGGTGTCCTCTGCGTGGCCCCAGGTGAGACGCCACAGGCTTGTGGGTAAAATGTTCAGCTCCTACCTGTTGGGAGGGCAACCCAACTCCAGCTAACCTCAGCAGGTCCCGAACCAGATTGTCCCAGCTGGCCCTCCCTTTGTATTTCTTCATCCTACTCAAGACAGGCAATTTATTAAATGTGCCATTTGATGAGATGGAACCTTCATACTTTGGAGGCGTGTTGCTTTAGATATACTCACGTGGCAGAAAAATAGCTTTTTCTGTGAAAGTGTGAGCTACTTGGGGTTCTGGGAAATAATCCCTTACCTTTACAGATGGCTGGAACACACAGTATAGTCAGGACAGCACAGTAGATTGGGAAGAGTGATAATCATTCGAAGGAAAATTGAGGCGATATACCTTGTTTTTTGAGTTTAAAATTTACCTCACATGGGATAAAATGAACCCTTTTTAGGGTATAGTTTTATGAGTTTTGACAAGTATATACATACATGGACCCACCACCTCAATTAAGATCTAGAACAGAGACTTCCCAGGTGGTCCAGTGGTTAAGACTTCATCTCCCAATGCAGAGTGTGTGAGTTTGATACCTGGTTGGGAAGCTAAGATCCCACATGTCTTGCAGCCAAAAATGAAAAATATAAAATAGAAGGAATATTGTAACAGCTGCAACAAAAACTTTAAAAATAGTCCACGTTAAAAAAAAAGTATATATATGTATATAGAAAAGTTCTATAGACCCAGGAAGTTTCCTTGTACCCCGTTTTTTGGGTTGAATTGTGTTCCTGCAAAATTCATATGGTGAACTCGTAACTCTCAGCACCTCAAAATAGGGTCTTATTTAGAGACAGAGTCTTCACAGAAGAAATCAAGTCAAAATGAGGTCCATTAGAATGGGCCCTAATCCAACATGACTGGTATGAAAAGGAGATATTTGGACACATGTGTGCATGCACAGGATGCCATGTGAACGTGGAGGTGTCCACCTAGAAATCAAGGAGACAGCCCTGGAACAGGTCCTTTCCTCAGAGCCCTCAGCAGGAGCCCACATTACCAACAGTTTGATTTCAGACTTTGAGAACCATTAGATAATTTTGTCACTTAAACCATCCAGTTTGAAGCACTTTGTTATGGCAACCCTTTGTATTCGTTTGTTATCAGCAAACTAATACAGCCCCTTTACAGTCCACCACCTGCCCCACCTCGGCCCCTGGCAGGCACTGGTCTGATTTTCGTGTTTATAGTTTTGTCTTTTTTCAGAATGTTCTGTAAGTGGGATTATATAGTATGTAGCCTTTTGTGTCGTAGAAGGCAATGGCAAGCCACTCCAGTACTCTTGCCTCGAAAATCCCATGGATGGAGGAGCCTGGTGGGCTGCAGTCCGTGGGGTCGCTAAGGGTCAGACACGACTGAGCGACTTCACTTTCACTTTTCAGAACCACTTTCACACATTGGAGAAGGAAATGGCAACCCACTCCAGTGTTCTTGCCTGGAGAATCCCAGGGACGGGGGAGCCTGGTGGGCTTCCGTCTATGGGGTCGCACAGAGTCGGACACGACTGAAGCGACTTAGCAGCAGCAGCAGCAGCCTTTTGTGTCTGTTTTCATTCAGTACAGTGCTTTTAAGATTCATCCTTGTTCCTTTATTTTCTTTTTCATTCTTTTTAATTGCCAAGGAAGATTCCATTTTATGGATGTACCACAGTTTTATTTATCCATACACCAGTTGAAGGATATTTAGGTTATTTGAAAGTTTTAGGTATTGTGACTAAATTGTCCATTAATATTCACATATAACACTTTTTTTGTATATGGACCGTTTCTCTTGGATAAATACCTAATGGGGGGATTCCTGAGTCACATGATAAGCATAGGTTTACATTTGTATGAAGTTACCAAATTTGTTTCCAAAGTGGCTGTTCTATCTTTGTATTCTTGCCAGCAATATATGAATATTTTAAGTGGTGTTTCACATCTTCCCCACTGCACTTGGTCTGTTTTTTGTTTTTGCCAATAGTATCTATGTAGAGATAGTTCATTGTGGTTTTATTTCCATTTTTGTAATGACTAAAGATGTTCAGCATCTGTTTTTTGGTCATTTGCCACCTATGTAACTTTTTATGTGAAGTATCTAATCAAATATTTTCCCCATTTTTAATTTTTTAAAAAATATTTGAATTTGAGAGGATAAAAGTCCTTTATCAAATAAATATGTGCTTTGCATATTTATTTCTACCAGACTATGTATGACCTGTCTTTTTATTTTCTTAACAGTAAGATCTTTTGTAGAGTAGCAATTTTAAGTTTGGATGTAGTCCAATTTATCAAAAACATTTAATGGATAATGCTTTTGATATCATATTTAATAAATCGTTACCCAAGGTCACAAAGTTCAGAATACCAGCTTTTCATGTTGACTGAGCAGCTGATTCTCATCTTAGATGGGCCACTCATCCTTTCTCAGCCTTAGTTTATCTCCCTGTGAAATGTGGAGACTGAAATGATAGTATTTTTTCAAACTAATAGATAGCATGGGAACCCACTTTTAACTGAGATCATACATGGCACCCCAGCATATAAAATAGAAGTATTCTTGGGGTCTTTAAGCCACGTTTCCTACCTTTCATGTGTACCCAAACCACTCGATGACCTTATGCAAATGCAGAAGCTGATTTGTAGGTTTGGAATAAAGATGAGGCTCCAAAGCTCTAACAAACTCCAGGGGATGGCTGATGCTGGTCCAGTGACCTCACTTTGAGTGGCAAAGCTCCAGAGTTCTCTCAAGGACAAAATGTGAAGTCTACTTTTGTCAACATAAGACTTCGAATTTCTGCAGTGGATTTCTTCCAAAGAGAGAATAATTTTTCCACTTCAACAATTCTCTTTCCCTCCTATAAACCCCATTATTACCCCCAGTTAGCTGACGGGTACACCGAGGCCCAGGTTTGAGCCAAGTTCTCTGGAATGTGGCAGGATCAGTAGAGAAGACTGCTGCCAGCAGCTGGGGACATGCACCATCATGAACTGTAGAGCCGAGTGAGTATAACACTGAGAACTTGTTCTGTTTTATCAGAAACTCAAGCTGGCTTAAGGAAGAGGGGGACGTTTTTTGGCCTATGTAACTAAAATGTCTGAGGTTATGCTGGCTGCCGATATAGTTGGATCTAGAGGGCTGCCGTCTATGGGGTCGCACAGAGTCGGACATGACTGAAGCAACTTAGCAGCAGCTTGAATGCTATCATACAAATAATGGCTCTGAAAATTTTAATTCTGTGCTCCTCTGAATTGGTTTCACTCCCAGGCAGGCTCTTCACATGCCATGATAAGAAGACCACTGGGTGGTCTAGGCCCACATTTGATCAGCTGAGAACCATGAGCAGAAAGGCAATTCCCTTTCCCAATAGTTTTACCAAAAATTTTACATTTGAACTTCACTGGCTTAGCTCAGGCCACGGGCCTGCCTATCTCTGTAATAATGACTGTGGCCAATGAGCCTATGGAATGCTGTGATCTGATGGACGAGGCCTAAACGATGCTTATAGCCTGGGGATGAAGTCAGCTTCACCTGAACCACATAGGCTTAAAGTTCAGAAAGAAATTTCCCAAAATAAAGGGTAATATTGTTTGCTTAATGGGCAAACGACAGTGTCTGCTACAGTTATTATGAATTGATACATGTGAAAACCTACGCTTTTGGTTTTGATTTTGAAGGGGGAAGAGGAAACAAGAATCTGTAACTCTGGCTACTCAGGAAACCTTCTCATGTGTCTTAGATCCCGCAACTCTTCCTTGGCACTCAGTCTGTTTCAAGCTCCTTGGACTACCTTTCTCCAATTTCGCTGCATTCCCCAACTTCTAACACTTAAGATTTTCATGCTGTCTTTTCCAGTCTGACAAATGTATTTCAAGGCTAAACATTTGTATTCCTATTATCTCAGAGTTCCTTGGACTTGAAGTGAGAATTGCGAGAGGACAATACTTGATACAAAATAATTGTATACTAAAGGTGGAATTTCAGGCAGTGAGGGATTTTTTTCCCCCAGGACCGGAGGATCTCCTTTGTCCTGCCAAATCATCCATGTGGTTTTACTGACCTACAAAATCGGCCAAGGTCACAGCCTTCTAGCCCTGAAGCAATCCCCTCTTTCTGTAGGTGGCAGTAGAAACAGGTAGAGTCAGGGCTGGGCTGATTCAAGGCAATATCAGGACTCTCTTGGGAGGAACCCTTAAATAGGAGTGCAGGTGGCAAACCTTGCCTACTGACAGTGTGAAAAGCCTGTAAATTGAGACCTCAGAAGGGGAACATTCTTGCTTTCTCTCTGGCAGACAGAAGAGGCTGGTTGGGACCTGGCAGTCATCAACTTCAGTCATTCAGCTGGTAAGAAACAGCCCTCAACTCTCAGTCTGCAGGCAGGTCCACACAGCTCCCCAGCAGGAGGATGATGGTTCTAGCTACAAAAGAGCCAGTTCTGGCCAGAGATGGGAACTTTTGGTTGTGTGTGTGTGTAGGATCGAGTTGATGTCCTGTAGTGTCGGGTTAGTCTGATCGGGCATTTTATTGAATGACACAAATTCCAGTTTCAGTAACAGTACCCCAGTGTCAACAGTGGATGTAAACAGACTGTCTTATAAAATAAGAACAGACGTGCACGGTGTCCCAACCTCCCCCTCCTGCTTGTGTGAGCTCTGAGACCACACTTGGCATCCGTAGGCACCCCTCCCTCCTGCACCCGGCACACACAATGACCCCCTTTATGTGCTGCCTGCCGGCTTCCATGGGAAGGGCGCTCAGTGTGTGCAGAGTCTGACTACAGTACCACTGTACCCGGTAATCATTAACCCGAAACAGCATTTATGATGGTGAGAGGTGGTGTGTGCTGTGCTCCCTTCATCCCTCCAGCAAACAGAATGTACTGACTCTAAACAGGTAGGACCAGTTGCTGCTAGGCCCTCGGAGACACCGTGTTCTGCGGTGGAATTAGCCGTGCATAATGGGCCCATTCAAGCTGGCGGCAGGAGCTTTCCTCTCTGGGCTGCACAAATCCAGGAGCTGGGCCTGGACCCCAGGGGCTGGAGGGCAGGTTTGGGTTTCTAAATGGGCTTTGTTCACTCACTGGAAGAGAAAGCTCCAAAGCCGAGCTCGATACCCTGGGAACGGGGCTTTAAGCTTCAAACAGATTCCCTCAGGAGTCAGGGGCTGAATAAGCCCTTTGAGCTGCTTCAGATCTGATACAAGTTTTGATCACCTGAGGGCCTTTTCATGGAGGGAAAGCCATGCTTGAAGAGCAGCTGGGGTTGAGGTGAGGAAAAAGACCCAGAGGAGTCTTACCCTGCCAAATCATCCATCCGGTTTTACTGGACCTACAGAATGGTCAGGTTAGTCAACTACGGAACCAGAGGAGTTAGGAAGTTGACTCAAAACACACAGCCAGCTTAGCCCAGAACTGGAGGCAACATAGGCAGAGGCCTCCCAATTCTTGCTTTGGCCTCTTTGAGGGAGATTCTGTTCCCACCAAGGCTCCTCACACAAGGAGGCAGGCGTCACTCTTTCCTCAGGCCCTTGCTACTCATTTTATTTGGCTGGAAGAGGGAAAGCAGGGGTGTGGCAAACTTAGAGCAGGCAGGTTCCAGTCTGGGTTCTGGGCGCAGTAGTTGTATGAGGGTAGGTCCATCCCTTCATGTCTTTGGACCTCGGTTTCCTTACCTGGAAAGAGAAAGCCAGGACAGATGACCTCCAGAGTCACCCATAGCACTAATGTTCAGTACAGAACGTTCAGCCATAGACAGGGGCACCTGGGGAAGCCTCGGGTGATGGAAACTGTCCTGTGGGATGAAGTTGCTGAAAGGGAAAAGGAACTTTAAAATGACATCAATTTGAAACTTTTATCTTCCTATCATTGATTTACTTGAGTCCTCTTAGAAAATGATAAAGTGCTGATTAGAATCTTAGAGTCCTGGGACTTCTCTGGTGGTCCAGTGGCTAACACTCCAAGCTCCCAATGCAGGGGGCCTGTGATCAATCCCTGGTCAGGGAATTAGATCCCGAATCCACCTGCAATGCAGGAGACAAAAGAGACATGGGTTCGATCCCTAGGTCGGAAAGATCCCCTGGAGTAGGAAATGGCAACCCACTCTAGTATTCTTGCCTGGAAAATTCCATGCACAGAGGAGCCTGGTGGGGAACAGTCCGTGTGGTCGCAAAGAGTCAGACACAACAGAGCACACACGCACACTTCAGCAACTCGCGCTTGCATGCCACAACTACAGGTCCCACGTGCTTCAATCAAGACTGAGGACTCCACTTGCTGCAACGACGATCCAGTGCAACCTTATAAATTAAAGAAAAAAATTTGAGTCCTTTTTCTTTCATTCTTTTCCTTGTCAAATGTAGTGTCTTGGCCAAGGTTACAGGGAGAATTGGTAACTGATCTCCCGCTTCCGGTCTGGAAAGCTTTCCAGTGACCATGTGACCACGTGGGTTCAGTAGCTAGTGACTAGACCATCCTTCAGCAACTGTGGCAACAGCAGGAAACATGACATCAGTGATGGAGCTCAGACCCTGTGCTATACATATTACCTACATCATTTCTTTCTAAATTAAAAACCTAAAACAAACCAACCTATGTCTCATTTAAATGCTTTCTTCTTTGCAATCATTCTCTGTGCTTTTTCAGTCTTTTAACCTTCTTGAGGCTAAGTCCAAGATTTCTCTTGGTAAATGTCACATTGCGCTTGAAAATATGTAGGTTATATTCAAGTATCTTTTGATATTGATTTTCATAATTTCACATAATTCCACAGTGATAAGAGAACAGACTTTGTATGATTTCAATACCTTTAGACCATGAAATTTTTGCACCATGTTTTACATCCCTGGATATGTTCCAGTATCTCCTGGTTTATAATCTATAGGAACTTGAATAGAATTTGGACCCTGTTGGTGGGTGAAAATTGTATAAATCTTAATTATGTTGAATTGGTTCATAGTGTTTTTCAGGTCTACTATATCCTTCTACCTTTCTATTTATTCTATTAATTTTTGAGATTTTGATACTGAAAATCCAACTAAAAATCTTAATTTATTGACTTAAAAAATAATTGTGATATATAGTGGAACTGTATGTAACTTTGTTCTGTTTTCCAAGTCTCCTGTAAATGTGTTATCATACTTTCATAATTTAAAAACTAAAAACTTTTTAAAAAAGCTAGAGGTATACTTGAACCTAATATAATGGTATATGTCAATTTTATTTCAATTAAAAAATCAGCAACCTATGATAGGTGTGCTCTTACCAGTTTCATATAAAGATATGGAAAGTAGAGCTTAGAGGATGATTTGTCTAAAGTCATAAGGTCTAAAATTCGAACCCAAGCAGTCTGGCTGCTGAATCTGCTTACCTAGTCATGGCACCATGTTGCCTTGATCTGGGCTTTTATTCAGAGTTAAAGTTATTCACTTTAAATTTTAAAGTGCTCTCAGCATTCTGATTAGAAAACCAGTTGGTGAATCGGGCACTCTCTTTAGGTGCTGTGTGCCTTCCTTGGTACACTGGGACAAGGGCCTGAGGACAGAGCCCAAGTTGTTCTCCTCTTAGGCTCTCCAGCTCCTGAAAAAGGGTTTCTTCCCCATGTACAGTGTTGCCAGGCTTGCTAACACCCTGGACCTGGCCAGTGGGTGATCTCACACAGAGTCAGTTTGCCTAGAATCCTCCAAAAAGGAAGAAAACATTGTAATTATTCTCTTTCTCCTGCTCCTAAAGCCAACATCAGTCCCAAGGCCCTGGAAACTCTAACCCCGTAAGGATCCTGTTTCAGTGTCTTCATGTGATGGTTGGGTGGGGAGATGGGCTTGGATGGAGCAACTGGAGTAATCATTCACTTTCAAAATGAACAGAGCCTCTTGACATGCTTTTCTCTTACCTTGTCCTGGAGAAATTCATTTCTGATATAATCCTCAAAATAGAAAATGGGCAGTGTGCCTTTTCCCCAAACAGACAGGCCAAATCTGGCCCAAAGAGGCTCAGCAACTGGCATTCTGTCCCAGACCCCTGGGTGGAGGCAGAGAGAGACCGAGGTACCCAGTGTGTTGCCAGAGGCCTCCTTCGCTCTGGGTATCATGACATCAGGTCACAGAATATGCCTCCTGATGACATTCAGTTCTAGGAAAAATGTTTGGTTTTTCAAACTAGAACTGGCCGACCTCAGGAGAGTTTGTCCCTGGGACTCCTTGGCCCTTGCAGCAGGCCTGAACTGGACTCACTTCAGTCTCACGAGCAGCTGACTCTAAAGGTGACTGGGCTTGTGGGGTCAAAGTTCACAAAACACAGCCTATAAGGTTTCCAATTTGTCTTAGACTGTGGGATTCCCCGGTGGCACAGTGGTAAAGTATCCGCCTGCCAATGCAGGAGACACAAGAGATGTGGGTTCAGTCCCTGGGTCCTGGAGTAGGAATGGCAACCTGTTCCAGTATTCTTGCCTGGAAAATCCCATGGACAGAGAAGCCTATTGGGCTACAGTTCACAGGGTGGAGTGCATGTGTGCTAAGTCTCTTCACTAGAGTAGGTTGCCATGCCCGCCTCCTCCAGGGGATCTTCCCAATCCAGTGATCAAACCCGAGTCTCTTACGTCTCTTGCATTGGCGGGCAGGTTTTTTTTTTTTTTTTAATCATTAGCGACACCTGGGAAGCCCTATAGGGTGAAGTAGGAAATCTGCTCCGGTGTTCTTGCCTATAAAATTCCACGGACAGAGGAGCCTAGCAGGCAGATTCTGTCCTCACCAGGCACCACAGTCAAAATGCCCCTTCTTTTTTTTTCTTGGCCACGTCATACAGCATGTGGGCTCTTAGTTCCCCACCCAGGAATTGAACCCACACCCGTTATGTTGGAAGCACAGAGGCTTAATCACTGAACTATCAGGGAAATCCCTGAATTGCCCCTTCTCCAGGGAAGTTCTTCCATTACCCTCAGTCTGGGTTACATCCCCTGTGATTCTCCACTGTAGCTCTTATAATTCCCTGTACAATTATACACTTAATGCAAGTCCCTTCTTCAAAGCTGTCAGCTCCACAGAGAAGATAAGTGTCTGATGGATCCATCAGTACTCAGAGATAGTGATTGTTCAGGTCCAGACCACTGCAATAAAGCAGGTATCACAACAAAGCTAGCCACATGAAAGTTTTGGTTTCCCAGTGCAAAGAGAAGTTCTGTTTATACTATATTGCAGTCTATTAGGTGTGCAAGATAGCCTTCTGAGAAAAGTACTGTATCTACATTAATTTAAAAATAATCTATTGCCCCAAAGGCTAACCATTGTCTGAGCCTTCAGCAAATTTTAGTAGTAACGTTAAAGATCACTGATCACAGATCACCATAATAAATATGATAATAATGAAAAACTTTTAAATTCTGAGAGAGTTGCCAAAATGTGACCCAGGGACATGAAGTGAGCAAATGGTGTTGGAAAAATGGTACTGATAGACTTGCTCAATTCAGAGTTGTCGTAAACCTTCAATTTGTAATAAAACACAGTATCTGCAAAGTACAATAAAGTGAAGTACAATAAAACAAGGTATGCCTGTTCAGTGCTTACTTAGTAAGCATTCATGAAATATTTGTCAAATAAAGGAGGCAGAGGATATTACATCAAAAATCGATAAGAAAATATTGGAACTAGAAATGATCTTACATGTTTATTTCAACCCTGGAAAGGGAGCCCAGGGCTGATAAAGTGACTTGTTCAAGGCCACAGGGTTGGGTGATGGGAGCGCTAAAATAGAATCCAAGGCTCTCTGCTTCAGGTCACTCTTAAGGGGGTTACTTTTCATGTCTGCTCCTAACAAAAGCCCTTCTGTGGAGTGTTCCCATCCCTCTGCTCCAAACACAGCTGTCATCAATTCACTTCTCTGTATCCCCATGACCATACTCTAGGCCAACCCACCATCATCTCTTGCCTGGAATTTCAGGAGCTTCCTAAGAAGTCTCTTAATCGCTCCGCAACCCTCTTCACTCCCTTGACACACAGTAACTTCAGCGATTTTTTTGTTTTTAACGTATGCATCACAACATGTCATTCCTCTGCGTCAATCCCCTCAGTGATGTCCCAGATGTCACCACACTCACTCCTTACCGAGCCTCTGAGCCCTGCATCCCCTGGTCCTTGCCTCCCTCTCCTCTCCTCATCACCCTTCCTTCCACCAGCCACTTTCTACCCCTGCTGGCCTCTTTCTTCTGTTGCTCAAATACTTCAGGTTTGCAGTTTCTTCTGCCTGGAATACTTTCTGCAGATCTATTCATCCATCATTTCACACAGTCTCAGCTCTGACCATCCTGGGTGAAGTAACTTCTCCTGCACTTCCACAGCATACCTTTGCAACATAAATCACTCTCTGAAGTTATCTAAAAAAACAAACAAACTGATTTGTTTTCGTGTATACTATCTGCCAAATCATACCCTGATGTAACCCCCATGAGAGCAAGCAGTCTTATATCACTGTATGTCTGGCACCTCAATCAACATCCATATATGTTCAGTGAATTTGTTGAATGAATTAGTACTTGCAACCACTTCGATTTAATTGGAGTTTACATTCATGGATTTGTTCCTGAAGGTGGTGACAAAGAATTAACTCATCCAACACCCTAGAGTGTTTATGGAAAAAAGGAAGCCAAACATTTCCAAAACAACATCAGAATCGCCAGAAGGGCTGGTAAAAATAGAGCTTGTTGGGAGCCATTCAGCATCCAGGGCTGAGTCAGGAAGTTGCTGGGCTTCCCAGGTGGCGCGAGTGGTAAAGAACCCACTGGCCAATGCAGAAGTTTGATCACTGGTTAGGAAGATCCCCTGGAAGAGGGCATGGCAATCCACTCCAGTATTCTTGCCTGGAGAATCCCATGGACAGAGGAGCCTGGCAGGCTACAGTTCACAGGGTTGCAAATAATCAGACACAATTGAAGCGACTTAGCACACAGCATGCAGGCTACTGGGAGAAAGTGGGCCAGTTTGGAAAACCACTGTGTAATGGAATCCAGCGCCAAGTACATGTTCTTATCTTTGACCTTGTATCTACGCTTCTGGGAAATAATCCTAACCACAGAAAAACTTTGTGTTCAAAGATATTTATCACACCTTGCTTATAAACGTGCAAATTTTTAAAAAAGAGAAATGTTCCAAGTAGGAGAAATGATTAAGGAAACTATGATATGGTCACTTGATGGACATTAAACTGACAAATATGCTTCTACATGAAAAGTATTTTGACTTTATCACAGTCTCAGTATTTATGATTGTTGGATCACAACCTCAGAAGTTTCCGGAATGAAATTTGAAACTGGCTCCCATACATGAAGCACAAGGAGAGAAGAAAGAGGGAGGCAGACCACTTTAGGTGGGCAGGTGGCAGGTTTAGTAAGCAAGGACACTCAAGTACATGGCTTGGTCTGAGGGGCTGCAAGACGAGTAGATCTTCATACCCACCTGCCAGAATCTTAAAAGGTTATACAGAGGGCTTGATGAGGTGCAGGGAAGACTGGAAGGAATTATATTGAAAAGCTCACAGCAATTATGCTAAGCTTGTTAGGAATGAGTGATTTTGCTTTTCTCCATTCTCCATGAAGTGGTTCTATTGTCTCTATAACTTACCAAGCACGCGTGCTCAGTTGTTCAGTTGTGTTTTAGAATGAAGAGCAAAATTGGAGGACTCACATTTCAACACTTAACTATTAAACTATAATAAAAAAGCAATTTCTTATGGGCATAAAGATAAACATATGGATAAAAATACAGAAATAGACTTATGTATTTAAGGAAAATTAATTTTTGACAAAAATGCCAAGGTAATTTGTGGGGAAAGAATAGGCTTTTCAGTCAATGGTGCAGAAACTATTGGACATCCATATGCAAAAATGTTGAACTTGTTTAGGTCATATACACAAAATTAATTTTGAGTGAATCAGAGACATAAATTTCAGTTGAAACATTAAAAATTTTAGAATAAAATGTAAAATATCTTGGGGATACTGAGTTACACAAAGATTTCTTAGATATGAGATAAAAAACAAGAACTAATTTTTTATAATCAAATTTAATTTAATTAAAATTTTTTTCTCTCTTTGAAAGAGAATGCTAATAAAAATGCAGGCCATAGACTAGAGGAAATATTTGCAAAGAACTACAACTGTTAATGTTTGTGTAGGCTTTCTTCATAATCACCAAAAATAAGAAACAATTCAAATATCTATTTGCTGGTTAATGGATAAACAAATTTTGGTACACGCACACACTTACATACTACTCAGCAATGTAAATGAACACACTAAAGACAAGTGTGATAAGTCTCAAAAACATTGTGCTAGGAGAAATGTCCCAGGTGGGGGGCCTCCCAGGTGGTGCTAGTGGTAAAGAACCCACCTGCCAATGCAGGAGACGTAAGAGGGCTTCGATCCCAGGGTTGGGAAGATCCCTTGGAGGAGGACATTGCACTCCACTCCAATATTCTTGCCTGGAGAATCCCATGGACAGAGAAGCCCGGCGGACTAGAGTCCATAGGGTCACAAATAGTTGGACACGACTGAAGCAACTTAGCACGCAAGAGAAACGTACCACATACATAACATTGTAGGACTGTAGGAATCCATTTATTTGACATTCTGGGAAAGGTGAAAATACAGGGACAAATATCAGAACAGTGGTCACTAAGGATGAGGCTTGGGAGAAGGTGTTGAATGTGAAGGGGAACAAGGGAACTTTTTGAAATAATGGATATTTTATGTATTTTAGATTGTAATGGTGGCTAAGTGACTATTTCTTACAGTTGCTGAAACTCATGGAAATGTGTACTTCAAAGGGTGAATTTTACAGTATGTAAATTTTATTTCAATATACCTGAGCAAAGGGAAAATAAAGAGAATGGTAAGAGAGGAATTGTAGACATCAGAAAAGAGGCAAGTCTCTCAAGGAGTTTTGCTGAAAATGAGAGATGAAATGGGACATTTGCTTGCAGGGGAAGTCAAGTCAATGTGAAGTGAAGCTCTAAAATTTTATTTTACAATCGTTTTTTGACAATGGAAGAAAAGCACTGAGTTTGTTCATTGATGAGGATAGTCCAATAGTGAGAGAAGAGAATTAAAGGAACAGAGTCCCTGAATTGTTGAGCCCAGGTGGACGGACTGGTTTAAGAAAGGAGCATGGGCAATATTCTTTGCAACGGGAAAGTGAAAGTATTAGTCACTTGTCCTGTCCGACTCTTTGTGACCCCATGGACTGTAGCCAGCCAGGCTCCTCTGTCCATGGGATTCTCCAGGCAAGAATACAGGAGTCGGTAGCCATTCCCTTCTCCAGGGGATCTTCCCTACCCAGGGGTTGATCTGGGTTGACCTGAATCTGCATTGCAGGCAGATTCTTTACGCTCTGTGCCACCGGGGAAGCCCTTATAACAGGAGGGAGGGCCCAATATCTGGGCATTTTCTTCTGATTGCTTTTATTTTCTCTGTGAGTAGAAATCAAGGTCAACAGCTGAGAGAGTTTTCACTATTAATGACTACTGGCTCACCTAGATCTGGTTACTATTTCTTCTCATCTTCACTAAACCACAAGCAGCAACGCACCGTGCCTTGCATTTGACTATCACCAAGTGATACTCCAAGTGCAGCCAATAGAGCAGCTAACTGGACCACATAGTGTTAAGCAATTCCATTTGTTTGTTGTTGTTGATTTGTTTTTTATTTGAACTGACCAGAAACTCTGGGGCCAGATATTCCCAGCTAGAGTTCATCTTCAGCTTCCGTTTTATAGCTCTAATCCATCTGTCTTTCTTCCCTGTCCTATATTTGGGCATCGTTTGCTCAACTAAATAAAGTCCAAACTGTCAACAGAAGTCCAACCCGGAGATCTCTGGCCTTTGAATCCATCCAGCATCCCGTCTCTTTAGATGCCATTTAATACACGAATGCCTTTCTCAGTATCTCAGTATCTAAATTAAACTTGATTTCCCTCTCCTCTAAAAACCATTTTTCTCTTTATCCAGTATTCCCACCCCAGTAAGTGCCACAATCGTTGGAATCCTCTTTCTTTATTCCCTTTATCTCCATCCCCTGTTGTTTCCATCTTCAGACTATCAGCAAGTTCTCTTTGTCCTTTCTTCAAGACATCTCAAGGAACTGACTGCTTCTTTTCATCTCTATTTCCTCAATCTAGGCCATGACTAACATCTTTTACTTGGACTGCTGAAATGACTTCCTTAACTTTCTCTGCTTAAGCCCCTGCATGATTGGAATCTATTACTCATCATGGCATACAAAATTTTATCTGACCTGAATCTTGCCTATTTCTCAAACCTCATTTCATGCACTCTCCACTTGCTTACGCTTGTCTGACTGCACTGATTTTTCATTTCTTTGAATATCACATGCTCTTTTTGGCTCAGACTATTTTCTCTGCCCCTTTGCCTGGAAGCTCCTCCATCTACTCCTCAAATGCCTGGCTCTCTCTCACTTTTAAGATCTCTGCATAGTTGCCACCACCTCAGTAATGCCTTCCCTGACTACTTTATTTAAAAGTCATTCCCTAATTCCTTGAATAAGTCATTGATTTTATAAGTCTAATCTCTTTTGTTTTGCTTCTGTTCCTAAAATCTTTTTTAGTTTATTTCTCTACTAGATTGAATGTACAAATGGACAATAGCCACACCACGTATAAAAATAGAACTCTGACTCACAACCTACAGCAAACTGCCCAGTAAACCAATCCCTTTATCTACAATAAACAACCCAGGAAGCCAGCCTGCTTTAAGTCAGACTTGCGGGAAGTCAGATTTCTATCTCCAATGACAATCTAGAGAGCTAAACAATATTTCTGTGACAATTGGCCCCAAATGCCAAGAGTTGATTAATAACTCTAATTTGTAGGTTCCTTCCAGTTTAGGACTAAATCAAAGGAAGTCACATATGCATCCCTAATTGATTATATAGGATGCCCTGCTTCTAGTTTGGGTGCCTATAGCTTCCCTATGCTAACAGCCTCCAATCAGGCCATACATGAAGTCTTCCTTTCTTTCCACTGTAAAGCTTTCCCACTCTCCTATTAGCCTTTGAGTTTCTCCCAAAATGCATCTGCCTGCCTGCCTACCTGCCTGCTAAGCTGCTTCAGTTGTGTCCAACTCTTTGTGACACTATGGACCATAGCCCGCGAGGCTCCTCTCCAGGTAAGAATACTGGAGTGGATTGCCCTGCCTCCTCCAGAGGATCTTCCTGATCCAGGGATTGAACCTGCATCTCTTGTATCTCCTGAATTGACAGGCAGGTTTTTACCACTGGCGCCACCTGAAGTGAAGTGCAAGTCTCTCAATACTGTCGGACTCTTTGCGACCCAAGGACTGTGCAGTTCATGGAACTCTCCAGGCCAGAATTCTCCTTATTTAGTTGAACTGGAGTGGATAATCTTTCCCTTCCCCAGGGATCGTCCCAACCCAGAATTCAACCCCAGGTCTCCCACATTGCAGGCAGATTCTTTACCAGCTGAGCCACCAGGGCCACCTGTGAAGTCCAAAATGTAGCTGACTCCCTTGCTATGGCAAACTCAGAATAAATAACCTTTGCTTTTTTCATTTGATCTATAAAAAGAAATGGACCGTGCTTTGCTTACGATTATATCATCAAGACAACAATGTCTACTCAATAAATACTTGGTGAATAAGTGAATGAATTAACATGGAAATCTAAAATCATTAGTGGGATAGTCAGTCTTTCCCCATTCTGGCTTCACACTTATTCCTTGCCATATCCACTCTTACCTCCTCCAAGTTTAATTTCTCAACCAAATCACATCCATTCTTTTCTATAACACAACTGAAGTTTTTTCTTCTCCATGAAATCTTTTTTTTGATTACCCAAGCCTTTGCTTACTCTCCCTTCTCTGAATTAAAACAGCACAAACCAGCCCATTTGGTTTTTAATTTCTTTTAGTTCAGAAGATGTCTATTCTTCTGAGATTGATGGTTGAATTTTCTGGTACCATTCATGATGTCTAGAACAAGCCATAAGCCATTTCCTTCTCTAAAAAATAATGATAATAACGGTTTAATCTTGTAACAATGCTGAGAGTTATATACTGCTACTATCCTCATTTTACATATGAGGAAACTGAGGCACAGAGATTCTCTTGCCTAAACTAATAAATTAGTAAAAGGTAGAGCTGAGGTTTGAATTCAGTTCTGCCTAAATTATACTGAATATGTGTCAGAGCTACATACTATATGAACTACTTTTCATATACTGTACACATACTAGGTCCTCAATAAATGTTTCTGAAATTGATGAAATAAACAAATTGAAAAGTTCCATAAACAAAGTAGAAAAGGGAACAGAACTCTTTAGGACGTCCAAAAGGTTAAATGCAGCAAACGTCATGGTTACTTGATGAGATGAAGTAGTGGCCCCAAGTCCTGCATTCTAACCCTGGCCTCCTGCTGTGATTCTAAGATGAGTTCTTCCTTCACCAGGGTTTCTTCAGCCATCTCATACTACATCGGCACTTCCACCTCCCTTGAAACTGTTTCCCAAGATGGAACCAAACAGTGACTGTAGGATATTTGGTGACAGCATTAACCATTCTTTCCTTTGTGAGCACGTTAAGATCAATTCAATCATCCTTTCTGAGGAACGGTGTTGGATGCTAAGAAGAATGCTGTCAGCAAGCAGGCAAATTGTGCGTTCCTTCTAGCAGTTTGTGATAAGGAAACATGGAATTCAATTCAGTGAGTTCATAGACCTTCCCCCACCTGCTACATCAAAGTTGGAATGAATTGCTATTTCATATAATACAGATTTATGTGTAATTTTGAATGTAAATTGAGTAGAAGAATTGGAAAGATCTTTTTGACTGGCTAGATACGAGGTGTTATAATACCTGCAAAATCGTCAAGAACCTATTTGAGAAAAGATTTGAAAACATTTGCATTTCCCAGGTAGCTCAGTGGGTAAAAAACCTACCTGCAATGTAGGAGATGCAGGAGATATGGGTTTGATCCCTGGGTCAGGAAGATCTTCCTGGAGGAAGGCATGGCAACTCACTCCAATATTTTTGCTTGGAGAATCCCAAGGACAGAGGAGTCTGGCAGGCTATGGTCCACAAGGTCACAAAAAGTCAAACATGACTGAAGCCACTGAGCATGCATACATTCAAAAGTAGTGCTAGTTTAAGCAGATATAAATGTAGTCTTTGTTTAGGGACGTTTCTTTGAAGGAGAAAGAAGCTCCTAGAAGCATGGAAAATTATGATGTGTGATAAGTATAATCAATGGAATGCAAAGCACCTGTTACAAGAAAATTTCCCAGGGACAGCTAACTCTGGACAGTGGTCCTCAGTCTCTTAGCCTTAATGCGTCTGCAGCAAGCCTTGCTTTATATGATGTTTTGAAGAAATGGGTGGATGTGTCATCATTGAATCACTGGGAACTAGAGCCTCAGCATGATCTCAACTATGAAAATACAGGTAAATACATTGCATATACAGGTATTTGCATCAGATCAGATCAGTCGCTCAGTCGTGTCCGACTCTCTGCGACCCCATGAATCACAGCACGCCAGGCCTCCCTGTCCATCACCAACTCCCGGAGTACACTCAAACTCATGTCCACAGAGTCGGTGATGCCATCCAGCCATCTCATTCTCCGTCGTCCCCGTCTCCTCCCGCCCCCAACCTTTCCCAGCATCAGAGTCTTTTCCAGTGAGTCAACTCATCACATGAGGTGGCCAAAGTATTGCAGTTTCAGCTTTAGCATCAGTCCTTCCAATGAACATCCAGGATTGATCTCCTTTAGAATGGACTGGTTGGATCTCCTTGCAGTATAAGGGACTCTCAAGAGTCTTCTCCAACACCACAGTTCAAAAGCATCGATTCTTCGGCGATCAGCCTTCTTCACAGTCCAACTCTCACATCCATACATGACCATGGGAAAAACCATTGCCTTGACTAGACGGACCTTGGTTGGCAAAGTAATGTCTCTGCTTTTTAACATACTATCAAGGTTGGTCATAACTTTCCTTGCAAGGAGCAAGCGTCTTTTAATTTCATGGCTGCAATCAGCATCCGCAGTGATTTTGGAGCCCCAAAAAATAAAGTCTGACACTGTTTCCACTGTTTTTCCATCTATTTCCCATGAAGTGATGAGACCAGATGCCATGATCTTTGTTTTCTGAATGTTGAGCTTCAAGCCAACCTTTTCACTCTCCTCTTTCACTTTCATCAGGAGGCTTTTGAGTTCCTCTTCCCTTTCTGCCATAAGGGTAGTGTCATCTGCATATCTGAGGTTATTGATATTTCTCCCAGCAATCTTGATTCCAGCTTGTGCTTCTTCCAGGCCAGCATTCCTCATGATGTACTCTGCATATAAGTTAAATAAGCAAGGTGACAATATACAACCTTGACGTACTCCTTTTCCTATTTGGAACCAGTCTGTTGTTCCATGTCCAGTTCTAACTGTTGCTTCCTGACCTGCATACAGGTTTCTCAAGAGGCAGGTCAGGTGGTCTGGGATTCCCATCTCTTTCAGAATGTTCCACAGTTGATTGTGATCGACATAGTCAAAGGCTTTGGCCTAGTCAATGAAGCAGAAATAGATGTATTTCTGAAACTCTCTTGCTTTCTCCATGATCCAGCGGATGTTGGCAATTTGATCTCTGGTGCCTCTGCCTTTTCTAAAACCTGCTTGAACATCTGGGAGTTCACGGTTTACATACTGCTGAAGCCTGGCTTGAAGAATTTTGAGCATGACTTTACTAGCGTGTGAGATGAGTGCAATTGTGTGGTAGTTTGAGCATTCTTTGGCATTGCCTTTCTTTGGGATTGGAATGAAGACTGACCTTTTCCAGTCCTGTGGCCAGTGCTGAGTTTTCCAAATCTGCTGGCATATTGAGTGCAGCACGTTCACAGCATCATCTTTCAAGACTTGAAATAGCTCAACTGGAATTCCATCACCTCCACTACTTTGTTCTTAATGATGCTTTCTAAGGCCCACTGGACTTCACATTCCAAGATGTCTGGCTCTAGGTCAGTGATCACGTTATCGTGACTATCTTGGTCGTGAAGATCTTTTTTGTACAGTTCTTCTGCCACCTCTTCTTAATATCTTCTGCTTCTGTTAGATCCATACCATTTCTGTCCTTTATCAAGCCCATCTTTGCATGAAATGTTCCCTTGGAATCTCTAATTTTCTTGAAGAGGTCTCTTGTTTTTCCTATTCTGTTGTTTTCCTCTATTTCTTTGCATTGATCACTGAGGAAGTCTTTCTTATCTCTCCTTGCTATTCTTTGGAACTCTGCATTCAGATGCTTATATCTTTCCTTTTCTCCTTTGCTTTTCGCCTCCCTTCTTTTCACAGCTATTTGTAAGGCCTCCTCAGACAGCCATTTTGCTCTTTTGCATTTCTTTTCCATGGGGATGGTCTTGGTCCCTGTCTCCTGTACAATGTCACGAACCTCCGTCCACAGTTCATCAGGCACTCTATCAATCAGATCTAATCCCTTAAATCTATTTCTCACTTCCACTGTATAATCATAAGGGATTTGATTGAGGTCATATCTGAATGGTCTAGTGGTTTTCCCTACTTTCTTCAATTTAAGTCTGAATTTCGCAATAAGGAGTTCATGATCTGAGCCACAGTCAGCTCCTGGTCTTGTTTTTGCTGACTGTATACAGCTTCTCCATCTTTGGTTGCAAAGAATATAATCAATCTGATTTCGGTGTTGACCATCTGGTGATGTCCATGTGTAGAGTCTTCTCTTGTGTTGTTGGAAGAGGGTGTTTGCTATGACCAGTGCATTCTCTTGACAAAACTCTATTAGCCTTTGCCCTGCTTCATTCCGTGCTCCAAGGCCAAATTTGCCAGTTACTCCAGGTGTTTCTTGACTTCCTACTTTTGCATTCCAGTCCCCTATAATGAAAAGGACATCTTTTTTGAGTGTTAGTTCTAAAAGGTCTTGTAGGTCTTCATATAACTGATTAACTTTGGCTTCTTCAGCATTACTGGTTGGGGCATAGGCCTGGATTACTGTAATATTGAATGGTTTGCCTTGGAAACGAACAGAAATCATTCTGTCCGGCCTGGTGGCGCAGACGCGACGTGAGAGACGCCGGCCCCAGCGCAACGAACCACGCAAAGAGGCGCGGCCGTGAGGAGCTACCCCACGTCCAACAGGCGGTGGCTGCGCGGGTGCAGGAGGGCCGAGAGGAGCTACTCCGCGTTCAAGGTCAGGAGGAGCGGCCTTGAGGAGATACCCCTCGTCCAAGGTAAGGTACAGCGGCTGCACTTTGCTGGAGCGGCTGTGAAGAGATTTTCCACGACCAAGGTAAGAGAAACCCAAATAAGACGGTAGGTATTGCGAGGGGGCATCAGAGGGCAGACAAACTGAAATCATAATCACAGGAAACTAGCCGATCTGATCACATGGACCACAGCCGAATGTGGTCCACTGGAGAAGGGAACGGCAAACCACTTCAGTATACTTGCCTTGAGAACCCCATGAACAGGATCAAAGGGCAAAATGATAGGATACTGAATGAGGAATTCCCCAGTTCGGTAGGTGCCCAGTATGCTACTGGAGCTCAGTGGAGAAATAACTCTAGAAGGAATAAAGGGATGGAGCAAAAGCAAAACCAATACCCAGTTGTGGATATGACCAGTGATAGAAGCAAGGTCCGGTGCTGTAAAGAGCAATATTGCATAGGAACCTGGAATGTTAGGTCCATGAATCAAGGCAAATTGGAAGTGGTCAAACAGGAGATGGCAAGAGTGAACATAGACGTTCTAGGAATCAGTGAATTAAAATGGACTGGAATGGGTGAATTTAACTCGGATGACCATTATATCTACTACTGTGGGCAGGAATCCCTTAGAAGAAATGGAGTAGCCATCATGGTCAACAAAAGAGTCCGAAATGCAGTACTTGGGTGCAATCTTAAAAATGACAGAATGATTTCTGTTCGTTTCCAAGGTATTTGCATACACATACCAAATTAAGAAAAAAAATTCCAGAATTCTAGCATACATAATACTTATATATTCTTTTCAGATTCTTTTCCATTATCGGTTACTACAAGACATTAATATAGCTCCCTGTTCTATATAGTAAATCCTTATTGTTTATTTTATATATAGTGGTATGGACCTATTAATCCCATACTGGGTACGTGTAATTTTAGTTTTCCTTCTTCAGATTGTTCTGTATTTTATGACTTTTCTATAATGAGTACAAATTACTTTTAACATTAAAAAATGTGTTTAGTATATTTAAATGTATTGCAACAGAAGGGGCAATTTCCTTTTAAGAGTAGCTCCTGAGAAATATTCTCTTATTCATAGGTTTTTAAATTGGTAGATTAAAAGCATATTCTATGAGACATCCAATATATTTGTTTCATTTAACACCTGACCAACAGCTCTCAGTTTAAGACATATTGAAAAGCTGATAGTAGATATTTACTAAAAAGGAGTAGAAGTTACCACTTATGATTAGAAATGTTATCACAGAGTTTTGCAGTGCAGAACAATCTCTCCTGTGTGTCTACTGATTTTTCCTCTTTCTCTGTCTCTCTGTCTCTCCTACAGCCCTGCAGCTGGGCCTAACGAGGAGCCAGCAAGGACCTGAAACTCCTCTGCACACATTTCAGTAACAGTTCGTGAGTGAGAACAGATAAAGGAATGATTGCTTACACAAAAGGACCTTACCCAGAAATTGGTAGAAACTGTCAGACCTGGAGGGGGTGTCATGGGGAAGGACTTTTGATATTAAGCTGACCTGAAGTCCCAAAATGTTATCCCATTGTTATTACATAATAGAAGATGTGTTAGCAAAGAAGAATTTTAATCAATGTCTGTTATAAGTTCAGGATTAGTCTAAGTGACAGTTACTGATGGTAAAAGGCAGCAAGAGAAGCCCTAATTATAATTAAAATAGTCACTGAAACCTAGATTTAAAAAAAAATAAACTTAGAAACCTTCCATCCCAAATCTTTTATTTACAGATGAATAAAGTCAGATTCCCTTGGAATGCAAGGAGATCAAATCAGTCAATCATACTGACTCATTGTAAAGACCCTGATGCTGGGAAAGATTGAAGGCGGGAGGACAAGGGGACGACAGAGGATGAGATGGTTGGATGGCATCACCGACTCAATGGACACGAGTTTGAGCAGGCTCTGGGAGCTGGTGATGGACAGGGAAGCCTGGTGTGCTGCAGTCCATGGGGTCACAAAGAGTTGGGCACAACTGAGCAACTGAACTGAACTGACTGAAAAATCAGAGAAAATGCAGACATTATATTTTAGCTGAAATCATGCAACTGATTTTTGCAGGGCTGGCTCTGGTATTGAGATTTTGAATATTCCAGTCTTTTAGACATTTAGCACTGCCTTCTATCCTAAAGTTATATTTCTTATAAAAAGATTGGTGTCACAGGTATAATTTTTAATTATTTTTCTGTTGACATTTATTTATAGCCAATAATTGCTGTTTTACTTTAAAAAACATATAGTTTGTGGAGGGGGAGTGATAGAAAATTAATGGCTCTAATATGAATTTCACTTAATATATTCAATTCCCTATGTTGTTTAGATCATAACATCCCCATGGACCAAGGTACTCAGTGTCATCTAGAAGCAGAACAATCAGCTTATCAAGTTTTGTTTCCACTGTTTCATGAATTCAAATTCTACTTGAAATTCAAATTTAAAAAACTGTTAACCTCATTATCACAAACATGTTTGTGTTTAGAATTTGGGGAAAAGCAGTGACTGTTTTATTTGGCATGAGATTAAGAGAGTTGGGGAAAAGAGATTTGTTGTTTTCTTCGGTGGAATTTAAGAGTGTCCTTTTCCAGAGTTCAGTGGTAATGAATGGAATTATTCGCTAAGATTTAGAGCCTCATCTGAGGAAGATTCTAAGAGTTCTCAATTTCTACTTTTCTGAGCTTAATACTGATATAACTGTCCACTGGACAAACTTAGGAAAGAAATGGAACAGCAGCAGAGAGAGAGAGAGGGTGTGTGTGTGTTATAAGGGTAGAGGGAGTGGTTTCAGTTTTATTGCTTTCTCCTTTCGGCCATGTGCCTTTTCTTTGGCATTACCAGGTTTGAAAATTTTTCTTTTCTTTCTTTCTTTCTTCTTTTTGGTGGAGAGGAAACAGAAAAAGTCATTGCCTCCTGGTTTGGCTCTGAAAACAGTCCTGGTAGAGGCTTGGTATAGTTCTTGGAATCCTGGGCTCTGAAATCCCTATTTAACACCTTTGTCATGCTCTTGTGGTTACTGATTAGGTTTAGAAAAGTGAAGCAGGTGAGAAAGAAGAACCTGATGGGAAAAGCCTTGGCTACCTGACTAGTCTCACACCACTTGGTCAAAGTGCCCATGTTCTCTGGCACCAAGTGGTATGTTGGGTTGCCAATGTTAAGAAAATGCTTTCACCTTTCTTCTTGTTTGGACTCAGGGGTATTCCTAGAACATCTTATGATAAGGCAAATAAAAATAGCCACACTGTAACCCAGTATAGAAAAAAACCAAAACTTCTTTCTTACCAACCAGTGAGAAGTTTATGTGCAGTTTTTCTAGCTTTAGAGTACTTTCCATATTTTTCTTCCTAGCACTGGGGCACAGAAGTCTAGTTCTGTCAGTAATATACAAAGTTAAACTCCATGGGTAGGGTTTTCCAGGGGACTAGATCATACTTAGAAATCAAATCCAAGAATCATATTGATAATAGAAGTGTTGAGAGGGACCCAACAGTTGACTGACTCTAATGGGAAAAAACCAAACTGAGGCTGTTAGAGATAAATGGCCCGCTTAAGGTTACATGATTTTTTTCAAGGCAAAGCAAGACTTCAGCTAGACTTTTCATGCTTCTTGTTTCATGCTATAATCACAATGTATAGATTTGGGGAGAATACTGTTACCATTTCTGTAAAAACTCAGATATTTTGCTGACACTTCTGGGTTGACCAGAACCCTATATTGCTCTCCCAACTTGTTTGTTAGTCAATAACCTGGAAGCACTGATGCAGATCAGGGCAACTCAGGTGAACCAGTTTAATCTGAAGACCTTAAAAAAAAAAATCATTTTGCAGCAGTAGAGACAAATCAAATGATTGAGCTTCCACCACAAGTTCTAACACATCAGGCTTATCTGTGTTTTCCCTGGTTGAAATGTCCTATCACCAAAGACTGCTTTCTCTTGGTTGGAGAGCTGATCAAAGCCTGTTGAGCAGTGAGCAGTTAGGAAGAGCTCACGTGGTCAACATCTCGGGGGCTGGGTTATGCATACCCCGGAAACCTCTCCCAGCAGGCATCTCAAGAGATTATGTGTGGATAAATGCTTTATGGGAAATTGTTAATCTCCTTCAGTTTCCTAATGTGCTGGTGCAAGCATAGACAGGGAACAGATCTTTGATTGCAGTGTCCCCAGCAGTTGGCACAGCAGGCTTGCAGTAAACTTGTTGAAAGAATGAATAAGTCACTGATTTCACCACACTCCACACATATAGCAGTCAGGCAAAGAACGATAGAGGTGAGGGGACAGACACCTTTAAAAAGAAAATAATCTCTTCTGATTCAGAATGAAGGGACACTGAAAAGGGCTACTTACAGAATAAGCAGAGATTCTAGCCCCTTGTTTAGAAATTCAGGTGGGCTTTCCTCTAAGTCCTTCCTTAGATTTCATTGATTATCCCCCTGAGTCTTGGTGTCTTCATCTGAAAAGTGGGATTGATACAGCACCTACGTCCTGGTGTTGCTTTAAGAATTCAGTAGGGGAATCTATATAAATCACTCTATCTTGGGTTTATAGTAAATACTAACTAAACATTATTATATAAACTTTCTGTCCTAACAATCTTGTGTATAAACTAGGAATAGTTCCTACTTCATAGTTTTAATGTACAAAGTACTGAAAACAGAAGCTAATACTTGAGTGCCTTTTATAAACATTATTTAAGGCACTTTCATTAATTACTAATTCATTATAACAACCTGATGAATCATATGCTGTTATTATCCCCATTCTGCAGATTAGAAAATTGAAGTTAAGGTGAGATAAGCACCTGCTCAAACACAGCTAGAAAATAGTGGGGCCAGGATTGGATCCCAAGTAATTAATTCAAAAATATCAATCATAGAGCTTTGCTGCTTCTCACAAACACAGGTAAAGCATTTAGCAGTGTCTAGAAGGCAATGGCACCCCACTCCAGTACTCTTGCCTGGAAAATCCCATGGACGGAGGAGCCTGCTGGGCTGCAATCCATGGGGTCGCTAAGAGTCAGGCACGACTGAGCGACTTCACTTTCACTTTTCACTTTCACACATTGGAGAAGGAAATGGCAATCCACTCCAGTGTTCTTGCCTGGAGAATCCCAGGGATGGGGGAGCATGGTGGGCTGCCGTCTTTGGGGTCACACAGAGTCAGACCCGACTGAAGTGACTTTGCAGCAGCAGCAGCGGCGTGTATTATGGTACATGCTGATTTATTACATCTCAATAAATGTTGCTCAATAAATGCTGATGGATATAGCTTTTTTTTTTTTTTTTGTAGTTATCTGAATGACTTAATGTGCTTGTTTACATTTTAATTGTAAAATGGTATGACTATGACAGCATTGAACTTCCCAGGTGGCGCTACTGGTAAAAGAATCTGCCTGCTAATGAAGGAAACAGAAAAGACTCAAGCTCGATCCCTTGGGTCAGGAAGATCCCCTGGAGGAGAAAATGGCATCTCACTCCAGTATTATTTCCAGGAGAATCCCACTGACAGAGGAGCCTGGCAGGATACAGTCCATGGGTTGCAAAGGGCCAGACATGACTAAGCATCCGAGACACAATGGCAGCATCAGGAAATACTATAGCTATTGTCTCTAGGGCTTCCTCCGTGCCTCAGTGGTAACGAACCCACTTGCAATGCAGGAGACGCAGGAGATTTGGTTCGATCCTTGGGTTGGGAAGATCTCCTGGAGGAGGGCATGACAACCCACTCAAGTATTCTTACCTGGAAAATCCCATGGACAGAGGAGCTTCTTGGGTTACAGTCCATAGGGTCACAAAGAGTCGGACACTACTGAAGTGCCTGAGCATATATTATCTCTAGTTTTGGAGAGAAAAGGACTAGTTTTGCAAAACAAAACAAAAAAACCACCCTCACTCTTGATGATTATGATAGAATCACATTATGTGTGATTTAACCCATAAGAATTCAACTATTCATACTGGCAAAAGTATTAAAATACTGTGTGACATTGCAGAAGGAGATTTTGCATATAAAATTTTTATTATGTACTGTAAGGTGCTGAATGCATTATACATTTATATGTAAATGTTAATTTACAGAATCATAAGTACAAAACCAAGTACATGGTACTTTGGGGAAATTGGAAAGTATTTTCAAGGGGAATTTTGAATACTTGTGACTTTCAACTTGCATATTACCTTTGGAAAACGCCTTCTGTATAGGGTGAGGATTCTCTTAATCCGCGCATGCCTGGTATCAATCATGAGTAAAAGTGAATGGAGAGTGAGGCGATCAGCAGCAGCTCTTCCCACTAGTACCAGCAGTAAGTCGTTGATAACATTTAGTTCCCTCTGTGTGCCAGGACCTGTGTTAAGCACTGAGCATGGATAATCTCATTCAATGCTCACAAAGATCCTATAAGGTAGATACAGGCAAGATCATCCTTCTTTGACAGATGAGGTACAGGGGTAATGAAAGGTACCATTATGGAAAGCCTATTACACAGCATACCTTATCTCTAATTTTCATCATAACCTTGCAACGTAGGTAATTATCCTCCTTTTATAGGCAAGAAAATAGAGGCTCATGGGGTTAGGTAAATCGCCCAAGGTCACACAGCTGGTAAGTGACTGAGGGCGGATTGGAGCCCGAAGCTTGTGCTCATTGCACCACTCAGGGCTCCCCGGGGAGGAAGCAGCTCTCTGCAAGAAGATGCATCCTCGTCTGCTATCAGTTATCCGGGGAGCACAGCGAAGCACTGGCTTTACCAGCGATAATGATGATAACTTGATCTCCTGCAGTTTGTCTCCTTGCCTGTCTCTTCGTTGGCACCACAGGGGATTTTAAGATCATCGTAAAAGTTTGTAGATTGCTTTGACCTCTTTGAAAACAAGACACCAAGTGAACTCCTCATTGACCATGGCTTTGACCCTAGTGCAAGACACTGTTTATTTGCCTGAAGTTCTGGAAGTTAGTACACATGAGGAGGTGGTTCGTATTTCGCTATTCTTCTAGGTTAGCTTGCTTTCTGCTCAAAAAGTCCTGAGGCAGATGGAGAAAGGGCTTCCTAGGTAGATGAGCTGGTAAAGAATCCACCAGAGATGCAGGAGAGCCTGGTTCAATTCCTGGGAATGGGAAGTTCCCCTGGCGAAAGGATAGGCTACCCACTCCAGTATTCTTGGGCTTGCCTGGTGGTTCAGATGGTAAAGAATCCGCCTGCAATGTGGAGGCCTGGGTTCAATCCCTGGGTTGGGAAGGATCCCCTGTAGAAGGAAATGACAACCCAATCCAGTCTCATTGCCTGGAGAATCCCCATGGGCAGAGGAGCCTGATGGTTCCTCTTTTCTTTCTCAATAGCGGTTTCTACCAACTGGTTAAAAAAGCCAGAATGTGTCTGTTTCCCACCCCCATCCCTTTTGTCCTGTTTCTCAACAAAAGTCTTCTGTCTCTAGACCATTCATGTCCTTCTACTTAGTGTCATCCTATGATTCAGGACATCATCATGTCTTACCTGGAGGGTGACTAGTTTTTCCGGGTTTGCCTGAGACTTTTCAGGTTTTAGTGCTGCAATTCCAACCCCATGGAATTCCTCTGCTACAGTCTAGCCAGGATAGTTGATCTCTCCACTAACCCAGTCTTCTCTAGGAGTCTCCTAACGAGTCTCCCATGTCCCTAGTTTGCTGGTCTGTAATTCTTTCTCCACCCAGTAGCCAGCAGCAATCCCTTGACATCATGTGTTATTGTGTCATCCTCTCTACTTAAAGATCTACCTTCTGAAGAAAATTCAGACTCCTTACCTTGACTTATAAAACACTGCATGATCTGGTCCTTTGCTATTTCGCGAACGTTTTCCTCCTTCGCTGTGATGTTGCTGTCATTTTCTCAATTATGCCAAACTCTTCTGCTCCCCAGCTGTTTCCTTTGCCTGGAATGTCCTTTCTGTAACTCTCTGTGTGTCCACAATTTGTCATTATGTAGATGTGTGATAATTTGATTAACGTCTTCCTCTGAGAATGAAAGATCCTTGACTCCCCAGTTCCTAACTTAATCCTCAGTGCCTAGCACCGAGGCTGACATCTAATAAAGTCACACAGAATATTCACAGAATGAATTTGTGAATGAACCAAAGACTAGATGAATGAATATAGGTTTGTTAATGGGCTGTGCTACTGAGATTCCATAATCTGAAAGGCCAAGGTTGCCAGGACATGATAAGTCTGGAAAAAGAGCCCAGAGCATGAAGAGGTTCATAGGTTGTGCCAAGGAGTTGGGATATTGTCCCAAGTACAATGGAAGAACTTCTGAGGGGTTTTGAGCCAGGAAATGACATAATCCCACACACATTTAGAAAAACTCAGGCTTGGACAGGTGAGTAGAGGACCACTCAACACAAAGCCCTTTAATCCTGGATCAGTTCAGTTCAGTTGCTCAGTCATGTCCGACTCTGTGACCCCAAGGACTGCAGCATGCCAGACTTCCCTGTCCATCACCAACTTCCAGAGCTTACTCAAACTCATGTTCATTGAATTGGTGATGCCATCCAACCATCTCATCCTCTATCATCCCCTTCTCATCCTGCCTTTGGTCTTTCCCAGCATCAGGGTCTTTTCCAATGAGTCAGTTCTTCACATCAGGTGGCCAAAGTATTGGAGTTTCAGCTTCAGCATCATTCCTTCCAATGAATATTCAGGAATGATTTCCTTTAGGATGGACTGGTTGGATCTCCTTGCAGTCCAAGGGACTCTCAAGAGTTTTCTCCAACACCACAGTTCAAAAGCATCAGTTCTTCCCCTCTCAGCTTTCTTTATAGTCCAACTCTCACATCCATGCATGACTACTGGAAAAACCATAGCTTTGACTAGACAGACCTTTGTTGATAAAGTAATATCTCTGCTTTTTAATATGCTTTCTAGGTTTGTCATTGCTTTTCTTCCAAGGAGCAAATGACTTTTAATTTCATGGCTCAGTCACCATCTGCAGCGATTTGGGAGCCCAAAAAATAAACTCTGTCACTGTTTCCATCGTTTCCCCATCTATCTGCCATGAAGTGATTGGATTGGATGCCATGATCTTAGTTTTCTGAATGTTGAGTTTTAAGCCAACTTTTTCACTCTCTTCTTTCACTTTCATCAAGAAGCTCTTTAATTCCTATTCACTTCCTGCCATAAGGGTGGTGTCATCTGCATATCTGAGGTTATTGTTATTTTTCCTGGCAATCTTGATTCCAGATTGATAGCTGCAGAGATTAGGGCGTGTGTTTGCAAGGGGGCTTGTAGAGCGAACTGAGAATTACTGTTTCCTTGCTTAATTTTCTGGAAACAAAGAGCAAATTATGAATCAAAGACTTCTATAGCTCTGGCCCATAACTAATTGTGTTTTTAAAATATGTGTAATCACAAATCAGAGATTAATTGATGTGGAGATTGCCTTCCTACAGCAAGTTACTGGTGCCATTTTTCTAAGGCTGACTTTCCTATGTATTGCATTGGGCTCACACTAAGGGCAGCAACGGCCTCTGTCCATTCTGAGGACCTTGTAGCCAGAGTTCATTACATCGAAAGGGGGTGGAAAAGCAGTCTCAGGGGATGAGCAAGTGTCTCCAGTGACAGTAAATATGGAAGAGTTGGAGGACTGTCACAGAAATAGCACTGAATTAAAGGCAGAGACGCCTAGATCATGACGCCTGAGTTGGAATCAAACAGCTCAGAATTCTAAGAAATCAACTGAAATTGTTTAATAGCTATCATTCTTAAAGAGCTGATGAATCTTCCCAAACTTGCTTTCCTTCTCTGTTAAAAGTACGTGGTCTATTCTGTGATTTCCTAGTCATAAGTTATTTTCCCCTCCTTTGCTTTATTTTAAAATGTGTGTAGTAAGTTACCACTTTTTTTTTTTTTTTACATAATAACCAGGATGCTCATGGCAGATCACCAACCTCCCTCCTTTCCATTTTCCATCTCCAGCTGCTCATCAGCATTTCAGAACCAATATATCTCACAATGGACTTCCCCGATGGCTCAGCAGATAAAGAATCTGCCTACAACTCAGGAGATGCAGGAAATACAGGTTCAACCCCTTTGTCGGGAAGATCCCCTGGAGGAGAAAATGGCAACCCACTCCAGTATTCTTGCCTGGAGAATCCCATGGGCAGAGGAGCTTGGCAGGCTACAGTCCATGGGGTTGCAAAGAGTTGGACACGACTGAGCGTGCACATATCTCACACTGAACCTACCTACCACCCTCCCTCTGAAACCTGTTCCTCACTTCATTAAAGATACTGCCACTGAACCATCATCTTCAACACTCACCTTTGAAAACTGCCTCATACATCCAGGTAGTTGCCAAGATGCTTTGAATCCACCTCTACAATGTCTTTCATCCTCCTGGCTTCTCTCCACTGCCTTTATCTAAGCCTCTTATTTACTTTCAATACTTCATTATGGAAAGTCTCAAATACATACAAAATAAACAGAATGAAAGTCTATGTAACTATCACTCAGTTTCCACAGTTACCAATATTATGCCATCTTCCATTCCCTGATCAATTATTATTATTATTTTATAACTATTTTCTAAGTAAAGAAAAATTTACACAGTCCAAATCTTTGCTGCACAAATTTGTCAAATGAATACATCCATTTAATGCAGGCTTCTATTATGATCCAGAATATTTTTATCTCCCAGTTTCTTTGTCTCTGCTCAATCTCTCCCCTCTCCCAAAGTCACCACTGTTGTGATTTATTGTTCTTAGATTAGTTTGGCTGTTTTAGAAATGTATATAAATGGAATCATACACTCTGTACTCATTTGTGGCAGCTTTTTGCACTGAGGATAATGTCTGTAAGATTCTTCCACTTAGTTTCATTCATCAGTAGTCATTTTTAAATAGCGATGAGTAGCAGTCCATTGGATGAATAAATGTGCTAACCCATTCTGCTATTGTGGATATTTATTTGGGTCGTTTCTATTTTAGGCCACTGTGAATAAAACTACTATGAACATTTTTGCACAACCTTTCGATGGACCTATGTTTTCATTTCTACTTGATAATCCTAAAGGTAAAATTTCTGAGTCCTTACATTAGTTTTTCTCTGGATGGCTGCAGAAATCTCCTAGCTACCATGTCTGCCACCTGCTGTCAGCCCTCATTTTCTGGCATCAAGTCATATATACACCTTTTCCCAAAGTGGAACTGTCCATTGTCAAAATCTACTCAGGAAGTCTCCCGTTGTCTTCAGAGTGAAGTCAAACCTGCCTGATTAGACATTTGAGACCCCTCGCAACTCAATCTCAGATTTCTTTTCCCATGTTTGTTTCCTGTGTCTTCCTAATACTCTCTGGGAGCTGACAATGTAGTCTCATTGATCTTAGGGTCCTGTAGGATGGCTGCCTCGACAGCAGCACCTTAGTTTATTCACGGCAGTCCTGGATGTCAGTGGCCTGGAGCATGTTTGCCGGATGGAGCTCTTACCTCTAAGTGCAGACCCAGGAGCATCCTTTCAATGTCACTGCCCCTCTCACTTCAGCTTCACAGAAGGTAGGACACCAAACCAGGTGAAATTTCTCTGGATGCTAAGATTCTGGGAATTTTACCAAACCTGCCAGATACAGAAATTCCGTGCGGCTCATGCCACTGATCTACCAACAGCAGGAGGCTGAGTGGGGTAATGGCAGGAGCTCAGGAATCAGAGTTATCTCAGGCTCTAGTCTCCCTTCTGTCATTCACTGTGTATCCTTGCCTGGGTTCATCACCTGAGCCCCCACTGCCCCATGGGGGTACTGGGATGAGGGGTGAGAGGTGACCTTGATGATCACTAGCATCAAACTGAAAGTCACTATGTTCGATTTTAAGTAATAAACTAGTTTTGCCGTTTCCTTTTGGTTGGCAGGCCCCTTTGCCTTTTTGTGTTCTCGTTCCTGTGCATTCAGTGCATCCTAAGTACAACCCTACATTACTCCTTGTCCTAAGCTATCAGTGCCAGCAGCCAGGGTACAGTTGTAACGCCAAGTTCCTGCCAGCAAGACCTCACCCGATGGTGCTAAGAGTTGGTGTCCAGCTACATCTTTGCCTGAAGCAGGGATATCTGTTGCTATGGGGCCCTCCATGGAGCATAGAATGGCCACCTAACACAAATAGTTACAAAACTGACAAGAGTCAGACTGCATTTTTCCACAGGGAAATAAAATCTTTATCCCCATCTCAGAGAAATTATTCACTTTCTAGCTCTATGACTTAATTTTTCTCTGCCTCTTATTTGCTCATCTGTAAAATGAGAATAATAAAATGTCTATCTTGATTTTTCAAAAAATAAATTAACAAATGTAAAACACTTTGAATTATGTCAAGCAATAGAAAAATTTCAGTAAATATTAGGTGATGTCATTATCATCATTAATGTCATTAACAGAATCTTACAGGTTGCAGATAACTTTGAGAAATGTGGATTCTGCACTACAGTCTTCAAGGCTTAAGGTGTTTACCAAGTTCACTAAATTATTTCCTTTTTAAACTCATGCAAAGAGTTGGCTCATTGGAAAAGACCCTAATGCTGGGAGGGATTGAGGGCAGGAGGAGAAGGGGACGACAGGATGAGATGGCTGGATGGCATCACTGACTCGATGGACATGAGTTTGAGTAAACTCCGGGAGTTGTTGATGAACAGGGAGGCCTGGCGTTCTGCGATTCATGGGGTCGCAAAGAGTTGGACATGACTGAGCAACTGAACTGAACCCCTTAAACACAGATTCAAAATGGAAACAGTGTTTCTAAGCGCAAGCAACCTTTGTTCTCTCTTTTCTTGGAAATGGGATTTTTTTAAATGGGAAAGCTCATTACTTTGAGTCTCCCATCCCCTAGGTTCCATCCATTTGTGTCTTCCATGGCGACAGCGGAGGTGGGCAATGGACTTCTGGTACCATCTTGGGAAGCAAGGAAGGGACCTGACAAAGTCTTGAATGGCAGGAGCTTACCTCTCATGTCTGTGCCCTTCACCATAAGTGAAAAAATGAGCGAAGAGAAGAACAAGGTGGCCATAAACAAAAGCTGGAATTGTTTGAGAAATGGACACTTTTCAGAAGCTTTCAAAGCCACCCTTTCACAAAGCCTGGCAGGGATACAGTATCGAGCCTGGGTGTCAGCCAAGCATGGCCTTAATTTATTATTGCCAAACTGTTTGTTGTGTCTATTTGCCAAGACTTACTAATTGAACTTTTGTTGGTCTGGCTGCCCTTCCAGAGAACTGGTGCTTTTGTTATCTGCTCCAAGAGTCCTTCCATGGAATGTGCCAAAAACTTGACCTGAATGATGGCTGATTTCCTTCTTCTGTTCAGGGTGCTTTTTTTTTTTTTTTTCAGGAACATTGTTGTTGTTGTTGTTGTTTGTTTTTGCTGTGTTATGTTTTGTTTGTTCAGTTCCAACCCAAAGTAGGTGTTTGGACTGAACTAGAAGGAAGTTCACTGAGCCATGGTGAGATCAGAGAGGTTCCCAAAAAGGCCTGGGTTTTCCCATCATGCACCCTCTCTGAGCTTCTGCCACATAGGGAAGGAAAGTTTTAGACCAATGGATCTCAAAGTATGGTCCCAAGAGCAGTATCGGTCACCTTTAGGAATGGCAGAATGGAAATTCTCAGATCCTACTCCAGAGCTCCCAAATTAGGAAACTGTATTTTCACAAGCTTTTGTGATTCTGATGTGCACTACAGTGTGAAGCCAATACTAGCATTTGTAGCCTCGACATTGTTGACAATCTGGGCTCAATGATTCTACAAAGGGGCTGTCCAGTGTGTGGTAGGATGTTTAACAGCACTCTTGGCCTCCAACCACTAGATTCCAGCAGCTTCCATCCCTACCCAACAGTTGTTGGGACAACTAACAACGTCTCCAGTCCTTGCCAAGTGTCCTGGGGTCAAGGAGGTAATATCACCCCTAGTTGAGATGGCAAGCAAACTGCTTGCTGTTTCTTTGCACCGTATTGACAAACAGCTGCAACCTTGTCTAGAAGGCAATTAACACACCGCAGTGATGAGAACCAAAAGATAGAACCACCTAACAGCAGATCTGGTTTTTCAGTCCTGATAAATCTTTCCTTTGAATCCACCCTCAGGCAAGAGCATGTGACTCTGACTTTCTGAGCTAGTTCTCTTGTTCAGCTGCTTGGTGTATTCAAGACAAAACAAAACAAAAAACCTTCAGAATTTAGGCTCTTCTCATCCTCTTATTTGTCTGTTACCCTAGAGCAGAAGAGATAGAGACGGGGTTTAGAGGTTCCGTGATACAGCTACCATTCAGAATGACAAGAATGGTGCTAATCTTCCTAAATGTCCATCTCACCTTCAAAATAGAAGATTTCCTCGTGCATTTCAGGGCAAGCATTTCCCAATTCTTTCTATCGGGTTCCTGTCATTGGATTCTTAATGTTGTTGTATTGGTGACTTGCATTTGAAGGATACCCAAATCAGGGAATTTGCTATAGGTTTTATTCCCACCACTGTCATTTCAGAGTTTGGATAATGTTTCCACTTGAGGAAGCTGGACTTGGCCAAAATCAGCTTGAACTGACTCAGCCAAAACTAAAGTCAACAGCTCATACAAACGCAAACTAAAGTCACAGTTTGTTGGCTCCTTAGGTTGGGTTCTATTGAGCACCTGCTATATACCAACATTGTGCTAGTGCTAGATCCTTAGAATATGGAGACAGAAACAGAGCACCTCTGCCTGGAGGGAGCTCATTGTTGGACAAAAGTAGAAGCCATTGCAAACAGAACGCAGAGCTCTTGACGTCAGAGGGACGTACACAGCATCCTGACAGCCTGCTTCACTATTGACTCCTCAGTGTCTGACACATACATAGGAGGGGCTTAATAAATATTTGTTGAATGATCTTAGACAGAAATCATTTTACACAGACTAGGAAGGCTAAAATGTAAGTCTAGTTGAAGAAAGTACTACTTAGGTTTTCAAGGAAAAAGCAAGAGTGAGCCATGCAGAAAGGAGAGGGAAGGGTCTTTCAGAGAATGGAGCAGGTTCAAGGACAGTGAATGGGAGTATGAATCAAAATCTTTAGTGGACTTCACAAAGGTCTGAATGAACTGTCTGAAGAAGTAATTTTCCAGATGTCCATTGCTACATAACAAATTACCCCCAAATTTAGAGGATTAAGACAATCATTTTGCTTTTTATCAGTAAAGGGTATGGAATGGCTTGGCTGGATGGTAAGTCTCTCGTTCATTTGGCATCAGCTGGAGCATCTGGGGCTGATGGTCCACCTCCAAAATGACTTCTTCATCGACACCTTGGTGCCTTGTATTTCGCAGCTTCTCTCCTCCACATGGCCATTTTCCACGGCCATTCCATATGGTCTGGGCTGCTCATGACATGACCAGCTCAGGATACTTGGACTTCTAGCATGGCAGTCAGCCTTCCCCAGAGCAAATATTCCAAGAGTGAATATTTCAAAAGGCCCCAGCGAAAGCTGCAAATCTTCTTACAATCTGGTTTTGGAGGTTCCAGAAAATGCTTTCACTGTATTTTAATGAGCAAGCAAGTCACTATAGCCAGCCCAGATTTAAGGGAAGGGGAGAAATAGCCCCTTTCCTTAGTGGGGGAGTGGCTTGGCTATAGGAAGAAAGAAATTTTACAGGCACCATCTTGAAGAAAAGCTTCCTCAGTGGGTCCCAAGAGTTGAAGAAATTGGAACTGTGAAATTGAGCCTGAAGGACTTGGAGAAGCAAGCTACAGAGTGATTACCCTGAGCTCTGTGAGAAGCCGCGGGAAGGCTGAAGCAGTGGCATGCAGGTAAGACTATGGAATGATGGATTTCATTTCGGAATCATCCACCTCTGACAGCTATGAAGAACAGGGTGGAGCAGGATTAGATGGGAGGCAGGGAGGTGAAGTGAGCTATGATCAAAACTCTAGCCTTAAACAGCAAAAGTGATCTGAGGGTGGAGGGATAAAGGCTGGGCGTTGGACATGGGTGTCATTTCATGAGACTTTGAGAAACTTCAAGTTCTCTGAGGGCTTCTGACACCCTTCCCCACACAATCAAAAATATCTCCTTTCAAAATGAGAGGAGAGAGGCATCATTTTTCATTCTAGGAGCTGAATGGGGGATAAATGGCAGCTGGCAACTGAGCTTATCCTGAGAGGCTTAATGGTCACACTTTTTTCAGGTTGGGTACGAGCTGCCACTGAGGAAAACAAACAGAATTGGTGTGAAAACTATTAGAAAAGGTCCTCAGAACAAAGGCTCCATTTGGCAGCTGTTGCTCAGAGCTGAGTGAAATAAACAAAAAGAGTTTGTTGAGCAAACATGAAAGCAGCCTAATTGATGCAATTAAGGTGAAATTAAATAAAGGAAGGTTTTAGCCCAAAGTTCAAGGAAAATTTTTCACAAGGTTGTCACTGGAATAGTCATTTGGGGCTTTTAAATAAAGAGAAGCACAGGATGTGGGAAATTAGCCCATTTGACCCTGAGGAGCAGACCAAACTGAGTGTGCCAATGTGGACTCCACGTGTCAGGCCCAAGATTGGCCCTGGGTGGCCAATCTTGGGATGGGTGAGGTGGGAGGTTGGGGTTAGGTAGGATCAGGGAAGGAGGGGACAGAGGCAGAAACAAAGGAACAATTCAGCAAGACCAGAATTATGCTGGTCATCACATAACTCCGTTTGGTTCACTTCTTGACACTAATATCTGAGGTCATCTTGTTCATCGCACATTACTTGTTTACTCTCTGTCTTCTCCAAGCAAATATACACATCCGCACACACACACACACACGTACGAACACACACTGTGGAATTGGAATGTAGCTTTGGAGATGCCTATCTGGCTGGGTTAAGACCCCCCCCCGCAAACACTGAAACCCAAAAGCAAACCTCTGTACCTGACACGTGTGCTAGAGCACCGCCCTGACACCTCAACACTGTCCCACAGGAAATGCATACATGAAACCAACTCAAACTAGTACATTTATTTAACAAACAATTACATAGCCCTTACTGTAGGCCAGGTACAATTGCGAGTGTTTTACAAGTATTAATCCAATCCTCATAAAGATCTTATGAGGTAAGGATACTCTTATCTTCATTTCAGAGAGGAGGAACAGCAAAAGGAAGGTCGAGGAGCTTGTCTGAGCCAGGATAAGGGGTGCAAAGGTCCCAAGTTCCTAGCAGCCATCCTCTACCCCTTCACTAGGCCCCTTTGAGGGAGCTAGATGGAGAAGTAATGATTGCTAAGTACTAAGCTCATCCTTCTGCCTAAATGGTCGAAAACAGGAGAGACACCTAGAAAGGCTCAAAGCACATACCGATTGACAGTGCATTGACAATGATTAAATGTGGGCTTCTCAGAGTAAAGGATGAATACATTGAAAGGAAGTCCCAGTCCTTTCTTTACAAGTAAATGTATGAAATTTTAAAAATCTGAGCAGACGGAAATTAGGAGCTTTAAAAAAACAGGTAAAATATATGGGTAAAAGGAAAAGACACAACTTCATGAAGTTAAAAAACAATTTTAGAAATAATTCTAGTTCAATCCCTCCATTTCACAAATGATGAAAGACCTAGGTCAAGAGTTGTTCAAATTAATGTTCATTAAAAATGCCCAAGGAGTTTGTTAAAAATGTAAATATTGGATATTATTCCTAAACCCCTACCAGAGATCACAAATCAGTTAATAGATGATTCATGAATTCTGGCATGAAGCTCTGGAATCTGTCTTTTGCTGGCAGATTTAAAGGCAGAAGTTGGTCTTTAGATGACTCAGATGCAAGTGGTCCAGGGATCACACTTGGAAATACACCTAGAAGTAGACCAACCAAGAGATGAAGGACTTCGTTCAAGCCTCACGCCAACACAGTGGCAGGTCGCTGCAACTTTGCACAGGTAGTCTATATACCAAGTTATCTTTGAAACACTTTTTACAGATCCAAAGTCATTTCAGTAGTCTTGAACGTCATCTATATTATGTATAATTTGGTTAGCACATCATTATTTCATTCTCTTTTCCCTATTTATGATTTAGAAGTAAGCTCAAAACATAAGATATTGAGCCTCAAGGAAACTTCCCTTATTTTTTGCCTCTTAATGATAAGCAGTAAAAAGCTGAGATAGAAATCATTAACACACGTCTCAAAGACTTGTTCTCTGACCTATCTCTTCTCTCATAGAATTAAAATGATAGAGAAAAGATTTTCGGAAGTGGGGCAAACAGAAAATAATTGCCCGAACTCAAGTATTATATTTGCTTTTAGGACTTAATTGGGCTTCCCCGATAACTCAGTTGGTAAATAATCTGCCTGCAATGTGGAAGGCCTGGGTTCGATCCCTGGGTTGGGAAGATCCCTTGGAGAAGGGAAAGGCTACACACTCCAGTATTCTGGCCTGGAGAATTCCATGGACTGTATAGTCCATGGGCTCGCAAAGAGTCGGACACGACAGAGCAACTTTCACTCAGGACTTAATTGAACCATTTTTAATTTTTAACACTTTTACTGAGGTACAATTTATATACCATAAAATGTATTTTTGTAAGTGAATGTTGCAATGTATTTCTGTAAATTCACAAAGTTGCCTACCATGATCCAGTTTAAAATATTTCAATCAGCCAAAATTTCTCTTGTACTTATTTGCATTTAATCCTTGCTCCCAACCACAGCTGCAGGTAACCACTGACCCTTGTGTCTCTATAACTTTTCCTTTTGTAGAAATTTCCAATTAATGGACTCATAATATGTAGTCTTTATATCTGGCTCCTTTCACTTAGCATAATATGTTTGAGATACATCCATGATGTTGCCTGTGTTTTACTTTTTTTCATCACTAGTAGGATTCCACTGTATGAATACAACACACTTTATTTATCAATGCACAAATGGATGAGCACTGATTTTTTTTTTTTTTTGCTATTACAAAAAAAACGATGCTTGATCTCACTTGTGTGTGGAATCTAAAAAAGTAGAAAGCACAGAAACTGAGATTAGAATAGTGGTTATCAGGGTTGGGGAGTTAGGGGAAATGGTGAGATGTTGGTCAAAGGGTACAAAATTGGCAGTTGTGTTGAATGAATAAATCTAGAGATCGAATGTACATGATGACTATGGTTAAGAATACTGTTTAAATATTGGAAATTTTGTGAGAGAGTAGATTTTGAGTGCTTTCATCTCACACATGCAGAAAGTTTAACTGCGGGGAGATGATACATTAATTAGGTTGACTGTGGTAAATATTTCACTATGTTCTTGTCTATCAAATCATGTTGTACACCCTAAATATACACAACTTTTATTAAGAAAAATATTGCTATAAACACCTGTGTGCAAGTCATTGTGTGGACATTTTTTTTCCCACTTATCTTGAGCCAGTTCCTAGGAGTGGAATTTCTGGATAATATGGTAAGTTTATGTTTAATTTTTTGAGAAATTGCTGAACTGCTTTCCAACACAGCTGCACCATTTTGCATTGTCACCGGTGGTGCATAGAAGTTTCAGTCAATCCATTTCCTCATCAGCTCATAGTACTGTTGGTCTTTTAAATTTTTGTCATTCTGAATGTGCTTAGTTGCTCAGTCATGTCCAACTCTTTGCAACCCCATGGTCTGTAGCCTGCCAGGCACCTCTGTCCATGGGGATTCTCCAGGCCAGAATACTGGGTGAGTTGCCATGCCCTTCTTCAGGGGATCTTCCCAACCCAGGGATCAAACTCAGTTCTCTCTCATTGAAGGCAGATTCTTAACCGTCTGAGCTACCAGGGAATCCCTTCATCATTCTGGTTTATAAGTAATCATAACTTCTTGTGGTATTGATTTTCCCTAATGAAATATGATGATCAGCTTCTTTTCCTGTGTTTATTGTAGTCCACATATCTTCTTCGTGCTCCAAGGCCAAATTTGCCTGTTACTCCAGGTGTTTCTTGACTTCCTACTTTTGCATTCCAGTCCCCTATAAGGAAAAGGACATCTTTTTTGGGTGTTAGTTCTAAAAGGTCTTGTAAGTCTTCATAGAACTGTTCAACTTTGGCTTCTTCAGCATTACTGGTTGGGGCATAGACTTGTATTACTGTAATATTGAATGGTTTGCTTTGGAAACGAACAGAAATCATTCTGTCGTTTTTAAGATTGTATCCAAGTACTGCATTTTGGACTCGTTTGTTGACCATGATGGCTACTCCATTTCTTCTAAGGGATTCCTGCCCACAGTAGTAGATATAATGGTCATCTGAGTTAAATTCACCCATTCCAGTCCATTTTAGTTCACTGATTCCTAGAATGTCTATGTTCACTCTTGCCATCTCCTGTTTGACCACTTCCAATTTGCCTTGATTCATGGACCTAACATTCCAGGTTCCTATGCAATATTGCTCTTTACAGCATCGGACCTTGCTTCTAGCATCAGTCACATCCACAACTGGGTATTTGTTTCGCTTTGGCTCCATCCCTTCATTCTTTCTGGAGTTATTTCTCCACTGAGCTCCAGTAGCATACTGGGCACCTACCGACCTGGGGAATTCCTCATTCAGTATCCTATCATTTTGCCCTTTGATACTGTTCATGGGGTTCTCAAGGCAAGTATACTGAAGTGGTTTGCCATTCCCTTCTCCGGTGGACCACATTCTGTAAAGTCATGCTCAAAATTCTCCAAGCTAGGCTTCAGCAATATGTGAATCGTGAACTTCCAGATGTTCAAGCAGGTTTTAGAAAAGGCAGAGGAACCAGAGTTCAAATTGCCAATATCCGCTGGATCATGGAGAAAGCAAGAGAGTTCCAGAAAAACATCTATTTCTGCTTCATTGACTATGCCAAAGCCTTTGATTGTGTGGATCACAATAAACTGTGGAACATTCTGAAAGAGATGGTAATACCAGACCACCTGACCTGCCTCTTGAGAGACCTGTATGCAGGTCAGGAAGCAACAGCCAGAACTGTACATGGAAAAACAGACTGGTTCCAAATAGGAAAAGGAGTACGTCAAGGCTGTATATTATCACCTTGCTTATTTAACTTATATGCAGAGTACATCATGAGGAATGCTGGGCTGGAAGAAGCACAAGCTGGAATCAAGATTGCTGGGAGAAATATCAGTCACCTCAGATATGCAGATGACACCACCCTTATGGCAGAAAATGAAGAGGAACTCAAAGGCCTCTTGATGAAAGTGAAAGAGGAGAGTGAAAAGGTTGGCTTGAAGCTCAACATTCAGAAAACGAAGATCATGGCATCTGGCCCCATCACTTCATGGGAAATAGATGGGAAAACAGTGGAAACAGTGTCAGACCTTATTTTTTTGGGCTCCAAAATCACTGCAGATGCTGATTGCAGCCAGGAAATTAAAAGACACTTGCTCCTTGGAAGGAAAGTTATGACCAACCTTGATAGTAAATTAAAAAGCAGAGACATTACTTTGCCAACCAAGGTCCGTCTAGTCAAGGCTATGGTTTTTCCCGTGGTCATGTATGGATGTGAGAGTTGGACTGTGAAGAAAGCTGATCGTCGAAGAATTGATGCTTTTGAACTGTGGTGTTGGAGAAGACTCTTGAGAGTCCCTTGGACTGCAAGGAGATCCAACCAGTCCATCCTAAAGGAGATCGATCCTGGGTGTTCATTGGAAGGACTGATGCTAAAGCTGAAACTCCAATCCTTTGGCCACCTCATGCGACGAGTTGACTCACTGGAAAAGACTCTCATGTTGGGAGGGATTGGGGGTAGGAGGAGAAGGGGACGACAGAGAATGAGATGGCTGGATGGCATCACCGACTCGATGGACACAAGTTTGAGTGAACTCTGGGAGTTGGTGATGGACAGGGAGGCCTGGCGTGCTGTGATTCATGGGTTCGCAAAGAGTCAGACACGACTGAGGGACTGAACTGAACTGAACTGAACGTATCTTCTTCAGTAAAGTATCTCTTTGAAATACCTTACCGATTTTTAATTGGGTTGTTTGTCATCTTATTATTGAGTGTAAAAGTTTTCTATATATTCTAGACATATCTGCATTATAAAACATATCATTTGCAAAATTTTATTCCAGTATGTGGCTTGTCTTTTTACTTTCTTAGTGATGCATTTTTGAGCTATAAAACTGTTTTTTGTTTTGATGACGTTCAATTAGCAAATGTTTTTAGTTGTTACAGATTGTAGTTTTGATGTCACATCTAAGAACTATTTGCCTAACCCAAGGCAACAAAGACTTTTTCCTAAGTTTTCTTATGGAAATTTTATCCTTTTAGCTCTAAGGTTTAGGTCTACACTGTCTTTTTAATTTAAAGCTTATGTGTAAAGGAAGGGGGAGGCAGAATCTTAGTCCATTTTTCACATGGATATCCAATTATTTCAGCTTCATTTTTGAAAAGACTATATCTGTCCCCTCCCATTGAATTATCTTGGTATCTTTGTTGCAAACCAATGAAACAAAATTATATGAATTTATTTCTAGAGTCTCTATTCTGTTCCATAACTTTATATGTCTACCCTTATGCCAACACTGCACTGTCTTGAGTGTTTTAAGCTCATAGTTAGTCTTCAAGTCAAATAATATAAATCTCCCAACATTATCCTTTTTCAAAAGTCTCTTGGCTATTCTATGTTCTTTGTATTGGGATTTTGTATGATTCTGTGTTGAATCTAGAAATTAATTTGAGAAGAATTACTATTTTAACAATACTGAATCCTGTAATCTATGAAAATGGCTTTTCATTTATTTAGATCTCCAATTTCTCTCAGCAATATTTTGTTGGCTTGAGTATCTTTCACTGCTAATATTAAATTATTCTGAAGTATTTATTCTGTCTGATGCTATTATGAATTGTTTTCTTAATCTTTTTTTTTGTGGTGTTCATTGCTAGTATTTTGATTTAGTATTTCTTCTTGAGTCAGTTTTGATAATTTATGTCTTTCTAAGAATTTGTACATTTCTTCTAAGTTATTGAATTTATTACCATAAAGTTCTTCATAATCTTCCTTATAACATTTTAATTTCTGTAGGTTTAATAATGATTATAGTAGAGTGGTTTTATTCATGATTTTATTACTTTCTGTTGTCCCTTTTTCTTGATAAACCTATCTTAAAGTTTATTAATTTTGTTAATCCTTACAAATTATTAACTTTTTGTGTGATTAATTTTTGATTGTTTTTATTTTAATTTCCACTCTGATCTTTATTTTCCTTCTGTTTATTGTAAATTTTATCTGCTCTCATTCGTTTCTTGGGATATAGCTCAGATTACTGAATTTTAATCTTTTTTCTTTAGCATGTAAGTGTTTAAGGCACTGCTGTAGCTGCATACTACAAACTTTTATATGCTGTGTTTACATTTTCTTTCAGTTCAGATATTTTCCAATTTCCTTTGTGATTTCTTCTTGTACCATGGGATATTTATGAATGTATTAATTTCCAGATGGTTGGAAATTTCCAATATTTCTTTCTGTTGTTGACTTTTAATTTAGTTAAACTGTGGTCCAGAACACATAAATGTCATTATTTCAATTTTTAAATATTTATTGGAACTTTTTGATGATTTAGAATATGGTCTATCCATGTAGAATGTTTAATGGGTGCTTGAAAAGAATGTGTATTACACTGTTGAGTGGCATGCTCTATAAATGAGTATATGTTGAAGTGGAATCAGTTCAGGTCAGTTCAGTAGCTTCAGTTCAGTTCAGTTCAGTCGCTCAGTCGTGTCTGACTCTTTGAGACCCCATGAATCACAGCACACCAGGCCTCCCTGTCCATCACCAACTCCTTCACTCAGACTCACCTCCATCGAGTTGGTGACGCCATCCAGCCATTTCATTCTCTGTTGTCCCCTTCTCCTCCTGCCCCCAATCCCTCCCAGCATCAGAGTCTTTTCCAGTGAGTCAATTCTTCTCATGAGATGGCCAAAATATTGGAGTTTCAGTTTTAGCATCAGTCCTTCCAATGAACACCCAGGACTGATCTCAGTCGTGTGCAAATCTTTGCCACCCTGTGGACTGCAGCACACCAGGCTTCCCTGTCCATCACCAACTCCCAGAGTTTACTCAAATTCATGTCCATTGAGTCGGTGATGCCATCCAACCATCTCATCCTCTGTTGTCCCCTTTTCCTCCTGCGTTCAATCATTCCAGCATCAGGGTCTTTTCAAAGGAGTCAGTTCTTGACATCAGGTGGCCAAAGTAGTGGAGTTTCAGCTTCAACATCAGTCCTTCCAATGAACACTCAGGACTGATTTCCTTTAGGATGGACTGGCTGAATCTCCTTGCAGTCCAAGGGAGTCTCAAGAGTCTTCTCCAACACCACAGTTCAAAAGGATCAATTATTCGATGCTCAGCTTTCTTCACAGTCCAACTCTCACATCCATACATGATTATTGGAAAAATCATAGCTCTGACTAGATGACCTTTGTCGGCAAAGTAATGAAGTGGAATAAAATAATGAATAAGGCATAATTTTGCCCTCTAAATGCTTAAATCTAGATGAACAGTTCTCAACTTTGGGCAATTTTGTCCCCAAGGGTACATTTGGTAATGTCTGTAGACATTTTTGGTTGTCACAACTAGGGGGTCTGTGCTACTGGCATCTAGTGGGTAGAGGCTAGAGATTCTGCTAAACACTTTACAGTGTACAGGACAACCTCTGTGACAAAGAATTATGTGGCCCAAAATGTTGAAGGTGCTGAGGCTTAGAATCCCTGTTGTAGAGAATATAAATGGTATTAAGCTATAATGAAAAGCTTCAGACAGTAATTTCTGTGCCATGGGAATTACTGCACTGTGGCTGAAATTAATCAACACTTTAGCAGTTACCACATCTGTGGCATGTTTGTTTGTCTATCTTTCTCCCTGGGATGTGAACCTCATGGGGGTGAGATCCACCCAAGTCTTTACGGTGCTTTAAAGCAGAGCATCTAGAGTCAGGCAGACTTGGATTTCAACCCTATTTCTACCTTCACTAGACGTGTGACTTTGGGCTAGTTACTTGACCTCCCCATGCCTCAATTTTCTCTGTTGTGTAATATGGACAATGTACCTATCTCATAGGATTGTTGTGACAAATAAACTAATCAAGGAAGCCACTTGATATAGTCTTAGCACATGTAGTCATCATTTTATTATTGTTATTGTTATCTGCAGCACCTAGCCCTTTAAATATGTGCGAACAAATGAATGAGTAATTAAGTCATTTCTCACTTTCTTTACCTCCACAATGGAACACTGGCTCTACAAAGTAATCCTGATTGGGATGAGAACTGTCCCTTCTTATTCCTGGATCAAGGCATAGCTTCCATAGAGGAGGTCTCCTGCATCTACGGGAAATGGACAGCAGTCCAAACAGCACAAATAAGTACAAGACAAATAGAGGCTGACTTCAACTCCACCCTTGAGACTCCTACTAACCTGATATGAAATGATCATGAGGGGAGTTAGCGAGGTTCCTGCCCCATGGAGTCCCATGATGCTGTTCACCGTGTCCCACTCTGGACCATCTTCCCCAGTTCTGCTTCAGAGAAGCAGTTCTTTCTTCTAAATGGCTGTCCCCTGCCACAACACTCTCCACCCCATTCCTGAGTCTTGGGCACTTCCTCCACACTAGGAACCTCTCCCAGACAGTCTCATTACCTATTAGGCAACTTCTTTTGATCAATTTTAAAGGCCTTTGGACCCCTCCCTATGTATCTCACCTCCTGTCCCCATCTACTTCCAAGTGACCTGGCAAAGACCACATCCGTGAATCAGTTTGATAACTCTTAAAAAGGGTGGGTGAGAGCAAAGCTTTGACAACCTGATTTCTCACCACGTTTGCTTTTGAGGGAGGAGTTCATAGTGGAAAAAAAAGATCACTTCAAGCCTCTAAAGAGCCTCTTGGTATCTGAAGCAGGATTCACATGGTACCTGGGAACTGCTAACCAACCAGAAAGACACAGCTTAGAAGCAGAAAGGGGTCACATTCATTTGACATCGAGTGCGTGGCTCCATTTTACTCTCTGGTTCCTAATATGTCTCAGGTTGGCAAGCATCTCAGGGCACAAACAAAATCTGGATCCATTCTCCTTATTAAAATGTATTATTCGTTCATTGATTGATGCCCTTAATCTTCAAAAAATAAAGAGTAATTATTGGCTTTATGGAGCTTCTTTATATAGTTACATAAACACATCCCCTCCTTGATGACAGTATACAACAGAGATCAAGGCAATGTAACATCAAAGTGATTTGGACCCAGAAGGAATACAGGGACAAATATCAGAAAGCATTAGGGACAGAGCATTGACCTTACTTTTTAAAAATCATGAAACAGACTTTTCATTTTCTTTTAATATTAGGACTTATAACAAATATTCCTACTTTGTTGAAATTCAAACATTACAAAGAAAATAGTAAAAGCTAACATTCGTGAATGCTGACTGTGTGCTGGTTATTTTTCTAAATCCTATATATATTAATTCATTCACTCATTTAAGAAATCCTTCTTAACCATGTAATCCTTGGCCAGCCATTGTTCTAAGTTCTGGACATAGAGCAACAAATAAAGCCCTCAAATATCCCTGCCTTCGTGGACCTTACACTCCTTGGGGAAGTCAATAAGCAAATAAATACTCAGATTATACAGTACATTAGGACTTCCCTGTAGCTCAGATGGTAAAGAATCTGCCTGCAATGCAGGAGACCTGAGTTCAATCCCGGGGTCGGGAAGATCCCCTGGAGTAGGGGATGGCAATCCACTCCAGTACTCTTGCCTGGAGAATCCCACTGACAGAGGAGGCTGGCGGGCTACAGTCCGTGGGATTGCAAAGAGTCAGACACAACTGAGCAACTAAAACTATTACTATATGTTATATTACACAGCCGAAATAAAGCTGGCAAAGGGGTAGAGAGAGTTGGGTAGAGGGTGCTGCAATTTTCAATCAGGCATTTAGTGACTGTCTCACTGAGAAACTTTCATTTGGCCAAAAGCTTGAAGGAAAGCTCACATTTAATAAGATAGGCTTGCTATTGGGTGTTTTATTTGATTTTTACTAAATCTTGTACCAACTCCCTCAGTTCAGTTCAGTTCAGTTGCTCAGTCGTGTCTGACTCTGTGACCCCATGAATCACAGCACACCAGGCCTTCCTGTCTATCACCAGCTCCCAGAGTTCACTCAAACTCATGTCCACAGAGTCGGTGATGCCATCCAGCCATCTCATTCTCCGTCGTCCCCGTCTCCTCCCGCCCCCAACCTTTCCCAGCATCAGAGTCTTTTCCAGTGAGTCAACTCGTCGCATGAGGTGGCCAAAGTATTAGAGTTTCAGCTTTAGCATCAGTCCTTCCAATGAACACGCAGGATCGATCTCCTTTAGAATGGACTGGTTGGATCTCCTTGCAATCCAAGGGACTCTCAAGAGTCTTCTCCAGCACCACAGTTCAAAAGCATCAATTCTTCGGCGATCAGCTTTCTTCACAGTCCAACTCTCACATCCATACATGACCACGGAAAAAACCATAGCCTTGACTAGATGGACCTTTGTTGGCAAAGTGATGTCTCTGCTTTTTAATATACTATCAAGGTTGGTCATAACTTTCCTTCCAAGGAGTAAGCATCTTTTAATTTCATGGCTGCAATCAGCATCTACAGTGATTTTGGAGCCCCAAAAAATAAAGTCTGACACTGTTTCCACTGTTTTCCCATCTATTTCCCATGAAGTGACGGGACCAGATGCCATGATCTTTGTTTTCTGAATGTTGAGCTTCAAGCCAACCTTTTCACTCTCCTCTTTCACTTTCATCAAGAGGCTTTTGAGCTCCTCTTCACTTTCTGCCATAAGGGTAGTGTCATCTGCATATCTGAGGTTATTGATATTTCTTCCATCTTGTGCTTCTTCGAGCCCAGCGTTCCTCATGATGTACTCTGCATAGAAGTTAAATAAGCAGGGTGACAATATACAACCTTGACGCACTCCTTTTCCTATTTGGAACCAGTCTGTTTTTCCATGTACAGTTCTGACTGTTGCTTCCTGACCTGCATAAAGGTTCCTCAAGAGGCAGGTCAGGTGGTCTGCTATTCCCTAAGCCACCAGTAAATCTGTGTGAAACTCTACATTTTGTAAATGACTGAACCATGATCAGGTACAAGTGAGCTAAGACTGGAGTCATGCATGTAGTCACTGGTCTCATTTTGTGGTGGATCCAAGTGCTGTTGATGTTTCATGCTACTTGGGGGAATAGCGCTGTGCTTCTGAGGGTACACTGGTGTCATGGGCATCTGAAGGGCTTTTCTCTGGACTGTCCTTCCCCAGATGAATCATAACATGCTTTTCTTTCTTTTTTAAATTGTCCTATTTCCAAGAATTGGAATTTCTTACTGAGAGAATTGATCTGAATGCTAATATCTAGACCCTCCATGTGTGAAAAAAGAACACAGGGCCCAGGCCTTCCAAGAATTCTAGAGAGTCTCAGTCCCTGAACCTGTGACCTGATCATAACTTGGCTTCTGCCATTTTGTCCAGCATAAACCTAGGCTGTTGTTTTCTAAGTTACTCTAGATATCTTCCCCAGGTCTCTCAGCTATCTCCTCTCCAACACCACCTTACTGCCCCACCAAAGCTGAATCAGCTTTGAAAGATATAATATCAGCCATGCAACTTGTTAGTTTGATTTTTCAGTCTAAGGGCCTCCTCTCCCTTAAAGCCAACAGTGTTGTAAGATTTATTTCTAATTCGCAAATGGAATTTTAATCATCAAGGAGCCAAGAAACAAGTGAGAAAAGTACTTAAGACAACTGACCCTTGGGAAGCTTTGAAATTCTTTTCATGTGATGGATCACACAAGTATCTTGCCTTCTCTGATTTGCATGATGTGATAGTTTCCCTATAATGATACATAGGAAGGCCACAAGTACCCCGATCCTTTGTGTGTGAGTTGGGCAGAATAGAAGTGCCGAAAGTGCCCTTGTCCATAATGGTCCTGAATGGTACTTTGCCAAATTCACTTCTTGGTTTCTCCTACAGCTCTGTGCCTCAGGGTCAAGTTCAGTTCTTCTCCAACTTTCCGCATTTAAGAATTCTTTAAATGTTTCCCCGTTCTCCGTTATTTAAAAGATTTCCCCTGTCAGACATTTATTTAATAGTAGTGATATTACAAACTCCTGGCACGGATACTCAAGAAATAACCCAATATCATGGCTAACTCTTTTTGTTTTTCCAGCACCTTTATATTTGGGAATTACCCTATCCTATATGATAGGTGGTAAATATATATATATACGGCAGGGTGTCCCATGGCAGGGTGACCACATGACCCAGGCTGTCCAACTGAGCATTTGCTTACTCTGTCCCAGTAATTGGTTTGGAAGATGCCATTTAACTCAAGGCAGACCAATCAGAATGATCCCCAGAAACTCATTGAAACTATTGGGATACAGGTAGTCTTTCTTTCCTGGAGTTACTAGTTGTAAGGATCATGCAAGTCAAAAACTGCCAGTGGTCATCTTTGCTACCGTGTCAGAATCTATCTGAGAATAAAACCAACAAACTACGCAGATGAATGAAGAAAGGGAAATGATGACCGAATGCCCTAGTTTCCGCAAGACAGAGGAGTTTCCCAAGATGGAAAACTGTCATTGTCCCTGACTAAACCAGAATGGTCAGTCACCCTGGGTTGGAGCCCTGATGATGTCATTTGAACACTCAGATTTTGGTGGGTCTGAAGACAGCTTATCTTTGTACTGCTTAGTCATAAGAACAAATAAATCAACTTCTTTGCTTTAGCAAGTTGAATTAGGTTTCTATCACTTGCAGTTTCCTGTTCCCTAAACAAAGAGATATTTCTACTAACCTGTGCTGTTTTATTACAACTTCCAATAGATAACAGCCACAAAATTTCAACGATTATCTTTATTTTTAAATTTATGGAACCCTGGTGCTGGAGAAGACTCTTGAGAGTCCCTTGGACTGCAAGGAGATCCAACCAGTCCATTCTGAAGGAGATCAATCCTGGGTGTTCATTGGAAGGACTGATGTTAAAAGCTGAGACTGCAATACTTTGGCCACCTCATGCGACGAGTTGACTCACTGGAAAAGACTCTGATGCTGGGAAGGATTGGGGACGGGAGGAGAAGGGGATGACAGAGAATGAGATGGCTGGATGGCATCACTGACTTGATGGACATGAGTTTGAGTGAACTCCGGGAATTGGTGATCGACAGGGAGGCCTGGCGTGCTGTGATTCATGGGGTCGCAAAGAGTCGGACACGACTGAACAACTGAACTGAACTGAACTGAACTGAAGAATTCGGACTACCCAAGCTGGGAACCACTGAAGTCATATGACCTTCTTTTATAGATACTGATTCTGAGTTTTATTCTACTGCTAATGTTTAAAGCTTAAGCTCCATTCCCACTTCCCTATGAAAGAAAGGAAGGAAAGAAGAAAGAAGTAAGTTTTCCTCAAACATGTTTGAGACTAGAAGACCAAAGAAGCATTTTTGGAAGAAGGACCTTGGAAATAGAAATGGACTGGTATTTCAACCTTTTCTTCAGAATAGACATTTATAGACTATTAATCAAACATTTAGCAAATGTAACTACGTGCAAAGTGCAAGGTACTGTACCTAAGGTAAATAGGCAAATGGAAGCCCAGAGTCCTGAGGCATCCAGCTCAAAGCAAATTAGTCACAGAGGGATTTGAGGAATGCAAACTCCACCCCTGGTCATTACCACCATTTTACTGCTCTTCTGTCTTTCTTATTACTGCTGATCACGGCTACTTATCTGGCTATTTTCCTAGGTAGGGCAAATATTTCAACTTATATGAGCCATAATAATCATCACCCACAAGGAGGAAAATAATAGAAGAAAGAACATCTAAAAGAAGTTAGAAAAAAAACAAACAAGTCAACAAAATGGTATGTAGATTGTAGAGTCGTTGTTGTTCAGTTGCTAAGTCATGTCCACCTCTTTGCGACCTCATGGACTGCAGCACACCAGGCTTCCCTGTCCACCATCTCCCGGAGTTTGCTCAAATTCATGTCCATTGAGTTGTTGATGCCATCCAACCATCTAATCCTCTGTTTCCCCCTTCTCCTTTTGTCTTCAATCATTCCCAGCATCAGGGTCTTTCCAAAGAGTCGGCTCTTCGCATCAGGTGGCCAAAGTACTGGAGCTTCAGCTTCAGCATCAGTCCTTCCAATGAATATTCAGGACTGATTTCTTTTAGGATGGACTGCTTTGATCTCCTTGCTCTCCAAGGGACTCTCAAGTCCTCTCCAGCTCCATAAGGAGATTGATTTGTTTGCTAGATCAACTGACATTCTTGAGGTGTCATAGAATTTCCCCTGCACTAATGTCTGTCTCCCCATTTTGTGGATCCCTGATGAGTGCAAAGCAGCATGTTCATCACTGTGGGGAAATCCAAAAGGAGTAGGATGTGTTTGCATATCACCTGAGTAGCTCCTTGTGGGCTCCCTACCCTTCCCTTTATCCTCTCCTCAGCTCTCTGCTCATGTTCCCTGCATTTCCTAAATGAACTGTTGCTGCTGCTGCTATTTAGTCACTGCCATGTCTGACTAGTTTCTAAAACTGAACATTAAATTTCCTAGCTCTTTGAGCTTGGATCATTTATTTCAATTTTCAGTGTTTCAATTTCCTCATCAATAAAATGGAGATAATAGTGCTCATCTCATAAGTTTTCTAGGGAGATGTGGGCTCAGTCTCTGGGTCCGGAACATCCCCTGGAGAAGAAATGGCAACCCACCCCAGTATTCTTGTCAGGGAATCCCATAGACAGATGAGCCTGGAAGGCCACATTCCATGGGGTCACAAAAGTTGGACACGACTTAGCAACTAAACAAGAAAGGTATAAAGTGGTCAGAATATTGCCAGGGGCTAAAGAAAGACTCTTCCTTTGTGGTCTAGGGGCTAAGATTCCATACTCCCAATGCTGGTACCCCAGGTTCAATGTCTGGTCAGGAAACTAGATCCCACCTGCCTCAACTGAAAATCCTAAGTCCTGCAACTAAGAGCCAGTGCAGCCAAATGAACAATTTTTAAAAAGCACTGATTGAATATATATATATGAAGTTTTTGCTTTTTCTGCCATTCTTGCCCAATCCTCTTCAGACAAGGGATCCCTTTTGCTTGGGCAAGTAGAAATAAGAAATCACAGTACATTTTAAAATATCATCTTGCTACTTCCATAGAACTTGAGACTTGATATTTAGATTCCTCTTGTGCTCTGGGTGTATTAACATTCAAAGGGAGAAGAAAACGGAAGGTAGGATGCTTGTGCCTTGGGGAAATTTCCTCCAATCAGTAAAGTCCTAACCAATTGAATACCAGTTGCTTTCTGGTGGTCTCTTCTTCAGAAACATGACATCAGGTAAGTGATTTGGAGAGAAGAAACCCTCTTGTGTTGGTGTATATGCATCAGTGATGCAGCATTTCTGCTGGGGTATTTCTGCCGCTGGGATCTAACACTCTGTCTTTTCTACATTTTGAAAATTCTAATATCTTAAAAGCTAGCTCTGGTCTTCTGTTTTCTTGGACATTTGCCAAGCTAATTTCCCAACACTGAAGAGTGTTATGGAAGTTAACCTGCATGAAAAGGAATAATAATTTTGTTCTACCTATTAATATAAGGTTTAGGGTCAGCACTGCCTTTGTAAATTTGTGTGGTTTTCTTGGGCAGCTGCCGAATAGTTTTCCTAGCCACCAGGACTTTACCCTCACATTACCACATCAGTCAGCTTTTTATTCAGTTTAGTTAATTTGGCTGAGGGAATTGTGCCAAAAATTGCTATTAGGAAGCTAATCTTATTTGCCCCAAAGCAGCTAAAGGATTCCCAAAGTGATTTTCTCTGATTTTTTAAAATTAAATTGTTTTAAATTTTAAAACATCTCATTTTTTTCTTCTATTGAAGCAAGACAAGGAAACAAGTTACAAAGAGGCTATGTTATTCAGCTATAGTTGATGAGGGAGACAGAACTAAGTCAACGATAGCTCTCTCCATTTCTCAGATTTTAAGCTCTGAATTTAAGGTAAAAAAAAAAATAATAATGAGACAAATGAGATTGGAAGGTCTGTAAGGTCTATCCTGGTTGCAAAGCAGACAGGAGTAAATGTCACTTCCTGATGCTGCAATATGACACACACAAGCAAGGGAACATGGGGTCCCTTTGGATTATCCTAGATGCGACCTCTGTGAGGGAAGGAGAGCATCACTGTCTGACACTGGAAAAATAAACCTTAATGTACTTTTAAAATTTAAAAAAAGTTTTATTGACATATAGTTTATATACAGTATTAGTTTCAGATGTACAACATAGAGATTCAGTATTTTTTGCAAATTATACTTCATTATAGGTTATCATGGGCTTCCCTGGTGGTTCAGTGGTAAAGAATCTGCCTGCCAAGCAGGAAATGCCTAGGTCGGAAATATATCCTGGAGGAGGAAATGGCAACCCACTCCAGTATTCTTGTCTAGGAAATCCCATGGACAGCAGAGCCTGGCAGTCTTTACAGTCCACGTGGTTGCAAAGAATTGGACATGACCTAGCAACTAAAAATAAAATATAGGTTATTACCAAATAATGACATTCCCTGTGTTTTAAAGTATATTCATATTGCCTATCCATTTGATACATTAATATACCCCTAATTTGTTCCTCTCTCCCTTTCATCTCCCCTTTGTTAACCACAAATTTGTTTTCTATATCTGTGAGTCTGTTTTTGTTTATGTATACATTCATTTGGTGGTTTTATTTAATTTTTTTGGATTCCACATGTAAGTTATATAGTATTTATCTTTGACTGACTTCACTAAGCATAATACTTTCTAGGTTCACCCACATACCTGCAAGTGGCAAGATTTCATTCTTTTTTATAGCTGAGCAATAGTCTATGATATATATATATATATCTCACATATATCATATCTTCATAATTAAGAAAATATGTATATGTCACATCATCTTAATTATATTGTTTGTTGATGAGCACTTGAGTTGCTTCTGTGTCTTGGCTACTTGGCTATGTATCTTTTTGAAGTAGTGTTTTCATTTTTTTCCATTAATATATACCCAGGAGTGGAATTTCTGAATAATATTGTAGTTCTATTTTTAGTTTTTTGAGGAATTTCCATACTGTTTCCCATAGTGGCTGCCCCAATTTGCATTCCCACCAATAGTGTACAAGGGTATCCCTTTCTTCATATCCTCTCCAGGCTTTGTTATTTGTACTTTTTATGATGGCCAGTCTGAAATGTATGAGGTGTTATATCATTGTTTGGATTTACATTTCTCTAATAATTAGAGATATGGAGCATCTTTTCACGTGCCTGTTAGCCATCTATATCTTATGTAGAAAAATGTCTATTCAAGTCTTCTACCCATATTCTGATTGAGTTACTTTTTGTTGTTTTTATTGAGTTGTTTGAGCTGTTTGTACATTCTAGATATTAATTCCTTGTCTGTGACATCATTTATAAATATTTTCTCCCATTCTGTAGATTGTCTTTTCATATTGTACATGGTTTCCTTTGCTAAGCAAAAGTTTTTAAGTAGGTTCTATTTGCTTGTTTTTGCTTTGATTTCTTTTGCCTTCAAAGACTGATTCTCCCCCCAAATATTACTATAATTTATGTCAAAGAGTGTTCTGCTTATGGTATCTTCTAGGAGTTTTAAGGCAGGTCTTACTTTTAGGTCTTTCTCCTTTATGAGTTTATTTTTATATATGGTGTGAGTAAATGTTCTAACCTCACCTTTTTTTTTTTTACACATAGCTGTCCATCTTTCCTAGCACCACTTACTGAAGAGGTTGTCTTTTCTCCTTTGTATATTCTTGCCTCTTTTGTCATAGATTAATTGGACATAGATGTGAGGATTTATTTCTGGACTCTGTATTTTGTTCTGTTGATCTATGTGTCTATTTTTGTGCCAGTATCATGTCATTTTCGAGAAGGAAATGGCAACCCACTCCAATATTCTTGCCTGCAGAATCCCATGGACAGAGGAGCCTGGCGGGCTATAGTCCACAGGGTTGCAAGAGTCAGACACGACTTAGCAACTAAACCACTACCATCATGTTATTTTGATAACTATAGCCTGAAGTTTGATAGGTTTATACTTCCAGTTTTATATTTGCCAATCTCTTTTCTTAAGACTACTTTGGTAACTCAAGGTCTTTTGTGATTCCGCATGAATTATTAGGATTATTTGCCTCAGGTGCTTTAAACACCAACCCAAGTCCTTTAATACTTATCCATCTTCAGAAGCAAAGTGTGTTGTTTTAGCCACTTGGTTGTGTCCTACCCTTGGCAACCCCATGAACTGTGGTATGCCAGGCTCCTCTGTCCATGAAATTCTCCAGGCAAGAATACTAGAGTGGGTTGCCATGACCTTCTCCATGATATCTTCATGACGTAGGGATCAAACCTGGGTCTCCTGCATTGCAGGCAGATTTCTTTACTGTCTGAACCACTAAGACAAAATAATAAAGACTATTGAGCTTCAGAAGTCAATTGGAGTTGTGTGAGATTCCTTGGACCTGCCAATGAAAAGCTGTTCTTAATTTGAATGATTACATAAGGATGCCCAAGGGGCTCTGAGATGCTGCAGTCAATAGCTTCAAGTGTTGTGCAGAAGTTTTCTCACTAGCATGGAGCATTAATGTTATGCCAGTTAAGGTGACTCAATTTCTCCACATCATGGTACCTTCCTTTCTTCCCTTCTGAGAGGAGACTTTCCTTTTCTGTAACTTTATTCATCCCCAATTCTTTCTGTACTAAAAAATTAGTCCTAGAGTTTCTCTTGATGTTTGTTTCCATTCCAAATCAACACATATTCATTTTCAAGTCTGAGAGTGCATTGATTTTCCTAAAACTGAGTGGGAAATTAAGCTAATCTTTGGAATCGTCACAATCGATAGATGAGTTACAGTGAGAAATTGTTGTCTCTATTTTGCCTACCAGGTACCATTCTGAGAAATGGGCTGCTGCTGCTGCGGCTAAGTCTTATCAGTCGTGGCCGACTCTGTGTGACCCCATAGACGGCAGCCCACCAGGCTCCCCCGGCTTCTCCAGGCAAGAACACTGGAGTGGATTGCCATTTCCTTCTCCAACGCATGAAAGTGAAAAATGAAAGTGAAGTGGCTCAGTCCTGTTCGACTCTTAGCGACCCCATGGACTGTAGCCTACCAGGCTCCTCCATCCATGGGATTTTCCAGGCAAGAGTAGTGGAGTAGGGTGCCATTGAGAAATAGGTAAGAATTGCTAAAATGAATTCTCATGGAGAGCCAATATGTGTCCTAGAGAATGGGCTATAACACAGATAGACCTGGATTTATTACAAAATGTATAGCTTTCAGCAAGCAATTGAGTGTATTTTGGCCTCAGTTTCCTCATCTGTAAAATGGATATCATAATAACCACAATAATAATACCTGCTTCATAGGATAAATGGGGCTTCCCTAGTGACTCAAGGGTAAAGAATCCACCTGCAATGCAGGAACCCAGGAGACATGGATTCAATCTCTTAATGGGAAGATCCCCTGAAGGAGGTCATGGCAACCCACTCTGGTGTTCTTGCTGGTGAATCCCATGGACAGAGGAGCCTGGCAGGTTACAGTTCATGGGGTTGCAAAGAGTTGGACACAACTGAAGCGACTTAGCATGCACACACACACAGCATAAATGAGATGAGAAGTGGAGATCATGGAAATAAAGCAATGAGAGAAAGTAGCTATCACAGTGTAATCATTCATTCTTCCTGAGGTGGTCAGGTGGGGAAGGAGTAGAAGTATTAATAGCTCCATTTTACAGGAGCGGAGTGCACGTGTTAGAGATAAGTGATTTCCATCAACCAGCCAATTTAGTTCCAGATCAGGAGCAAGAGCTCACATCTCCAGATTCTTTAGCCTTTTTTCTTTGGTTTGGAGACAAAACTTGAATGAGGCTTTATCCTCCTGCTAGTGACAGCCCCCTCCCAAGTCCCCAAGGGCCCAACTCAACTGCTTTTCAGCTCTGAAACCAGATCACATTTCCCATTTCCATTTTCTAAATATCCATGGAGCCAATTTCTATTCTTATTTTTGCAGGGAATTGGCAAGATTTTATTTAAAACAGTTCTGCTGTGATGGAAAGGACAATGGCCAAAGGACTCGGGAGCCTGGGTTTCTTTTTGAGAGGCAGCATAGCAGAGTGTCTAGAAGCTTGGATTTGGCCTCAAGCCATATGTCCTATTTTTTTCCCAAGATATCTTACTGTATGGATGTATCCCCAAAGTAATTCTTATTTGCACCTTTTTTAATTCTTAAAACTGTCCCAATTGGGGCTTTAAAATATGTAGTCACCCTAACTCTAGAGTCAAGACTGTCTAAACTCAAATCCCGTACTGACTATGTACCATTTTTATGGCAAGTCACTCCATTGTGCCCGAGTTTCCTCTGCTGTAAAAAGGAGATAATGATAATAAAAGGACCTACCTTTGGGACTGTGAAATTTCAATGCATTAATACCTATAAAATGCTCAGAATAGCACCTGTCACATACTGTGTGCTATGTCAGGTGAGCTATTATTAACTCTTACTAGCAAAACCAGTGGACACCCAGCCCCATTTAAAAATGTGTTAAATGAGAATTATGATATCTGGCCTCCTCATTTTACAGAGTTCTGGAGATCAGAGGAAACACTGCAATTAAAACATATTAAGCAATTTGTGATTTAAAGCATTATTGCTATTCTGGGAATATGAGTAACACAGGAGTCAGTGAAGTATGGAATAAAAAGCACCAAATATCATCAGAGCTATAGCTCCATTTGCCTTTTCTTTTTTTCAAATTACTCTTTACATTTTTTAATGACTGGACATTTAAAAATTTAATTCATCTCCATATCTCAGTCTCGTACCTCTCTCATCCCCTAGACAATCCCGCCACTGTCTTAATCTTTTTATAGGTATGCATTATTGCAAATTAAATAATTGTGGTTTTGTGTTTTTATGCTAATTGGTTATATATATGGATTTATTTCTTAGTATTTTCACTAAACACTATTCCTGAGGTTCAGCCATGTTTTCATGTGAATGTGTGGTCTTTTGCATACTGTGATTTCTTAATACCTTATGGTGTGTGCCATGTTCTATCAGTGATGGACTCTGCGGTACTGTTAGATGATGGTTAGCATTTTTTAGCAATTCCTTATTTTTTAATTAAGGTATACATGTTTTTAAACATAATGCTATTGCACACTTAATACACTACAGTTCAGTGTAAACACAACTTTTATATGTACCGGGAAACCAAAAATTTCATGTGATTCACTTTCCCAATATATTTCCTTTATTGCAGTGATCTGGAGCCAAACCTGCAATATCGCTGACATATGCCATGTATAGATACCTTTTCAATTTTAGATATTATGATCTAAAAATATGATAAAGATATGAAAATCTTTATCTTTCCTGTCATTTGTCAAGTAAATTTGCCCATAATGTCCTTTGTTGAAAAGAGATCTTTATTTTTGCTCATGAAATCTTTTCCTACCCTTAGATCACAAAGATGTTTGGCTTTGTTTCCTGACATTTGATATTTTATCTTTCACTTTTAAATGCTTTATTCATCTGAAACCTCTTTAGGTAGGGATCCTGTTTTATTTTTCTCCAAATGGTGAAGTACATTCCTGTACTCCTTCTACTAAACAATCTGGCCTTTCTTCCACAGAACTTCAGTGCCTTTCTATGCTCTATATGATGCTCCATACACACGTGGGTCTGACTCTTGCGTCTCTGGATGTCTCATAGATATATTTGTCCATTTTTTAACAATTCCAAACTGTGTTTTATTCCTATCACCCTGTGATGCATCTCAATGGCTGGTAAGGCAATCCTTCCCTTATATTCCTTTCTAAAGTTGACTTAGTGGATCTCTCTTTCTTCAAAGACATTTTAAAAACCATATTTTGAGACTTCCTTGCCGGTCCAGTGGTAAAGACTCCACACTTTCAGGGCAGGGACTCAGGTTCAGTCCTGGTTGGGGAACTAAGATCCTGCATGCCGCACTGTGTGGCCAAAGCAAATGAACAAAACACCTGTTTTCAACGTCCTCCAAAAGCACAACTGGTATCTGATCACATTAAATGTATGGATTAATCTGGGAATAATTGTTACCATTATAATCTCAAAACACCCACTGAAGAATGTAAAATATCTCAAATCACCACATATTCAAGTCAGGTTTTATGTTTTTCTATAGAATTTAAAATGTTTCTCCATGGAAATCACATGTATTCCAGGTTCATTTATAGATACCCTATAATCTTTGTTGCTTTGGAGCATGTAGCAATTCGGTTGAGACTTGGGTTCTAATGTTACTTTGTCACTGATTATGGTCTGTGAGTTTAGGCAAGCCATTCCACTGCTCCCTGGTGCCAATATCCTTATTTATTAAAAGATCGAATTGAAGTTGATTGTCCCTTATGCTATGTTCTTGCCTGGAGAATCCCATGGACGTAGGAGCTTCATAGGCTTCACGGGATTGCAAGAGTTGGACACGACTGAGTGACTTCACTTTCACTATGCTTATCACAGATAACAATAACAATGACCAATCCAGATTAAAATCTCAAAATGTTAAAGTTTTGGGGAAAAAAATCTCAAAATGTGTCAGCCTTTGCAGAGAGAGGTGACTACATGTACAGTGCTTAGCATGCCTGGTACACAGTAGGTACTCAATGTATGTTAACAACTACTGTTATCATGCCTACTTAAAACTGAAGAAGCAGACCCTCTTGAGAGGTGAAGTAACTTTCCCAGCTAGTAGGTGGCTGGTTTGGGACATAACACATGCTAAAATCTTCAGGTGAAACTCCTTGCAAACAGTGATATGTCCTACCTCGATCAGCTCCTACAGCCTCCGAAGATTTGCGTTACCAGCTCAGAAATGCCTATCAATGTACTGATTATCTTGCCTGCTGGAGCTCATGCCAGGCTCCCAAACACAAGAGGCCATGAACAACATCCAGGACTTCATTGTGTGCACATCTGCTAGAGTTACCATCAGGTCTGGCTGCATGCATTTGCTCTTGTAGAACATCACTTTTCCTAGAAGACCAATGTGTTCCTGGATGCCACTGGCTGATAGTGGAGTCAGATAACAGCCTGGGAAGGCAGCCGACATTCACAGGATAGCCAGCTGGGTGAGAATCAATGCCTCTCTCAGATTGCACATGAAGATTAAGGTGGGGATGATGGAAATCTCCAGAAAAGTGATGTTTCTCTCCCCAGCAACCAGAGAAGGTAGCCTTGAAGCCCATGAAGGCCCAGCCTGTAGCCAAATATGAGGAGAAAATGTGAAGAGAATCTCCTAATGAGTTTTTCTGCTTCGGGGCTGTAGCCCATTTGTCAAGACCCTTCCAACCGCAAATGACAGGAACCCAACTCAAACCAGCTTAGGAAGGACTAATAAACTGGGCTGAATAAAAACAGAAATGTTATTAGCTTAAGTAACCCCTAGATAGATTTAACAGAGTTGGATCCAGAATGTTAGAATTATTTCATCAGTCTTTCTCTCCCCTCTCCCCCCCGACTGCCGCCCCCACCCCTCTTCCCCCATCTCTCTACCCTACCCAACTCTTCAGGTGAGGTCTCTCTGAAAGACAGAAATATGGCTACTGGTAGCCCCAAGGTTATGTCTTTCTTAGGATGGAGTCCCTCATTTAGCATCCGTATCAGTTCCTATAAGGATTCTGGATCTGTTTGGGTCAGGGGAGCATGGGCAGAAAATAGAAAGCCGTTGTTGTTTATTCGCTAAGTTGTGTCCAACTCTTTATGACCCCATGGACTGCAGCATGCCTTCCCTGTCCTCCACTGTCTCCTGGAGTTTACTCAAATTCATGTCCATTGAGTCACTGATGCTGTCTTACCACCTCATCCTCTGTCACTGCCTTCTCCTTTTGCCTTCAAGTTTTCCCAGCATCAAGGTTTATTTCCAAAGAGTTGGCTCTTCGCAACTGGTGGCCAAAGTACTGGAGCTTCAGCTTCAATATCAGCCCTTCCAATGAATATTCAGGGTTGATTTCCTTCAGGATTGACTGGTTTGATCTCCTTGCTGTCCAAGGAACTCTCAAGACTCTTCTCCAACACCACAGTTCAAAAGCATCAATTCTTTGGTGGTCAGCCTTCTTTATGGTCCCACTCTCACATCTGTACATGACTACTGGAAAAACCATAACTTTGACTGTATTGACCTTTGTCAGCAAAGTGATACTTCTGCTTTTTAATACACAGTCTAGGTTTTTCATAGCTTTTCTTCTAAGGAACAAGGGTTTTTTTAATTTCATGGCTACAGTCACCATCTGCAGTGATTTTGGAACCCAAGAAAATAAAGTCTGTCACTGTTTCCATCGTTTCCCCATCTATTTGTCATGAAGTGATGGGACTGGATGCCATGATCTTAATTTTTTGAATGTTAAGTTTTAAGCCAACTCTTTCTCTCTCCACTTTTGTCCTCATCAAGAGACTCTTTAGTTCCGTTTTGCTTTCTGCCATCAGGGTGGTGTCATCTGCATATCTGATATTTCTCCCAGCAATCTTGATTCCAGCTTGTGCTTCATCCAGCCTGACATTTCTCATAATGTGCTCTGCATATAAGTTAAATAAGCAGGGTCACAGTACATAGCCTTGATGTACTCCTTTCCTGATTTGGAACCAGTCTGTTGTTCCGTGTCTGGTTCTAATTGTTACTTCTTGAGCTGGAGCATACAGGTTTCTCAGGAAACAGGTGAAGTGATTTGGTATTCCCATCTTTTTAAGAATTTTACACATCATTTTGTATCTTTCTCCTTACCTTCTCAATGTCCGGGAACAAGAGCTCTGTGCCTTGGCAGGATTGACAGCTGGTGAACTCAGGTGGTATTGGTGACCTCCACTCTTCAGTAATCGTATGCTCTTCTAACTCTCTAGCATTGGTGTCTTTATTTCAGACCGTAATCTTTTGTGTGAGTGCTTAAACCAGCAGAAAGCCAAGTTCATTTTTTAAAATTCAACAACTATTTATTAGGGACCTACCAGGTGTCGAGCACCTCCTTCCTGACTAGTTTGCCAAGAGTAGCCCTTGCCTTCTTCTTGGCAGCCAGGGCTTCCCATAGGCTCAGCCATGCCCTGCTTCACTCCAGAAAGATGAGTCACGCAGATAGTGAAGGCAGTGGTATGTCCTGGGCATTGTGCATCACGGCAGCCCTGCTGGCAGCTCTCACTATTCAATTTCTAGTGAATAAGAGATAATTAAAAACCATTGAATGCATCAACTTAAACTTAGACTTTGGTTCCAAATCCAGCTCAGGCAGTTGCCTGTAATGCCATTCAGGGCTTTCAGCTTCTTTTTTCTCACTTGGAAAACAGGAATCTTGGAGCCTCTGAGGATTATTGGGAAGATTAAATAAAATAACATGTATGCAAGGAGCTCTAAGCACCATAGTTGGCACCCAGAAAGGACTTGATGAATGTTAGCAATTATGACCCTCATGATTGATATATATTTGAAAAAATTAAAATGCTTGGGGTCTTTCGTGGTCATAAGTAATCAAGACAGCAGTATAATCATCTCCTTTGATAGAATGAGCCTGTCTGTTCACTGCTTCATCCATAGGTTAGCCCAGGGCCAAGCACGTAATAAGTGGTGGATAATGTTTGTTGAGTGAATTTATCACATCTTCTGTTTTCATAGTTGTTTATACATTTCATCACACCTGGACTTGAATTCATTTCTAGAGGTAATTGTGACAGAGAGAAAACAAGAAGAGCCTAATGCTGATGGAGATATTGCTAGACTTTGGCCCTGTGCTTTATAAGCATGGTATCACATAACATTCAATACAGCCTTTGAGCTCCATATTACAGGTAAGACTGAGGCTCCAAGAGGCTATTACATGCTCAAGATCCCCCAGCTAGCAAGTGGCTGAACTAGCTAATGATGGAATAGGCATAGTATTCACCATTCAGTAAACACTCATTCAATTCTAACTGCATGGCAGCCAGAGCTAAGAACTGGGGTTCAGAGGGCAGAGAACAGACATCTCCTTAGGGTGTAGGCAAACAGTTCATTCTTCTTCATCAAGTTGTTCTGCTCTAGGTTTATATGGAAAAACTTTCTGCTCAAACCTGAAACAAAAAAAGCAGCAGCAGCAGCTTGTGCTCTTTGTGCAACATCTGGGGGTCCGTGAGTAAAACCAGCATCATGATTACACAGTGGAGGAAACCCCAGACAAGTGAGGCATTTCGGCCCAGACCACAAAGTGTGTTACGACACGATCAAGGCTAAGGCAAGGGGCCCTGACTCTCAGTGCAGAGGAAGAGAGAGGTGAGTAAAAGCACAGGCACTGGGATCAGGCTGGCTGGGTTTGAGTTCTGCCTCCACTTAGAAGCTTGAGTGAGTCATTAAATCAGCCTGAAATTTAGTTTCTTCATATGTAAAGTGGGATAATAAAAGTAAGTAATTGACAGCCTGGATGAATCTTACAAGTATTATGGTAAGTGAAAGAAGCCAGAACAAAAACCTACATACTATATGATTCCATTTATACGACATCTTGGAAAACAACAAAAAACAGATCCGTAGATGCTTGGGGGGTGAGGGGACAGGATTGACCATTAAGGGACATAGACTCACTCTTTGGGGCAATGGAAATACTTGATATTTTGGTTATGGTGTGGCTCTATCCATGTATATATTTGTTGAAATTCATCAAATTATACGCCTAAAATGTGACCCTTACTATATTTGAATTATAGCTCTATAAAACTGACTTAAGAAAAATAAATAGTTCATGGGTTCTTGTGTGTACATGCGTGCTAAGTTGCTTCACTCATGTCCCACTCTTTGCAGCCCTGTGGACCGTAGCCCTGGCTCCTCTGTCCATGGGATTCTCCAGGCAAGGATACTGAATTCAGTTGCCTTGCTCTCCTCCAGGAGATCTTCCCGACCCAGGAATCAAACCTGCATCTCTATGTCTCCTGAATTGGCAGACAGGTTCTTTACCACCAGGGCCACCTGGGAAGTCCTCATAGGTTCTTATTACCATTAAATTAACTAATAAGGCACTTAGAGCATCACCTAGGAGACAGTCAGCCCAGATGAGCATTTGCTCTTCTTGCCAAGTCAGCTCATTCAAGTGTGCACATCTCTGAAAACCAAAAAGGATTATGCAAAACTCTGGATTAAAAAAAGGAAATTTCTTCATGCATTCCTAAATTTTTATATTTATCGTTTAATGGAAGATGATGCAGGAAATGTTAAATTCACTGAAATAATTGCAAATCTTCTAATGTACCGTGACAAGATCAGCTCATATCAAAGTGAAAGATAGAGACAGGTAATGGGTTAAAATGGCAGTTTAACCTATGGTATCTTCATGTTCACCTCTTTGTGACCCCCTGGACTGTAGCCCATCAGGTTCCTCTTCCTCTGTCCATGGGATTCTCCAAGCAAGAATACTGGAGTATATTGCCATTCCTTTGTCCAGGGGATCTTTCTGACCCAGGGATCAAACCCAGGTCTCCTGCATTGCAGGCTGATTCTTTACTGTCTGAGCCACCAGGGAAACCCATAATATCTTCTGGCTGTGCAGAAATAGATACTTATTTTAAAAGGGTGGGAAAAAAACAACTTGGACCACTCAGATACGCAGACTATTCTCTCCCTTTTCCTAGAATCAACCTAAAGTTGCTTGATTTCTGACATTTATGAGATTGCTTTTGTCTCCAAACTCTGATGTTAGCTATTCCAGGTACATAAATCTAACCCAGACACCATAGTGGAATGGGCTTGGACTGTTGCCCTGTTCAGGAACAATTGTTCTACAGCCTCATATGTTTGAGTTTAGGGACACGAGGTTGAATCCTACTTCTTCCACCAACTGCTGACCTGAGGCAAGATTCCTATGTCCCCAAGCTTTAGTTTTCTCATCTGTCAGTTCAAGAAGTAAGACTAGATGATATGCTAAACCTTTCACATCCCAACTTCTAGAATTCTACAACCCTTGGGATGAAGAGGCAGACATGTTTTGATCAACTTTCAGTATCTACCAGGTATAAACATTCTCTGGGTCAGAATTTCTTATGCATAAAATGGGATAATAATATCCACTTCAACAGGCTTTTGTTGAGTGAATGAAACTCTGTGTGTAAAAGCTCCTATAGTTTCTGGTCCAAAGATTTAATGTTCTTTCCTCTCTTCTATTCTTTCTTTTTCCCTCCCTCTCTATTAGTGTAATGGGGCTTCCCTGGTAGTTCAACTGGAAAAGAATCACCTGCAATGCAGGAGACCCCAGTTTGATCCATTGGTTGGGAAGATCCCCTGGAGAAGGGAATGGCTACCCACTCCAGTATTCTGGCCTGGAGAATTCCATGGACAGAGGAGCCTGGCAGGCTATAGTCTATGGGGTTGCAAAGAGTCAGACACAACTGAAGGATTTTCACACATATTAGCAGAACAGATTTCTACAGAATTTTAAGAACTCACATTCTTGCTCACTTTATTTAGAAGTCTCATGTGGTCTTGAACTTGTATATTTGTCTGTCACAAGTACTGATGCCTGGAAAAGTACTGGTTATTCAATAGAAGAAAATTTAAATAAATTTGTAATTATTACAAAGGTAAAATATCTCAGAATGCTAAAACTGGCCTCTTGCTTTTTTAGATATATCAGTAGATTGAAATTTTCTTCAGTGGGTAAAATTATCACTTACTTCACTCATTCATTGATTCATTTGACAGTCAAATTTTGACCCACTCTATGTGCCAAGCATAGTGCTAGATCATACAGATACGATATGAACCAGATGTTGTCATTAAGCTCAAAAATCATCCAGGTAACTGGAAGGAGGCACCGGGGTTATGAGAAAGTCCATTCAAGGTACATTAGAGGTCCAAAGGTCATGGTGGATTCTTCCAGGGGGCGGTCAGGAAGGCTGCACAGAGGAGTGGAGGCTGGACTTGAATCATAAAAGATGAGGAGGTATTCACAAGTTAGAAGTGGTAAAGAAGGGACCTGCATGCAGAAAGAGCAATGTGTGCAAAGACCCGGGTACGTACAGTAGTCCTGCATAATCTGGAAATGCAAGTGGGTCAGGGTGGTAGGAGTGGAGGGTACAGTGTGGAGGCTCCAGTGAGAGGAGTTGGAAGTCCTAGACATGTTTTCTTTACGCCAACGCAGATCTGCTCAGAAAGGGAGGACATCAAATGCTGCACAATTGTTGGTGACAACAGGAGAGAAACTCAACTATGGCCCAACTCAACTGCCAGCCACTGCATGTGATGAATCTGGACGTGGTTTTCCAGGCACTCAACACCAGTTGGATTGATTTCTTTCTATGTCAGATCATCGTCCTTAGAGACAGCAATAGGTGGAAGCCATTTGTTTGAATTCCAACACTGTGGTGGAGTTTTTCTTAGAAATGGGGTTGGATTTTTTACTCTCTTCAAGTTAGTTGCTCAAGTGGAAGGACAGGAGTTACAGATTAAAAATTAGATTTTTTTTTTTTTTTAACAAGGCAATGATCCACAATGTTCTAGTGAGACAAGGTGAATTGTCAATAAGGAAACCGAAAGTCATCTAACACCTAAATTGTACCAGCTGCCTTCAAACGTTGTGAGCACTCTGCATACTCCAAAACACACTCATCCCACTTTACTACCTTGCCTCTGAAGGGTCTTCTTGTAGAACCTTGGGTCCGTCTTAGCATTTGGCTTCTAAGGAGCAAAAATAAAACGAAGGCAGTGAGAAGAAAGTGGTCTCCTTCTGTTCTTACATAGTGAGGCCACTGACAAATACCCATGGCTCCAGGTTGACATTTAAGTGAGGAATAACGTCTGGGCTTTGGAGCGAATGAAAGAGCAGTGCTAGACTATCCTAAATGAATAAAACTAAGAGAAGCACCTTAGATGTTTTGACTCCTACTCTTTCATGGAAAGAAGGAAGGAAAAAAAATAAACTTACAGATATAGCAGTGCGCTGAAACAAAGGTAGACAGGAAGGAAAGTAGCAAAAAGAACAAAAAAATGCCATCTCTTTCAGAACCTATCAGCTCTCTCCATTTTACAAAAAATTCTTCCCCCATTAAATGTCTGCATTGCTTTCTTTTTCTTGTCTTTGCTCTTTCATTCCTCCTTATAATCCTTTCTTCATCATGCCTGCCCTTCATTCCCCTCTCTCTCTTCTTTTTTATCTTGTGCTGTTGCTTCTGTACTGTCAGTCTCTTTTTTAAAGTTCAAACTGAAATACCAGAGTTAATCCCTGAGAAGCGGCTCTGTTTTCCCTGCCACCGTGTTGCACAACTTGTGGTGTGGCTTTGTGCCACCATCACCTATGCAGCGAGATTTTACGTGGCCAAGGAACATCTTGTACAATGCCACTTTTTATCAAAACCAAATAGCATAACAATGCATACAGGGCTCCGTTCACATCAACCTCATAAGATTTCACTATGATAAAAACAATGAGGTTGAAATAGAAAATCCATCTCTGTTTGAAAAGAAATGGCCCTGGTGCCTCCCCCAGGCCCTCCTCAGAAGCCCCCTGCTGCTCCTTCATTCTCTCTCCTCCCCACCCTCTTGTCATCAAGTGCTTCTTCTGGCCTCCAACTGTTCAGGTTTCACCAGTCTGGTGACCTATTAGGATGAGGTTGCACCATACTGGGGTGGGGCTGGAGGGGAGGGAGGGAAAGGCTTAAGCTGAAAGTCCCACTGAAGCTGGGTTTACTCCCCGACTATCATGGTCCCCATAATCCTGGCTGGGCAGGAAGGTCTTAGGGATGAGTATTCTCACTGTGGGGATCAGAACGAAGAAAGAGAGAGGAACATCTCCAGATGTAAGTAAATTACAGCTTCTAGTTCAAGAGATGCCTGGCCTTGCTTGTCAGCTTAGCGATGTCCTTAGCCAAAGGACTCAGAGGAGAGGGACAGGCAGCAGGAAGGCACTGACTGGACGGCCCAAGGTCAATGACAGAAGCCACGTTGTCATGGTATAGACATGTCGAAGGCTTGGGATTAGGCAGGCATGGCGAAGGATGCCCTTTCCCCTTCATGATCCCCTACAAAATACTTTCTAAGAATAGGGCTAAAAAGGACTGAGACCTCTCTTTGTCTTGACACAATCCTAACCTTAATCAGGATTAAGAGTCATAGGGTCCCCAACAGGAAGGCTTTATGCTCTCTCCCTGAGCACGGAAGCAAAACCTTCAATGCTGGGTAGTAGGAGAGAGGATAGAAACAGAGGTGACTTGCTAAAGCCAATGAGAAGGATAAGTCCTCGCTCTCCCTCCTGCAACATAGACTCAAGACTGAGCCTTCCCCCTACCTAGTTTGTGGACAGCATTCATTCATTCACTTATGTCAGAAATAGTCATTACATTTCTACTGTATATTAGCAGTGTTCTAAGGCTCTGGGGGTAATGAAATTTACACAAGACAAAGTCCTTGTTTTCACACAGAGGAAAAGGCATAAAATAAATATATAAGTAAAATAAAAACATAAATTCAGCTAGTGATAAGTGCTATGAAGTCGTTTTTTATCTCAAAAACAAGATATGGGAAATTAAAAAGCATAGGAAATAGGCAGCCACTTTAAATTTAGGTGGACAGGTTGGCTTCTCTGAAGCGGTAACATTGAAATGAGACCCACGTGGGGAGAACGAGACAGGGGAAGAGCATCTCAGACATAGGGAATAGCAGGTGCCAAGGCTCAGAGGTAGGTGTAGGTCTGGCAGGTTGGAGAAATGCAAAGAAGTCTCATTGAGTCTGGAACGAGAGACAGGGATATGGAGGGTGCACCAAGAGGTCATGAAGGCAGGGCCCACCTTACTTCCTGCTGCCTCTCTCACCCAGCTATAAGTGCCTCAGTTCAGTTCAGTCGCTCAGTCATGTCCGACTCTTTGTGACCCCATGAATCACAACACGCCAGGCCTCCCTGTCCATCACCAACTCCCAGAGTTCACTCAAACTCATGTCCATCGAGTCGGTGATGCCATCCAGCCATCTCATTCTCTGTCGTCCCCTTCTCCTCCTGCCCCCAATCCCTCCCAGCATCAGAGTCTTTTCCAGTGAGTCAACTCTTCACATGAGGTGGCCAAAGTGCTGGAGTTTCAGCTTTAGCATCAGTCCTTCCAACGAACACCCAGGACTGATCTCCTTTAGAATGGACTGGTTGGATCTCCTTGCAGTCCAAGGAACTCAAGACTATCTGGGGCTGGATTGGAAAGTGATTCCTGCTGTGAGGGGGACCTTTTGAGAGCTCCACATGGCCTCCTCAGGAGAAAGCCAGCTCTCCACCTCCCCACTGCAGCACCAAACACAAAGATTAGTGAACAATTTCTCTGAGTGTCAGCCCTTGGGTGTGAGACTTAAACTCTTAATTCCAAACCATTACAACATGGGTATCCGATTGCTGTTGATGACTTCAAATGGTTTGCTTGTGAGTGCCAGGCATTTTTTTCAATGAAGGATTTCTCTCCCGGATTTGGTTTTGTGTGAGTCTGATGTTTGCCAAAACTCCAGCTTAATTAAAAACAAGCTAGATGATTGAGAGAGTCATTGAAAGTCTCCATGAAAGGATACATGGGTGCTTGTGAGGAAAAGAATATTAAAGTGTGTGAATTAGAGGGTCAGAAGAGTGAAGCTACTGACAGCATGAGCTCTGGGTTAAATCCTCTCTCTGGCCTTTGCAACTTATCATCTTTGGGCCTCAGTTTCCTCATCTGTAAAATGTGAAGAGTGATAGTGCCTTTAGTTGTGGATGATTAAAGGCGTCAGTAATGTGAAAGGCTTAGAACAGTGCCTAGCAAGTTACAAAGAGGCAATGATTGCTTGCTTTTTTCTATAAGAGCAACATCACTGTGCTCCCAGGTCTGAATTCTCAGTGGCTTGGGTCAGCCAGGTATGGCAGTGGGACATGAGGCTGACCGTAAGCTCAGGGCCTTATGTCTGCCTGTTAGTTCTATCTCTTTTTGGAATCATACCACATTCTCAATCCCAAAGCGTTCATCTCACAGACAAAGGTCTTTGGTCCCAGAAGGGAATAAATAAATAAAAAAATGTAAACAGGGCATCATGAATCCTTTCTTCCACCGGAAAAAAGACGAAACAAAACTCAAGGCCATAGTGGTGAGAGAGAGGTCTTTCTCCTACACCTGGTCAGGAAGCCCCTGGGCTTGACACAAGGACCCACTGGACAATCAAAAAATCTAGTCCCTAGAAAAGTGTGTCTAGGTCTGTGCTTTCAAACTTAAAAAAAAAATGTCTTTAAAATAATTGACCTTTTAAAATAAGTGAAACCTCACCAGGAACCCCAACACATTAAACCAAAAAAAGTGTTGAAAAGCTGTACCTTGTCAGCAACTCCTTTCCCTCTGTGCCTGTCCCTGAAGCAACTGTTGGAATATTATGTAAAAAAAAATACAGGCTTAGCTTGAAAAGCCTCAAAGAAAAGAAGTTTGGATTAACTCCCTCAGTTACTCATCCTCAGGCACTTTTATATTAATTTATTTAATTTTTGAAAGTCATTTGTGTACCTAGTTTTTTAAAAGTCAGTCTTAACGTGGAAAACAGCAGTTTCCACTCTGCTTCTTCTTGCCCTTGAGTTGTTCTCCCCAAAGGCAATGACTTTTAACCTTTCTAGCTGTTCCTTTGGAATCTACCTCTTTATCTTGAGATGACATGCTTATACTGCTGATTCTTGATTTTTCAACCTCAGACATTTATCTTTTGACTTTCTATGATGAGAGATAAGCATCCAGCTCTTTACAACAGTTCTCTTTAGCTCCTCTCATGTCCCTCCACAACACACACACTTGCCCTTCCCTATTCATTCACGTAGAATGGCACCCGTTTTTCCTTAATCTAATATCAACTATTTACTTGATCACATCTATAAAAATGTTATTCACAGATGAGTCACATAATGTACCGCGATTATATTTTTTCTCTTGTAGATTTCTTCCTATAGTTACCTATTGACTCATTTTTCCTTTGTGGTTTTGTGTACCTGACATTAATTAATCTCACAAATTCTCGCATAGAATTTAAAACTTCTCTCAATGAAATCAAAATCATCTAAAGGGTTCAGTTTTCTTTTGTTGGGAACGCATCCCTTACAGAGACCCTTGGTCGTCCTCCTCCCCTCTGGATTGGTTGCCTTTTCAGTCTGCTGTGCATCATCCCAAGAATCCTCTGAGTCTTCCCTGTAGCTCAAACGGTAAAGAATCTGATTGCAACACAGGAGACCTGGGCTTGATTCCTGGGTCAGGAAGATCCTCTGGAGAAGGAAATGGCAATCTACTCCAGTTTTCTTGCCTGGAGAATCCCATGGACAGAGAAGCCTGGTGGGCTACAGTCTGTGGGATCGCAAAGAGTCGGACACGACTAAATGACTAACACTATTACTACTACAAGAATCCTCTGAACCTCCCTTCTCGACTGGATCCCTGGATCCCAGATTCTATGCCTTGATTTACTCCCCCTTTCCAGTGAAACACATCCTCCTGTAGCTTCCCAAAGAAACATGCTTAGGAAGTGTCTTTTTGAGAACATGCATATCTGAAAATATTTTTACTATATGCTCACACAATTTACAGTTGGCAGATCAATCATTTTCCTTGCTGTAAATTTGATGGCACTTGTTAGATCCATATATTTTGCTCTTTGCCCAAAAGTTGAAGAATAGGTGTGTATTGAACTCCACATATGAGGCATGATCCTCTGCCTCTCTTGTGAAACGATTCCTGGAGACATAAATATCTGACTCTGCGTACATGACACACCATCTGTCGCAAGACAAGGCAAGAGATAATTAACCCTGTCCTTCATCTGTGTTCACTGAGCAAACACTTGTGGAAAAGAGCCTGCACTGTGGGCCATGTACTGTGCTCAATGCTGGGACTTGTTTTGGTTTGGGATGATTAATTCATGTGCATTTATTTTGACAGGTTCACATGGAGGCCTCAGGCCATATAGCAACACTAAGACTTTTCTTTCAAGCTATTCTCCTCAACTAGGTCAGCTTCCCTTACTTTAGTCAGCAGACGCCAAACTCAATAGATGAGTCTGCCAAGAGAAGGGCACAGCAATGAACGCTGGACTCTTGCAGGTGTCACTGGGCAAACAGCATAGAAGACCTATTGTCTAGAGTTGAGGGGCTCTGAAGATTCAGGAAAAGCTTACCTCACCTGCTCACACAAAGAATGTACCAGAACCTCTGTGCTATGCTCCAAGGGAAGTCAGTGGAGCTCCCAGAAAACAGCCCACTCCCCCCTCGTGAGACCAACTGGAGGGGACCTCAGAGCAGGAAAACAGTACAGAAGATACTATTACAGCAATAGCAACAATGACAACAACGATCATAATTGTTTTTATTTTGCTAATAAAGCCAGAAGGGAAATACTGCTTTCATGTGGCTATTTGGGACACTAACCCTGTGCTAGGGACTCAGTAACATTAAGATAGAATGCTCACTTCTGCTTTGCTTCCCAGAGGTATTTTTCATTATCAGTAAGTAAAACCACAAGAAAGGGATCCAACCAAAATAAGAGCCACTGTGCTTAAAAAATACATTCCCTTTCTGACCCAACAACATTACTCTAGAATTTATCCCTAGGAAATAATAAATGAGATGAAGTATCACTGTTAGAAACTATGCTATAATGAAAGATGTGAGAAAAGATAGAATCTTAAAGATATCTATTGAAATACCGGTAGAAAATTAATACTGTTCAAAATAGCCTACATATTTCCCGAATTAAAACCTGGGGCAGTGCCTTCACTCAGTGAATACCATTCAGCTGTTAAAAATTATGTGAGAGAAACGTGTCCCTTGATGTAAAAAGATATTCATGACATATACTATTTTTATATATGTATATGTACGTGAATACATATGTGCATGTGTATAACCACATGTATTTCAAAAATATTGATAAAGAATATATCAGAAGTCAAGAGTAGTTATCTCTGGGTTGGTGGAGTAAAGGTTGGTTGGGCTTTTTTCTTTCTTTTTTTAGTTTATCTCTATTTTCCACAATGCTCTCCAATAAAAAAAAAAAATTCACCAAAAGGTATTTTGAGCACCTAGGATAAAGAAGAAAGAAAGGGCTTCAGCAAGCCAAGGGTAAACCTTGAAAAGCGCTTTCCCCAGAGGCACAGTTTCCCAGCAGCCTCCTCTCTGCATCCCTCACTCCTGGAGTCTACAGTTTCTGTAGCACAGGCTTGAGCACACCTGGCTGCAGGTGGCCCGGAGGTTAACTGTTGGCTGTGGCCGCAAGGGTCCCAGCCACCCACGTAAGTTGGTGAGTCAGGGCTTGTTTTGTGCTGTTGCAAGAAGCATCCAAGCATCAAGCCAGGAGGTCACAGAAAGGTCGTCTCCCATCAGGAGCCCATACAGAGGTGATGATCTGGTAGACAAAGCCTTTCCTTAGGGCAGATTCTGGAAACCACCCCACAGTCCCAAGCTGCATTTCACATGCCTTCCAATTAGCTTATGGCTTAGGTACAGCCATGCTCACATCCTTGAAACGTGGCACTATCTGCCCCAAATTAACTGCTCATTCTCAGAGCAAGACACTGACCATCACTCTCAGCTACAGATCACTTACTATGCACCAGACACCTTGCTAAACTTTCTGTACACATTGTTTCCCACTCATTATCATTCTGCATGCCAGATGTTATTATATCTATTTTCTCAACAGCAGAAATTGAACTCAATGATTTGTCTGCCCTTCCCATGAAGGAACAGAGCCAGGATTTGAATTAGGTATGTGGACTTCTCATACAAAAGGCTGCTTTTCCACCATTCTGGCTTTTGGTTGGGAGCCCCCATTCTGGCAGCAACCATATACTGCCTTGTGGGTGACTCTATTGTTTTTAGCCATGTCAGGAGCTATGTGTCTCTTCCTTTGGGTCCCATGGAGTGCCCAGCAATGGACTAGAGCATCATGGATGAGAGAAACTGAAGTTCCGGGCTAGTGAAATCAGATTTAGGGAAAATCATAACTTCTAATCTTCAACCTTGCTCCGTTCTCTGCTCCATCATTTCTCAGCAATCTTGGAGTAGGAGTTGTGTTCCTAAATGCCTGTGGTCATATTAAACATTCTTCCAATGCTTGAGGTCATTCTTGGGCAGCAGCAGAGGAAGGCACCAAGATCTCCTCTGACTGCTTCCTTATCCACCTGTTCTGCCTTATCACCCATGGTTCTCCACCTCAGTCTTCAAGACCAAGCTATCTTTTGTTCTTCATCATTCCCACATCTGAAGCTGTGCCCCCACTGTGTCTGCCACCTAGATTGCCTGACACTGAGGAGATAATAAAGAGTTGTTGGGTAAGTGAATGCACCGCGAGTGGATGAGTGAATGCCTTCCCCTTCATCTAGTGAAGTCCTGCCCTTCCTCCAAGGTCGGGCTCCAGTCCCACCATCTCTGTGAAGCCTTTCCTCCATTGTCCTGGGCTTCAGAATGAACTCTTCACTCAGAGTACTTGGAACATGTGCAATCATGGCGCTGGTGTGACTCAGCATGTGCTGTCTCATACATATAAGGTGTTTGTGTGTCCTGCTTTAGTGAATATATGGTGCTATTCAATGATTTTGGAGCCACAGAGACCTGGCTTCCAGTTTCAGTTCCACCTGTGTGACCTGGAAAACTTGGCTTAATCTCTAAGGCTCAGTTTCTTAATCTATTAGAAAGGGACAATGCCCATCTTCTAAATTGTCATGAAAGGGCACTAAGAAGTGCCCTTTCTCAAAATGCCAAAGAGTCAAATGACAAAATAATATGTAGAGTATGATATTACTCTCTTAAAAATAGGCATTTCTTTTTGTAGATTTACTTTCAAATGTTTTGTGAGAGAATGTATGTGTAAAGTCTGAAAGAACACACACTGAACTACTAACACATACAGTTAATCCCATCATGACCGAATGGTATAGTAGTATTTGTTCATACTATGTAATATAGCATAATAGTTATTTGTGAAGATATTTATTTCCCTCCCAACAAATAGTAACAATCTGAAAGGCAGAAACTGATTTTACCCATTAGGATGCTAAATTAAGCAGTGGTAACCACCTCATGCGACGAGTTGACTCACTGGAAAAGACTCTGATGCTGGGAAAGGTTAGGGGCGGGAGGAGAAGGGACGACAGAGAATGAGATGGCTGGATGGCATCACCGACTCTGTGGACATGAGTTTGAGTGTACTCCGGGAGTTGGTGATGGACAGGGAGGCCTGGCGTTCTGTGATTCATGGGGTCGCGGAGAGTCGGACACGACTGAGCGACTGAACTGAACTGAACCGAACCACCTCAAAATCTCAGATGCTGAAACAGCAAGGTTATTTTTTTGCTTCTGTTGCATGTCCATTGTGGGCTTGGCTGGCTCTAAATATCAAAATCTCAAGATGGCCAGACCACTGCCATCTTGAACATTCAGTTCAGTTCAGTCGCTCAGTTGTGTCCAGGTAGCAAATGAAGGGAAAAGAGAGAGGGACAAAGTGTTTGCTCAGACTTCTTGGCCACACTGAACTTAAGGAGGCAGAAAGATGCAACCATCCCATGTGTCTGGAAGGAGCTAGCATCCAGAGTATCTGTAGAGTACCCAGCTGGTTCACCTGCTGACAACTTCCCATCTCTAACCCTGGGATGATGCTTGGCACATTGGGATCACTCAGGTAGTACAGAAGATAATGCAATGCGATAGAATTCAGGTGCTCTTTGAGGCTCTGGAGAAAAATATAAAAAATGGACAAGACAGCCAATTTAATAAAAGATTAATGAAAGAAAATATACATGCTCAACCAATTACAGTGGGTATGGTGACACACATGCTTTAATCAAATCATAACACCTTATGAAAGTATATTAGTTTTCCATGGCTTCTATAACAACACATTTAGCAGTTTAAAATAGCACAAATGTGTTAGTTTACAGATCTCTAGGTCAGACTTACAACACAGGTCTCACTAAACTAAAACCAAGGTATTGGCAGGATACATTCCTTTCTGGACGATCTTGAATTCATTTCCTGCTTATTCAGTTTGCTGACAGAATTTAGTTCCTTGGGGTTGTAGGACTGCCATACCATCTTTTGTTCGCTGTCAGCTGAGGACTGTTTTCAGTTTCTAGAGGCTACTACATTCTTTGGCTCGTAGGCCCCTTCCTCCATCTTCAAAGCCAGCAAAGTGGTGGTCTAGTCCTTCTTGTTTCACGTCTCTACATCCCACTTTCCTGATTTTCTCTTCTACTTTTTCTAAAACTTTTCGTCTTATATTGGAGGATAGTTGACTAACAATGTTATGACTGTTTCAGATGTACAGCAAAGTGATTCAGTTATACCTGTGTGTGTGCATGCTCAGTCGCTTCAGTCATGTCTAACTCTGTGTGACCCCATGAACCGTAGCCTGCCAAGCTCCTCCTTCAGTGGGATTCTCCAGGCAAGAATACTGGAGTGGGTTGCTGGTCTTCCTCCAGGGGATCTCCCCAATCCAGAGATCAAACCAGCGTCTCCTGCATCTCCTGCATTACAGGTAGATTCTTTACCCACCGAGCCACCTGGGTAGCCCTCTAGTTATACCTATACAAACATCTATTCTTTTTCAGATTCTTTTCCCATTTAGGCTGTTACATAATATTGAGCAGTGTTCTCTGTGCTCTACAGTAGGTCCTTGTTGGTCATCCATTTTAAATAGAGCAGTATGTACATGTCCAACCCAAACTCCCTAACTATCACTTACACTCACTCTTCTCTCTCTTCCGCTTTTACAGACATGGTGATCAGATGGAGATGACCCAGATAACTCGGGACAATCACCACATCTTAAAGTCCTTAATCGTAACTGTGCCTGCAGAGTCCTTTTTGCCATACAAGTTGTCTTATTCAGTGGTTCCAAGGAAGAGGGCATGGATGTCTTTGGAGGACTATTTTTCTGCTTCCCACATGGAGTTTTAAAAGCTATATATACATAAATATAAATTATATATATATGCATATGTACATATATATATATTTAATTATAACTTAGTATATTTTGTGGTGGTGGATTCCAGGCTGAGGGTCAAGCACACACAAAGAGAACAGTGAGTCTGTGCCTGTCATGTTCAAGGAACCATAAGTGAGTGCCTGCAGTAAAGGAGTGAAGCCTCGGGAGACACAAGGCAGGACAGGAGGGTGAAGCAGACTTGACTGGCTGACTTGCTAGAAAAAGTGCACGGGGGCTGTGAAATCAGACAGACCTGGGTTTGAGGCTCAACTCTACCACTTAGCTGTTTGATAATGAGCAAAGTGACTTAACCTCTGTGAACCTTAATTCCTAAACTGTGAAAAGAAGCTGCTAACAATAATGCCTATTTCATAGGGTTGTTCAGAGGCTTATTTATGATAACGTTTAAGGTGTTTAAAATTTAATGAAGGGTACTATTGTTAATATTATCAGCCATATCTTCCCTGGCTGTGGTTGGGTCACCTGCCCTGAAGGGCAGAGTCTGGGGGAACCAGACAGGTGGGATGCAGGAGAATTCTTGCCAGCCACCTCTCCTACCTCTAAAGCCAACCCTATGGATTGCATGGATGACATTCCCACTCATCAGATGTCCTTACTGTACCGTAAGGAGAGAGCCTGCTTCTACAAAAATTCTCTCTTTGTATGCTCTGAACTTGCCCTGATACTGTGGTTAACCATGATGGACAAAAAGATGGTACCAAGACCAGACCTCAAACAAAATCATGTTCCCATGTCCTCAAAGGGGCCTTAGGCACCTCTTCAATGCCCAGATGCTTTTACCAATTCATTCTTCTATGATCCAAGGCAGTGAGCTTGATGTGTCCAGCTCTTCTTTTCTCAGTCTAAAAATTTTGGGCTCTAAATATAGACGTGGATGTCACGGATAATTGAACTCTGGTCAGATGTTCAGAACCCATCTTCAGAGAAGTGGGGAAGGAATAAATAGGCTTTTGTGTATGTATGCATGTGTACGTAAAGAGGGGAAATGTGCTTTGCAGAATTATTGATTTTGATACGCTTTGTAATTCTAAGCTAAAAATCAAGTGAAAGAGGGAAAACACATGTAGCAGAATTAACAGTGAGTGCCCAAGGCTATAGCTCATATGTGGGGTGGTGGTGGTTTGCTAAATGAACAGAACAGGGTTTTGAGCCCAAACCATGCCGGATGGCGCAGGCAGCAGGTGAGAGCAAAGCCTTTAATCCTTGCCACCCACACCCTCTGCCCCGTGGTGAAGGATGATTTTTTTCGTCCTAACAATGTAATAAGTAATCATCTTAGAAGATACAGGTTACTAAACAAGAAGAAATTTATGTACTGACTTACCTCCTAGATAAATCACAATATTTTACAATATACTTTCCATTTTATTTCCACACAAATGCTTTTCAATTTTACCAAAATAGAATGACTTTGCATATGCTAGCTTGAGAACATGAATATTTATTAAGCACCTGTATGTCACCTCCTGAACCCTAGTTTCCTGCTCTGTAACACAAGGGTATTTGTAAACTAGTACTACAAATATAAACATAGTCAATACATGTTAACAATGATCATATCATAAAGAAGAATCATAACTATTACTGTCTTGCTTAATCATTATAGAAACTCTGCCAAATTATTACAGAAAAAACAGAGGCTTGGAGAATTGTCGTGTAATCAACCTATATAACTTGGAAGGGGTGAATTTATAAAAACCCAAATTTATTTGATCCACAACCCAAAGTCAGTGCTTCCCTAAAAGATGAAAAAGAAGAGAGAGCAAATATTCCACAGGAGATTTTTTTAATCTAGGATAAGACAGTTTGCTTCAGAATCTTCTTTCATCAGCCACACTAATTCGTAGCCAATTTTTCCACCCAGATTAATTGCTCCAAATCTTCCATTCAGAGAAGGATCTGCAAGAAAATCACAACTATTCAAGATGACTTTCCCAAACTGTAGTCACCTCCACTTTTGCCTGATTCTCTTGACTTCTAGCTTTGGTCAATTCCTTTTTGATATTAACAACTTCAGCACAAATAATAGATCTTCCAGCAACAACTCTGGAGAAGGCAATGGCAAGCCACTCCAGTACTCTTGCCTAGAAAATCCCATGGATGGAGGAGCCTGGTAGGCTGCAGTCCATGGGGTCGCTAAGGGTCGGACATGACTGAGCGACTTCACTTTCACTTCTCACTTTCACACATTGGAGAAGGAAATGGCAACCCACTCCAGTGTTCTTGCCTGGAGAATCCCAGGGATGGGGGAGCCTGGTGGGCTTCTGTCTATGGGGTCACACAGAGTCGGACACGACTGAAGTGACTTAGCAGCAGCAGCAACAACTCAGTTCCCCCTCAACCCCTTGTAAATGCTGTGGAATTAACAATTGATCCCTTGCACCTCCCAAGCTCCTCATTAGAACACAAAGTTGAAAACAGATTTAAATGAAATTCAACTATCATCGTCATCCATCTGCAGTTCATTTGATTTCATTTGTTGGGTTCCCACAGGTCTCCTGGCTAGAAAGACTTGGGCACGTGTCACCCTTGCTGCCCTGCCTCACACACAGATACACGTGCATGTGTGCATGAGCACACACAAAGACACACACACAAATGCACACACTGAGCCGCTGTGAGTCGTGTGTCTGAGTCTCCCCAAATCTGGCACCTCATGCTGGGCTGGTCCAGATCATACCAGGTAGAGGTTGGCTTGGCACACAGCTTGGCTGGCGGAAGGATGTAGATTCAGGTGGAATTAATTAAGGTTAAGGGAGACTGAGTTTCCAGCTCTTAATTAATGTGTTGCACCTGCATCCAAGTGTGTTGCTCCTCTTAGAACAAGACCAAGTCCAAGCAAGACAAGGGGCATGAGGCCACACCAGGACAAAATTCATGTTTACATGGCCTGTGGGGCTGCGTGAGGAACTTCTGCCCAGAAAGCTCCATTGCTAACGTGGTTTGTCTACTGATGCTGACAGATGCCTGGAGTTTTACCATTATAACTTCATCCCTGTGGATGAAAGCTTCGGAGTAGCAGAATATCATCTGTTAAAAGGCACATACTGCGACTTCCCTGGTAGTCCAGTGGTTAAGACTTCACACTCTCAATGCAGGGAGCACAGGTTCAGTCCCTGGTAGGGGAACTAAGATCCCCACATGCCCCACGGCATGGCCTAAATAAATAAATAAAATAAGATCCACATACGTGTTGGGGAATAATGTAAGGATTATTAACCAGTAATGCATTCATGTAAATTATTGCATTGGGTGGCCTCATTATTTAACATGACCCTCTGGGCATCAGGACACAGAATTTTGAACGGGAGACTTTACCAAGATAACTGGAATGGGGAGTTAGATGGTAGGAGAGCATTGGACCCTGGGGAGGAAGGTATGAGAGCAGGGCTGACTTCATAAATTTGATTTCCACTGGCTGGTGGGGTGACTGAGCTGCAGACACTGCTGGGTGACCTTCGGCTGATCCATGGCCTATCTTGGTGACTAAGCCACACCCTGAAGGTGATTGAGGTGACCTACAACTCCAGGCAGCTGGGTGAAGAATTAATTAATGACTATGAAAGGGACCTGAAAACACCAGGTTCTTTGACATGCAAGGCATGATTATTAAGTCATTAGGAGGACTGGTTAATTATTATTTCAAAAGTTGCTAGTGGAAGGGGCAACCACCTGTTGCACTCCATGGGAAAAACTTTGAGAAGGCTACGGGATGGGAAGATGGAAGGGATACAGGTGTAGCCCTCACCACTTGCCCTCAGCCTATGATGGAAAACTGGTCTTTCTGCATCCAGAGTAACCAGATTGTGGTACCATGTTGGTATGTATTATGATGTATGAGGACCAGCAGTCTGCAATGAGTTTTCTAGACTTCTGGTTTGGCTGTTGGTCTTTTCACCACCATCCTCCCTGGCAATTAGTTCTCCCAGGAATTAGGAATACCAAGCACTAACAGGAGGAACTGGTCCTAGCAACTCACACCCACCATCCTTTTTTGGGTGGCCCAGGTGGTAGGTGTGACCAAGTACTCCAGAGACCAGACAGGGAGGTGGAGCCCAAGAAAGGTGTGGTTAAACTCAGCCACTAAACAGATGTAGGATCTTGTGCAAGTTATTTCCTTAAACTTCTGCACTTCACCTTCTTCATCTACAAAATGGGGTCAAAAGCCCTATCTTACTTCCCTTCTCTGAGGACTGATATTGAGACCAAATGAGACAACAGATACAAAAGTTCTTCAGGCAGCATAAAATGCTAGTAGGATACCATCTTTGTAACTGATCCTCAACATCAGTGTCTGAAACTGTACCTATTTATTCCAGAAGCTTATCAAACTTTACTTGGAGATTGAGACGTCTTTAAGTTTGACATGATGAATGAAGAAGAAGATGCCTCAGAGGTATCATGTGAAGTTTTATTTGATCCATTGAATCTCACCCAACTGTCTGCCATGAGCACCTAAAATTTTGAGCACTTATTTCCTTTATTTCATTAAAGGATTTTCCCGCTTGAAGGTTCATCTTTAACAACAAGGTGGAGGAGGAGTGGGAGAATCCATGTTTATCTACTGATGCGTTCATGTTTAGCCATGTCCGACTCTTTGAGACCTTATGGACTATAGCCTGCCAGGCTTCTCTGTCCATGGGATTCTCTAGGTGAGAATACTGGAGTGAGTTGCCATGCCCTCCTCCAGGGGACCTTCCCAACCCAGGGATGGAACCTGCATCTCTTATGCTTCTTGCATTGTCAACCGAGTTCTTTACCACTGGCGCCCCCTAGGAAGTCCTTACCTATTGATCAGTTCAGTTCAGTTCAGTTCAGTTGCTCAGTCGTGTCCGACTCTCTGCGACCCCATGAATCACAGCACGCCAGGCCTCACTGTCCATCACCAACTCCCGGAGTTCACTCAAACTCATGTCCATCGAGTCAGTGATGCCATCCAGCTATCTCATTCTCTGTCATCCCCTTCTCCTCCTGTCCCCAACCCCTCCCAGTATCAGAGTCTTTTCCAGTGAGTTAACTCATCGCATGAGGTGGCCAAAGTATTGGAGTTTCAGCTTTATCATCAGTCCTTCCAATGAACACCCAGGACTGATCTCCTTTAGAATGGACTGGTTGGATCTCCTTGCAGTCCAAGGGACTCTCAAGAGTCTTCTCCAGCACCACAGTTCAAAAGCATCAATTCTTCGGCGATCAGCCTTCTTCACAGTCCAACTCTCACATCCATACGTGACCACTGGTAAAACCATAGCCTTGACTAGATGGACCTGTGTTGGCAAAGTAATGTCTCTGCTTTTTAATATACTGTCTAGGTTGGTCATAACTTTTCTTTCAATGAGTAAGCGTCTTTTAATTCCATGGCTGCAATCAGTATCCGCAGTGATTTTGGAGCCCAAAAAAATAAAGTCTGACACTGTTTCCACTGTTTCCCCATCTATTTCCCATGAAGTGATGGGACCAGATGCCATGAATTGATAGATAAGTACAAACTGATTCATCAGATGAACCAGTTTTGCACCATGACCCTAACATATGGGACTTGGGGTCTGTAACTTTTAATAAATGGGAGAAAGAGCTCAAGGAAGCAGCAACCATAGAACAGCAAGAATGATTGGTGCCCAAAAGGTTCAGAGAGGAGAATCCTATAAAGAGAAGGATGAACAATAGAAACACGTATTGCTAATACTATTAAGACTTTTGTATATGGAGGTGAGGGGTGGGAAGGAGGTTCAAGAGGGAGTGGACACATATATACTTATAGTTGATTCACGTTGTTGTACAGCAGAAACCAACAAAACATTGTAAAGCAATTGTCCTACAATTAAAAATAAAATTGAAAACAAAGCAAAGGACTTCAGTGTAACCCTTTAGATTGGTTACACAGATTGGCATATTTTCTCTCCAAATCCTCACAGGAGTCTGGTACATTATTATTAATATTTCCTTTCTAGAATTTCTTTTTATTATTTCCTTTTAGTAGAATAAACTAAAATCTAGAAGCTTAAATGACAGATCCAATATGTGGTGGAGACAGGACTAAGATGCAGGTCCTGAGTCCCTAAGTCTGTGCTTTTCCACCACATCCTCGTTTTACCTGGAGAGAATACTCTTTTCTAAGTTCAATTTTCCTAGCCCTAAAGATTTTTATCTGTCCTCCTCTTAGAGAATGACTGAGACATTGGGAATATTCTGTAAGTAGCTATCTCTTTTCTTCTCCTTTCCCTTTTAGTAGGTCATGTCCAATCTGTTCAATGGAGGAATAATAATAGTAGTTGACATCCATGGAACATTGCTATGTGCTGGGTGTTTTGTCTGTAGTATATCTAATTCTCGCCACAATCTTTAAGATGGGTCTGATATCCTCAGTCTATAGAGGCACAGACCAAGGCTTCCAGAGTGTAAATGGCTTGCCCAAGGTCAAAACAGCTTACCAAGTAGCACTCATGTTAAAGAACTCACCTGCTGATGCAGGAGGTGTAAGAGAGGCATGTTTGATCCCTGGGTCAGGAAGATCCCCTGAAGAAGAAAATGGAAACCCACTCCAGTACTCTTGCCTGGAGACTCCCATGGACAGAAGAGCCTGGCAGGATGCAGTCCATGGGGTTGCAAAGAGTCGGACACAAGCATGCAGCAAACAGGAGGGCCAGGATTCAAGCCCAGTCTGTCAGCCCTTAAAGCCCACGTAAGAGGCATTGTCATCAGTACACAAAAGCTATCAATTGGTATCTTTTTCCCTTTTTAAAAAAACTATCTATTCTCAAATTTCTATGAAAGCTAAAACCTTAGAAGCCACTTTTACTTATAAATACTTCTATCCATGTTTTAGTGGGGCCCATGAGCAAGATCATGGCATCCGGTCCCATCACTTCATGGGAAATAGATGGAGAAACAGTGGAAACAGTGGCTGGCTTTATTTTTCTGGGCTCCAAAATCACTGCAGATAGTGATTGCAGCCATGAAATTAAAAGACACTTACTCCTTGGAAGAAAAGTTATGACCAACCTAGACAGCATATTAAAAAGCAGAGACATTACTTCGCCAACAAAGGTCCGTCTAGTCAAGGCTCTGGTTTTTCCAGTGGTCATGTATGGATGTGAGAGTTGGACTGTGAAGAAAGCTGATCGCCGAAGAATTGATGCTTTTGAACTGTGGTGCTGGAGAAGACTCTTGAGAGTCCCTTGGACTGCAAGGAGATCCACCAGTCCATTCTAAAGGAGATCAGTCCTGGGTGTTCATTGGAAGGACTGATGATAAAGCTGAAACTCCAATACTTTGGCCACCTCATGCGACGAGTTGACTCACTGGAAAAGACTCTGATACTGGGAGGGATTGGGGGCGGGAGGAGACGGGGACGACAGAGAATGAGATGGCTGGATGGCATCACCGACTCGATGGACATGAGTTTGAGTGAACTCCGGGAGTTGGTGATGGACAGTGAGGCCTGGCGTGCTGTGATTCATGGGGTTGCGGAGAGTCGGACACGACTGAGCGACTGAACTGAACTGATGAGCAAGACTTTCTCTGTTATACCTCTAGAAGCAGCATTTGTATTTCCTCTGCTGCTGCTGCTAAGTCACTTCAGTTGTGTCCGACTCTGTGTGACCCCATAGACGGAAGCCCACCAGGCTCCCCCGTCCCTGGGATTCTCCAGGCAAGAACACTGGAGGGGGTTGCCATTTCCTTCTCCAATGTGTGAAAGTGGAAAGTGAAAAGTGAAAGTGAAGTCACTCAGTCGTGTCCGACCCTTAGCGACCCCACGGACTGCAGCCTACCAGGCTCCTCCATCCATGGGATTTTCTAGGCAAGAGTACTGGAGTGGCTTGCCATTGCCTTCTCCGGTATTTCCTCTAGTGAAAAGCATTTTTGTCTTTACTAGGTAAAGAGGTATCAACGGAGATAACTACCCTGAGACACTGTGGGAAAAAAAAAAGGGAGAGAAATTCCTTGCTCTACTTTCTAGTCAAAAGTTAGCTTTGTGAAAGTTTTTTTTTCCCAGTCTAGTAGAGTAAAATGGTGTCTCAGTGTGGTTTTCATCTGTATTTTCCTGATGACTGATAAGATTGAGAGACTTTTCATGGATTTCGGCCATTGTATTGCCTCTTCAGTAAAACCCCTATGTATAGTTTCCAATTTTACTGTTGGATCATCTATTTTCTTGATTTGTGCAAGCTCTTTATATATGAGATAATCTGGCTACCAATTCCTTGTGGATTATATGTATAGTATGTATTTTTTTCTCATTTTGTGGCTGGCATTTCACTCTATTATGCCCTTCAGTGAACATAGTTTACTTTTAATATATTAAATTAATATATTTTAAAGGATTTTGCTTTTTGTATCTTATTTAAGACATTCTCTGCTACTCTGAAATTATATAATATTATTTATATGTTATCTTTAAATTTTTTTAAATACTTAAACACAGCAAAGTTTTTTAATGTTCTCATTGATTTTAGTAATTTATTAGTAAATGCTTTTGGGTTTTCTGGGAGACAAAGATTTTGTTATTGTTGTTTAGTCACTAAATTGTGTCCAACTCTTTTTTGACTCCATGGATTGTAGCCCAACAGGCTCCTCTATCCATGAGTTTCCCAGGCAAGAATACTATAGTGGGTTGCCATTTCCTTCTCCAGGGGATCTTCAAAATCCAGAGATTGAACCTGTGTCTCCCACACCTCCTGCTTGGCAGACAGGTTCTTTACTGCTGAGTCACCAGGGAAGTCCTGACAATCATATCATTGACTAGTAGTAATATTTGTGTTTCTTTCTTTCAATACTTATATATATATATTTTAATTTGCTCTTCCTGACCTACCATCTTGTAAGGACCTCCAGCAGAAGATTCATTAGAAATGGTGATGATGGGCTGCCTTGTCTTGTTCTTGATTTTACCATTATATAGAATCTAGGTTGTAGATTTAATTTGATAAACTTTTTTTTAGGATAAAGAATTTGCTTGTGGACTAAATTTAATAAGATATTTTTATATGACTATGTATTAAATTTTACCTATTCTTGTTCAGTATCTATTAAAGATAAAAGTTCTTTTTTAATCTTTTAATGTGGTGAGTTATATTGTTTTCCTAATGTTAAATCAGCTTTGCATTCATGGTATAGAGTCATGTCATTTTTATTCATGTGATTTACTAAAATATTGCCTCCACACTGAGTGAAATTAGTTGTACTTCTCTTTCTCATACTGTATGTACCTGGTTTTGGTATTAATTGTTATACAAGCTTCATATAATCAATTGATGAGTATTACATCTTAGCCTACCCTCTAAAAGAGTTTCCACAAGGATTAAAATGATGGGTTCCTTGAATATGTTTGATAGAATTTCTTGTAAAACCATCTGTATCAAATTTTTTTATTTGGGGTAAAATTTTAACTCCTGATTTGTTATCATTAATGGTCACAGAGCAGTTCATATCTGTAATTTCTTCATAAATGGTTTTGTTGATCTGTATTCTTGGATATTTATAATTTTGGTCCATTCTCTCTACAATTTCAACTTTGTCTTATCATCACCATAGCTTCTGTTGTATCTCAGTTTGATCCTCTTTTGTTATTTCCAACTTTTTCTAAGGTCTTCCTCCTTATTATTATTTTTTTTTAATCCCTGTTGTCTTTTCTAATTCCTGGATTCTTTGAAGTTTACTACAGCGATTTTAGCTATTAATTTCTTTATATTTATCCTGCTTGTAACTTATTGAAATTGAACTCTCTGAATCTAATTGGTTTATTTCTTAAAATATGGAAAAATTTTAATTCTCAATATCTTCTTAATATTGCTTTCTACAAATCTTTCTATTCTCTTGTACTGCAACTCCAGTTAGATATGTTAGCTTTTCCCAATGTATCACTAACCCAGTTTCCCCTTTCATCCTTTTGTGTCTCTATACTTTCTTCATGTTTTCCACATCTTGATCTCTGAAGGCTATTTACAACTTACTGACCAGAGATGAATTAATATGTCCTTTGTTACCCAACCCTTGTTGACCAGAGACATTTCAATATTCACCTACATAGTCAATTGCCAACCAAAGGCATTCGTTTCTGAAAAAAATCCCTCAGTCAATATGTGTTAAGACAATTTCTTCAGATCTGTCTTTAATTCTATAAGGATTTTGACTCATTGCTATTTTCTTAATTTCTAGAAGTTCTATTTTATTATTATCCAAATCTGCCTGCTCATCATATTCATTCATCACATTTAGAAATATTTTAATTAATTTTTATAATGTTGTGTTAGTTTCTGCTGTACAGCCAAGTGAATCAGTTATACACACATGTATCCACTCTTTTTTAGATTTCCTTCCCATTTAGGTCACTGCACAGCATTGAGTAGAGTTCATTGTGCTATACAGTAGGTTTTCATTAGTTATCTATTTTATATGTAGTAGTGGAGAAGGAAATGGCAACCCACTCCAGTGTTCTTGCCTGGAGAATCCCAGGGACGGGGTAGCCTGGTAGGAGGCCGTCTATGGGGTCACACAGAGTCAGACACGACTGAAGTGACTTAGCAGCAGCAGCAGTGTGTTTAAGTCAATCCCAATTTCCCAATTTATCCCACTCCCCTTACCCTCTTGGTATTTATAACTCTGTTCTCTATATCTGTGGCTCTATTCTGCTTTGCAAATAAGTTAGTCTCTACTACTCATCATGCTTTTAATATTTAATTTTTATTCAATTGATAAATGAGCCAAGTATGGGTCTATTTCTCATTTATTGTGGCTTGTTCTTTCATGTATATTGGAAGGTTTATTTACACGATATTAAAACATTACCTATGGGTGTTCTTTGTGCTTGGGTTTAAATGGCAATCCACCACAGAAGATTAGTATATTCTCCTGCCAGTTACTTGAGAGAATGAACTCAGGAACTACCTTTGATATTTGGTTTGAAGTGTTTTTGTAAACACACAGGTAGTATGAATTTGAATCCAAGTTCATATGATGACTTACTTATGAATAGAAACTCTTGGAGGAAGCAGTTTTTCTCTTTACTCAAGAGTCATAGCTGAAACACACCTTGCTCCTTGCCAACCTGCTTACTGGGTCAATCTTGTTTTCCTAGATATTGTTTCTCTGAGGGAGCAGCCCTCTTGGGGTCCTGATTTTATATAGGAATCTCTATTCTGACTCCTACTCTGAGCAGTCTCAAGTCCTGCCTTCCTCCTCATGTGTTACAAGGATAGTTGTCAGAAACAAACAAAACCATTAGGTTATAAGTTGTTGGAGAAGCTGACAGATTTAGTGCTTAACTCTTTGGGACTGTATTGCTTTGAATTTAGGCTCTGAGGGGTTCTTTTCTCGAAAAATCTGCTAGATTGCTTTAAATTTTTTTACTTTACCTTTTATCTAGTATTTCTCATTTTTTCCCTCCTTTCTTTTTCTTTTTTTTTTTTTGTCAGAAGGATTTTACACTATCCAGTCCTCTATATTTCTGGAAATAGAAATCTCCATAACATATTCCCATCTCCTTTTCAGTTGGAGAACCCTCACTTATCCTTAAATTTCTCACTGAGGTGTCATCTCTTCTGGGTAACATTAACTGTCTCTCTCTCCCCCTCCAAAAGCAGAATAAATGAGCCCATTGTCTGTGTTCTCAAATACTTGGAATATACGTCTAATAAAGATCTCCCACATTTTTTATTATAGTGATTTGCTTATCTGCTTCCTCCTACTGTTCTGTAAGATCCTGGCAGAGTGTTTTAATGATCGTTTTACATTCGGTATTTAACACAATGCCAGACACAAAATAAACACTTGAATGGATATTTATTTGAATGTGAATAAAGAAGTAAATAAAACATCTTTATTTATCAAATGAAGTCCAAACTCATTAGCATGTCATTCAGGTACTTCCACGATCTAACTGCAACCCACGCTTCCAGCCTTAATATTCAATTAATGCATTATTCATGAGTGCATCGATTCTTTATTAACTCATTCATTCATACATTTATTCATTATACAAGTACTTTTTGAGTGCCTATTATAGGCAAGACTCCATGCCCAGAAGTGGGAATATCTTCATGATCTCAGTCTTTGTGGAATATGTTAGCAAAGGGGAACAAATATTAACAAGTAATTACATGATACTTAATTACTTGTGATAAATGTTATGAAGGGGAGATAGGAGCCCTACAAGATAATGAAATGTTATGTGCATGTGGGAAGAGCATCCCAGGTAGGAAAGCTCTGAAACAAAAAAGCACCTGATGAATATACCCACTGCTACCTCTCACGACTCTGCAACAGCAGCGAAGGACCAATCCTTGTTCCCTGAACAGCTCCACAGTAATATCTGGGCTCAACTTGTTCCTTCTGCCTGATCTGTCCTTGTCACTCATTTATCCCCCTCCACCTCTGTCTGTCAACATATCAGGATCCTACTTCTTTCCAAAAGGTTTTGTTCCTGAGGTCTCCCTTGGTCTGGAAATTTTACTGTTCCTTGTTCCCACTTGGTATCTCCAATTATGGTGTTTATCTTATAATTCAGTTATCTATGTATGCAAACTATGTGAGGGCAAGCAATATGTTTTATTCAGCTTGATGGGTTTGTGCTTGGTAAAATCTCAGTTTGGCCACAGTTTACTTCTGTGGCAAGATTATAACCAGATTGTGCCAGACCAGAAACCGCAATAACGTCAGAAAAGAACTTCAGACTGGTTTACCAAGAGAGGAGTTTTTTTAAAAAACCAACCATGCCAAACCACAAGTTCACAGTGTTTGGGACAGGTACCCAAGACCAAGACCTTTTCCAGCTTCCTTAGCACTATGAACCCACTGATCTGGCATGAAATAAAAAAAACCCCGAACTATGTAACTTGATTTGGTCATGTTGGATAGCACCAACTAACCAGCTCTGCAGGTAAGGAGTTAGTATGAAATGGTTAACTTTTCCCTGCTCCTTCCATAAGGAATAGATCCCAAGTGCTATCTGCCCCAACTATGCTGGGTTGGAGGACACGTTATCTTGGGTGGGTGTACACTTAGGTAAAATCAAAGCAAAATTTAAAATGAAGACCAACACCCCATATTTTTAAATATTTAAACTTTGTTAATTATAATCATACACAGTTAATTAAAATATGTTCTATCCTCCTACCTTGACAAGTAAACCCTAAGAACAACACAGAAGACTAGGTTCAAGACTGGCATTCTCCAGCACTTTGCAACATGGTACTCAAGAAAAACCAGTCCCTACTATTTTCCAGGAACCCTCCTTCCCCTGACTGCATCCTATACCAAGAGTGTCTTGCATACACATAAATGTAGATATCCTAGCCCACGCATTCAAGCTGCACCATACTTCTCACAAAGTGGTACCCATTGACTAACTCTCCCAGGGGCAGAGTTTATTCTCAGGAAGAGTCCTTACTAGGGAAGAAGGTTGGGCAATGCCCAGAAGCAAGTTCAAGACCTCTTGAACAGGGAATTATTGGGTCTAGAAGCATGGTCTTGAAGGAAGGATATAGGCTTCAGGTGAGCTCCTTCTTTGGTCTCATGGACCAGGTGTATTAGCCAGACAAGGGCCAAAGTAAAGTCTTCCAAAGGGTAGGGCCTGGGTCAGGAACCCCTCTGACCTGCAACTAAGGGTCAGTACCATAGAAAGTGACTACGGTCTAGGTACTAACAATGGTAACAAAGAGAAAGGCAGTTTTCAACACTTCAAGGTTGAATACACTGGTAAAACCTTGACCAGTGTATCTTAAAATATCTTCTATATTTACATTAACACCTCAGATGATCTCATTTAATTTTATGAATTTCAATATCACCTCTATGCAAACCAAAGCTGCTATTGCCATCATATCTACACTATAAGAATTTATACAGGAAGTTTATCAAGTGGAAGGACATTGAAACTAGAAGAAAAGTTGGATCTACTTTAAAGAATAAAGAGAAATGAAAACTAAAAGAAGTATAAATAGTAAAACAGTATTAGTGATAATATTAAATCCTAAAAAATATCATTTAACACAAAATAAGACAAGGGAAAAGAGAAAAAGAGGAACAAAGAACGCATGGCATAAATATAAATCACAAGATAGATTTAAACATATCAAATTGATAATGATATTAAATGTAACTGGTCTAATCACTTAAAATGCAGAGTCTTTCAAAATAGATAAGAAGGTAAGATATAACTAAACTATGTCTAAAGAAACAATTTAAAAAAAAAGACACCAGAAAATTAAAAGTAAAATTCCAGAAAGTGGTACATCATGAAGTACCAAGTGAAAGATATCTGGAATGGCTATATTTTTATCAAACAAAAGAGAATTTGCAATAAGGAATATTCAATCAGTTCAGTGGCTCAGTCACGTCCGACTCTTTGTGACCCCACGGACTGCAGCACGCAAGGCTTCCCTGTCATCACCAACTCCCGGAGCCTACTCAAACTCACATTCACCATGTCAGTGATGCCATCCAACCATCTCATCCTCTGTCATCCCCTTCTCCTCCCCCCTTCAATCTTTCCCAGCATCAGGGTCTTTTCCAATGAACTGGTTCTTCACATCAGGTGGCCAAAGTATTGGAGTTTCAGCTTTAGCATCAGTCCTTCCAATGAACACCCAGGACTGATCTCCTTTAGAATGGACTGGTGGATCTCCTTGCAGTCCAAGGGACTCTCAAGAGTCTTCTCCAACACCACAGTTCAAAAGCATCAATTCTTCAACACTCAGCTTTCTTTATAGTCCAACTCTCACATCCATACATGATGACTGGAAAAACCATAGTTTTGACCACATGGACCTTTGTTGGGAAAGTAATGTCTCTGCTTTTTAATATGCTGTCTAGGTGGGTCATAGCTTTTCTTCCAAGGAGCAGCATCTTTTAATTTCATGGCTGCAGTCACCATCTGCAGTGATTTTGGAGCCTCAGAAAATAAAGTCTCTCACCATTTTCATTGTTTCCTCCATATATTTGCCATGAAGTGATGGGACAAGATGCCATGATCTTAGTTTTCTGAATTCTGAGCTTTAAGCCAACTTTTTCACTCTCCTCTTTCACTTTCATCAAGAGGCTCTTCAGTTCTTCGTTTTCTGCCTTAAGTGTGGTGTAACCTCCATATCTGAGATTATTGATATTTATTCCAGCCATCTTGATTCCAGCTTGTGCTTCATCCAGTCCAGCATTTCTCATGTTGTACTCTATATATAAGCTAAATAACCAGGGTGACAATATACAGCCGACCTACTCCTTTACCGATTTGGAACCCATCTGTTGTTCCATGTCCAGTTCTAACTGTTGCTTCCTGACCTGCATACAGATTTCTCAGGAGGCAGGGCAGGTGGCTGGTATTCCCATCTCTTTAAGAATTTTCCAGTTTGCTGTGATCCAAACAGTCAAAGGCTTTGGCATCAATAAAACAAAAGTAGATGTTTTTCTGGAACTCTCTTGTTTTTTTGATTATCCAATGGATGCCGACAATTTGATATCTGGTTCCTCTGCTTTTTCTAAATCCAGATTGAACATCTGGAAGTTCATAAGTCACATACTGTTGAAGCCTGGATTGAAGAATTTTGAGCATTACTTTGCTAGCATGTGAGATGAGTGCTTAAACAATGATTGTTTGGAGGAAAGGTTATTTGTCAATGAAGACAACTTTAATGAGTTTCTTGAAGAGGTCCCGAGCCCTCCATTCAAACAGACAATACCCCTGATGCCACCATTAATTGAAGTTCCTCAGGTTACTGATAGTAGGACTGAAATACATGCAAAGTTGCCAAGAATGCAGTAACTCTGAGCAGCTTCATGAAAAGAGTCAATGAAGGAAGTCCTCTAACAGAAAAAGAAAATCTAGAACATGCTACCACCTCAACAACTGATTCTTATTCATCTGTGGCAGTCACAGTACTAGAAGCAGACAGTTGTGGTTCAGATGCATGCTTGCAACAAGGGGCTCTTGATGTTTCTCAAGTGCTGTTTACAAAGTCTCAGCAATCTAAGTCAGAAAGGAACCTGAATTTATAAAAGACAAAAGTGCTGTTTATGCAAATGAAAAAAAAAAGTTAATTTAAAAGAACCAGTAATAACTGAAGATACAATATACAGGCTTGACGTACTCCTTTTCCTATTTGGAACCAGTCTGTTGTTCCATGTCCAGTTCTAACTGTTGCTTCCTGACCTGCATATAGGTTTCTCAAGAGGCAGGTAGGTGGTCTGGTATTCCCATCTCTTTCAGAATTTTCCACAGTTTATTGTGATCCATACAGTCAAAGGCTTTGGGATAGTCAATGAAGCAGAAATAGATGTTTTTCTAGGACTCTCTTGCTTTTTCCATGATCCAGCACATGTTGGCAATTTGATCTCTGGTTCCTCTGCCTTTTCTAAAACCAGCTTGAACATCTGGAAGTTCACGGTTCACGTATTGCTGATGGCTGGTTTGGAGAATTTTGAGCATGACTTTACTAGCGTGTGAGATGAGTGCAATTGTGAGGTAGTTTGAGCATTCTTTGGCATTGCCTTTCAGAAATATCAATAACCTCAGATATGCAGATGACACCACCCTTATGGCAGAAAGTGAAGAGGAACTCAAAAGCCTCTTGATGAAAGTGAAAGAGGAGAGTGAAAAAGTTGGCTTAAAGCTCAACATTCAGAAAACAAAGATCATGGCATCTGATCCCATCACTTCATGGCAAATAGATGGGGAAACAGTGGAAACAGTATCAGAATTTATTTTTTTGGGCTCCACAATCACTGCAGATGGTGATTGCAGCCATGAAATTAAAAGATGCTTCCTTTGGAAGGAAAGTTATGACCAACCTAGATAGCATATTAAAAGGCAGAGGCATTACTTTGCCAACAAAGGTCTGTCTAATCAAGGCTCTGGTTTTTCCAGTAGTCATGTATGGATGTGAGAGTTGGACTGTGAAGAAAGCTGAGTGCCAAAGAATTGATGCTTTTGAACTGTGGTGTTGGAGAAGACTCTTGAGAGACCCTTGGACTGCAAGGAGATCCAACCAGTCCATTCTAAAGGAGATCGGTCCTGGGTGTTCACTGGAGGGACTGATGCTAAAGCTGAAACTCCAATCCTTTGGCCACCTCATGCGACGAGTTGACTCACTGGAAAAGACTCTGATGCTGGGAAGGATTCGGGGCTGGAGGAAAAGGGGACGACAGAGATGAGATGGCTGGATGGCATCACCGACTTGATGGACATGAGTTTGAGTGAACTCCGGGAGTTGGTGATGGACAGGGAGGCCTGGTGTGCTGCGATTCTTGGGGTGGCAAAGAATTGGACACGACTGAGCGACTGAACTGAACTGAACTGAAGAGAAAGAATTGGATGGAAATCACCCATTTTCATTACTGAATAAAACCGCAGTTCACAGTACACCTGGTTATGACCACATAAAGTAAACCAATATGCAAGATGGTAGTAATCAGGAAGCTTCCATAACCCTCTTATCCCTATTCATCAGAGGGCAGACAGAATGAAAACCACAATCACAGAAAACTAACTAAACTGATCATATGGACCACAGCCTTGTCTACCCTAATGAAACTATGAGCCATGCTGTGTATGGCTTGGGCCACCAAAGTCAGACAGGTCATGGCAGAGAGTTCTGACAAAACATGGTCCACTGGAGAAGGGAATGGCAAACCACTTCAGTATTCTTGCCTTGAGAACCCCATGAACAGTATGAAAAGGAATATTCAGTTCAGTTCAGTTCCATTCAGTCACTCAGTCGTGTCCGACTCTCCGCGACCCCATGAATCACAGCACGCCAGGCCTCCCTGTCCATCACCAACTCCCGGAGTTCACTCAAACTCATGTCCATCGAGTCGGTGATGCCATCCAGCCATCTCATTCTCTGTCGTCCCCATCTCCTCCAGCCCCCAACCTTTCCCAGCATCAGAGTCTTTTCCAGTGAGTCAACTCGTCGCATGAGGTGGCCAAAGTATTGGAGTTTCAGCTTTAGCATCAGTCCTTCCAATGAACACCCAGGATTGATCTCCTTTAGAATGGACTTGTTGGATCTCCTTGCAGTATGAGGGACTCTCAAGAGTCTTCTCCAGCACCACAGTTCAAAAGCATCAATTCTTTGGTGATCAGCTTTCTTCACAGTCCAACTCTCACATCCATACAGGCACAAATAGGAATTATTTTATAAAAATGATCAAATCATCAGCAAATGAAAGTCACTCATTTGTGTCTGAGTCTTTGTGACCCCTTGGACTGTACAGTCCATGGAATTCTCCAGGCGAGAATACTGGAGTGGGTAGCTGTTCCCTTCTCTAGGGGATCTTCCCAACCCAGTGATGGAACCCAGGTCTCCAGAATTGAAGGCAGATTCTTTACCAGCTGAGCCACGAGGGAAGACCAAGGATACTGGAGTGGGTAGCCTATCCCTTCTCCAGTGGATTTTCCCAACCCAGGAATTGAACTGGGGTCTCCTGCATTGCAGGTGGATTCTTTACCAGCTGAGCTAGCAGGGAAGCCCGAAATCATCAGAGTTCAGTTCAGTTCAGTCACTCAGTTGTGTCTAACTCTTTGCCACCCCATGGACTGTAGCAAGTCAGGCTTACTTGTCCATCACCATTCCCGGAGCTTGCTCAAACTCATGTCCATCGAGTCAGTGATGCCATCCAACCATCTTATCCTCTGTCGTCCCCTTTTCTTTCTGCCTTCAATCTTTCCCAGCATCAGGGTCTTTTCCAATGAGTCAGTTGTTCTTTGCATGAGGTGGTCAAAGTATTGGAGTTTCAGTTTTAGCGTCAGTCTTTCCAGTGAATATTCAGGACTGATTTCCTAGAAGACCTAAATAATGCTATCAAGCTAACCTGAACTAACTGGGATTTATAGAACAACAGCAGAATATACTTTCTTTTCAAATATTCATGAAACATTCACTAGACCACATTCCTGGTCAGAAATCTGCTTCATTTATTTTAAAGCATTGAAATCATACAGAAATTTTTTTTAAACAAAATGGAGTTAAATTGAAAATCATAATAAAAATATATGGATAATGCCAAGTTTGGAAATAAAGCATTTGGAAATTTTAAAATATATTTAAAATAATTCATGGGTCAAATAAGCTATCATAAAGGAAATTGGAAAATGTTTAACTGAGTAAAAATGACCACAAACTATATTAAGACCTGTAAGATATAATTAAAGTAATGCTTAAAATGAAATTGTGGTGGCTCAGAAGATAAAGAATCTGCCTGCAATGCAGGATACCTGGGTTTGATCCCTGGATGGGGAAGATAACCCTGGAGAAGAGAATGGCAACCCACTCCAGTATTCTTGCCTGGAAAATTCCATGGACAGAGGAACCTGGCGGGCTACAGTCCATGGGGCTCCAAAGAGTCAGACTTGACTGAGCGACTAACACTTTCACTTTCACTAAAGTGAAATTTACATTATTAAATGCTTACATAAAAAGGAGAAAGACCCAAAGCTATTTTTCTAAGTTTTCAAATTAAGAAGCTAGAGAATAAGAGTAAATTAAACCCAAAAAGCAAGAAGGAAGGAAATAATAACAATAAGACAGAAATCAATGAAATAGAAAAATGACAAACAATAGAGAACATCATGAAACCAAAATCTGAGTCTTTGAAAAGATTAATAAATTTGGCAAAGCTGTACTCATCAAGGCAAAAGAGAAAAAGTATAGATTATCAATATCAAGAATTCAAGATGGATATCACTACAAGTCCTACAGACATTAAAAATATAACAAGTTCATATAATAACCAACTGTAACAATAAATTTTAAACAAATCTAAAGCTACCAAAGACACCTCAAGAAGAAATTTAAAAATCTTTATAGTCCTGTAACTGTCAAATAAAATTACTTTATAATTTAAAATGTACACATTTAAAACCCAGGCCCAGATGGCTTCATTGCTATATTCCAACATTTAATTAAGAAAGTATATCAATCAAAAAACATGTTTCAGAAGGGCTTCCCTGGTGGCTCAGATGGTAAAGAATTTGCCTGCGATGCAGGAGACCCAGGTTCAGTCCTTGGATCGGGAAGATCCCTTGGAGAGGAAATGGAAACCCACTCCAGTATTCTTGCCTGAGAAATTCCATGGACAGAGGAACCTGGTGGGCTATAGTCCATGGGGTCGCAAAGAGCCAACATGACTGAGTGATTCATAAACATCTTTTAGAAAACAGATGAGGAGAAACTACTTCTCAGTTCATTTTATGAAGCCAGCATTACCGTAATTTCAAACACAGATATTTCAAAGAGGAAAAGAGAGCAAAAGCAACAGATAAGTATTTCTTGTGAACATAGGTGAAAAATCCTCAACAAAATTTTAGCAGATTGAATTCAGCAATATATAAAAAAGATAGTATATTATGACTATATGTGATTTATTCCAGAAAAAAAAAACACGATGATGTAGAAATGTGTCCATTTACACAGAAGTATATTGGCAAAGAGACTGGAGGAAAATATCAGGCCATAAAGAGTATCTCTCAAAGGGGAAATATATAAATGTGTACAAACAGAAAAGAATCTCAGTGACTTCCATACGTTTGATGGAACTGTCTGATTCAAGACCAGAACAATGACTTTCCATGTAAAAATAACTATTGGAAAGACATTGTTAAGCTCAACAATAAAATGTATAGAAACACAACAAATGTAAAGTTAAGAGTGTGGTTAAAGTCAAAGATGCACTTGGCTCTGGATTCTGAAGCACATAGTAACAGCTGAGAGTCTGTTCCTGGGAGGCAAAAGGAGCTAAAAGTTTCATCTAATAAGTATCACAGTACTGCATAATCCACAGATGGTTGAATCCAAGGATACAGAACCTGGGATAAAGAAAGTCGACTGTAGAATTAAATGTGGATTTTCCACTGTGTAGGAAATCAGAGCTCCTAACCCCTGAGTTGTTCAGGGTCAACTGTAGTTAGAAATATTGAATATAAAAAATAAATACAGTCACAAAGGAAAGAAATGCAAAAGATAGAATCACTCTAAGTTAACACAAAGAGAATATCAGTTCACTATAATGTGCTGGGAAACTCATTGAAAACATAGCATAAGGAGACAAAGATCTGAAAAATTAAGAGAGAAGATAAGAGACATGAAAGATAGGTTGTCAAGCCTCCAAAGAGGAGACAGAAAGAGGTAATAGTAGAGAAGCAATATTGAAAGAATAAGAGCTAAGAATTTTCTATGATTGGAGAAGAAATTGAATCTTCACATTTGAGTTTTGAATGTCAAGCAGGATAAAGATAAATCTACCCTCTAGGCAAAATGTGGTAAAATTGTATAACATTAATGATAACTAAAAATATTTAAAGCTACTAAAAAAAAAAAAAAACAGTCTACAGCAATATTGATTTCCAGAAACAATAGGGTAATTTCTTCACACTAATAAGGAAAAATACCATTAATTTAAAATTTTATAAACAGTTAACAATTAGTTGAGTGAAAGCAAACTTAAGACATTTTTAGACACAAAAGTACCAACAGAAACTACCTCACCAACCTCAAGAACTATTAAAAGATATGTTTCATCAAGAAGAAAAGCAAACCCATAGAAAGAAGGTCATTAACAAAAACAAAACTTATGAAATATGCCAATAAATTTAATTAACTAATAACTTTTATTTTAAAGTTGTATTTTGCTTATTTTAGAAGGTAAAAATAAAACTTTACACAACACAAAGAAGATGAGGAACATGCGGAGGATAATCTTAAGGCATGCTTAGCTCTAAGTCTTGTGTATGAAAACGTAGACATATAAGGCATTGATAGACTTTGGACTGTTAGAAAAAATTTACAGTTGTGTTTGTATGGCAAGTTGTGATTCTATTCAACAAAGTTTTTGCTTCTTGTGAGGCTTCCCAGCCTTTAAAATAATAATACTGCTCTGAATTACTGACATTAGGCTTGGTCATTGGACTTCCTTGGCCATTGCAATGTATTTGGTAATAATATACATTGCTTCCAGAACCTTTCAGAACCACTGTGTACTCCATGACTTTTTTCCCCTCTACTCTCAAACCAGCATTGCCAGATAAATTGCAGGCCAGCCCATTAAATTTGATTTTCAGAAAAATAACCTACAAGTTTTAGTATATGTCCCATACAATATTTATGACATGCTTACACTAAAAAATTACTCATTGCTATCTGAAATTCAAATTTAACTGACATAAATATCTTCCCCAAAATTAACTCAAAATGTGTCACAGAACTAACTGCAAAACACAAATCTGTAAAACTCCTTGAAGATCACATAGAGGAAAACCTAGACAACCCTGGGTGTGGTAATGACTTTTTAAATGCAAGATCAAGTTCCTGATTTGTGAAAGAAGTAGTTAATAAGCTGGACTTCATTAAAATTTAAAACTTCTGCTCTAAAAAAATAAACAGTGTCAAGAGACTACAAAGACAAGACACACATTGGGAGAAAACATTTGCAAAAGACATTACTGATAAAGGACTGCTATCCAAAATACACATAGAACTCTTAACAACAAATAACCTGATTTTAAAGCGAATCAAAGATCTTAACAACCATCTCACCAAAGAAGATACCCAAATGACAACTAAACATATGAAAAGATGCTCTACGTAATATGACATTCAGTTCAGTTCAGTTCAGTCGCTCAGTCGTGTCCAACTCTTCGCGACCCCACAAATCACAGCACGCCAGGCCTCCCTGTCCATCACCAACACCCGGAGTTCACTCAAACTCATGTCCATTGAGTCGGTGATGCCATCCAGCCATCTCATTCTCTGTCGTCCCCGTCTCCTCCCGCCCCCAATCCCTCCTAGCATCAGACTCTTTTCCAGTGAGTCAACTTGTCGCATGAGGTGGCCAAAGGATTGGAGTTTCAGCTTTAGCATCAGTCATTCCAATGAACACCCAGGATTGATCTCCTTTAGAATGGACTGGTTGGATCTCCTTGCAGTATAAGGGACTCTCAAGAGTCTTCTCCAACACCACAGTTCAAAAGCATCAATTCTTCGGCGATCAGCTTTCTTCACAGTCCAACTCTCACATCCATACATGACCACGGGAAAAACCATAGCCTTGACTAGATGGACCTTGGTTGGCAAAGTAATGTCTCTGCTTTTGAATATGCTATCTAGGCTGGTCATAACTTTCCTTCCAAGGAGTAAGCATCTTTTAATTTCATGGCTGCAGTCAGCATCTGCAGTGATTTTGGAGCCCAAAAAAATAAGGTCTGACACTGTTTCCACTGTTTCCCCATCTATTTCCCATGAAGTGATGGGACCGGATGCCATGATCTTCGTTTTCTGAATGTTGAGCTTCAAGCCAACCTTTTCACTCTCCTCTTTCACTTTCATCAAGAGGCTTTTGAGTTCCTCTTCACTTTCTGTCATACGGGTGGTGTCATCTGCATATCTGAGGTTATTGATATTTCTCCCGGCAATCTTGATTCCAGCTTGTGCTTCTTCCAGCCCAGCGTTCCTCATGATGTATTCTGCATATAAGTTAAATAAGCAGGCTGACAATATACAGCCTTGACGTACTCCTTTTCCTATTTGGAACCAGTCTGTTGTTCCATGACCAGTTCTGACTGTTGCTTCCTGACCTGCATACAGGTTTCTCAAGAGGCAGGTCAGGTGGTCTGGTATTCCCATCTCTTTCAGAATGTTCCACAGTTTATTGTGATCCACACAATCAAAGGCTTTGACATAGTCAATGAAGCAGAAATACATGTTTTTCTGGAACTCTCTTGCTTTCTCTAAATGCAAATCAAAACGATGAGATACCACTACTTATTATTGGAATGGCCAACATCCAGAACACTGACAACACCAGACGCTGACGAGGCTGTGGAGAAACAGGAATTTCTATACATATAGCTGATCCACATTATTCCACAGCAGAAACTAACAGAACATTGTGAAGCAATTATACTCCAATAAAAAATTTTTTGAAAAAATGTTGGCCAAGATTAAAGTGAGGGAGAGGAGTGAACAGGCAAGCAAGAGATTTTTAAGGTCGTGAAAATGCTCTGCATGATAATGAATATCATGAATATATGTTATTATACATTTGTCCAAATCCATAGAATGTCCAGCACCAAGAGTGAATCTGAAGGTAAATGAGGCTCATCAGGTATAACAAATGTACCACTCTGGAGGGGATTGTTGCTAACGGGGGACGCTATACATGTGTAGGGGCAGGAGGTATATAAGAAATCTCTGTACTGCCCTCTCAATTTTACTGTGAACCTAAAACTGCTCTAAAAATATTGTTTTGTTTTTTTTCTTAAAGCAAAGCATGTACTGATTATAGATACACAGATACTTGCAAAGTTATGCCCACAAATGGTTTTTATCCAGCATATTATTTAAAATGCTTACAAATTAATAAGAAAAATAATCAATGTAATGAAGTATGTTCATGTAAATGAACTGGTAATTCACAGGAAAGAAAACCTGAATAATAGTGAATATATGAAAATGTGCTCAACCTCATTAACATTTGTGGAATGCAAATTATAACAAAAATGAGATATAGTTTCACATCCCTCACATTCACGAAAATTCAAAATTATGGCAGTGCCAAGTTTTGATGAGAATGTGGAACAATGGGAACATTCATGCCTGTTGGTGGGAGGATGAATTGATGCCACTGCTTGAGAAAACACATTTTGGCATCATCTGGGAACACAGAAGATATTTGTGCTCTCCAATACAACATTCTAGAGAAATTTTAACACAAAAGTGCAAGAAAACATGTGCAAGAATACTTATTGCAGCTTTTACATGGGAGGAAAAACTTGGAAATGGTTTGAATATGTATCAGAAGGATGGATAAACTATGATACATTTATAATGGAATATCATTGAGCACTTTAAATGAAGCTGAGAGAGTAGCATATATATCTATTGGTAAAATATCAATTACAGAATGATACAGACAGCATAAAGCCATCTATACAAAATTTTAAATTGTGAAAAATATGCTACTTACAGCTTAGAGATGGATGCATAGATAGCAAAAGTATTAAATTCAGCTTGAGAATTAAGGAGAGTGGTTATCTTTCGGAAGACAAAGAAGCTGATATAATAGGGGATTGGCCCCCAGGGGATTCCATTTGTATCTGTCAATGTAATTCTTCATTTCTCAAAAGGAAAAAAGCCTATATGCTTCTTTGTATTTGAAATATTTCACAATGATTTAAAAATTCAGAAGGAAAAGTAAAATCAAGGAGTTGACAGTGTTTCTTTCTGAGTATACGAATTTAATTTATTGTTGTTTAGGATTTCTCCTTTTCACTGTTGTTCAAAGAAGGAAATTCTTTTTTTTTTCCTGAATATTAAATAATTAGGCTTTTTTTTTACCTGAATATTTTGGGTGTGTGTATGAGTATATATGTGTGTGTGTGTGTGTCTGTATATACACACATACATATATGTGTGTGTGTGATATAACATATGTATATATGTGTGTGTGTGTGTGTGTGTGTGATACTGCAATATTTCTTAATAGTAACAATGACAACACAGTTGGAGACATTTTTTTTCTCCATCAGTTTTCTAGAATGCGTGGTGGAAAAGGAATTTTCTGGACCATGCAGATGGTAACCTCACAAAGGTTGTGGCATGTGAGGAATGGCCCCACCCATGGTGGTTTCCAGGGTTTGGATGAGAACCAGTTTCTGGCTATTTCACCATCTCAGGAGAGGTGAGAGGTGTTGCTCTGAGACACCCAGTCAGCACCGCTTCTACCTGAGAGGCCCTGCCCAGCCTTGAAATCGTTTCTGAAACTAATGAGATCAGCAGCTTTTCACGAAACCATGAGTCATCTCTATCGGTGAAGATTTCCAGGAGCCTGAGCCGTGTCTTGAAGTGCTTCGCTAGGTGTGCCAGAATCACCAACCCTTCCCCAACACCTAGCGCCACATCCGGCCCACTGCCCACAGTCATGAGGTCACAACAGCCGAAAAAACTTCTTGGGTTTTAGGTGAAGACTGTAAAAGTAATGCAATCCCAATAAAAATTCCAGTTAGATTGTTTTTCAGGAACTTTATCATTTAACACTTACATTAGCTCACAACTAATTAAGACATTACTAATTTTAGGACATATTAGAAGACCAATATTAGAAACTGTATACTGTTCAACAGACACAGACAAATCAGTCAGTGGAAGAGAAGAAAGTAGTGTCACATAAAGACAGATAGTCTGAAAGATTTATTGAGACACTTGCTTAATAAATAACATTGAGAAACTAGAAAATTGACTATTATAGGAAAAAATACTGAAGCTAGGTTCAATTCAGTTCAGTTCAGTCGCTCAGTCGTGTCCGACTCTTAGTGACCCCATGAATCACAGCACACCAGGCCTCCCTGTCCATCACCAACTCCCGGAGTTCACTCAAACTCATGTCCATTGAGTTGGTGATGCCATCCAGCCATCTCATTCTCTGTCGTCCCCTTCTCCTCCTGCCCCCAATCCCTCCCAGCATCAGAGTCTTTTCCAGTGGGTCAACTCTTCACATGAGGTGGCCAAAGTATTGGAGTTTCAGCTTTAGCATCAGTCCTTCCAATGAACACCCAGGACCGATCTCCCTTAGGATGGACTGGTTGGATCTCCTTGCAGTCCAAGGGACTCTCAAGAGTCTTCTCCATTACTAACCCCATTAATAAGGGTAGATTTTAGATAGATAAAAACCTCAGATGTGCAGATGATACCATCTATATGGCAGAAAGTGAAGAACTAAAGAGCCTATTGATGAAAGTGAAAGAGGAGAGTGAAAAAGTTGGCTTAAAACTCAACATTCAGAAAACTAAGATCATGGCATCTGGTCCCATCACTTCATGGGAAATAGATGGGGAAACAGTGGAAACAGTGACAGACTTTATTTTAGGGGGCTCCCAAATCACTGCAAATGGTGACAGCAGCCATGAAATTAAAAGACACTTGCTCCTTGGAAGAAAAGCTGTGACCAACCTAGACAGCATATTAAAAAGCTGAGACATTAATTTGCCAACAAAGGTCTGTCTAGTCAAAGCTATTGTTTTTCCAGGAGTCATGTATGGATGTGAGAGTTGGACTATAAAGAAAGCTGAGCACTGAAGAACTGACGCTTTAGAACTCTGGTGTTGGAGAAGACTCTTGAGAGTCCCTTATACTGCAAGGAGATCCAACCAGTCCATCCTAAAGGAAATCAATCCTGAATATTCATTGGAAGGACTGATGCTGAAGCTGAAACTCCAATACTTTGGCCACCTGATGCAAAGAACTGACTCACTGGAAAAGTCCCTGATTCTGGGAAAGATTGAAAGCGGGAGAAGGGGATAACAGAGGATGAGATGGTTGGATGGCATCACCGACTCAATGGACATGAGTTTGAGTGAACTCCAGGAGTTGGTGATGGACAGGGAGGCCTGGCGTGCTGCAATTCATGGGGTCACAAAGAGTCGGACACAACTGAGTGACTGAACTGAACTGAAAAACCTAAATGTAAGCACTAAAACTATAAACTTAACAGAATAAACTGTAGAATATGGAGAGAATTTAAAACACTATTATACCTATGCTACCCACTCCAGTGTTCTTGGGCTTCCTTTGTGGCTCCACTGGTAAAGAATCAGCCTGCAATGTGGGAGACCTGGGTTCAATCCCTGGATCGGGAATATCCCCTGGAGCAGGGAAAGGCCACCCACTTCAGTATTCTGGCCTGGAGAATTCTAAGGGCTGTATAGTCTGCAGGATCACAGAGTCCCACATGACTGAGTCACTTTCACTTTCACTTCGCTTTCATACCTAATGTAAAAAATAAAAAATTGAATGAGGTATATAATTAAACATACACGATCCCATAGACTGTAGCCTCTGTTCATGGACTTTTCCAAGCAAGGATACTAAAGTGACTTGCCATCTCCTTCTCCAGGGGATCTTCCCAACCCAAGGATAGAACCCAGGTGTCCTGCATTGTAGGCAGATTCTTCACTGTTTGAGACACCGGGGAAGCCCTACTATATAATCAAACATAATTTGCATAAATTTGAAATAGTACACGTACAATATATATTTGAAGAACACATATGTAAAAAATAACATGAACGTGAACCACCGCAACAAACACATAGCTAGAATCGAATGGTTGCTCACGGAAGTGGGTGTGACAAAAAAAGACAATAAATAAGTCAGTCAAGTAAAAAAGAAACCCTTGAGGGGCCACTAATAATGATGTCCCATAAACTGAAGCGTGTGATTAACTCTGCAACTGAAGATACACTTGCCCTGTAAACGCTCATACTCTCGTATGGAAAAAGATACTACAAACATTAAAGAAATTGTATGTGTATTAAGGAATTCACATGCCATCCAGCAAAGAAGAGATGCTCATTATACAGATGCTCCTATTTAAGCCAGACAGGCCATAATAAAAGCCATCATATAGGATGTTCAGTTCAGTTCAGTTCAGTTGCTCAGTCGTGTCCGACTCTCCGCGACCCCATGAATCACAGCGTATTACAGCATAATAAAGAGTGTAAGTAAGTAAGTGTTAGTCGCTCAGTTGTACCTTACTCTTTATGACCCCATGGACTGTAGCCCACCAGACTCCTCTGTCCATGAGATTTTCCAGGCAAGGATACTGGAGTGGGTTGCCATTTCCTTCTCCAGGAGATCTTCCCAACCCAGGGATCAGACCCGGGTCTCCTGCACTGCAGGCAGATTCTTTACTGACTGAGTGACTAACATCTATTTTTTTTTTTTAACAGACAAAAGATCCTAGGTGTCTTCTTCTAGAAGTATATTAATGGAACAGTTTATTCAATAAAAATCTAAGCACCAATTACTTGAGGCAATGCATCACAGATGCATGTGTGGGAATTGATGGAAATGCATTAGGGTATTGCCATCTTCATCAGTACTTTGGATAATCAGTGACAGAAATGTGAGCCTATCTATCTTTTGCAGTATCGATAAACTGTTTATTACTTACATTTGTCTAAGTTTTTAGATTTTATGATTTTGTAGAAGAAAAAAGTACCAACAAAGAAAATTAACCTTTCCTTTGCGCTCTTTTCTCTCCCATCTCTAGAATTTCTCCCCCATCATTTTTTAATACTTTTCCTACTTTAATTTAAGAATAAAGATTTGCTGGGCTTCCTTGGAAGCTCAGACACTAAAGAATCTGCCGGAAATACAGGAGACCCAGGTTCAAACTCTTAGGTGGGGAGATCCCCTAGAGAAGGGAATGGCTACCCACTTAACTATTCTTGCCTGGAGAATTCCTTGGACAGAGGAGCTTGGTGGGCTATAATCTGTGGGGTCACAAAGAATTGCACACAACTGAGTGATTTTCACTTCACTAACTTCATTCACAATCCTAAAGGAAATCAACCGTGAATACTCATTGAAAGGCTGTTGCTGAAGTTGAAGCTCCAGTACTTTGGACACATACTGTGAAGAGCTGAATCATTGGAAAAGACCTTGATGATAGGAAAGATTCAAGGCAAAAGGAGAGGGAGGCAGCAGAGGATGAGATGGTTAGATAGCATCATCAACTCAATGGACATGAATGTGAGCAAACTCTAGGAGATATAGAAGGACAGGGAAGCCTGGCATGCTGTAGTCCACAGGGTCGAAAAGAGTTAGACATGACTTAGTGACTGAACAACAATAACAACCTTATTTAAATGGTAAAAAGGTTGAAATAACAAAATGCCCCCAAAATAGGGGAATAGTTAAGCCAATGATGTTTCCCATTTGATAGACTATTATGCTGCTGCTAAGTCACTTCAGTCGTGTCCGACTCTGTGTGACCCCCTAGACGGAAGCCCACCAGGCTGCCCCGTCCCTGGGATTCTCCAGGCAAGAACACTGGAGTGGGTTGCCATTTCCTTCTCCAATGTGTGAAAGTAAAAAGCGAAAGTGAAGTCGCTCAGTCGTGTCAGACCCCTAGCGACCCCATGGACTACAGCCTACCAGGCTCCTCCATCCATGGGATTTTCTAGGCAATAGTACTGGAGTGGCTTGCCATTGCCTTCTCCGGATAGACTATTATAGACTTATGAAAATTATATTAAAGTAGAAGAGGAAGAACGAGCACTAAGGAGGGGATGATGCATTGTGGCTGGAAACACAGGTCCGCAAGTAGAGCCCAATTTCTCGCCATGAGTTGTTCTGGCTGAAATCTCTGGTGATTCGTCTCATCTGCATTGCAAGCAGTGTTTAACAAGTTCCACACCTCTATCAATTCTTTAGGAATTCAGAATGGATTTTACTGACAGTGGGAAGTTATGCAGGAAAAAATATATATAATAAAATATTTTTTCAAAACTGATTGGATGAGGGCATAGAGATTTGTAGAGGCATCATAAGTAATTCTGGCATAACACTACTTAATTTCATCCATGTTAATTGAGTGTAAAGTACTCCATTATTTTATGTATCATTAAGTAAGAAAAACACTGTCAATTTAACTATGACATAATGGAGTCCTTAAAAAAAACAATACAGCAGTCTGAAGTGTACGTCCCAAAGTTAGTGCTAGAACTAACCTTTCTAAGCCTCAGTGTCAGCATTTGTAATAAGAAAACAGTAATAGGATCCACTGAAAATTCTTTGTAGAGATTAAACAAGAAGAAAACCCAGTGTTTAGCGTGGTGTCTAGAACATAATGAAACAATGGACTGGTTCCAGATTGGGAAAGGAGTACATCAAGGCTGTATTTGTCACCCTGCTTATTTAACTTATATGCGGAGTACATCATGGGAAATGCTGGGTTGGGTGAAGCACAAGCTGGAATCAAGATTGCAGGGAGAAATATCAATAACGTCAGATATGCAGATGACACCACCCTTATGTAAAAAAACAAAGAGGAACTAAAGAGCCTCTTGATGTAAGTGAAAGAGGAGAGTGAAAAAGCTGACTTAAAACTCAACATTCAGAAAACAAAGATCATGGCATCTGGTCCCATCACTTCACGGCAAATAGATGGGGAAAAAATGGAAATAGTGACAGACTTTACTTTCTTGGGCTCCAAAATCACTACAGATGGTGACTGCAGCCATGAAATTGTTGCTTGCTCCTTGGAAGAAAAGCTATGACAAACCTAGACAGCATAAAAAGCAGAGACATTACTTTGCTTACAAAGGTCCCTCAATGCTATGGTTTTTCCAGTAGTCATGTATGGATGTGAGAGTTGGACTATAATGAAAGCTGAGTGCCAAAAAATTGATGCTTTTGAACTGTGATGTTGGAGAAGACTCTTGAGAGTCCTTCGGACCGCAAGGAGATCAAACCAGTTAATCCTAAAGGAAATCAACCCTGAATATTCATTGGAAGGACTGATGCTGAAGCTGAAGCTCCAATACTTTGGTCACCTCATGCGAAGAATTGACTCATTTGAAAAGACCCTGATGCTGGGAAAGATTGAAGGCAGGAGAAGAAGGGGACAACAGAGGACGAGATGGTTGTATGGCATCACCAACTCAATGGAAATGAATTTGAGCAAGCTTTGGGAATTGGTGATAGACAGGGAAACCTGGTGTGCTGCAATTCATGGGGTTGCAAAAAGTAGGACACGATGAGCAACTGAACTGAACTAGTACATACAGGCCGCTGATACTTAAAATATATTAGAAATTTTAGGATGAATGAAAAGATTTTAAGAATATAGAATGTGCTCACAGGGTTAGCATGCTCAGTCATGTCTAATTCTTTGTGACCCCATGGACTATAGCCAGCCAGGCTCTTCTGTCCATGGAATTCTTCAGCAAGAATACTGGAGTAGGTTACCTTCTCCAGAGGATCTTCCTGACCCAGGGGTTGAATCTGGTCTCCTGCATTGCTGGAAGATTCTTTACCATCTGAGCCACCAAGGAATCCCCAAAAGTTGGTAATAATACAGTATGTGCTCACAGTATGCTGCTGCTACTGCTAAGTCACTTCAGTCGTGTCCGACTCTGCGTGACCCCATAGATGGAAGCCCACCAGGCTCTCCCGTCTCTGGGATTCTCCAGGCAAGAACACTGGAGTGGGTTGCCATTTTCTTCTCCAATGTGTGAAAGTGAAAAGTAAAAGTGAAGTCGCTCAGTTGGGTCTGACCCTTAGCAACCCCACGGACTGCAGCCTACCAGGCTCCTCCATCCATGGGATTTTCTAGGCAAGAGTACTGGAGTGGCTTGCCATTGCCTTCTCCGTAAATGACTATAGCCTGGTGTTAATCTCCTGGTTGTACATTATGGAAAAATATGGAACGCTTCACGAATTTGCTCATAGTATAATGTAATGAAAAAGCAAGAGATAACATTACTATAATCTCAACTATATTTTTTAAAGTAATGTATAAGAAAAATAGTACAAAGAAATATATCAAAATTTTCACATATGTGTTAACACATATAACACACTATGGATTATTTTTTTTTCCTTTTTGCATTTTCCTGGCTTCCTAACTTCTCTATAAAATTAATTTTAATGGGAAAAGGTATTTTATTTCTCTTATGATTTATTCCTAGGTGCTTTTTTCATACTTGGGTACCACCATTGCATGAGGAAACAAATGCACCTTCAATGTGGCTACAAAGCATCAGTCCCACCACTTCTTATTCTAGCCTGAGGACAATCTAATTAAACAAAGCCTCCTGTGATTCTCACCCTGAATTCTATTAATATCTGATATTTACAACCCTTATAACAATAATCCAGCTCTTTCCTTCTAATCAATTGAAATAGCACAGACTGAAAGCCTGTCTTTGGTTTCATGCATCATTCTTCCCCAGGATATTTATACATTAACTATTAACATATTTAATCACTAGATCAAAACTTCAGGCTAAAGACAAACGAGAAAGAAATCAAGGTGGAATTTTCGGAGGCCAATTTTGGAGAAAGGAGATTTGGAAAAAAGGTGCTTTCAACCGCAACACCTTCATTTTCTTTTACCAAAAGACTATATGCTTACCAGCAGAGTTTCATGTCCTTAAACCTCTGGCAGGATTCCAGATTTTCCTAAGCAGTCCTACTATTGAATGTTCTACCGCTTGTGCTGGTCGGGCACTGTGCTCCAACCTTGGGTTTACCTCTAAGATCTTGTGAACTCATCCCTTTTTATATTCCAGGCACCTGGCTCTTGGCAGATGCTAAATCAATTGGTTGCCCAGTGATCAATTTCTTCTAGCAAAAAGACTTCTTCCCTTCCTAGCAAAGCCATAAATTTCCCCTCACTCTCAGACTTTGTACCTCAGCTCTTCAGACCTCTTCTACCAGGATGGCACAGCCCACTCTGCCTGATGCATGAACTAGACTAGTCCTCCCAGACGTGTCCTGGAGCCAGTTTCCCAGAACATGAGAACAGGTGGTCAGGGCCATGCCATGCCCATGCTGTGGAAAGCCACTGGAAATGACTGGTAAGTGAGTCATAGAGCTGTGCCACTGTTTGTTTACAGGGACCAAAGCTACATTTGTTCCAAGCTTGTAGATTCAGAGAAGAAAAAAAATCTCAGGAAAAAACCAGAGGCTCATATTATTCCAAATTACCTGCAAAAGGCAGAGTGATAGGTGGCCTGCAGGTGACGATAAGACAACTCTTGAAATTCCACTGAAAGGCTTCAGGCCCCTGTCCTCAGGTGTCTCGGGTAGCTGGCAGAGAGTTGTTTCCCTATGAAAAGACTGAAGAAGAGATATTGTCTTTGATGTGCCCAGAGATGGGGTTCTTGGACGGCCTTTGGAATTGTTGGTTGGTATGGCAGAGAAAACTTATGATTTGGGTTTCAGAAAGTCTGGATTCAAGTTCTTCTTCTCTCATCTCATGATTATATGATCTTGGGTGAGTCTCTTAATTTCCCTGAGTGTCAGTTTTGTCATCTGTAGGCTGGTGGCAGTAATTCCAGAGTGTTGAGATAATTCAGAGAGTTTACATGAATCTCCTGGCATATAGGAAGTGCTCAGTGAATGTTTCATTCCTTATCCATTCTCTTTCCAGTTTATTCAAGTGTGGAGATTTAGGCTAGGAGAGATTCTATGATTTGCCAAAGGTCTCCCACATCAATGGTGAATGAATGACAGGTCTCCATTTTCTGTCTGGAAAGTGGGAGAATTGGGACTCGAGTCTAGTTAGTTGCCTGTTTTAAAATCAAGGAATCTCCCTGGTAGTCTAGTGGTTGAAACTCTGTATTTCGAATGCAGGGGGTTGGATTTGATCCCTGGTTGGGGAACTACGATCCCAGATGCCATGCAATGTGGAAAAGAATTAAAGTAAAATAAAATTACTTACAAAAATAAAATCAAATGCATTTTTCTGAAAATTCTTTTTGCCTTCTTGCCAATCAGTGCCAACTGGTGGAGGCCTAGTCAAAACTGAAACTGAGGAGGGGAGCACCAATTCTCAGGGCCGAGAGAGGAGAAAATCCAACTGGCAGAGTTCACTGAGTAAAGCCCTTAGCTCTGTGCTGCTGTCATCCTCCACAGACAGTAAACCAGGTAGGGGCAGCAGATGGGAGGGTCCAGCCCAGCATGGTCACACGTGGGTGCTCCCTGCAGTCACCAGGCACAGCTGACCTGTAACAGCAACAACCATACAACTGACTGCTTCCCGTAGAGCCAGTCACAGGCCAAACATGTCCCTTTACAAGGTTGTTGTGAAGATGCAATAAGGCACTGTCTGCCACACTGGCCAGAGCAAGTGGTTTAGAGTAAGTGTTCAATTAATGGTAGCTTGGGGCACTTTTTATACAGTCCCCTTTCATCTTTCCAATGACTTTATAAATTGTGGATTATCAAAGTCTCTGGGCTTTCCTGGTGGCTCAGACAGTAAAGAATCTGCTTGCAGTGTGGGAGACTCAGGTATGATCCCTGGGTTGGGACGATCCCCTGGAGAAGGGAATGGCAATCCACTCCAGCATTCTTGCCTGGAAAATTCCATTGACAGAGGCGCCTTGTGGGCTGAAGTCTATGGGATTGCAAAGAGTTGGACATGACTGAGTGACTAACACTACCATTGAGGATATTGAGGTTTACTGGAAAAAGGAACTTGGTCACAGACAAAAAGCTGACCATCAGTAGAAATCAGGATTTAAAGTCGATATATCTGAGTCCAAACCCTGTGCTTTTAACCATTAGGACATAGTAGCTCATAGGTCAGCTAATGAAAGTTGTGAGTCACCGGATAGTCTCAGTGTAATATTGCCAGAGTTCCCTCTTTCCCAGGGGAAATTGTGCTGAGCCCTAAACAGCACAGCAGAAGGGCAGCAAATGCCAGGCCAGGCTGGCTCCCTCCTCTGCATTGCAGGTGCCTCTCTGAGACTGAAGACTGCTGGCTCAGAAGGAGAGAACTGAACTGGGTTTTTATAGGAGAAACCTTAGAGGTTTCCTGATCTCAAGGTCAGTAGACTGGTTTGTCTGTTCCAGTTTGATTTGGTTTGATTTTGCTTTGGAACACTTTGCTCAAATGAAATTTTATAGGAAAGTCTGAAGTGTGAAGTCAACAAAAGAGAAACCACTCTGTTGAAAATGCATGGGAGGGCCAGAGCCTCACCTCCTCCAAGGAACTCTGACATATGCACCTCTTAATGTGAGAAAAGAGGCCATGCATCTGGGGGACAAAGGACCATGCCCTCTGTACATGGATGGAGACAATACGGGCAGTGCAAAGTGCATGGGGCTTTGAAATCAGATAGACCTAGGTTCTCATCACATCTCTCTTCTTTAACCTATGTAAGATTTGAGCAAGGAAAATCATCCTTCTGAGCATGTTTTGTCCCATGTAAAACGGAGCCCTGATCCCAACCTGTGAAGGTTGTTGAAAGAAAATGGAATAATCAGTGAAAATGGCCTCAAATAGTAAAAGACACAGAAAAGAAAGGAAACAACTGTTAGCTCTTGGATCACCAATCTGAGGTTTTGCTTCGTTTATTTGTCATGAAAGGAAGAAGAAATTTTTATGGGTTAAAATGAATAAAGAAAATATACCTTTAAAAAAACATATATAATCACAAAACCTGAAAAAATGCACATCCTGAGACTTCCCTTGTGGTCCAGTGGCCAAGACTTCCCAACACAGGGCACCCAGGTTTGATTCTTTGTCAGGAAGTTAGATTCTGAGAGCCACACCAAGAGTTCCCATGCTGCAGCTGAGAGATCCAGAAGGCCTCAACTAAAAATGCGGCATGCCTCAATGAAGATCGAAGACCCAGTGTGCCGCCACCAAGATCCAGTGCGGCCCAATCAATCAATCACTAATATGTTTAAAGTCCACACCCCTGCCTTCATTCACCATTTACCACGTGCCCAGAACCGTGTTGTACCAAGATGGAACAAGGAATGTGACCAGTGTTTGCCCCGGAAGATCTTACAGTCCAGTGTATGTACAGCCACAGACACACACACACAGAGGAAAACTTTCCAAACTCGTCCCAGTGTGGCAAATGATGACAGTGCAGAAGCGTGAAGTCCTGAATCCTGGGAATCCCTCCTCTAGTTCTTGTCAGAGCAGGAAAAACACCAAAGCAGTGAACCAGACCATCACCCTCCCAACTTAGATATGGTAGAATTCCAAGACTTTATGTACCAGAACAAAGACATTTTTCTACGATTCTTCATCCAGTGAGACCAGAAAGGTAAAGACTTTAGATAAAATATAGTGACCATGCAGCTCTTCACTGCATTTATTGAGTGCTCACGCTATGCAATGTGCAGTCATTACATGGATTATCTTTGGGCTCCAAACTACTTGAAAGCAGGGAGTTTTGTGTTCCCAGAGACAGAGCAAAGGACTAGACTTTTCAGCTCTTTCCAGACTGAAATAATTTTTTTTTGTCCCTGAAGAATTCATTTCAGTATTTGGCTTGGTATAGCCAAAAAAAAAACTAAAATTATAAAAATAATATAAAATAATTCCATCTATATAATCTATTCTTTTTTACTGAATAGCTCATCCATTAACAAAGTTTATGCTTTCACCAAAATCCTCCAACCTCCCAAGTCCCAGCCCTTAATTCATCTATCTTTTTAACAGTCTAGAAGCCTGGAATGACATCCACCAAATGTGTAATTTGGTGGATAATTATTTGGAGTGGTGGGATTTGAGTTGGGTTTTTTTTCTTCATGTTTTTCCATACTTCTTTTTTCAAATAGTGATCAGATATAATTTAATTCCCACTGTTCTGTGAAGACTTTGCTGACTCTCAGGACCAGAAATTACTTCTTTCTTCTCCATCATCCATATCCCTTACTCTGCAGCACTAGCATGTCATATACATACTCTCTGAGACTGATGCTATTTGTAGACATGCAATGCATTCCTGCTGTAGCAGCTCCATGGAAGTCCAATATGTGGTTCCACCATTAGCATTAAGTTCAGTTCAGTTCAGTCACTCAGTCGTGTCCAACTCTTTGCGACCCCATGAACCGCAGCACGCCAGGCCTCCCTCTCCATCACCAACTCTCGGAGTTTACCCAAACTCATGTCCATTGAGTTGGTGATACCATCCAACCATCTCATCCTCTGTCATCCCCTTCTCCTCCTGCCTTCAATCTTTCCCAACATCAGGGTCTTTTCAAATGAGTCAGCTCTTCACATCAGGTGGCCAAAATATTGGAGTTTCAGCTTCAACATCAGTCCTTCCAATGAACACTCAGGACTGATTTCCTTTAGAATGGACTGGTTGGATCTCCTTGCAGTCCAAGAGACTCTCAAGAGTCTTCTCCAACATCACAGTTCAAAAGCATCAATTCTTTGGCGATCAGCTTTCTTCATAGTCCAACTCTCACATCCATACATGACTACTGGAAAAACCATAGCCTTGACTAGATGGACCTTTGTTGGCAAAATAATGTCTCTACTTTTTAATATGCTGTCTAGGTTGGTCATAACTTTCCTTCCAAGGAGTAAGTGTCTTTTAATTTCATGGCTGCAATCAGCATCTGCAGTGATTTTGAAGCCTCAAAAAATAAAGTCTGACGCTGTTTCCCCATCTATTTGCCATGAAGTGATGGGACCAGATGACATGATCTTAGTTTTCTGAATGTTCAGCTTTAAGTCAACTTTTTCACTCTCCTCTTTCACTTTCATCAAGAGGCTCTTTAGTTCTTCTTCACTTTCTGCCATAAAGTGTCATCTGCATATCTGAGGTGATTGATATTTCTCCCGGCAATCTTGATTCCAGCTTGTGCTTCTTCCAGCCCAGCGTTCCTCATGATGTACTCTGCATATAAGTTAAATAAGCAGGGTGACAATATACATCCTTGACGTACTCCTTTCCCTATTGGGAACCAGTCTGTTGTTCCATGTCCAGTTCTAACTGTTGCTTCCTGACCTGCACACAGGTTTCTCAAGAGGCAGGTCAGGTGGTCTGGTATTCCCATCTCTTTCAGAATTTTCTACCATTAGCATTACAGGGACCAATCAACCTCAAGAAAAGATGATATCTATCATGAATTTTGAGTTTCAAATTACACTCGGTGCCCCAGGAAGCTGTTTGTTTTTGAATTTTGGGCAGAATTTGACTTCCTGTTTCTAAGAAAGCCTACTCAACAAAAGAAGGGACTTTGCTCAGCTGTTTAAATTTCAGGACATTCTTCCTCTAGCAGCTTAAGGGTTCATGCAATAGAAATGTCATTGCTTGGGAGCAGCTTTCAAGTCCCAATTCTGCTACCTGGGCAGACTGTTTAATCATACTAAGTCTCTACTTCTTCCTCCCAAGGGAAAGATGGTAACGATGCCATTTACTGACTTCATAGTGTTAAATGAGGTCGTATAAGTAAAGTGCACGGCACTCTCCCTATCAGAGTAAGCACTCCATAAATGCCAGCCCTCACTGTTACCCTTGAGTCATATTCCCAGGGGCTGCTTTCCCAGGTGCAGATATAGTTCTTAGATCCTGAAGGGCAGCTTTCCCTGGAGTTGACCACATATGTCCAAGGATCCAGGCTCTGTGGCTTTTGTCTCGACTCCCCTCCCACTTCCACAGCCTTACAAAACCATCAGAGATAATTTCACATTTACCTTAGTTCATCAGTGCTTCCCAGGGCAGAATCATAAATACTTAAATATATTTCAGGCTACATTCAAACTTCCTTTCATAAATTCTTGAAACTTTCTATTTGGGACAACCTCAGACACGCTCTAGTCCAACCTGTTGACTTACAAATGAAGAAACCAAAGCAAGAGCGTTTAAGAAACTTGCCTAAAGGCCCGTGGCTAGTTAGTAATGGAGCCATGCCTGGAACCCAGGTCCCATCTTCCTGCAAGTCCCTATTATGAATTGCTTTGCCGTGTAATATGCTGGTTAATTGGCTGTCTCCCCCAGAAAGTATAAGCACCAGCTCAGAACACCTGCTTGTTCATGAGGAAGCTGAGGTTTAGAGGTTAAGCCATTTGTCACCAAGGTCACCCAGCTTGTCAGTGAAGGTATGAGATTTGGAACTTGGATTGTTCCCATTCAGAAGCCTGTACCTTTTATTCTACTAGCCTGTTTCCCGGTGGCTTAAAGATATCGCCTTTTTCAAGAAAGAGTGGACATCAGTGGTGGATGCAGAACAGTGGTGTAGAACAGGAAGTCAAGTGGGCTCATACACTAACCTGCTGTGTGAACTTGGACCAGTCCTTTGATCTTGCCTTGTACTGTGTCTTGAGCGGCAAGACTGTGGCAGCCTCTAGTGCAGTGCATGGCACCTGGGCTCTGATCTATATGGAGCTGAAAATTGTTGACTGTGGGAAGCCCTTTTTCCCCAGTACCACATAGCCATGTTCTTTCCTTCTTGTTTTCCCTCTCACAGGACACCTCAGCAAAGAGTCCATCACAAGCCCGGAATCCTGTGTCTCCCTCCCCATTCAGGTGAGGAGTGGCCTCAGGTCAAAATGAAGAGATCGCCTCTGTTTTCACAGCTTCAGCAGGGATCACCGGCTCTATCAAGTGTGAATACACTGTTTGTTTTCCTTTTTCTCTCTCTGTTTGCCATTGGAAAAGTCCATTAGTGCTGAATGACAAGACTAAATAGTCAAGGGGAGAACAGTTGATGTGTTAATAACTCTTAGGTAAATACCATTTGTTATTGTCACCACTGAGGCTTTCAGAGAGATGGCACCATTCCGGGCCCTGGACTGGAACTGTCGTCTTGTCAGCTCTCTGTCTTTGAGCAACCTGGAAAGACAGGTTTGGAGAGGGAAGGAGCCTGAAAGGGATTGGTGAGCAAGAGGAAGGGAAGGTATGGGAAACAAACAGGGAGTGAGATAGAGGAGGGGAGGCTCACATACGTGCCCACACGTGCGTCAGTACACACACACACACACAGTGATGCCGAGTCAGAGAGCTGGTGATTAATGGCATTTTTACCAGATTTCATAATCTCTTATATTCCTTCCTTCCCAGTGCTAGGGATCTCTGCATTCATCACATTTTAGCAGCTCTGACTTGGTTCCTCTGGTTCCACATCTGCTCTTCTACTGACATCCAGGATGTGCAGTTTTTCCCACCGAACCTGTCTGGGATCCAGCGGGGAGGCGATGTTGAAGAACCATATAAGATTCAAAGGATCAGCATGAGAAGGTCATATGGCATCCCCATGGAGGTGATGTCGCTCAGTCATATCCGACTCTAATCGACCCCATGGACTGCAGCCTACCAGGCTCCTCCATCCATGGGAGTTTCCAGGCAAGAGTACTGGAGTGGGTTGCCATTGCCTTCTCTGCCCATCTGTATAAATCCTCCATAAATATTAGATTCTGTCCACTCCATTCCTACAACACTGCTTGGAATTAAGTGTGTATTTCCCTTTAGGAGAGTAAGAAACCAAAGAATGGAGAAGTTAAATGACATGATTGCAGTCTCCAGCCAGTTAGAGTTGAAGCCAGGGCCAGAAAGAAAATAGCCTGTTCATCCCTCATATCATCACAAAGTCTCTAAACTGAGCTTTCACGAGCCTAAGCTTTGAGGGTGAGAAAGTAAAGAAAGGCGGGTAAGGGCTAAGGATTTTATCTTGGGGAACACGTGTCGTTAGAAGGACGGGAAGAGTAAGAGCTGAAGAATGAGGGAAGCAGGAGAAGAAAACTGTTGCAGCAAAATAAATGGATCTTTTCCAAAGGAGAGAGGGAGGTCAGCAATATCAAAAATCATGAAGTCAAAAGAAAGGTCCTGGAATTGGAAAACAAAAAAGTCCTTCATTTATTCAACAAATATTCACTGAGCCAGATACATATGTTAGGTACATCCTAACGCTAGGAATATGTTGGTGAACGTGGTGCACAAGATACCTGCTCTCTTGAAGCTTCCATTCTAGCAGGGAATATAAATACTGTGAGTAACCTAATGTCCTAAAAATGTAATTTCAAGCAGTGATAGTTCTAAAAAGAAGATGAAATGAGGATATTACAATAGCAAGTCATGGAGAAGGTGGGTGAGGAGCTGAAGCTCAAGTGATTAACAAAGGTGGCTTTAGGAATCTATCAACCACAAGACCACCAAAAGTATATTTTAGGTGAAGGAAACAAATGAAACCAAGTCCCAGGGGTATGGGTGAGTTTGACTATGATCTTCAGGGGGCATTTTCAGTGACTTGATATGAACCGAAGCCAGATTATGGGTTAACAGAAGAAAATGGAGACATAAGGAAATAGAGAGTCTATAGGTCAACTGGGCTTCCCTAGTGGCTCAACAGTTAAGAATCTGCCTGCTAAGGCAAGAAGCACAGGTTCAATCCCTGGATCAGGAAGATCCCCTGGAGAAGGAAATGGCAACCCACTCCAGTATTCTTGCCTGGGAAATCCTATGGATAGAGGAGCCTGGCAGGCTACAGTGCGTGGGGTCACAACTTAGTGACTAAACCACCACCACCATTGGTCAACTACTCACTCAAGAAGTTGGTCTTGAAAAGTAGGAAGAAAATGGTGTTCATGGTATTTATAGCCGACAGTGGGCAATACCAGCTATTCCTATTTTGGACGTCTCGTTTCCCTTCCCATTTCAGTTATATCTCCTCAATACCAAAATTTTCAAGCAGAGAGCCACATTCTTGGAACATTCACATTATAGATAGGGAAACAGTGGAAACAATGGCCGACTTTATTTTTCTGGGCTCCAAAGTCACTGCAGATGGTGATTGTAGCCATGAAATTAAGAGACACTTACTCCTTGGAAAGAAAGTTATGACCAACCTTGACAACATATTAAAGAGCAGAGACATTACTTTGCCAACAAAAGTCTGTCTAGTCAAGGCTATAGTTTTTCCAGTGGTCATGTATGGATGTGAGAGTTGGACTAAAAAGAAAGCTGAGCACCGAAGAATTAATGTTTTTGAACTGTGGTGCTGGAGAAGACTCTTGAGAGTCCCTTGGACTGCAAGGAGATCCAACCAGTCCATCCTAAAGGAGATCAGTCCCGGGTGTTCATTGGAAGGACTGATGTTGAAGCTGAAACTCCAATATTTTGGCCACCTGATGCGAAGAGCTGACTCATTTGAAAAGACCCTGATGTTGGGAAAGATTGAAGGCAGGCGGAGAAGGGGATGACAGAGGATGAGATGGTTGGATGGCATCACCGACTTGATGGATGTGGGTTTGGGTGGACTCCGGGAGTCGGTGATGGACAGGGAGGCTTGGCGGGCTGCGGTACATGGGGTCACAAAGAGTCGGACACGACTGAGCAACTGAACTGAACTATAAAGTATTTGTGGGATTTGGAGATAAGCATACTCAATTCCTCCCACTCCAAGACTCCACTGACAGCATGGAACTTGTTTGCACTCGTAGATAACTGTCACCATTCCAGCAAACACAGAGATATTTGCTTTGGATCTTTATTAATTTTTTGTTCTCTAGAATTCAGGGTCACCTCTGGTTTCTAAGGCTTAGTGGATCTTATTTCACTGTTGATTATTTTTGCTCACTACCCTTTCCCCTTTCCATACTTACCCCATGCTCCCAAGTCAGATTCTAGAGCAGTGCTGTCCATTGGGACTTTCTTTGATTATCGAAATGTTCTATATCTGTTTATCCAATAGAGAAACCTTTAACCATATGTGACTATACATATGGTAGTGCAATTAACAAGCTACACTTTCATTTATATAATTTTAACTAACTTAAATGTTAATCACCACTTGTGGCTAGCACTTATAGTTTTGGACAGACAGATATTTCTAAAGAGTTAAAATTCAGGAGAGTTCCTGTTTCCCAAAGAGGAGACACTCTGCAAGCTCTTCATGATTACTGAGAAATGTGCCAGTGCAAATAATTCCCAAGGCAATGAGGGAATTTCTCCTCCTTGGAAAAAAATGGAATTTATATAAAGTGGGCCGAGTTTGATGTGCTTGAATATTATCAGTGTGCTAATTTGGCCTGAAAATGAAAATACTGCTTCTTGTAGCTCAGAGAGGTAATCTCAAAAGATCATCATTTCCCTAACAGTGTTCCAAAGGGTGCTGATTTCATAAAGTCTTCTTTGATGAGAAAATTCCATTGTCAAATAGGCTTGGCGAATTGGGAACACTTTTTTACCTCTCTTACAGATTCACAATGCACGTCATCACACAAAGGCTCTGGAAAATCCTACAGTAAATAACTCTGTAATACATCATTTGACTCAGTACTATTTCTTCAATGTCTTTAACCATGAAACTGTGTGTGAGTTTATGTGTGTGTGTGTGTGTGTAAAACATTAGTGTTCTGACACAGTAGAGAAATGTTAGGGTTATGAGTATGGACTTTGGGGGAATTCCCTGGTGGTTCAGTGGTAAGGACTCGGTGCTTTCACTGCCACAGCCCCTGTTAAGTCCCTGGTCAGGGAACTAAGATCCTGCAAGTTACCTGGTGCAGCCAAAAAAAAAAGAACGTGGACTTTTGGAAAAAGAGAGCTGGGTGAACAATGCCAGTTCTACCAATTACTACTAACTGTGTGACCTTAAGAAAGTCGTTTAACCTTTCTGACCTTCATTTCCTTCAGTTGAAAATTGGAAATAATATTTATATATAACAGGATGCATGTAGAGCATGTATACAATGCAAGCATGTATACAAAGAACACATCCCAGTTCCTGGGATCAACTGGTTCTTCCCCAGGTTATTTTCATTGTGACTTATGAACTTAAGTGACTGAAGGACTGAAGACTCCGCACCCCCAGGTGAAACATGCTATGAACTGGTAGAACACATGTCCTGCCTGGAAATATTTTTAAGTATGGTATTGGAAAGCTGGATGTGACAGTGGTCTTTTCTGCCTCCCTTTGTTCATCATTCACTAAGAATGTACACTCAGCATTGAATAGCTTCCTGCAATTTATTCTTAACAGAACAGCTAGAAGGACCCTTTCAAACCAGCAATGGAGCATTGCATTACTCTCTGGCTCCCCATCTCACTCAAACTAGAGCCTTCAACATGGCCTCCAAGCTCTCTAATATTATTTCCTACTCTTGCAAACAGACTACCCTCCTTTTCTTTGGACATCTCAGGAACAGGTGTCAATAACCTCAGGAACTTAGCATTTGCGGTGCCTTCAATAGGGTACCATCCCCTCCCCCCGCCCCAGCTATCTACACGGTTCCTTTCCTTCCATCTTTCTTAACCCTGCCAAAACTTGCAATCACCCCTACATACTCCAGCATACTCTACTCCTCTTCCTTGCTCTACATCTCTTGACTACACTTCTCATACGCCATGGTGTGTTTGTCAATATTTTGTTTCTTGTTTGTTTCCATCCAATAGAACATAAATGTCATGAGAGCAGAATTTTTTTGTCCCTTTCATCTCTGCCATAATTCAGTGCCTAGGACAATGCCTGGCACGTAGGAGTAGATGCTCAGTAAATGATTATCGAGTAAACACATGCAGAAACTGCCTACGTTGTGTTGCTACAGACTAAGTGCATTCCAGTTTTGGATGGCTTGTTGAAGCATGAAACACACAGTTACAGGATGGTCTCTGTAGTTTTTATTAGTGTTTTCTGGGACCCATCAAACAAACAAACAAAAAAAACCTGTATTTTGAAAAAAATAATTCTTTCATAAAACAGAAATAGTTTGAATTTAACACAGTTTCAAGGGCAAGGTTTCTGATTGTTTAAAAAAATAGCGGCAGTAGGGTTGCTTCCCCAAAAAAATGTCAACCCAGAAGCCAGATGGGAAGAAAAGCAAGAATTAGGCAGACAGTTACAGAAAGATTAATCCCAATTAAGCTGAACTCGTGAAGGCTTACACATTTCAGTGGTTTGCGACACCCAGTCTCAACATGTTTTTATTCAATGTTCTCTCTCTTATTCCAGAAATGGAATCCTGAGAAGCAATGCTGAGGCTAATTCAGCTCACGTACTTTCTTTCACACAGGAAGTAGCCATTCCATGGGCTCCTATGGAGTATCTCTTATACTCCATATAGTTAAACTCCTCCCAAAGATGGTTCCATGCTGTGCACACAGGTAGGCACTCAACAAACTTTTTTTTAACTATAGAAGAATAATATAATTGCCTTTCTCTCTTACTATTTTAACTTCTCCTATATTTTATACATTTGAAAAACAACACACTTGCAAAACTAAAATCTAACATGCATGACTAACCTTATCAAAAGATCCCTCAATATTTTTCAAAAAGAAAAAAAAAAATACAAACCAACCCCAAAATACTAAAACTTAGAACTGCTTTACACTTAAATAGAAATTTACATCATATAAACATTCATAATCTTCATCGTTTAAGACAGGTTCAAGGTTCATGACTGGGTTCTCGTATACCAGGTAATTCTCACAGTTCCCAGTGAGGTGACAGAATTCTCACACAACATAGGTTGATTTGCAGAACCAAATAACCTGTTTTGGTTTTATTTCAGCGCAGGGAGGAAGGCAAAGTCAAGAATCTCACAGTAAAATCTTCATCTGACAGTAAGTCCTTGAAGTTTTGGCTGTTGTGCTCTTCGTCCAGTAAAGAAACAATTGACATCACGGTTATGGATACGGGCTCCCAATCCAAGGAGTCTTCCAGAAGACATTTATTCATTAACTCATCATGTAGCTACTAAAGACTATCTCATGTAGGTATTGAAAAAACAGTATTGCTAAGGTGTCATCCCTGCCCTCACAGAGCTTACAGTCTATCAAGAGAAGAGTTTAAAAAAGAACAAGCACATTCCAAATAAAAACTCACTGCCCTGGTCTGTGCTGCTCAGAAAGCAACTTCCAGAAGTTGTAGGCACGTTGCTGGGAGTCAGGGCTTTGCTCGTTTCATCAAGTCAATTATCTAGAGGCCCCAGATGATCTGAATCTAGTAAAGTCTTAGCAATACATTTCCTTCCTCAGATTCCCATGCAAAAGTAAAATAAGAGCCCACGCCTTTAGTGTAAGAGGGGTTTAAGGAGGCCATGTGTAGTGATCATAGGAGTGTTGGCTCAGATGAGAGCTTCTCAAGTGAGAAGCTGGGAGTTGCCAAAAGGAGGGGGTTTCACCTGCTGCTGGCTTGTTGCTGAGATTTTGCTCTCCCTTGCAACATTGGGGTGGGAAAGATTCTGTTCACACCCCAAGTTGGCATGGCTTAATTACCTTGAGTTCTCCAAGTCATGAATAGCACATAGAAAATGCATCAAACTCAAGCCAAGGCAATAGAGAGATATGCTAAGAACTTAATACACCAACCTATTTAAGTAGGAACCAGGTGCCAAGAAACCGTCACTTTCAACAAATAACACAATCTGCTAATTATCTGCAGTGTTCCAGTCAGTACACCCCAGACTCACTACCTAGCAGGGGTTGCTCTTCAACAGAGAGGGTGAAGAAAGAGCCAAGACCAATTTGGAGGAACATGAGAAACTTACAGTTTTGAGGAAGGGAGAGCTCAGAGAATGATCCAGTCAGCTTAGATGATAAACAGGCCAAGCCAGAGGACAGCAGAGAGCAAATTAGCAGATGTCTCTTAATAACTACACACGGACATGCAAACATTCACATGTTTACATTAATTCAAATATCTGGAAGTTTAATTTCTTCTGTGGAAAGTATTGTCAGCTGCTGGGAAAGCCACAGTTCTACAGCCTTGCTTGGAGAGCAAGGTTTGTCTTTCTTGTGGGAATGTCTCAGATTTGTGCTGCTCATCCTCCTTCTAATGAGAGCCATTATGGCCAGTGACCTTGGAGCACAGTGAGATGAATGACCTTCTGAAGGTACAGCCGAGTTGTTTTTCTTTCTGTCTGGCCTGGTCACCTCCAGAGATACTAGTCAGCATTGCCAAAGTACAGATACTGAGGAAAGTCTCTAACACCTTCCTGAACTAGCTCCTGAACTGAGTTTTCTGTTTTTCTCTTCCATCCTTCCTTTCTTTAGTCTTTGTTTAACATTCCTCTAAATCCAAATCTAGGCAAGACAACATTCACTTTGGAATGAGTTAAAATGAGACAGTAAGGTTATCCAAAAGAGGAAAGATTATAAAAAACAATATCTGCAAATATATCTCCCTGGAACTAACCTCTATCTGTCTCCCTCTCTTCTGAGTTTCCTTCTACAATATAATTTTTTCTGTTTTGTCATTCTACTGAAAATGTGTTGTATTGTTAGCTCTTGTTTAAGTTATCTGATTCTAGCTCTCATCTAGGGTTCTGAAAAGAAGTCCTTCTAGCGATTTCAACCCACTGTCCCAAATTTTTTAAATGAAAAATAGGTTGACTTTAAAGTCTTCACTCCAGGGATTTTGCTGTTGTTGTTCTGAGAGCAAATCACCATCTTCATCTTGACAGGCTAAACCAGTGGTTCTCAGTCAAGGGCAATCCCCCCACCTACCCAACCTGGGGGACACTTGGCAACATCTAGAGATATTTTCGGTTGTCACAACTTTGACGACCACAGTGCTATTGGCTTATAGTAGGCAGAGGTCACAGATATGCTAAACATCTCAAAACACACACGACGGCCAAAATAATACACAACGAGGAAGAATTCAGCCCAAAATGTCAATTGTGCCAATTTTGAAACCACAGACAATGGGAACACAAGAGAAAACTCATCATCTCCTTTTCCCACTTATTTTTTAAGCAATTAATATAAAAATAACAAAGGCCAGACCTTCTCTTAAATAACCAAAAGCAAGCAGAGGTGGCAATTGAAGTTTTTCACCAATGAGTCGAGAAGGAGGAGGGAAGATAGACTTCACACCAGGTAAATCGTTCCTGAATGAGCATAAAACCCCCCGCACCATTATTCTTCTCTGATTTAAACAGGAAAGTTATGTGATTATGCAGTGATTACAGTCCACCCTGGACTGCGAAATCCTCAGTCTCCACTCACTCACTCCTGAAGGTCAAGGTAAACATCCCAAGCATCCTTCTGGTTCATCCCATCAATCTGAGACCCTGAAGTTCATCCTGGCGACCACATTCACCTCACGTGAGGAGGCCACGTGAATGCTTACATGTGGAGGACATGTCACCTTTTCCTAAATCATTTTGCATATAAAAACATTTAATGCCCACTGATTATTTTTCTTTCTCTTAGCAAGAAGCACAAGACTCTGTCCTTCTTGCAGCAGAAAAGAACTTCATAATAGAGTCAAAAACAAATCACAACCAGACACAGCGTCATATTTCACAGAAAACTGTGTACGTTTGTTCCCCATATAGGACATACCTCAAAAGTAACAAAATAATTTTATCAACTGTCATGTTCCTTCTTCCTGTTAGAAGTAGATGTATTTTTCCCCCTTGTGGTACATAAATATCAGAAAAAAAGTAGTCTTTGAAATATTTACGTCCGGGAACTTCATGGTTGGTGATCATTTGAGGGGGTGTTTAGCTTTGTGTTCGAAGGTGCCAGCAGCTTCAGTTTTCATTTTCCCTCCATCCACGTGCATTCTTGCCAAATTTATATACCAGTCTTCGTCCATCCACACGTTCCAGAATTTCTCTTTTGTAGTAATATCTGTAACAAAAGACATTGCGTAAGGGGCCTGGTCTAATTAAGACAGCTGGGGGAATAAATGGTCATGTGGCTTTATCATGTTTGGAGACGTGAAACTCCTAACCTCATGGCTCGGCTGAGTTTTTCGTAGGTCATGCTGCTGTTGTTTTTCTTTTTCCCCCATAGCTGGGCCACAGCCTCTGATTTCAAGAACCTGAAGATGCCCTCAGACCGGTCTTCCCACTTGATTAACCCTGGATTCTTGTCTGGGTTCAGCAGGATGTCGCGGATGAATTCCCATAAGTGAGTCCCTCGCGGATCTGAGGCCAAGTGGAAAAAAAGAGTTTATTCACAGCTTAAGTCACAGCAAAGAACAGCTGGAGGAAGCCTAGAGTTGAAACATCTTCCATCAAGTAAGAAATACTCAATACCTTGCTAACCCACCTATGACACCACATTACAGCATCCCCAGTATTAAGAATGAACTAGCACAGTTTTTAAATTTTACAAATCAGAAAGCTGAAGCATGGAGAAGTTAACTGACTTGACCAAGGTCACACAAGCAAATTAGTGGCAAAGCCAAGACAAAAGAATAGGTCTTACCTAAAGAACAGATTTGAGGTTGTCAAGGGGAAGGGGTTGGGGGGTTGATGGAGTGGGAGGTTGGGGTTAGCAGATATAAGCTGTTATAGATAAAATGAATAAACAACAAGGTCCTACTGCACGGCACAAGGAACTATATTCGATATCCTATATATAAACCACAATGTAAAAAATATTTTTAAAGAGGAAGCAGAGGGAGGGGAGATATATATATAACCGATTCCTGTTGATGTACAGCAGAGACCACCACAATATTATAAAGCAATAACCTCCAGTAAAAAAATAAATAAAATAATAAAAAGAATGTGTGTGTATATATGTATATGTATAACTGAAATACCTTGCTGTACAGCAGAAATTAACAGAACATTGTAAATCAATTTCAATAAAAAAACAAACTTAAAAAATCAATCCTAGATCACCTAGGCTAGTGGGAGTATCTTCAAAATATGGTTCACATTGCTGGGGATTCATTTCAACTTGTTATTTCCCAGGAGAACAATGCTCAACCACTTTTATTTATTAATAGAACGTCAACCAATTAGATAGCTGCAACCCAACAATTGTGTGTCAGCCAAATGCACAGGGTTCTAGAACTCTTAGGCCTAGAATATATTGTGGTGGGGTCTCACAGGGGTTGAGGGAGCCAATCTGAATATAAAACAGCAACTGTAATGACATTAGCAACCAAATTCAATTCTATCCCCATTGGATTTGTGACACACAACTCTCTCCCCAAGCCCCAATTAGAGAAGCTGTGTTCCTTCAGTCCTTCAGGATGACGTGGAGTAGCAGACAGCAAAGATGTCCAACCACTACAATTTCCAGATTATACCACCTCGATCTCTTTTCCCCACCAACTCCACATCTCTAATATTTCATACACTTTCATAAGATTTTATTATTGGGGGAAATATAGCTCCACAAAAAGCACTGCTGACGCTTAAGAATAAACAATATTTCTAGGAACAGTAACTCAACAAAAGAAAGACGCCAACATCCAGCAAAAGAATAAAAGAATACACCTCAGCTGTTTCTTCCCACCTTTCTCCTCATCCCACCCTTTTTCTTTTTTTCTGGAGAAAGGGAGATAGCCCACCCCATGCCTGCAAGAAGTTCCCATTCACAGAGGTCTCAGTGTTAGGACAAATAGAACAGTGAGGAGGACATATCCACTGAAACCTTACTTTGAGAAACCACTGCAGAGGGGGCTGCTTGGCCAGCAAGTGATGCCTGTCTTTTCACACCCCACCCAGCCTGAGGTGAAGAAACGCAGGCAGCAGGAAGAGGCAGTGTCTGCCTTAAAACTGGTGGCCTCCAGTAACACTCCACTTGAACGAAAGGAAGGGCCAGGAGGCAATGGAAAACCAGCCAACTTACTGTGCTTTTTGGTGTGGGGTTTTGTCGGGTGGTCTTGCTCCTTTTTCATATCAGGTGACTCTGCTAAAGAGAAAAAAACGAGAACGGCTTCATTTCCCTATTTCCTACGATTATCACCTTCATTCATCCATTCATTTCACCAGTATTTATTGAGTACCTTCTGCATGCCTGGCACTGTTCATGTAGTTGGTCATGACCAAAACAGAGCAGAGATGATAAGTGCTCCGGAGAAAAAATTTCAGGATAAGAAAAAATGGGTAGCCATGTGGGAATGGGAATAATTTGCAATTAAATATAAGACGGTCACAGAAGAACTGCTAAGGGGACCAGAAGGGTGTGAGGGAGACAGTGACACAGAGAACTTGTGGAAGAGCCTGCCACGCCTGAGAATAGTAGGTGCAAAGGCCCTGAGGTTGATGTGCACAGAATAGAAGGAAGCCAGTGTGACGTTCAGGTCACTAAAGCCTTATAGGATATTTTGAGGATTTTAGTTTTTATTCTGTGAGAGATAAGAAGCCATTGAAGGATTTATGTCATCAAACAGTTGTTTTTTTTTTTTTTAATGAAATACCAAAATGTAAACATTTAAAACAAAGAAGGATGACTTTTAAGCCAAAGGAGTGCCTTTTTTGGCATGCAAAGTTACATTTTAATCAGCCAGACAAAGGTGCCATTGACTGGCCTGAGCTCAGCACAGAGGGCCACAGTGGACTGTGGAAACACAAATTAGTTTAACAAATGACTCATTATGGTGACCCTTGAGATTATCAACAAGAGAAAATGACAGAGGCAAATTTGTGAAATAAAACTTGTTAAAAAGAAAACTAAATGACTTGCAGTGTGTGTGTCTGTGTGTATGCCTGTGTTTGTGTGTGCCTCTGTGTGTGTGTGTATTTATGTGTGTGTATTTATGTCAGTGTGCATGTCTAGTATCAGGAGAACTAAAGCAGATCTTACCAAAATAAATAAATAAATCCCACCATCAAAAATCTGCCAACTTGAATACAGAGTTGCTTGCTTGTAAGTGGCAGCCAATCTCGATAAGAAATTGGGCCAGTATACCACATCTCTTCTGTGGGCGTTACATCAGAGTTCCCTCACTTAGGGTTTGCTGACCCATGTGTGGCTTTCAAGAGCATTTTAATCAGGCCAACACTGCTGGCAAAGGAAGAGGATCCAAGCATTCGAGATTGTCAAGAGTGGTCCATTATTCAATAAGGTTTGAACACCATTAGCTCCTAATGAATATAGTAAAAACTAGCTCTTGTTTGTTTAGCACTTACTATGTACCAGGCACTGTGGTCAGTACTTTACATGAAGCACCTTATGTGATTCACACAATAACCCTATGAAGAAAGTACTAGCAGGATCCAAAGGTTTTACTCATAACCACTATTCTGTGCCATTTACAAAGATGGTGCCACATAACAGATTTCATAAATGCCTTTCCTGCCAAGAATCAGGTTCAGTTCTGCAACACTCTAGTCAGTGGGGAGAAGTCATTCCAATTTGATGATTCTGTATTTCCCAACGTGCATAGACGCGTTCACCTATCTGAGCACCCAGACTGTCACAACTCAGAGCTCCCAGCAGCTTGAAAGTCGCAGTGGGATGGATGAAAGAGTTTTAATAAGATCTGGTTAGAAGAGAAACCTCTTTTTCTGGTGGTTAAATGCGCCGCCACCCTCCACTCCCCCTCCACTCCCTCCCCACTACAACAATGTCAGCAGGAGGGTTTGCACCTGACTCAGATTTCTCTGAAACCTGGAAAAACAAATTCACAGAAAATGCAAGGAGACTCCACTCTCCCTCTCTGTAGGTTTCACAGTGAGGTTGCGACATCCCATCAGGATGTGACAATATTGCGACAGGTTGGCACCCACCCCGGTTTCCAAGTGATGCATCACTCTGACAGGGCCACGTTGTTCTGCAGACAAAGAGTGGCATTTACCCAGCAGGCCACAAGCAAAGCTTATTTTCAAATGGCATCCAGGAGTGGTGCAGGGCCATTATTTCAGAGCCAGGGTTGAAGTCAGAAAAACCCAAGTGTAAGTGTCTCTCAGCTTATTGGCCTCAATCCTTACTTAGGGGTTGCAAGCACATGTAATGCAAGAATCAATTACTTTGGGAGATTAAAGTACCTTTATGAATAAACTAGAAACCTTGGACTGTCTCCTCAGAAAAAGGCACATATGTGTGTGTACACTCATGAAATTCTGTAACAATTTCAGGAGTTTGTGGGTCATTTAGCTGTCCATGGAGTCCAGATTAAGAACCCCCAGACCAGCTACAGCAAGAGGAAATGTTCTCTTTAAGATGTCAACCATTTACCCAAGCTAGACTTCCATCCATCTTAAGGAAGAACCTCAGCCAAAAAAAAAAAAGCCCTCAATAAAAATGTGACCATCATTGTATGGAAGAATACACAGCCACAGGCAAAAAAACCTCAGATTTCTTCCAGCCTCTTCTTCCAGTCCCCAGTTTTGGGGGGTGGGGGCAAGCTGTAGAATCACCCACCTGCCTCAGCACTAAAATCTTTTGAACTGCTGCTGCTGCTGCTGCTAAGTCGCTTCAGTCGTGTCCGACTCTGTGCGACCCCATAGACGGCAGCCCACCAGGCTCCGCCATCCCTGGGATTCTCCAGGCAAGAACACTGGAGTGGGTTGCCATTTCCTTTGATCTGCAACTTCACCTTAATATGATGGCCTCTCCCCCGGCTCTTCCCCTGGCCCTCAAATAAAAGTCAGAACCTTTGAAGTTAGCCGTGTGGTTAAGTGACTCATCCTTATAAAATAATAGCTTGCTCTGAGGAAGTTGTCCAGCTTGGCTTTCTCCTGCTCTGCTTCCAGGCACCTCAGGCCAAGGTCCAGTCCTGACCGGGGCAGCACCAAGACAAGTTTATGAAGAGTTCCAGAGCATGACTTCAGCTAAGCTGCTTCTCAAGAAGCAAAGATTAGAAGTATTTGCATATGATTCAGCTGTGAGCCATTTCTTTATGGGATATACAAATTTCAGTGTTATAATAGACCATGCCACCCTCGCTCTAGGCTCAGCGAGTCGGTGAATAAACACATCAAGCCTGCGTTGGCATGATTGGCTTGAGGACTATCGGGCAAATCAGGAACACTGGCGGCAGCCATTTTATGAAATGAACAGATGACGGAGAAATCAAAACACAGCCCGCTTCCCCACCTGCGTTTATCAGCGAGGGCATCAGTTTATGTGTGGCCTCACCTCAGTGTGGCTTGTAACTTGCATTAAAACACACAAAGATACTTAACTGCCCTCCATTTCATGGGAGTTGGAAATCTGAAGACAGATGAATGACAGGTCTTCGGGGCAGGGTGGGGGGTGGAGGTTCGGGGGTCCTGGTCCCATTCAGTAGAGACTAAACTATTCTGAAAGGGATTGATCCTTCAGTTCAGTTCAGTCGCTCAGTCATGTCCGACTCTCTGCGACCCCATGAATCACAGCACGCCAGGCCTCCCTGTCCATCACCAACTCCCGGAGTTCACTCAAACTCATGTCCATAGAGTTGGTGATGCCATCCAGTCATCTCATTCTCTGTCATCCCCGTCTCCTCCCGCCCCCAACCTTTCCCAGCATCAGAGTCTTTTCCAGTGAGTCAACTCGTCGCATGAGGTGGCCAAAGTATTGCAGTTTCAGCTTTAGCATCAGTCCCTCCAATGAACACCCAGGACTGATCTCCTTTAGAATGGACTGGTTGGATCTCTTTTCAGTCCAAGAGACTCTCAAGGGTCTTCTCCAGCACCACAGTTCAAAAGCATCGATTCTTCGGCGATCAGCCTTCTTCATAATCCAACTCTCACATCCATACATGACCACGGGAAAAACCATAGACTTGATTAGACGGACGTTGGTTGGCAAAATAATGTCTCTGCTTTTTAATATACTATCTAGGTTGGTCATAACTTTCCTTCCAAGGAGTAAGCGTCTTTTAATTTCATGGCTGCAATCAGCATCTGCAGTGATTTTGGAGCCCAAAAAAATAAAGTCTGATACTGTTTCCACTGTTTTTCCATCTATTTCCCATGAAGTGATGGGACCAGATGCCATGATCTTCGTTTTCTGAATGTTGAGCTTCAAGCCAACCTTTTCACTCTCTTCTTTCACTTTTATCAAGAGGCTTTTGAGTTCCTCTTCACTTTCTGCCATAAGGGTGGTGTCATCTGCATATCTGAGGTTATTGCTATTTCTCCCTGCAATCTTGATTCCAGCTTGTGCTTCTTCCAGCCCAGCATTCCTCATGATGTACTCTGCATATAAGTTAAATAAGCAGGGTGACAATATACAGCCTTGACGTACTCCTTTTCCTATTTGGAACCAGTCTGTTGTTCCATGTCCAGTTCTGACTGTTGCTTCCTGACCTGCATACAGGTTTCTCAAGAGGCAGGTCAGGTGGTCTGGCAAGGCTGTAATTAACTATTCTACCTGGAGGGCTTGTTACCCCAAAGAATTTACCAGCCCAGACACTGAAGTGATTAACTGATCATTCTGATAGAGCTCCTGAATGGCTTATCTCTTTTTTCAGCCTGTGTTACAATTTCAGGATAGGAATCCAGGATAAAGAGATTAAGAATCAATGAAGGGGCTTCCCTGGCAGTTCAGTAGTTATGACTCGGTGCTTCCACTGCAGGGGGCGTGGTTTCAATCCCTTGTCAGGGAACTAAAATCCCCACATGCCCGATACCAGAAAAAAAGAAAGGAAATTTCTTCAACTGAATAAAAATGAAAATACAACATATTAAAAGAAATTTTTTTTTAAAGAATGAAGGGGTGTGAAGGAGACTGGATTTATAAAGCTCATTTTAAGAAGGACTATTCAAAAGTTGAACTCAGAAGGCAGTGAGTTCCCCGTTACCTCCACAGGATCTTCCCCACCCAGGGATTGAATTCATGTCTCCTCCACCTCCTGCATTGCAGGTGAATTCTTTATCCCTGAGCCACCAGGAAAGCCCACAAACATGAAAACAGACATTGGTCCCTATTGATTCTGAGATTCTAGCAGGTAAGACAGGATGCAAAAGAGAGCAGGGTCACCTGGCATGAGGGCAGCAGAGCTGAGGTTACTGCTTTTGGTTTCCCAGGTGCCTTGAGATCTAACCACCCCTGAGGCTTGGGAAGTAGTTGGTTCAATTTCTTCTTAGTTGGAATCTTCTGCCCTAAGCCAAAGACTCAGGACATGGGATGCAATACCTTAGGAAGTGTGGCAGGAAGTCAGAGGGTGACAAGGGTGGTTTCTTCAGCTCTGAAAACCTTAGTCTTAACTGAGTGGCAACAAAATTTTACCGATTGGCTCAATTCCCCTACAATGGCAAATCCACTGCAGAACGTTTCCCGTGTTTGATCCAGTTCCCTAATTTCAGCAAATATTTAGAGTGACTCATAATGCAATGGGCCACCGGGGGGAGGGGGAGTCAAAAAATGAATTGGGCTTTGCTCTTCACCTCAGTTCCAGAAGCGTTTACCCTGGCTCCCAGCCCTGTCTCATTCAAGGGGCTTGAACTGAACAAAACCTCAAACCGAAAGCTTTCGTTTTTTCAGTTCTCAAAAAACACTCAACAAAAGCCAAAAAAAAAAGAGAGAGAGAGAGAGAGAGAAGGGGTTGTTGTTTGATTCTTGCCTTTCACAAATACTCTTTTTTAATCCCAGTTCTGAAGCTGCCCCAAATTAAGCTCCAGGAAACATTAGAGTCACTTGCAACAGGTCTAAACTCTATTTTACAGAGCCAGACAGTCACAAGTTCGCAATAAGATCAAGAGTTGGCATGAAACCATCTCTTCACCTTCCCAGTGCGCTCGTTCCTACCAATGGACCTATTTGTAAATGGCTGAAGAGGAAAAATCTGAAAGCCCCTCTCCCAGACTCCCAACAGACCAACCCTCTCACTCAGTTTGACTTTGACTGAGTCATGGATAGCCTCCAGACACATCCAATCTTGAACACAACCAATATGAACATAACTCATAAAGTGCAGGTGGTCTGACTAATTAGAGAGTCCTGATGAGCCTTCAAGCACAGACTTTAAAACTGACCCATGATTCCCAAGGTTCTAGACGTTTTCAGCAGCTGCACCTTCAACCCAGAGACCATCTTCCCAAGTTTACTGGCCTCTGGATTCCACTGTGAGACATTCTTTTTCTAAAGCCAAAGACAGCTTGTTGAAAATTAAATATTCTCTCCTAATATACCCACTTATTAATAATTTAATCAGATAATTTCACAAAAGCAAATTTTGGTTGAAAAGAGAGTTTTTCTTGTCAAAAGAGAGTGATTTGGATTCACAGGAGGAAAGCACTTTTCCTAGAGGCATCTTTGCTGATCATTTTCAATAGATAAATATGGACTCAAAAGCAGTTCTTTTATAAACCTTTCCCAGACCTTCACTGGGAAGGTCTCCAACCTTTCCCAGACCTTCATTGGGAAGGTCTCCAGCAAAGCTGGAAATGTAGAGCATTGCTAATTCTCATTAATTCTCAGTAAGCACTTGTATGAGGTACACTCAGCCTTGGGTGTCAGGACAACTTACCAATGGGAAGGTGACCAGTGGCTGTCATGGAGATCTGGGCCCGGCAGAAAGTTTTGCTGTCCAGCAAATCTGTGGCAGTGAAAACGCAAGGGACATTAAGATCCCCCTCCTTACAACATAAAGTTTTGGCTTTTAGAAAAACAGAATCAGAATGTAAAGGGGGTCTTAAGCGTTGGGGAGTCAGTTACCTACTGTGCTACCATAGTTGGTGTCGTATAAATAGGTTTCCTCTTTCCAGGTGTTCATGATGGAAGGGTCTGCAAAGCACAGAAAATGGATATGTCAGCAGTCACCTTCCCCAGGTGGGGAGTTTGCCTTTTCTTACTCACTCTTCCTTATCAAAAAGGTGTGGGACAAGAGGCGGTTTTCAGAGAGAAGAGATCAGATGCTACTTCAGTCACATGCTGGTTTACAATAACGCTAGCCCAGTTTTTCTTCCAGTGCCCTGTGGGAGATGGACTTTGTTACAGCCTCCTCCAGCTGTTCTACACCTGTTGCAGTCTGAGGGACGTGAGAGCAGTTACAACAGTGGGATCCTATCCTAGACCAGTGCTTTCCTGGGGATGTTTCCAGTCTGCACTTGGGGGTGGGGGAGTTCAGGGGCCTGGCATTGTCATACATTCTACTGTACTGTTACCAGAATACTTTTCAGTTCAGTTCAGTTCAGTCGCTCAGTCGTGTTCGACTCTCTGCGACCCCCAAAAATGGTAAGGACAAATAATTTCACAGTGAATGAGCATCTTTTCCTAGTAAATCTTCCTGGGAGAATTAATTATGTTTCTTTCATTAAAAGTCTGCTCAGTCTTATCATAGAATCTTTATTGCTAAAATCCAGAGTGAAACTCTTAAGTTGGATGACAGCTCCCTCCCTCCAGGACATCTCCAATAGTCTTAAGAGGTGGACATAAAATTTTCAAAATAAAACTGAAGAGAAGAAGTGGAGATTGTAACTGACTCGAATAAACAGCTTTTAAGAGTAGAACCTCATTAGAATAGATAAAGAAGATGTAGTACATATATACAATGCAATATTGCTCAGTCATTAAAAAAAAATGAAATAGTGCCACTTGCAGTAACACAGATGGTCCTAAAGAGTGTCCTAAAGAGTGAAGTCAGTCAGTCAGAGAAGGAGAAATATCATATGACATTATATGTGGAATCTGAAATGAGCTTACAAAACAGAAAGAGACTCACAAACTTAGAAAATGAACTTATGGTTGCCAGGAGTGGATGGGATAGTTAGAGAGTCTGGGATGGTCATGAACACATTGCTATATTTAAAATGGATAGTTAACAAGGACTTATTGTACAGCACATGGAACTCTGCTCAGTGTTATGTTGCAGCCTGGATGGGAATAGGGTCTGGGAGAGAAGGGACACATGTATATGTATGGCTGAGTCCCTTCGCTGTCCACCTGAAACTATCACATTGTTCATCGGCTATATCCCAATACCAAATAAAAAGTTAAAAAAAAAAAGAGTAGGGCTTCATTGCCTCATCTTAGAAAAGAAGTTCTTTCTTTCTTCAGAGTGCTGGGTAAGCACATCTCTTGACTCTTTAGATTTCAGACTCAAAGGAAACTCCCCTCCACCTACCCCAAAAGCAGCCCAACTCCTCCACACCCCCCACATCTGGGCTGATCTCCAACAGAAGATCTCTTTTTTTTCCTGGCTGGCCAAGAGCTGAGCGTTCTGGCAGGAGCTGTCACCTCATCCCCACCAGGAACTTCCTGCTCTCCCCTCCTCACAGATGGAGATGCCCTCGGCTCCCTCCTGCCCAGCATCTGAATTTCAGGGCTGGGGTGGTAAGCCACTGGCCGAGTTTCATTTTGTTTTTATAGCATAAACAGTATAAAATCTGACTCACTGGCTAAGCCCTCTTGTTTACGACATAGGGATTTAGCTGGTATTTGAACTAATAGCTACGTGCTTGGGCACCCCAAGCCCAATCTCTTGGGGTTACACCCTCTCTCCTCGTTGGGTTACCTCGTACACCTGTTGTTGTCTCTGAAAACAAACTGAACCAAAAGAGGTTTGGGGGTGTTGGCCCCTGTGTGAGCCTTCTCTCCCCTCCTCCCAGGGTGGACCTTCTTCCCCACCCTTCAGCTCAGCTTTCCTGAACTGGCAACACAAGAATGTCTGGATGGTCATGGAGGAATTGTCAAGTACTTGGGACCTCTCTGGTACCACCTCCTGGCTCTTCCACGGGGGCTATCTGTCTGGTCAAAAGTGGCGGTGAGGGGGCACCATCCTCTTGGCCAAGTTCTGTTCCTGCCTCTAAGGCAGTCAAGCCCACAAAGTACAAACCATCTGGGTAACTCAACCCCTGGTCTCGGGGCGGGGTGGGGGGGTGGCAGCGGATGGGGAGGGCAGGGCTGGAAACTAATTAACATGCTTAGCAGCTATTGTTTTTTCTTTAATAATGGTAGACCAGCCCCCTTATACAAGAGTAAATAACTGCATGGGGCCAGTTTCTGCCCCTAGTGACTCACAAATCACCCCAGGTCAAATTCTGTCCTTGGTGACTGGCACGCAAGCCTCAGGGAGGACTATGGCAGACTCCGTGGTTGGCCCACATGGCCCGCATTCTCGCTGATGGCATGGGGAGAGACCCTGGAGCGGGAGCAGTTCCTGTGGACTTGGGGCGACTTGCAGAGTTCTCCCTAGACTAAGAAGTCATAAAAGGGCAATATGCCAGGAAACTCTGATTGATACCAGGCTCTGGGGCACAACTTCTGGAGGCAGTTACTGTTCTCTGCAGGTCCCCTTGGGGGGGGAGGGGGGGAGACAGAGAGTCCCCAGCAGAGAGAGTTCAGGAGAGAGGAAGAAGGGTGGCTCTGGGACCGCAGACTCTACTCGAAGCTCAGAACAGCAGCCTTTGTCTGAAAGTGCTCTGAAGGCAGGAGTTGGCTCCACAGCTGCTTTGGATATCTTTACAGAAACTCCAAGGTCCCCAGTCTTTCCCCAAGTCCAGTCTCTTGGGGTAACGCCTTCTCTCCTCGTTGGGTCACCTCGTACAACTGTTGTCTGTTGTAGAGTAACTGACACCTAGTCTGGTGCTTCCTCCTCTTTATGAAACACACTCCCTCCAAGGGAGAAGGGGGAGAGGGGACACTGACACTTCCTCGTCTCTCCTCTTGCTTCTCCTGACTTGGCCAAATCCCACCCCCCTGACTCTTCAGTGAGGAGGATGCCCGCTTAGACTCTGCATTTTTCTGGGCTCCTGGATCAGAGCCTGGATGCTCCCCTGACCAACCACAGGAAGCAGAGATTTGTGGGAGGAATTAGGCTCACCACCAGTCTAGAAATCAGAAACAGTTGGCAGTCATGGTCCCAAGGACAAGGAATGAGATTCGTGGCAGGGTGGGTGGCCCATTGGAGACAGCCAGGGAAGAGGCATCCCTGGATCTCCTGCCAAAACACCGGCTCCATGCTGCTCCCACACTCTCCCTTACACTCCCTCCCAACTTCTCTTCCCCAGGCTTTTGCTTCCCAAGTAGGCTCCCTTCATCCACCACAACTCACCGGTTTGTTCAGTTTTGACAATGACATTGTGCGTGGACTGGAACAGGTCACTGCTGCACTGGCCTGTGAAGGGCAGATTGGGAAAGTCAGAGCGGGCCCACACGGACCCAAAATGTGTTGCTTGGCTAAGGACAAAGCTGGCTTCATGGAAGAGTTTCTGCTAAGCCCACTGTCTGCTCATTATCCTTGGCTTCTGAGAGGGGGCTTTCCTCTCTGCATCTGTAATCTCAGGCCTGGGGTCCTTGGCCCAGAAAATCAGTAGCTGGGGCACACACCTCAGATGGAATTATTTGGCCTTGCAAAGAGAAGACACCCAGTATAAGGGAACTAGAACTTTAGATGTTAGAAGACCAGTGTCTCCACTAACAGCTGCAAGTCACTTCAGCTTTCTCAGTCTTGGTTTCCTCAACTGTAAATTTAGGGGATTAAACTAGATAAAGTCATTCCGTTCCGTTCCGTTCCGTCGCTCAGTCGTGTCCGACACTTTGCGACCCCGTGGACTGTCGCCTACCAGGCTTCTCCGTCCATGGGATTCTCCAGGCAAGAATACTGGAGTGGGTTACCGTTTCCTTCTCCAGGGGATCTTCCCAACCCAGGGATCGAACCCAGGTCTCCCGCATTGGAGGCAGATGCTTTAACCTCTGAGCCACCAGGGAAGCCCTTAGATGGCCTCTAAGGTGCTTTTCCACACTAAGATCTGACACAAAATGCAAACAAAAACACAAAGCCATCTTAATTCTTTTTTGATCTTAAATGTAACCCCTTTGGTTAGATCCAATCTGTGAGATACGTCTGGGTACCTGCAGTGATTCTTCTCTTATGTATGCCTTACAGCTTCTCTTCAGGTGTTTCATATATAAAAGCACCTGCATGCATGTGTGCAAGGTAGCTTCAGATGTGTCCAGCCCTATGGATTGTAGCCCACCAGGCTCCTCTGTCCATGGGATTCTCCAGGCAAGAATACTGGAGTGGGTTGCCATTTCCTCCTCCAGGGGATCTTCCTGATGCCAGGATAGAACCCGTGTCTCTAATATCTCCTGCATTGGCAAGAGGGTTCTTTACCACTAGCACCACTTGGAAAGCCCCATTACAGCACATATATACATGTAAATTCATTTTGTATGTTTGTCCTCCCCAGCCAGATTACAAATATCTCAGGAGCCGAGGTCACGCTTTAACATCTCTGACCTTCAGTTTTCCCAGAGGAAAACTTCCCCTATCAAATGGGTGCGATGTTTATTTTCTCATAAGGTCACCAAATGGATTCATTCACTTGGAGTCCTTGTATAAATAAATACTCAATAAATATAAGTTAGTAGAATGTCTACAAAAATGCAAATGACAAAAACAAGGTGAGAAATCTGGCCAGGAGGCAGTCAGAGGCACCCGCAGTGTGCAGTGGGGCCAGACAAGTCATGGAAGGCCAAAGAAGGAAGGCCAGAGCTGGGAAGTCCAGGGTGACCACATCCCCTCCCACGCCTCCCTGTCGTAAGCGTCAATCAGAGCAAAGCTTTAAAGGAGTGGATTTAATTGGAGGTGGGCAGGTAAATATTTTTAATTCTTCAAGTATAAGTCTGCTCTTTCTGAAGACTCCTGGACGTTATTTTTAGAGCCTTGTTTGGTTTGGTTCTAGTAAAAGAAAAATGAGCAACCACCTCTGAGGTGGGCGGGAAGCAGGGAGTGCCCCGGAGCTGAATGAGGTCATCTCAAACGGCCACCACTGCTGCCAACTCAGTGGCCAGACATTGGGTCTCTTCAGTGTTGATGGCAGCTGTTGGGATCTAAATCTGGCCCATAGCCCTGGAGCTCATGCTTCCCACAGCCCCAGCTCCACGTCCAAACACAGGTTCTGCTTGGATAGACGTGCCCGTTCCAAAGTAGACAGGCCAGCCCACTATTCATACATATCACTGCTTCCCAAAAGGGTTCTGAGAGAAGCTAGCTTTTTAAATAACCATTATCAGAAGAACTTTAGGCCGGTGTCAAGGGCATTTTGCAAGATAGTTGTCTCCCCTACCAAACCTTCCAAGCCAGTGTAGCATGCATGCATGTGTGAAGCAACCATCACTGATGGATAGCCTTTGAATGCTTCCTGTCTATGCGCTGGGTGAGGCGTCAGAAGAGACATCTGGGGCTCTAGGATAGCCCCAAACCCAGAAGTCACTGCAGAAACATCCCAAACCTGTCCAGACCATTAGTTCTAACCCTTTTTTCATTTAGGACCTTTTAAGAATCTGTTGTAATAACATAAGCTTCTCTCCTCCCCCGAAACAAACTAGATCTAATTTCACCTATTTTTTTTTTACCATACTTATGTCCCATTGTAAGAACCTAAGTATAGAAATAGTTTTTAAGATAGCCATGGTGATCTTAACCAGCAAGTGATTGTGAATGAAACAATCAAACCCCATTTGTAAGAGAAAGAAGTGGTTTTCTGAGAGCACCAAGTATTCTGTGAATACCCAGCTAACCCTTGTCTCCTTGGAAATTAACCATAAGGAGAGAATTACATTACCCTAGATTTGTATAGGATTTGGCACACCTTGTACCCTAGGCTTAAAGCCTGTCCCCTCTCACCTCCCTGCTACTTCCTTGTCTTGGGAAACAGTCATTTGGAGGTAAGACCATCCTCAGATGTCCCTAAACAGGAACCCTGCCAGTCGTGGAGTCTCTGCCCTTCCCAGCTGGCTCCCAGCAGGGTAGAGAGAGTGAAAGAGAGTCACCATTCCACTTGAGATGCTGCAGGTTGCTGTAAAGGAGCTGCCCCGCCGTCCCCGCCGCGCGGGTGAACTCCTGCAGACTCATGCTGCAGAGGTGCTCGCCGTTGATATCGAACTCCTGGAAAGGGATGCAGCTGGCGTCCAGCTGGTTGGTGTCCAGGAGATGCTGGAGCCACTCCCACACCTGGTACTTGGTCCAGTACTGAGGGTGGATTTCATGCCACTGGCCTCCAAAAAACCCACTGGAAACTGCAAAAGAGGAGGCAGCCCTGTGAGTGACCTGTGTTTGTTTCTGAGCATGATCCCAGACAGGGAGGTGCACCGCCAGAAGTCACAGGGATCGCAGCCGAGGTGTGCATGCATCAGCAGAGGTTGGATGGGCTTTGGAGAGGAGGCTCTGGGAAATGCAATTCCTTCCCTAGTTGTGGTGGGAGCCAGTCATTCAGCCTCCCTACATCTTCCTGTTGTTCCTCGTATACTTACCCCTGGGCTCTGGATAAGGACATAAGACTTGAAACGCTCTGAGATCATGAGCTTCTTCCCCATCTCCCACAAAGGACCATGAAAGCTAATGCACTGCTACAGTTTCAGCAACGTATTGGCTTCCTGCCCACACCCACATAGTTCGCGTGGCTTTTTTCCCTCTCTATCTCACACACCTATATACACACACACCCCCCCCAATTCAGGCCATTTTCAGCCAGAAGCCTGAGACTCGGGCTCTCTTCCTTACGATGCCTTTGTTTCTCCCCGGAGTGGTCCAGATGATTCATCTGCTCATGTGCTGCTGTCCCCCCTCCCAGTACTGGTTGTTACAACCACTGTGATGTCACTTCCCTACCCAGTTACCTTCAGCACCTTCCCTTTATCTGCTGAAATTAGGTCCCAAACTTCCAAGCCAAGTATTGAGGCTCTTCACTATTCCTCAAGTGACCTTTTGCCTCTTTTCTGTATAGTCCTTGAGGCCAGTTTGAGGTCTACCTATGGCTCCCTGTTGCATTCCTGCCCAACTCACTGACTCCGACCACCCATAAAGCCATCACAGACCCCTCAACCGACTGCTGAAGGCTGCTGTCTCTAAATCTCCGGGAAACAAACTTCCCATTTCTCCTCGTGACTTCTGTCCTGTTTCGCCTTTCTTGATGGGTCTTTACAGTCCTATTCTTTTTTGTAAATTGTATGCTCAATCTACCCATCCTTGTATTCATCTTACCCATCCTTGAATCTCCCATAAAATCTACTTAGAGATTTTGCCATTATCGGTACTTTCTCCCTATTTCTTCAGTAAATTTATTGCTGACGAAGAAATAACATTGGAACCTGGAAGAGCCTGTGAGATCCATTCAC